>NC_137147.1:122341018-122941018 GCF_951394435.1 Stenella coeruleoalba
CCTCAGGCTTCAAGATTCACCTGAATCAGGACTCAGAAAAGCTGTTATACTCACGGTTGCAGTGTACTGCAGCAAAAGGATCCATATTGAAATCACCAAAGGGAAAGGTGCATGGAGCAAAGACCAGGAGAGACCAGGTACAAGCTTCCAAGTGTCCTCTTCCAGTGGAGTTGCATGGATACATGTAACTCTCCCAGCAATGCCATGTGACAGCAGGTGTGAAGTGTTGTCAACCTGGGAAGCTCATCTGAGCTTTGGTGTCCAGGGTTTTTATTGGGGTCGGTCACTTAGGTATGCAGTGCCTGCCTGCCTGCCCTCAGCTACTCAGACTCCAGAGCAAAACAGGCATCCACCATAAATCACACTGTTGGCATAAACTCTAATCAAACTAGCACAATGTGACCCAAGGCCACAGGCATACAAAACTGTTCTAATCAAGCAGAACATCCCAAGGGCTCAGAGCTCTTTCTCCCAGGAGCCAGCCAAGGGCCAGTCCTGAAGACAGGTGTTTCTTGGAAATGTGCAGAGTTTGAGCAGCCACAGACTCCTGGGTTAACCCTTTCCTGCCCAACCTCCTAAGCAGAGGTGAGAGGTGTGCAGGCCCACCCACCCCTTGTCCTCCAATACTTCCTACATCAGCACCTTCTTGAGGATCCAAAATCATTTCCAAAATGGGGTTTGCAAGTTGATCCATTGGAAGACAGGATGAAAATATCAGGATTTCCATTTCTATGGTTTTAAAAGAAAATTGTGATTAAAATCACATAAAATTTACCATCTCAACCATTTTTAGGTGTACATTTCTGTAGTGTTAAGTATATTCACGTTGTTGTGCAGCAGATATTCAGAACTTTTTAGCTTGCAAAACTAAAACTCTGTATCTGTTGAACAACAACTCCCCATTTCCCCCTCCCCCAAACCCCTGATGACTATTATTCCACTTTCTGTCTCTATGAATTTGACCACTTTAGATCCATCATATAGGTGGAATCATACAGTATTTGTCTTTTTGTGACTGGCTTATTTCACTTAGCATAGAATGTCTTCCAGGCTCATCTATATTGTAGCATGTGCCAGAATTTTCTTCCTTTTAAGGCTGAATAATATTTCATTGATTGTATAGATCACATTTTGTTTATTCATCCATCAGTGGACATTTGGGTTGCTTCCATCTCTTGGCTATTGTGAATAATGTTGCAATGAACATGAATGTGCAAATATCTCTTTGAGCTCTTGCTTTCAATTCTTTTGGATATGTACCCAGACATAGGATTGCTAGATCACATGATGATTCTATTTTTAATATTTTGAGGAGTGTCCATACTGTTTTCCATAGCAGCTGCACCATTTTACATTCCCACCAACAGTGCACAAGGGTTGCAGTTTCTCCATATCTTTGCCAACACTTGCTATCTTTTTTTTTTTTCATAGTGGCCATCCTAATGGGTGTGAATCTCTATGTTTTTAGTCTATAAAACTAAATTTCATAGCTGGACCAAAGCTGACCTGGCTTTGTACATCTGCAGGTCCTTGGACAGGCTTGGTTTCCTGAGGGAAGAGGGAACGTGTCACCCTTGGAGCAAGGGACACCATGGTGATAGGCCCTCCATCTTTGAATAATTTTTATTTTATTACAGAGTATTTCAGCCCAGTTAACGGGTTTCAGAATTATATTATCCAGTTTTAATTAAACTAAGCCTCAAATTATGATCAAGGAATCCTTACAAAAATGATCTTCAAAAACCCCACAGATATAACCTGATGCAAACCTGAACAAACATGTGAAAACAGCCAAGTGACCCTTTTCCTAACCTCATCTGAGTTCTCTCCCAGACACATTTTGATGTAAAAACAAGAACAATCTAATAAGAAATTGGCCAAAAAAGGGGAAGAATTAAGAAAACCACTGAAAATATATACATCGACTTATTAACAGTGAAGCCCACATGCAGTGTGTATCATGCCTTAAGACATGAAGACATCAGCTAATGATTGTGTGTGTGTGTGTGTGTGTGCACGTGCATGCCCACATGCATGTGTGCACACTAAAATCTTTTATCAATAGGGGCATACAATCAGAAATATTTGGAGACACCTGCTCTAGTTAGAGGATTAGGAATTACGGGGTCACTGTTTTTCATACTGGATTTTTCAGGCAAGAGACCCACTAGTTTGGAGGAATAACCAAAAGATATTGGGCGCAGGCTGGGACAGTCATCACATATAGAGAACAGAACTTGGCTTTGTTAAGGAAAGGAGAGTGACCTGGGAACTCTCCCAAGCCTTAAACAGTTGACCCCAATGTTGTGGTAACATCTCCTTTGTGACTACTCCCTGGAACTCCTCCCTTCTTTTAAACTTATCCTCGGTTTTGTCATCTGTAAAATGGTGACATCATCGGGGGGCTGGGGTGAGGTGCTGGGCATAGTGCCTGCACACAGCGAGGATGCTCCAGGGGCAGCTAGTCTGATTACTGGACTCTTTGTTAAGCTTTCAGAGCCAGAAAAATATTACATACAAAAATATTCCATTGTGAAAATGTTATGCCGAGTATGGAAAGAAATAGGAATCTCCCCTAATTCTCCCCTTAAGGGATGACCATTTTCAGTATGTTTCCATTTCCATACATGGCTGCAGGAAACAGTCTGAGATCCTGATTTTTAAACTTACTTCTTTTCATGGGTTTTCCTATGTCAATAAATTCTTTGTAAAATCATTTCGAATGGCTACATTATGCTCCACTGGTGGCTGTCCTATACTTAGTATGCTAGGCCTCCTGTCACCTCTATAGGCTTCTTCCTGTGCCTGGTGAGCCCCTCCCCAGTTCTGGCCTTAGTTTCTCTCTCCCCGGAGCGCCTCCAGCCTGATGGGGTCGGAGGGAGCCCAGGCCTGGGTCTCAGCACCCGATGGTTCCCAGGTCCCTTCCAGCCCTGCAGGTCAAGAAGAAGTAGCTGTCATTTCCTCTTCCATGGTCAGCCCCCGGACATGCACACACAGGCACTCCTAGACCCTTAGCCAGAGCCTATTACAGAGGCTGCACGCAGGAGTGCCTAGTCCAATGACTGATGGATAAGTGAACGAGAGAAGAATGGAAGGAAGAGGGAAGGAGGGAGAGAGGGAGGGAGGAAGGGCAGAAGGAAGGAAGGAAGGGAGGGAGGGAGGGTGTTTGCACATACCTCCAAGCTCCCACTATTCCTTTCCCTGGAACATTCTTTTAATCCTCCAAGTGCCAGTCAAAGCCCCCTCTGTGCAGCCCTCTTAGGCTGCAACTCCATGTGCACAGCCTTGCTTGACCTTCACAGCAACCCTTGAGAGGGAGGTCCTGTTATTACGATGTTTTGCAGATCAAGAAACTGAGGCTCAGCAAGTTTTAATAATTTGCCCAAACCCACGCAGTAGGGAGAGGAAAAAGCGGGGTCTGGGCTCCTTCCTAATGCCCTAGTCAGGGGTCCTCACCCTCAGGCTTCCGCAGCTGGGGGCGGCCAAACACAGCCCTTGGAACCGGAACCAGGACTCTTGTGATCACGTCCCGTTCCTGGTCTGCGTCTCCTCTGAGAACGTGACCCTCCAGGACACGCCAAGCCCTAGCAGAGGACTGCATTGCAAGCACTTGGGGAGTTTTTCTTGAATGCCTGAGTGAAGAAATGCTTTCCTGTTTCCTGGTACTAGCCCCAGACTCTCATTTGATAAGGGAAGAATTAGATTTTGGAAAAACAGCAACCGCTTTGGAACACCAGTTGGTGCCACAGTCTCGGTGGATTTTTAAAAAAATTCCGAGAGCAACTGGTGTCTTTTCTCCTTCTTTCGGTTCCCTTTGTTAAACTGCCATGTGTTCCTGGTGACCAGATCTCGGATGACATGGAGGCAAGAAGAAGTGGGAGAAAGGCAGAAGGCGGGACTCTCTGATTCCTGAGGACCTTTGTGACTGGTGGGGTTCAGGCTTTTTGCGGGATTATGGGCCTGGCATGGGTACTCAGTTCCCTGCAGAGCCTGGTGGTTCCTGTGGCTAGAACAGTACCCTGGATTCCACTTTGGTAACGGTTATACCAGGCTTTGTCCCTGCCCCCTTGAGCACAAAACACTCTGCAGTTCTAGCTGAGAAAGTGTGCCAGTCTGGAAAGCACAAACCCCTGGCTCTCTCTGGTCTGCACAGAACGGATACTCTCTTTGCTAAAACAACCAACCCTCCTTGGCAGAAAGGGTGGTGGCAGCCAGTGGCCTGCCGACTGCTTTTGCAGAATGTTCTACTCACTGCTTCTGACAGGCCCAAGCTCATCAAATTCTAATAAATATCACTTTCAATAAATCCCTCTTAAATGACTTTCTCAAATTAATATGGATTAATTATAACCATCAATCCCTCATATAAAGTCCCGATTGTGCCAGATGCTGTGCTGGGCACTTTTTGTGAATCATTTAACATTTGTGAAAATCCCTCTGGCTTTTCATTATGTCCATTTCACAGATGAGAAAACTGAGATGCACCAAGCCTAAATAACATGCCCAAGTTTGCCCAGTGAAAGGTGGCAGAGCCAGATCTCAAACCTTTGTCTTTCTGACTCCAAAGCCCATGCCTTTCCCTGCATCACTATAGTTGGGGTCTCGCTTTGTATGTGCACCCTTCTGCCCTGTTCCCTCCTCATTCCAGGCTTAGGCTGCTGATGACCACCAGCTTGGCCTATTTTTTGTAAAATGCTATTGTCTGCCATGGGTCACAGTGTAGATGGCCCAGGACACCAAGTGTGTGTCTGTGAGACAGACAGAGAGAGAGAGAGAGAGAGAGAGAGAGAGCGGGAGAACACATGCTTGAGGGAGCAGAACGTCCACATAAGTCAGTGCCTGGAGACTCTTTCCATGATTGCAGGTTGGAAGGAGTTCCTCAATATCCCAAATCAGATTCTGACTTCAGTCCCACATTGGCTGTGTCACTTTCAAGAGTTATAATGAGTTGGATGGATGAACTGGCATGTATCTGAAACTCAACCAGGCCAAATCTCATTACCAACTGGAAGGTCACCTGTATTAGTCAGGTTGGGCTGCTATAACAAAATACCATAGGCTGAGTGGCTTAAACAACACACATGTATTTCTCACAGTTCTGGAGGCTGGGAAGTCCAAGATCAAGGTGCCCGCAGATTTGGTTCCTGGTGAGAACTTTCTTTCTGGCTTGCAGATGACTGCCTTCTGGTTATGTCCTCCCTCACATTGCAGAGATAGAAAGGCTCTGGTCTCTCTTCCTCTTCTTATAAGGGCCCTAATCTCATCATGGGGGCCTCACCCTCATGACCTCATCTAAACCTAATTACCTCCCAAAGACTTCATCTCCAAACACCATCACATTGGGGGTTAGGGTTTCAACATATGAATTTGGAGGGGGGAAGGCATATTTTCAGTCCATAGCTCCCCCTCCCAACACCAGTACAGCTTACCACACATACTGGTGACCTCAGGATGGCTGCAGACTTCCCGTAGCCATCCAGGCAGCTTGGCCAAGGCCCTGGGAGACCTGTAGCCAGTGGAGGTGCAGTTACCCTCCTGTCTGCCTTCTGTCCTCAGTGGCGGATGTCTATTGGCTCCAATTGTTCCTCCCCTTGCTCAAAGTACTCCGGGGGAATCAGCAGGCCCCAGGACTTCCAGCCCCACAGTGTGGGCGACAGTGGTCACCTCTTTCCAGAGGAGGCTGACTGCCCCTTAGCAGAGTCCCTAGAGCTGGTGACAGGGCAGATCTCCCTAGCTGCCAGCTCTCCCTGTAGGGACAACTGGGAGGGAAAGAGGAAGAGGGAGACATTCTAGTTAGGGAGAGAAAATATGCCAGGAAGATACTGGAGAATAATTCCATGGTAATACTTGAACAAGTTCAAGTTTATACTGGTCCACAATCCCTTATCTGCAATTCTGACATCCAAAGATTTCTAAATATTAAAAGTTTTCCTTAATCTATTTGATGGCAAAACATGACCTGAGCTGATGTGAGGCAATGTGTGACATCTGTATTTATTCCACCTAGAGTGCCTATTCCTATTTCCTGCACTGAAATGTCAAGGTGGCTGGTTGTGGAGGGCAGCCCTAGACCAGGAGTTCCACTAGAACCCAACAGTGGAGGGATTCTAATGCCAACCACTAGTCAAGGCTGTTTGAGCATCAGATTAGAGGCTTGAAAGGAAACAGCTGATAAGCCGAAGCAGGGCCTTTCAGTCTCCTGGGCATTGTCTTTCAGATAAGTAAAATACACAGAGGTGTCAAGTCCAATGTCAAATGCACTCCATTCCACACCTATAGCTCTATAAAGGCCACAGAGAACTACAGTTTGGCTTCCTTGCACTTTCTACTTTGGCAAGAGTAATGCCATCAACCTTCTGGAAAGCACCGCCTTATAGAGTGTAATGGGTGAAGTGTTCTTATAAAGCAGGGAATCTGGACACAAAAACAAGCATGCACAAACGGGAGGTGATGTGAAGACTGCAGTTATGCTGCTGCAAGCCAAGGACTATTGGGGCCTACCAGAAGCTGGAAGAGGCAAGGTAGGATCCTTCTCCTACCAGGTACAGAGGGAGGATGACCCTGCTGACACCTTGATTTTGGACTTCTGTCCTGCAAGACTGTGAGATGATAAATTCCTGTTCTAAGCTCCCTGTGCCTCTGCAGCTCCCTCTGCCCGGCACACTCTTCTCCAGCTTCTTCATCCAACTCACCCCCATCTGTCCCCTAGAACTCCTCTGCATCCCCTCTGTGAACTACTTCCTAACCTGCAGACTGGGTCAGGCATGCCTTTGGGGTACGTGCACCTTGACAGAAGCAGCTCTGTGGGGCCTTGTGTGTAGGGCAGGAACCATGGCCCCCCTGTTGGCCCCTTGCCACTCCTTGAGGGCAGGGTCCAGGCCCACAGAAGGCCCTGAGAATGGACTGGATGACCCCGATGTTGGCTTTTCAGGAACTCCCCTTGGCCCTCCATAAGGAAAGGTGAGTCCACCTGTTTCTTTCTGCAGGAACTCTCCAAGCTGGGTCTGGGGCGTGACATGGAGGTGGAGTTGCGGATTCTTCAACTGCCAGTGGATTACAGAGAGGTGAAGCAGAGGGTCACCAGAATCTGGGAGGATCTTCAACCGCAAGTAAATGACAGCTGGGGAGGCAGCTGGGCTGGGGGACAGAGGGCTGATTATGTGGTGGAGACCCAGAACCTGTGAACCCCAGGACGCTGTTTCTAGGGTTAATGGCTGAAGTGTACCCTGCCCCCTCATCCCACCAGTAAGGGCCCAGATGATTTCATAAGGGTCCATTTGTAAAAGTTTAAGATGAAAGACAGAGTAGATCTTGGAATAAGACTCTGGAGAGAAAGAAGGAAGAAAAGAAATGGAAGCTTTATTCCCAGCCCGGACCCAAAGGTAGTTTCCACCTAACAGAGAGGCCCTTGGGTTAGGTCCCAGCCAGGCCCTTGCAGGGCAGGTGGGTTGTGAGGTGGGCTGAGAGGCAAGGACCTCTTGGACCTAGGAGAGCAGTTTGAGGGCAGCCCCCACTGGGAGATGGGAGAGTGGCCCACCTGGGGAGGCCCATCTTCATCACTCCCAGCCTATCTTACCACAACAGAGTTACTATATAGGAAGCTGGTACAAATATCCCCCAAACACGACGACCAGATAATATTAATAAAACACAGACCACCAAACCATTAAGACAACACCCCAAATATTTTGATAAAACAATCAGCTATTTTTTCAAAGAGGAAAAATAATCAGCTCAAAAAATTCTAACAATATTTTATTAGACTGTTACTAACTTCCTTTATTAAAGAGTTTCATAAAAGAGATGGAAACCTCCACAGAAAGGCTAAATTTCTCCTGGGACACGCTTAGATACCAGCTGGATCCCCCAGGGAAAAAGGGAATACACTACCCTGTAAGAATATTTTAAAATATAAAAGATGCCACATGGGTTTCTATCCAGCTGTTTTTCATTCCAGCACATTCATCAGGGGAAGCAGGCAGGGGATGGGGGTGATGCTGGCACATTTGGGATGTTGAGGTGTCTTGCACCCCAGAGCTCTCCCTCTGTGTGGTCTGGGGGGCAGAGCAGACCTCAGTTTCCCTAATCTCCTGCCGCCACGTGTGTTCACACAGCTCGTTGTGCATGTGGGCGTGGACCCCACCGCCAAGGCCATCTTTCTGGAACAGTGCGGCAAGAACTGGGGCTACAGGGATGCCGACATCCGAGGCTTCCACCCTGAGCGTGGCGTGTGCCTTCCAGATGGCCCGGAAGTGATCGCTTCGGGAGTCAGCATGAGGGCCGTCAGCAGGCGCGCGGTGGTCGAGGGCGTGGAGGTGGCCTTTTCCCGAGACGCAGGCAGGTGCGTTTTGTTCCTGGGCACGTAGGGGAGGAGGAAGGGCTGAAGTGGCCTCTGACCAGCCTTTCTCCTGGGATGTACCATCCTGTGCCATCCAGCTGGGTGCTTGGCGGCGGGGAACAGCCCAGTCACCCTGCACACTGGCCCATTGCTCACTCACGCCCAGGCCTGGTTCCGAGTCCCCCTCCCACTCACCGGCCTGGTGGCTGGCAGAGGAGAAGGGGTAGGATGGAGAAGTTGAGAGCCGCTAACATTTTTTGGATGTTTTATTTTTTTTTATTGCTGGCAAAGTTGTGAATTAACTTCTGGTTTAGCCCAGATGAAGATTAATTTACCTTTTTTTCTCCAGACTCTGACCCCCTAGGAGATAGTTACTCCTCCCTGCAAAGAATGAATGAACAAATTGGTACCAAATTAAGTCCTATGAACCCTGCTCAGGTCCTAGCCTGGCCTCTGAGTGTTCTTTTTCCCTTTGGGTTCGAGCTTTATTCAGTGACCAAAGAATGGCGAAGTGGGAACTAAGTTCACAGATCAACTTCTCACCTACCTGGTGAGAGAGATTTAATTTTAAAGATAAAGACAAAGGGAGGCAGAGTGAGGCTGATGATGGGGAGGCATATGCGTTAGTCTGCCTGGGAAGGGGCAGGGCTTTTTTGAGGGAGTGAGGTGCCACCCCCTTTTTATCTTTTTTATGGTCCTTAATCGCTGGTCCTGGACACCGGTAGGTGTGTCTTATTAAGCATATTAAGCTAGTTTAGTAAAATCAACATATAATGAGACTCAGGGTCTGTTGGAGGTCAGGTTCCTGGCCATCTTGGTCCCAGCTAGTACCACCTGTTTTTGTTTGTTTGTTTGTAGCTTTCTTTCTTATCTCTGGATCCTTTAACTTAAAGATTTATGTTAACTCCTGCTAAAGGTGGGGGTTGGCAGGTTTTGAGCAAAGACCTGGAGCAGCTCTGGCAATAAAATCCCCCTTTCCTTGTTATTGCTCCTCATTCTTGAGGGGCGTTGAAGGGCAAAGGTCTGACTTCTGAACTGCTTCCTGCTGAACATGAGCATAATTTTTGCCTGGATTAGAGGAGCAGAACTGTTCCTGACTAGGCTAAGATAAGTCTGATTTTCGCCAAGCTGCAGTCCCAGTTGCTTGTACCCTTGTGTTAGTATCATCTAAAGTTTGATGGCTTCAAGCTGTTTACTAAGGAAGTTAACAAGGCAGTTAAGGAGGCAAGGCCCAGAGATAAGCAGGAGGATAATAGCAATTAGGCCTGGGTGAGATTTTGTAGAGTGATTTCATGGTATGCGAAGCCTCCCCAGGGAGCTGCTAGTCTGGAGCAGTCCCTATTCCTGCCAGAATGAGTCCTATTGCTCTTTTATCTCAGGGCAGGGTGATATTATGAATGGTTATGCGTAGGTTCTGAGAATTTAGCTGGTCTAGCATGCAATGTTCCCCCAGCTGGGCATTATCTAAACAAGGAAGGGCTAGAGCCCACCCCAGAGAAGGGAAGGAGGAGTTGGGGTTGGTCTGATGGGGCAGTTGGTTTATTCTTGGGCCACAAAGGAACAGGTACCCAGGGGGAGCTTACGTTCTGGGGAGTTGAACCACCTCCATAAGTGGCTAGCCCAAGAGGGGGTGCCCTTGCAGTGTGGGGAGAAAGGCCCACCTGCATAGCAGGGGTTACTGAGGGATTCTTCACTAGTGGCTTTTCCATAGGCCTTAGGAAGGCCATATACTAAATGCCAGACAACTGGCATTTTCCCTCTCCAATAAGTACATCTCCCTTCCGGTCCCTGTGTGTATTCATCAGGTTGGTTCAGAGGGCACCAACAGGTGAGATTTCCACAGGAGTCAATCCCGGGGTACTTAAATTGTGGGATAATGGAAGAAGCATTGATCAGAGTCCAGAGCAGCCCTAAGGTGTTATTGCAAGTTCCTCCCTTTGGTAGGGGCGTTTGATAGGGGGGGCAGTGGCAGCAGGACGATCAGAGCAATGGCACTTTAGAGTGAGTGCTTTGTATTCGTTAGAGGGAATCCAAGCAGGGAAGCTGCGTTAGGGATGGGATATGAACTTCAAGAGGGATAGGTTTAGCCAAGGTGAGAGTGAAGTTATCATTCTTAGAGGTAAAATGTAATACCTTTAATCCATAGGTGTCACTTGGAGAGTGGGGGTGACAGATCCAGCACTGGGATAGATTTTCTCCACAGGCTATAATTCTCGAGAAATTTACTATTGCATTGAATTCCCATTCTGTGTGGACGGTTGTAAGAGATAGAGAGAGCAGAGAAGAAACAATAGACAATAATGGCCACTCGTCCTGCTTCCAATGTTAGTATCCCATATGTCCAGCATGTTCAGAGGAGGTGTTTGCCAGAGGGAGGGGGTTTGGCAGAACAGCAGAAGCCAAGCAAGGCAATAGTAATGATGAGGCCAACTAATAAGGCTGCCCACCACATTACTTATCTATTGGTAAGTTAGTCCTTTTCAAAAGTAACTTAAGGTGTGTGACAGGTTCACAGGTGTACTGAGTGCATGGCTCAGTAACTTCTTCCTCAGGTGTAGGTGCCGTCTTCACTCTGGTATGGTGGGCCCATGGAGTTATGCCCTGCAGTTGTCAGGCTGAATGAGTGGTCAAGATGAGAAGATAAAGTCCTGTCCACTTGGGGTCTAACTGGTCTTGTGGATTTCCAGCCTTCCAGGTTTTCAAATAAACCCAATCCCCAGGGTACAAAGAATGTAAAACCATGTCAGAAGGGGACGGCAATTCCTGATTCCCTTAGACGTGTAAAGCTTTGACGATTTCCCCTCTCTGTAAGGCATATTTCATTTGGTCCATATCCCTAAGGTTGGCTTTGTAGCCAGGTCCTTCAGGAATGGGCCTCCTGTACATGATCTCTTATGGACTTAACCTGAGCTTTCCTTTAGGGGCTAATTGCATTCTCCAAAGTGCTGTGGGGTGAAGGGAGATCCAAGGTTGATGAGTCTCTTGACATAGTTTGGCTAAATTTCTTTTGAGAGTTTCATTTGTTCTTTTTACTTTTCCTAAAGATTGTGGTCTCCAAGAAGAATGTAAGCTCCATTTAATTCCTGGGGCTCTAGAGACTTTCTTAGTAATCTGAGAAACAAAGGCGGGCCCACTGTCGCTTTGAATGGATTTAGGGAGCCCAAACTGATGGATTATTTTTTTGAGCAGGGCCTTAGAGATCTCCGAGGTAGTCTTGGTTTGGGTCGGGAATGTCTCCATCCAGCCAGAGGTGTCAGTCAAAACCAGCAAATATCTAAAAATTTCCTTGTGCCTGGGGCATTACTGTAAAATCAGTTTACCAGTCGTGACCTGGATGTGTGCCTCTGTACTGGGTGGGGGTCACTCCCTTGACCTTGGTGGGCAGTAAGTGTTGGGGTTATTCTGGAGACGGGGCAAGCTTCAACCACCTGTTTAAGGAGACTTCAGAAGTTGGGATTAGTCATGGATTTGGTGAGCCATTGACCCAGGGCCTCCTGCCCATAACGTGTGCTCTGGTGAGCTTCCCGGATGGCTTGGAGTGCAGAAGCTGATGGGAAGAACAGCTACCCATGATTGTTAACCATCCATTCCTGATATTCTGGGCTTTTAAAATAGCCCCATCTCAAAGGCTTTTCTCTTTCTTCTGGGGTGTATATGGGAGTGTAAGAGTTAGGATCTGGGGGTACCAGTAGGAGTGACGTTTGAAGTCTGTCCCCACCCTCTGCTGCTTGTTTAGCTGCCATATCTGCTCTGTTATTTCCTCTTATTATTTCTGCTTCTCCCTTTTGATGGCCTCTACAGTGAATACAGGCTATACTCTTTGGCAGGAGTATAGCCTCCAGCAGCCTCATAATTCACCTCCCCCCCAGTTTATAATCTGTTTATTCCCTGAGGTCAGCATTCCCCTCTCCTTCCAGATGGCCCCATGGGGGTGTAGGATTGAACAGGCATATTTAGAGTCAGTGTAGATATTGACAACTTTCCCTTTCCCCAGTTCTAGTGCTCTGATCAGGGTAATTAACTCAGCCCTCTGAGCAGAGCAGCCAGGGGGCAAGGCTTTAGCTTCCACCACTTCAGTGACAGAAACCACTGTGTAGCCTGCCTTTTGTTTTCCATCTTTCATAAAGCAACTCCCACCAGTGGACCATTCCAATCCTGCCTTCTCTCTAGGGAAGCTCTTTAAGTCAGCCCTGCTGGAATAAACCTGTTCCATAACTTCCTCACAATCATGAGTTAATTTTGGACCTGTCTGATGTAGCAAGGAGGCAGGGTTAAGGACATTACAGTGCCTCAGAGTCACAGACAGGTTGTCTAGAAGCATGGCTTGGACTTGGAGGGTTTGACCAGGGGATAACCAGTCTGCCCCCCTTGCCTTTATGAGGTGGTGTGGGGTCCAGATGGTCAGGGGCTGTCCAAAAGTTAATTTGTTAGCTTCTTTGAGAAGTAGCAGCTACAGCCTGTAAACATGGGGGCTATCCTTTAGCAGTTTGGTCCAATTGTTTAGAAAAACAGGCTACAACCTGAGTCAGAGGTCCAAGTTTTTGTTTAAGCAAGCCCAGGACAGTTTCTCCTCTCTCATGTACATGTAGATGGAAGGGTAGACTCAGGTAACACGGGGATTCTCATGAGATGGTTTTTGAGTTCTAGGAATGCCCAGTCACAATTGGGGGTCTGCTCAAAACGGTCAAGTTCCTTCCTTTTTAATTGTTCATACTAGAGCTTAGCAATTAAGGCAGAATTGGGGATCCATATATTGGCAGAACTCAGGCATTCCCAGGAAACCCCGGAGCTGTTTTCTCGTACTAGGAGTGCCATCTTGCAAATATGTTCTTTCCTCTCCTTAGATAGTGCTCTGTGCCCCTTTTTGATTATTAAACCCTAAGTGTTCTACCTGCTGGAGGGATATTTGGGCTTTTTCCTTTGAAACTTTATATCCTCTCTCGGCCAGATGATTTAAGGCATTAACTGTGTTATGGTCGAAAAGCTCTTTGGTGGGGTGGTGATTAGAATGTCATCCACATATTGAAGTATAGTACCCTGTTCTTTTTTTAAAAAATTAATTAATTCATTTATATTTTATTTTTGGCTGCGGTGGGTCTTCGTTACTGCGTGTGGACTTTCTCTAGTTGCGGCGAGCAAGGTCTGCTCTTCATTGCTGTGCGCGGGCTGGTCATTGCGGTGGCTTCTCTTGTTGTGGAGCATGGGCTCTAGATGCATGGGCTCAGTACTTGTGGCATGCGGGCTCACTTGCTCTGCGGCATGTGGGATCTTCCCGGACCAGGGCTCGAACTGGTGTCCCCTGCATTGGCAGGCAGATTCTAAACCACTGTGCCACCAGGGAAGTCCTAGTCCCTTGTTCTAACTCAAGGTCACTAAGAGCCTCAGCTAAAACCTTTCGGAAAAGAGTGGGAGAGTTTTTAAATCCCTGGAGCAGAACCATCCAGCAAAAATGTTGTTTTCTCATACTGCCACCTGCCATTCAAATGCAAAAATGTACTGAGATTACAGGGCTAAGGGCACACAAAAGAAGGTGTCTTTTAAATCTGGCACTGAATACCAAATCCTTTCGCAGTTTAGGGTAGAGAGTAAGGTGAAGGGATTTGGCACCCCTGGGTGAATTTCCTCCATAGCTTCATTTACAGCTTGGAGGTACTGAACTAGCCAGTATCTCTTGGGCTTTTTTTTTTTTTTTACTGGAAGATTAGGAGTGTTGCAAGGAACAGGGTCTAAGAAGGTTTAAGACGCCCTTGTTTGAGTAGACTTTCTACTTAATGCCTGCTAGGGCTTCTTTGCTTAATGGGTATTGTTTTTTATTTGGGTGATTGTAGGCGGGTCGCAGCTTGACCATGACTGGTGCCCTCCTGGCTCTGCCCACGGTGTCGTGGGCCCATACTGAGGGATTAATCCGCAGAGGGTGGTAGCATGAGTGCTATGGAATGGAAGGGAGTCTTAGGTATTTTGATGTTAAGTTTTGTGTCTCTGAGATAAATTGTTGCTCCCAATTTATATAGTAAATCTCTTCCTATTAGAGGAATTAGGCATTCTGACATACAGGAAAGAGTGAGATAACTTTTTTCCTTCCAAATTGCACTCAAGGTGCTCTATAATATTGCGTTCCTGCGGCTTCCCTTTCACTCCCATTATCTTACATTTATCTTTGGTCATTTTGCCTTGTTGGGTGTTCAAGACCCAGTAGGTGGCTCCTGTGTTGACTAAAAAGTCAGCCTTTTTACCACCTATAGTCAGGGTCAGCCAAGGCTTCTTGGGGGTAATTTCCGGGGCACTCCTAGGAGACCCTGGGCCCCTTCGGTCCTCTTCTTTTATGTGTGTGACCAATGAGGGTGGGCCAGGACATGGTGGTCCACTTAGTCTCCTTCTGAGACATTTGGGGCAGTCCCCCTTCCAGTGGCCCTCCTCTATGCAGTTAGCACACTGATTGGCTTTAAGCCCTTCTCTCCACTGTGGGCATGGTCTTCGAAATCCCAGGCGACTCATTGATGTTACAGGGTCCCTTGTGTGTGTGTGTTTGTGGGGGGGTGTCATCCCTTGGAGGTCGATTAACCCTGAATTGCTAAAGCCAGAGAACTGACAGTTTGTTCTGCTCGTTTATCTTCCTTTGTATCGGCCTCCAGATCCCGGTTGTTAAATACCCAAAATGCTGATTCCACCAGCCCGGAAGTAGGTGTGGTGGGCCCTGTCTCCAACTTTTGTAATTTTCTCCTAATGTCTGGGGCACTCTGGGAAATCAAATGGTACTTAATAATGACCTGCCCTTCCAATGACACCAGGTTTATGTTTGTATATACTCGGAGGCACTCCCTCAGGTGCTCAAGGAAGGCTGAGGGATTTTCCTTCAGTCCTTGGATGACTCCTTGAACATACTCCAATTTATGAGTTTCTTCCCCGCTAATTGAATGCCCTTCGGAATCAAATTCCTGAAATGTGTGAGGTGCTGCTGACCATTTTCCTCTAGATGGCCCCACCCAGGGGCCCCTGGACTCCAGGCTGGTATACAGCACGCCCCGTGTTATTTTGATTGGTCTTAGCAGCTTCCTCCCTTGCATTAATTATAATCAGTACCTTTTCTTCCCCAGACAATAAGATGTTTAGGAGGGTTTGTGTATCCACTCAAATGAGTATGCAGTATTCCCCAGACTAAATTAAGGACTTCCTCGGGGTCTTCCCTTAAACCCTTGGATCGATCCTTCCAGTTATAGAGATCCAAGGAAGAGAAGGGTACCTAACACAGTGGTCAGTTTGCCCTTTGCATTGGGAACCGCCTGAAGGGGGAATAGCTTATTGATTCCAGAGGGCTGGTACTGAATGCTGCTACAGGTGTGCATTGGACTAGTCCCCAAGGAAGGTGTACTGAGAGTTGGAGGTGAAAGAGTCGGGGAGGGGGACCACCCATTGGGCGGAAGAGGGGGCACCAGGTAGGGAGGTGGTGAATTTGAGGGAGTAGAGAGCATCAGGGATTCAGGAGAGGTAGGGGTAGATGTCAATGACTCAGGAGTCTCAGGTGAACTGTTGGAAGCGGGGGCAGCTACCCTTAGCAGAGGGGGGAAGTCAAGAGGATCCTCAGGCTGAGATTCCAATTCCAGGAAAGAGAAATTTGAACTAGCCTCACATTTTTTCCAGAAGCCTTTTATTTGGCTAAGGGCCATGAAAAATTGGACATAGGAGATCTCATCCCATTTTTTTTTTTAACGCTGGCAATAGAGGTCAAATTAAAAAATAGTATTAGAATTTAGAGAGTCGTTAGTTGGCCGACTTTCTCCATCTGCCAGTTTATATTGGGGGCATGCGGTGTTACAGCAGAAAATAAGCTGTCTCCCTGTTAGTGGGCGCTACTCAAAGAATTTCCAGTTATGGAGAATGCACCTTGACAGCGTACACTGGGATAGAGGCTTGATTACCCATACTGGGGAGTCCTTATTTAGTCTGTTTCCAACTTCCCAGTGGCCTCTTCTTAGGGTTGGTGGCTATGCAGATCCCACAAGATTGACCCACACCAAGCGGTTTAGGAGCTCTAACTGAAACCTGAACCAATCTTCGCAGGGGCTGGTAGGGGAGACACTGTCCAAGAGGGCCTTAGTTATAAAGTTCCCCCCTTTTATTTTAACGTTTATTTATTTTATTTATTTGGTTGTGTAGGGTCTTAGTTACGGCAGGCAGTCCCCTTAGTTGCGGCTCGCCGGCTTCTTAGTTTTGGCTTGTGGCCTGCTTAGTGGTGGCTTGTAAACTCTTAGTTGCGGCATGCATGTGGGATCTAGTTCCCTGAGTAGGGATCAAACCCGGGCCCCCAACGTTGGGAGTACGGAGTCTTAACCACTGCGCCACCAGGGAAGTCCCTATAAAGCCCCTCTTAAGTCAGTGACTAGATGTTCCCAGACCCGCTGTGGGGCTGTAGGAGATATCTTTCAGCAAACAGTCCCCAGAGACAGGGTGAAGGGGGAGTGGGAAATAAGGGTTCTCTAATCAGATAAATTGCTCAGATAAAGAGCCTCTCCGGGAGTCAGGGAGGCTTGTTCACAAAAGGTGTGTCCCTGCTCCGTTACAGGTAATCAGACAGGGAGGCCGAATGCCCATTTGGCACATGTCCAGTTTTCTATACTCTCAGCTACGAGGACCCAAGGACTTTGGACAGTTTGGGGTCCTCTTCTTCCTTCCCCAACTAGACAACGTGATTTTCCTGAAATCTGATGAAAACGAGATTTTTAAAGGGTTCATGTCTCAGAGGAGGGATCCCTAGGGATCTGTGGTAGAGGGTAGTAGGGAGGGACCTACCCAACAGAGACGTATACCTTGCCCCGGGATGGCAAGTTAGGGCAAGAGGAACCAACACAAAAGGTGTGCTCTTGCATTTTTGACTATACCCTAGAGGTGGGAGCGCGGTAGACGTTGGGGCTGTGAACGTTTTACAGTGTGCCTGCTTACACAGACATTTGCTTCTGGTTGGCAGGGTACCCAGTGCTCATCTACGCTGGTGCATGACCAACTTATCCTTTTTGGTGGCAAACGCCATAGTGGCCTTCAAGTGCTCAACCCGTGCCCACAGTTGTGGCATGTATTTCCAAGAGCATTAGGACAAACGAAACCACATAGAACAGAGATTGAAGCTTCACTCATATCAAGAACAGAGACTAGGGCTCACGTCACACACATGAAACAAAGAGATGTTCTTTTTTTTTTTTGCGGTACGTGGGCCACTCACTGTCGTGGCCTCTCCCGTTGCAGAGCACAGGCTCCGGACGCGCAGGCTCAGCGGCCACGGCTCACGGGCCCAGACGCTCTGCGGCATGTGGGATCTTCCCGGACCGGGGCACGAACCCGCGTCCCCTGCATCGGCAGGCGGACTCTCAACCACTGCGCCACCAGGGACCCCCAAAGAGATGTTCTTTACCTGAGGAGCGCTCCACTTGATCCTTGGCTGCTTTTCAATCTCAGGCTTAATTTAGTAGCCCTCACTGGCCCAGCGGTTGAGAACTGGGGCAAACAGCTCAGTTATTTAGCCAGCTTTGTTGGCCCTGGGTCAGTGAGTAACCCTGAGTTAACAGACAGAATGAGCCCCTTGTTGGATGCCAGAATTTGTTACCAAATGAAGCTGTATGGACGCTGCTCAGGCCCTAGCCGAGCCGATGCGCCCTGCCTCAGCGGGAGAGGGTTCTTTTTCCTGCTTGGGTTAAGCCTTATTCAGCAGTCAGAGATTGGAGAAGCAGGGACTAAGTTTACAGGTCAACTTATCACCCACTTGGTGAGAGGGATTTAATTTGAAAGATAGGAGTGAGGCTAATGATGGGGTGGCATAGGCATTAGTCTGCCTGGGAAGGGGCAGGGCTTTTTCAGGGGAGTGGAGTGCCACCCCCTTTTTAATGCTTTTTTGGTCCTTAATGTCCAGCTATGGCAGCCGGTAGATGTGTCATTTAATATGCTAATTTAGAAAAATCAACATATAATGAGACCCAGGGTCTGTTGGAGGTCAGGTTTGCGGCCATCTCTTCCCAGCTAGTTCCATCTAGTTTTTTTTTGTTTCTTATCTTCTTTTTTTTGTTTCTTCCTGTCTTATCTCTGGATCCGTTAACGTAAAGATTTATGTTAACTCCTACTAAAGGTGGAGGTTGCAGGGTTGTGAGCAAAGACCTGGAGCAGCTGTGACAACAAAATGACTCAATGCAGACATGAATGAGAAAGGTTCACGGGGTTGGGGGGAGAACGTTTTGGATTAGTTGGTTGAAAATCTGGTCCCTTCCAGGGTTCAGTCACTTGCTGGACATGAGGCCAAGAGCCGGTCTCTCCATGGCTCATTCCCAGCAGCATGTTCTTTGGCAGAAGAACAAAACCTGGGTCTCCCTGGTGGCAGTCTTCCCTCATGCTTTGCGGATGCTGCATTGCCACTTCTGCTTACATTTCACTGAGGTTAGAGGCTGGTCCAAGGAGTAACTTGGCATTTTGTGTGGTTGTAGGTACGTCTGCGATTACACCTACTACCTGTCTTTGCATCATGGAAATGGATGCGCGGCGCTCGTCCATGTCCCTCCATTATCTCCTTCGCTTCCGGCTAGCCTGCTGGGAAAAGCCCTGCAAGTTATCATCCAGGAAATGCTGGAGGAGACTGAGAAAGCCAGGTCTCAACGCCTGGTTCACAGGAAACTCAGCCTTTGCGATTCCAGACAGGGGGAACCAACTGGGAGACTGCTCCTTTAGAGAAAATTCAATGTTTCAGTCCTGTATGCAGCGTTCAACTGTGCTTTGAGAGGCTTTTAAAAATTTGCTTGTAAAACAGTTTACACAGAGGAAAAAAGTTCTGAATTAGCCCAATGAAATCACAAAGGGTTATTTTATTGTCAGAAGAAAGAACACTCTGAAAGGCAGACATTTCACAAGGGCTTAACTAGCTTCAGTTATGGTTTTCCGGACAATAAAATGAAATGCTAGTAATTTTTTTTCCTCTTAAAAGTCTATGCAGCAGGCCTGTGTGATCCTGCCCAGATTTCTGGGACCCCAGACCTGTTCTGCGAGCCCCGTGTGGTGGGATGACCTGCGACTGGCCGACCATGGGAAACGCAGGTGCAGCTGCTACTCGGGCGCCCCACTCTGGGCCTCCAAGCTTGTGCATCCAGGTGCTGTGGGCAACTTCTGAGCCACTGAGTCTTTAGTGTTTGGTTTTTTCTTTTTTAACTTAATTGAAAAATTATTGTAAAATACACATAACATAAAATTTGCCATTTTAACCATCTTTAAGTGTTCAGTGGCATTATGTACATTCACTTGTGCAACCATCACCACCATTCCATCTCCAGGATTTTCTCATCATCCCAAACGGAAACTCTGTCCCCATTAAACAGTGTCTCCACCCTTCTCCCCAACCCCGGCCCTTGGCGTCTATTATTCTACCCTCCATCTCTGAATTTAACTTCTCTAGGGACCTCATATAAATGGAATCCTTGTCCTTTTGTGACTGGCTTGTTTCACTTAGCATAATGTCTTCAGGGTTCATCCATGTTGTGGCATGCATCAGAATTTCCTTCCTTTGAGGCTGAATAATATTCCATTGTATGTAGAGACCACATTTTGTTTATCCATTCATCTTTTTGTTTTGTTTTGTTTTTGTGGTACGCGGGCCTCTCACTGTTGTGGCCTCTCCCATTGCGGAGCACAGGCTCCAGATGCGCAGGCTCAGCGGCCATGGCTCACGGGCCCAGCCGCTCCGCGGCATGTGGGATCTTCCCAGACCGGGGCGCGAACCTGCGTCCCCTGCATCGGCAGGCGGACTCTCAACCACTGCGCCACCAGGGAAGCCCCATTCACCTTTTGATGGACACTGGGTTGCTTTTACCTTTTGGTTATTTTGAATACTACTACTATGAACACTGGTGTGCAAATATCTGTTAGAATGCTGGTGTGTGTGTATATGTGTGTATACTGCTGGATCATAAGGTAATTCTATGTTTACTTTTTTGGAGGAGCTGCTATACTGCTTTCCATGGCAGCTGTATCACTTTACATTCCCCCAGTAGTGTTTGGTCCTAAAGCAAAGGTTAATAGCTGGGTTTAGCTTCTCTGCCATGGTCAGTGTTATCCCTACATTTTAAGAAACAGAACCTCCCCTTTTCATCTTTCATTTTGCCTTTATGACACGGTTCTAAGCTGTTCACAACAAGGTTTTACTTGTCCCGTGTTTTCTGGGGGCAAATTTCCATTGGGAACCCCATTAGCAACACTGTATTTTGGAGAAAGAGCTTGAAGGTGGCTAAGCTCTGGGAAATTTCTTCTTATGTTGGTATGCTCACAGCTATCATTTTCCACTTAATTCCATTAAAAAAAATCGTCACTTAGTACCCAGGTTTATTCACTGTAAGAAAAAGCAGCTGCACCTTAATAACAAAGGAACTGGGCAAAGGAACTCACTTTACCATTAGCCCTCCAGCACACTTGTGCATTTGTAATAGTCTTTACAGGACCCCTTTGCAAATGAAACTGGCTCACTTGCCATAAAAATCAAAGTCCTACTGTATCAGATCAAAGGCAGCAAGTGGGGTGGGATGGTCTGGCCAGCAAGCATAGGTCCTGCTGCACGGCTGTTAATGTGGAGAGCCTTCTGTAGTTGTAGGCAAACACCTGCTACCCAGAGCCCTGGACACCCCCTTATTTTAGCTTCTGTCTCAGGACGGTGGCAAGCAGGCGTCCTCTGGGACCCGGCTCCAGTGTTATTTCAGATTGTAAAATGCGTATGGCTTGGCGCCAAGCGAACTCTTAGATGTCATCCAGTTGGAGGCCCAGAGCTCCCTCTTGATGAACGTCCCTGTCATCTCCCCTCTGTGGCCTCCAAGGTTTTTTAGGGAGAACCCCAGAGGCCCAGTTCACATCCTGGGCTAAGTGGCCTGCCATCCCCCGTTGATACACACTGGGGTCTGTTTAGTTATGGCTGATACGCAGCAGTTCTGAGACAGTTTGAAAGCTGACACAGCTTCAAAAGGCTGAGCCCTCGGTTGGTCATTTAATAGCTGGGGGTCTTGGACATATCTGCGTGTTTGCTCATCTGTAAAACAGAGTAATAAAAAATCCTTCCTTTGCAGAGTTGTTGTGAAGATCTGGTGAGAGAATGGATGTGAAAGTCCATCAGTGATGAGAGGAAACTTTACTGAATGTGGGCTTGTTGCTGGACCTGTGAGGGTAAATATGGAAATAGCCCTGCTGGATTGTGGCCTTAAGCAGTGGCATGGTGGGGAGAGGGTCTAACACTTCTAAAGACCCAGCACCTTCATCCTCAGAAGAAACTGCAGCTCCTCTGGCTGAGGACAGGTGCAGACTGCGCCTCCACAGCCTGGAAGCATGGCATCACCCACCGGGGAAGGTGGGAATCCTGCTGGGCTCCTGTGTCCTCCCCACTAGAGCCCAGACACCCACCCAAGCCTCAGAAATGAGCCTGTTAGTCATTGGTCATCTAGTAAGGGTCCCCCGAGTGCCAGGCACTCCGTGACAATGGTAAGCAAAACCCCGGGGCAATGCCAAGCTTGAGAGTCCCCTCTTTTTTGTTTTTAGGTCCAAGTATTTGAGACTCACCAGGTCTTTAGTAAGCATGGCCTTTCATTTACTTCTGCTGCCTACACCTTGCTAATTAGCGCTTTGTCCAGTAGCCTGATTTTATTACTGGAGTATAATTTCCCATGATCAAAGTTTAATGAATGATGAGCTTGTCTTCCTGATGTGTCTCAGGTTTGATTCTAGAACATGTACAGCTTGTTTCCTTAGAACATGTATTCACACTTCCTACCATAACCATTTCCCCTGGCAAAGATAACGATGCCCAGATTGTAGAGTCCCTGGGGCAGGCCAAGCTCGCTGGCTGGAAAGTAACTAACATTTCTGAGCAGCGCCAGGGAGCTGCACCCTGTGTGCGTGTCTATGGCCTCACCTGCGCCCTCTGAGGAGGTGACCGACGAGGACATGAAAATGTGCAGAAAGTCCTTTGCCCCAGAGTCACCCAGATCAAACCTGCCCTGACTTATGTCGGCAGAAAAGTCTACACATCATTCAAAAATCAAGTACAGATTTCTATATTTTATGTATTCAAATGTTCTTCTGGCTGATTTAATGGAGTGAGAAACAGAATAGCTTCCCTGTTCACCAGCAATTTGCATGCTGAGAAGGTTCAGCTGTCAGAAATAGAGCGAAGCCTGCATGCAGAGCACCTCCCAGCGATATGTGTGAACACACATGCCACACGTAGCTCAGCTTCCCTGCTCAGAAGTGTGGTGATTCTTCCAGAAGGGGTGGAGGGTGGGGCAAAATCAGAGACCAAAAATGCATACGGAATTCTTTTATTTAACTTAAACCATGTAGTACTTTAACTACTAGAAAAAAGCAGAGTAAGAGAAACTAAAGTTGCCTTAGCTTCAGCCATTCAAAATAGACAGTTTCTTTGTTTTCCATAAAGAATCCAGAGTATATCGCAGTAACAGGAATAAATTCTTACAACAGAATATACAAAAAAACCTTTTGAAATTTTTTTCATCTACTGATTTTTTATATAAACAGAGGAATTTTTTTAGGAATAATTTATACACAGAAAGTCATTTTATGTAACAAATTGGCCATGTTATTACCTTTTTTTTTTTTTACTTTTTTTTAAAAACTTTTTTTTTATTTAAACAAGAAAACTCAGAAAATGCATTATTTGCGATGCATCCATTCCATCGCGCCTTCTGGTTTGATTTTTTTTTTTTTTTTTTTTTTGTCCCAGAGGTAGACAAACTCTGGCAAACCTCTCACCTCAACCTCACTGGCTTAGAAAGCAGACAGGTGTTTTTGCCAAGCATCTACTCCACCTGTGGATGTGTCTGTGCAACGCCAAACATCCAAATGAAAAGTTGCAAACAAAACCCAAATTGTTTCTGGATCTTTCTCCCATGTAGAGCAAAACACCCAAATGTTGCCAATGATGGGGATTTTGTGGGGTTGTGTTGACATGGCCAATAACCCATTGGGAGCTAGAGGAAATGGAGTCAAACTTAAAAAAATCTGGTGTGTGTATAGTTTTTATTAAAAAGAATTTGTTTTGTACTGAAAAAAAATCTATGTTCGGTGTTCTGCCTTAAATAAAAATAAATAGGGTCTCTTCCTTATTATAGCAAAGCATTAATCATGATATGAGGCATGTAAGCAAATGGCCTGCGTGCACCAGAATTACCATCTTTTGTGTGATAAGTCTGTATGCTGTGCTCACTGTGAAAACCATTAGCTACGCAACGGAGTCCTTCCATCTCAAGGCATTGTATAACAGTACAACTACCAAACCGACCCAACCAGGTGCCGAAGGTGCCATGGCACCACTGGGCTGCAACACCTCTGCTCTTTCCTTGGCCAGTGAGGTTCTTTCAGTCTGTTAAAGTAGCTACACTCCAAAGGGAAATGACCAGTAAAAGATGATCCCCTGCCCAACCAGAGGGTTCTGGAAGACCAAGATACTGAAGATACAGAACTACTTCTTAAATCATCATCATTCCTTTGTTATAAACTAGGGCACAAAACATGGGGGGAAAGAGGGTGAACTACGGCTTGGGTCAGGGAAAAATCCTTTTTTGGCATATTGTAAAGCTAGCTAGTAAACAGGTGTCCTAAAAAAATGGATCACAAACACACATTTGCACACACAGAGAAAAAAAGTGTCTTTAAATTATTCTCAGCAATTATAAACTACAAACATTTTATAAAATTATTCTATGTTCTTACAAAAATGCAATGAAACATTTAATTAGTTCTTGTAAACCAGATCTTCGTCAACTGACTACCCGTAATCTACTGGACTTAAGAGCCCTATTGAAAACGCTAATGAGTGACTAATTACAACGATGTTTACCAGAAAGATGTGGACACACACAAACATGGACATACAGATGAGTGATCATTATGTTCTTGCAGAAACAAAATAAAACAAAACCCTAAAGTCATGCCCCAGAACTGACACCTGACGGGTGAGATGCAGTTTGCGTTCTTGGAACAATTTGACTGAACTCCGCAGTAACAGTTTCCAAAGTAGGATGTTAGGTTTATCTGTTGAAACCAAATGCCCATGGATGACTGTTGAGCCTTGATGTGGTCTGATACCTTCAGAAACCATCAAGTTCCAAGCACAGCCCACACTTCTTCCAAGCCCTGTACCTTCTGCTCGTGCTTCCTCTCTCCACGTCATTCATGATCCCTGTTAGAATGGTTTCCTGCTGCCTTATCATTCCACCATCAAGGAGTGTTCATCTGCTTTTTCTCTAAATGACCAACTAGTCATCTAAGCTGCAGGCCAAAAACGAAACCCTCTGGCCTGTCCAAGGTCTGTATCTTCAGCATCTCTGGCAACAGAGGTTCAATCTAAACAACATCCTCTCTTGAAGTTCTCATTGGTACCACCAACTATGTCAGAGTGGAGTAAGAAAGTTTGATTTTCATCACTGGTTCTTAAAGAGTGGATCTCTGGTCCATATCTCCCAATGCTGCTTAGCCCAGGAAATGAAAAGACAGCCAACAAACACAAAAGTACCATTAACAAAAGAACAAACCCCAAACCTTAAATGCATTACTGGGACTGCTGGAATGGGCCAAGGCATACCATGGAGCTTTACTGTCAACTGGAGGGCGCCTGTGTTTTCAAAAGGAGTTGCCTTTGACACTGTCTGGCTGGAGGACCCAACAGTGACAGCTGAGGACCTTGGACCAAGCATCCTAGCCTTCTCACTGATCTAAGTGTGACCTTGCCATAACAGCGGCCTGCATCCCGTGCAGCCACCTGCCAGCAGAGGTGGGCTGCTGAGAAAGAGGTTTTGGTGGAACAAACTGGCCTAGAATTTGGCGTCATACTTGGCTCTTACATCTGTTATCCCAACTGAAACACACCACTTCATGCCAAGCATTTTGCCATTTAGTTCCACAATAACCATTTTTTCTATCATTGAAATGTTGTTCCAAGTCATAAGAAACAGGCTGGAAGGAAAGGCCAGTGTCGGCCATGAACACGGTCTTCTATCTTCCAAGGGGGAAGCACATTCCAACTGTGTCAAAAGTCAGGACATCCTCTAAGGGAGTCCTGGGGTGGTCTGGGTCTCACCCAGCTGAAGTTCAACAACGTCTCCAGAATACACCAGCTCCTGCTGCCTCAGGGAAGGGCTGTGTGTGATCATGTTTTAATGCTCACATCAGTTCAATGATGTGCCTCAGTGGTTCACGTCACTTCAAGCAGTGTGAGCTGCTGTCAGGAGGCTGCATGGAGAATGCCACAACTCAGCTTAAGTTATTTGGAGCATACAAAGGAGGAAACCAAGAAGAGGTGGGAAAATCAGCATAAAATTAGGCTAGAACTGTGGATAGATGATGCCTTGGTATAGTTAAGGTGGGTGGTTTGGTCCAGTAAAATGACTGCACCATCACACAAGCAAAATTTTCTTTTATTTAAGTGTTTCTGAAGCATTTGTTATGATGGGCACTATACTGTTAGTGTTTTCTTTCTACTTAAAAGGAAAACCACTTACATAAAACAAAAAGTGACACCAACAACTCGGACAGTTTAAACAAAACCCTTATAACCAGCTGAATGATCTGTAGAAATCCAGTTGTGGAAACCGGTAGGTATGTGCAAAAGAGAGGAGAGGCCACTATTCCAAGGGGTCACCTACAGTGTGGAAGCGGGAAACCCTGATCAAACATTATTTCTCAATGACCTTAAGATCCCAGGGGACTTGGGAAAGAGGAGGGGTGCTCTAGCAGGAGGGAAGAGCTCCTGAGTGTAACTGCAGTCCTGGGACTGTAAAGGAGCCGCCACACTTTGGGAGACGCCCACTGCGTTTCCCAGAAAAAACGCTAGTGCCTGTGAGAGCAGCTGCTGGAGGGGGTGCGCCGTCCACCCCGTGAACTGCGGGATGAGGGGGTGAGGCACAGCCCCAGCGGGGGCACGGCGCCCACCGCTGGCCCCTTCCAGCCCGAAGGTTTGGTACGTCTTTGTTTGCCCCTGGGGAGGAGGTGAGGGTGAGGTTGAGAGAACTGCCCGGAGAGGGAGAAGGGGGCTCTTCTCCGTACATTCCACATGAGACTGGCCGTCAGGTCAGGAACCCGGAGCGGGCTTTTGGCGCCCAAACGGCTGCACGAGGGGCTGAGCCGGCCTAGCCGGAAGCCCAGCACCCACCCTACGGCCACAGGGACAACGGGGGCCCTAAGGAGACACCACCTGACCCCGGCCCCAGCACTGCCTGTCCTCAAGACCTGGAAACCACTGCTGTTCCCTGTCCGCCACCCAATCTGCACCAAGTAGCTGGTTTCCAAGACAACTGGGCCGGGCCCCTCTCCACCTCTTGGGATACCGAGTCAGGAGAACAACAGAAGCGACGCAAAATGAGACGTCGCAGAAAAAGGAGAGCTGTTCGAAATGAGTGGAGAGGTGAGCTAGTGTTGCTTTGACCCCGGAATACAGCCTGGCCTCTCCCTGCGTCACCTGGTGTGTACGGCCTGTGGTGTGGATGAGGTTACCAGTATCAACGGCATATTGTCAGGTGCTGAGAAATGTGAGATGTATTCTTTTTATATATACACATATAAAAAATAAGAGTGAGGTAGATAAATGTTTGGAAAAAAAACCAACAAAAACCCAAAAACTGTCCCGTCTTACACACACACACACACACACACACACACACACATACACACACACACACAAAAACCCTTTTCTCAGTATTTAAATTCATAAGGGGGCTTCTCTACAGTGATTGAAACTGGTATCACAAAATAAATTAAAAGAAAACTACATATAATACCTTCTTAATTAATTTTTTCTTTTTTTCATTTTTTTTTTAAGGGAAAAACTATGGGACAGAGACTAGAGAAAATAGTGGGACTGAAACTACTGACAAGCAAAAAAGCACTACAAACTTTCTTTTTTGTGTTTAATCTCCAGTCACAACTAGCAATCATTATGTTGTAGCTTTGTTCTTACTCATAATTTAAACATTTCCATCCCAGAAGCAACTCTTGTGCTGTCATCACTCTGGTGAGAAGTGCTAAAAACTAAACAAAACAAGACCCCCCGGCCCCGAGGACGCGGCTTCCTGGCCGAGGAACAGCGCGCCTGCGCCAGGGCTCCTGTCCCCTGGAGGGGAGCGCCGGGCTTTGGCCCCGCGGCGCCTGCGCTTTCCCGTGCTGGCAGCGGGCTGGCCGGCACCCCGAGGATACTGCCCCTGCGCCCTACTCCCCGCTGGTGCCAGGGGGTCTCTGGGGAGTCCCTAGCTCTAAGGACAGGGAGGTCGGTCTGGAGGGTGGTGGCGGGAAGCCGCAGACGGGCCCACTGGAGCGCGCTCGGCTGCACCCCTGGCCTCAGCAGCTGTTTTCCATGGGATGGAAGGGTTAAATATCCATTAAAAACAAAATAGTAATCCAAATGCCTAGTGTCTGCAGTTAAAACTGCTGTTGTACCCAAGAATTAAAAAAATAGATATATGTGTGTCACAACCAAAACAAAGGCAAGGGAAAGAGAAGGTGAGACTTTTCAACAATGATGAATATAAACACTGAACAAGGATGTGCGAAATATTTAACCTTTTTTTTCTGACCTGAGTTTGTATCATGTCTTGCACTGTAACAGACTCAAATGCTCTGTGAGAGCAGGCTGGGGAGAGAGGGTCCAGGGCAGGCGCCCGCCTTCTCTCCACCTGCTCCCCTCACCAGCCTCGTGCCCACAGAGCCTATGGGGTAGAGTAGAACTAACGGGGCAGGGGGAGTGGGGAGGGGTATGTATTTATAAAAAGGCATCAAACAGTTCATGGCAAATTATGTTATATAAGTATCAATTACTGGGAAAAGAGGAAGAAAGTCACGCACTCTAGTACAAAGCATAAGAAGTTTCTTGGAGTGAGCAGAGAGGGAAGAGGGTAGACCTGAAGGTTTTCATAGATTAAATCCACAAAGATAAAGAACAAAAAAAATAGCAGCTTTTTTTTTTTCTGTACAGACGTATAGATGAATATCTGAACCGTAAAAAAGTTATAAAAGTGACATTAAAGACGATGTGTATGCAAATGTTTCATGGTCTAACATAGAACTGTAAGACCCATGAAGAAGTCCTAGTAACAGAGAAAATGTCAACAAAGCTTAGAATGCTTGAATCCATTTACTGCTTTTCTTCGTACTGTTGTTGTGGTATTTGAATTTCTTTCCTTGCAAACTTGCATAAACAGTTGGGCTGAGTCCCTGGATACCCCTTCCCATCTGTGTTCTTGGGGGCCAGGTGGGGAGCTGGGGCGGGGACAGGAGACTGGCACGTGGACGACCTTTACTCAAAGCCTGTCTTCCAGGCTCCCGACAGGACCTGTTTCCTCCAGAATTCCTGGGGGCTAGAAGGTGTGGGTGCAGAAGGGGGAGCGGGGAAGCCATCTTCACTGAGAGGAAGTCTCATTCTGTCCAGTTCCCCCAAATAATAACCTCGTCAAAAGCAATCAGACCTGTGTGAATGTGAGACTTGAAAAGAACACCAGGGGATGATCGGATGGAGAGCATCACCAGCGTGGCTCTTAACGAGTGACTAGCTACCATGCTCGCTCAGGCCTCTGGAAACAAAAGAACAGTGCGGGGACGGTGAGGGAGAAAGTTCGGGGTTTTGGCAGAATTTGGCAGCGTTAACATGGTAACAACCTTGGATGAACGATGGCCCTTTGTAAATTTCGTATGTCCCTAAAAATGTTAAAGATACGGTTAAAAAATCCTGTCTCAACGTGTTTTATAAAGACCTATGGTGACCGGCAGGTGTGTTCAGGGGGGCCATGGAGGGACAGACGTTGCCTCAATCCAATACAAAGGGCGTCGGGCTTGCAGCAAATGTGTTTCCATCATGAAGCAGAAAGAAAGAGAAAGGTGAGAGAGAGGGAGAGAGAGACAGGGAGAGAGAGGAGACTTGATTCTCAAGTGTTCTGTTGCTATTAAGTGTTGTCATTAAGGTTCTTGAAGGCCCATGTCAGTTAAGGGTTTGGGTAGGGAAATAAAAAGCTGCTTGCATATTGAAAAAAGGAACATCCCAAATGTGTTTACTGCAGAGAAGCCGTCTCCCGTGGGCAGCAATGGCAGTTCTGAAGATCCACTGAGGTACAGGAGGCTGTGAATAGATTGTTAAAACTCTCCCCCCCCACCCGCCGCCGTGTGCGCACGTTACTGTTTGCACGGATCGGGATCCAGGATCAGCAGGTCGAGGACTGGGGCAGAGGCAAGGCCCGCTCCTTCTTGCGGCCCCCGTTCATGTGCGCATAAGGCTGTCTCTCGTCGAAGCTGGCTCGAAGGACCAGCACGCCAGGGCCCGGACCGTTCTCGGCCTTGTGTCCTGAGTGTCTGTCGGGCAGTGGCAGGGAGGACGAGGATGCCGAGGGGTCCAAGGGGACACTCTCCATGTTCTCCGGCTCTAGGTCCAGCTCCTCTGGCTCAGGTGGCTTGTTCTCCTCGCTGTAGTAGAAGGAGACCTCCCGGAAGCCGGGCTCCATCTCGTCCTTGATGCTGCTGATGATTTCCAGGAAGGAAGGCCTCATCTTGGGGTTGTACTGCCAGCACATGCGCATCAGTTCAAACCTGAGGGGAAGATAGACAGAGATGGGCCCAGCCTAGAAGGGGGCCGCGGCCGAGCAGCCCTGTGGCTACTTGCTGTGGCTTCCCCACCTACATGTGTACAGCAAGTGTGCCAAAGCAGTTCTGCTGCCTGTCTGGGCCTCTGGCTTTCTATCTTGATGGCGCAAGTAGCCTCCAGCTTCTCCTGACTTAACGTCCACCAGTGCAGTCACTTCATCCAGACCCAGGACCCTCCACAATACAAAACCCAAACTCTCACTTCCTGAGAAGGACAAATACAGGTTCCACACAAGTCTGCTATTACAGGTATTATTTACATTAAAAACAAACCAGCTTTCTATTTGAAGCATCTCTTGCAGCCACTGATGAAACATTATTTCCAGAATTAGAATGCAAGAAACCTCTGGTTTCTCACTAATAAGGCTGAGCACTGATCACAGCTTTCCCCACAGTGATCTCGCCTTCAGTTCCACCCATGCTATTTCTACTCTTCCTCCTGGTGGCAGGGGACCACTGGCAGAGAACTGAGGACAGGCAGTGCCAGGCAGCATGGCTGCAAGACAGAAGGGGCGCACGACCCATGTCTGGCGCCAGGGCTCAGGCTGCTCACTGCATGCCCTGGGGTGGCAGAGCCGGCCTGGGAGCCCGGCTGCCCTGAACCCAGTGAGAGGCCCAGGGGGTCCCTGAGCCAGATGCCAACAAGCCAGCAGGGAGAGCCTGGTGGCAGAGTCCCTGCACAGGCCTGGGGCAGGCAGAGAGGGCACCTGGGCTGCAGCCCCTGGGAAGCCCTCAGAGTCACGTGGCCACAGGGGGGAACCCGGCGTTGGGCCTGAGCCCCCAGGGCAGGAGGCTGCACCGGAAAAGCAGGGTGCTGCCAGGACAGCCAGGGAAGGCCCAGGCTCTGACGAGGCTCAGAATGGCCGCAGGAGGAGAGGTGCTTCTTATTCACCTGGAATGCAGAGTGGTCCAGCCAAGTAGACCGCTGGCGCACAAAGGAGGTGGCTGAACAAAGGTCCAGGCTGGCCAGAGTGTGGAGAAGGTTCCGAGAAGGGACTGGCCAGCAGTCCTTTCTCAGGAAGACCAAAGTGCCTTCCCTTCCACTTCTGTTCTCGCTAGAAAATTCTATTCTATGTTTTGTTTTAAAACTTCTGGCTAATGAGATCGTTTTCAATAAAAATGGCCAATGGAACTACCCACATCTAGGAAGCTCAAAGCACCCCAAACTGGCTTCTGGCCCCTGTCAGGCTGACACTTGACAGACAGAGCAACTGCCTAAGTCTGGCCCCAGGGAAAGTTCAAGTTCCAAGGAGAGAAAGCCTGTGGGGACAGGAAAACTCCCATGTCGATCCGCCAGCTACCTTGAAAGATGTGGGAAAACGGTGTCGGGTCAAGTCAGAGGGAAGAGGATGTGACCTTGAGGGAGGGTGGGAATGGGAGAGAGGCCTGCTGCCTGCTTTTGTAAATCAAGTTTTATTGGAACAGAAACACTGTTTGTTTACATATGATCTATGGCTGCTTTCAAACCACAACTACGAGTTGAACAGTTGAGATGGTTTGGCCTACAAGCCCGAAATATTTACCGTGTGGGCCTTTACAGAAAAAGCTTGTCACTCCTGCTCTAGCGGAAAAAGAATTAGACAAAACATGAAGACTGACTAGTTCTTTCCCCTCCCAACTGAATCACCTACACTAGGTCACAGCACTAACCACACGGTAGTTAATTAATGCTCTCGGTAGTGTTATGGGTGTAAATGGCTTTGCTCTTCACGAGCCTGGGAAGGTGTGTATCATAATATAGCCCCATTTTATAGATGAGGAAGTGGAAGTACCAAGAGATTAAATAATTTGTCCAAGGTTCCCAAACGAGTGAGGGTGGTGCAGGGATGGAGTTCTCGTGAATGGTGTTTTTACACTTTGAACGCCACCGACCTCGAAAGAGGAATTTTCTCTCAACCTAAACAAGAGAAACCACAGTCCTGCCTGGAGGCTCTCCCTCTCCTGGCCGTCCACCGACAGTCACAGGTGTCGTGCGGGCTTTGCAGATAAACTGGCAGCTTGTCCTTGGGTCACATGGCAAACAAGCCTCCTTCCATAACCGCCCCCGCCCCCCGCAAAGAAAAAAGGGCCATAAATACATGAAATCCCTCTCCACGGCTCGGCTGCAATTTCCTCTCTGGCCGACTGACTTATCCCTGAATAGAAGCACAGCCAGGGCCAAGGACACGTGATGTGCCCTGGCTCCGTGCCCCTTGGCCTGGGGCTGAGAAGGTGCCACCAGCAGGGGAGGCATGTGAGTGACATCAGCACAAACAAACCACGTGACACCACTTTTAAACCATTCCAGAGTCACGGCCCTTCCACTGCTGCCCATAAAAGGAAGTCTTTTTACTCTGTGGGATTCAAGACCTTGTTTACACTGTCTCCACAAGAAAACTTTCCAGTAGACTTTAGAAGGATTTATGAGCTGATAAAACTCCTCTTTAAAAAAGCATGTTTTTTACAACTGGTCAGCTCCGGGGAGCTGGAGTCGTCCTTTACTGAATGCCTGCATCGGAGGCGTGCGTGCACGCAGCCTTCACCTGGGGCAGGGGCAGGACCAGACGGAGCTGCTGCCCCGGTGTGACCCCGGAGGCCGGGTGATGGTCTCATCCGGCTCACTGTCCCCTCCCCATCCCCGGCCCTGCTGTGTGCGGGCAGGCTGCAAGCACGGGCCAAGCGGCCTAGGGCAGCCCAGCACCTAAGCACTGGCACAGCCTCAGTCCAGGTGAGGACTCACGACAGAGAGCCCGCATTCCAGAGAGGACCTGCAGGGCTCATTTGCGCCCGTTCCTCCCCTCCTGGCAGCCCTGAACAGCCAGGACTGTCTTATGACCACTTCTCAGCCAGTAGGGGCAGTGGGACAGGGGCCTGCCTGACCGCTCACCCCAGGTTACTCTGTTTTGGGGCAGAGATCTAAGGCAGGGCCCGTGCACCAGGGAAAAGCCCACTGCAGGCTAACTGGGCATGAGTGCCATTCCTGACTGTTTGGATCCCACGCAAGCACTGGATTCCCACAAAACTGGCCCAGAATTCCCGACAATGTGGGGGCTTTAATCAGCAACGGGGAAAACCATGTTTGAAAACTGCAAAACCACCAAAGTCTACTGAGTTTTTTCAGACTCATCCGTGAGCTGATGACTCTCTGGGCTAAAAAGTTCAAATTCCTTTCTGAACACTGCACACTGAAGGCCTCCCTGGCAGAGGCTCTTGATGTGTCACACTGTCAAAGTCCCACCCGCAGAGAACATGGTCCATGCTCAGCGCGCACCTCTGCTCCAGCCCGTGTCCCAGCATCAGAGTCCAGTCCTTCCAGTCACCGGACTTGCTGAGGGTGCAGACCACTCCCCACATTCCCAGCTCTGGGCTGGAGCAGTCAGCACTCACTCAGAGGGGCTCAAGGACATTGGTGGTGTGAGTATGGAGACCTGTGTGCAAGAGAAGGTTAAGGACAAGCTTTGTTGTCAATTTAAAACACGGATCCACCATTGAACCACAAGCCGAATCTGTCTCATGCCACTTGCTGATCGATTCACACTGAATCTCAGGGTTGAGACCCATGGGCCTAGACACTCTGCAGCCTGGACCATGGTACCTTTCCTCCAAAGCTGTGTACCCTGTTCCATTGAGGGGATCAGGACTGTTGGCTACTTGGGAAGAGCCAGTTTCATCTGCTCCCGGGAAATGATGCTGAGCTGAGGTCCACCAGCAGCCACTGCATATCCGACCCTGTTACCCTATGGGTGCCATTCACACCTCTGGAACTGAAGCACACGACCTCTCTCCCACATGGCGGCCCACGATGGCTTTTAGGCAACTCCCGAGGGCTCAGTGACTCTCCTCTCCTCTGAGAGAAACAACAGTCCATTCTTTCATTTTTTGTAATAAAAGAACCCCTCTCCCAGAACACGTCTTCCTTACCTAAGCTCATCAATAAATTCACAAGGACAATACAGACACTCCTTATAAAACTGACTTGCCTCCTTTCACTTTGTTCTTTTCTTAGAAGGGAAAAAAATTTGCTAAGGGGGTTCTAGATGGCGAGGCAGAAATGCCTCCTGAATTATACACTTAATATGCCAGAGTAACCTCTCCATGTAAATTTCCTTGTCACTCTAGGCTGGGAACAGGAAGTATGCTGCCTTTCCCATGGCAGGGGGGTTGCTTCCCAGGCATATTAAATTAATATTAAAACTCCAGTCACCTGGGTGCAGATCAAGTTCAAGAGTCCCACAAATTTCTCAGAGACAATGTTTATTCAAGTCAACGAGAAAGCTCAAAAACAGTACCTCTCCTCCCACCACCCCCAAACCACACGAACAAAGCTCACACCTGCTTTCTTGGACTGTTTCTACGCTTGCTAAAACACCACCACTTCTAGTGTTAGACTCTCTTCTGGCACCAGACACGCTCAGGCCAATTCAGTGGGCATCACTCCTCAAACTCTGTTACTTATATTTTTGCTCAGAAGGAAGGCTGTTCTTCTAATGGGCTGACAATGAATACAGTGGCTGCACTGTTCAAAGTGGAGGGCAGTCACCTGTGAGGGGGGCAGTCATCAGTAGGGTGTGGTGGCTGGCCTCTGACACCCCAGTGGTCCTCACTTCCTGGTGTCCACGCCTCACATAATCTCCTTTCACATCAAATAAGGCTGCCCGTGTAGCCCATATGAGGTTGTGGACACCGTGGAGCGTGACTTCCAGGCCACAAAGAACACTGTGGCTTCTGCTCTGCTGTGGGAGCAATTGCTCTGGGGTAGGGAAGGCAAGCTCTAGGCCCGTGGGCCAAATCTGGCCAGCTGTCTAATTTTGTAAGGCCTATGAGCTAAGGATGGCTTTTATATTTGTAAATCGTTTAAAAAAAATCAAAGAAGAATAATATTTTGTGACAAAATGAAAGCTATGTGAAATTCAAATTTCAGTATCCAGAAATAAAGTTTTCTTGGAGCACGGCCACACTTGTTCCTGTGATGTCTCTGGCTGCTCTTGTACAACAGCAGAGTTGAGTAGCTGCAGTTGAGATCGTAGGGGCCCACAGAGCTGAAAATATTTACTATCTGTCCTTTTGGAGAAAAGGTTTTCTGAGCCCTGCTCTAGAAGAAGCCAGCTGCATGTCACGACGACACTCAAGCAGCATCACAGAGGAACTAAGGCCTCACGTGGCAACTGGTGGCATGAGTTCTGCATCTTGGAAGTGGATCCCAGCCCTGGTCAAGCCTTCAGATGACTGCAGCCCTGGCTGCCAGCCAGACTGTGACCTCAGGAGACCCCCGGCCAGAGCCAGCCAGCTAAGCTGCTCCTGGATCTCTGACCTCCAGAAACTCTGTGAGATAATAAATGCTTATTGTTGTCTTAAACTGTTAGGTTTCGGGTAATGTTATACTGCAATTAAAAAAAGCTGACACAGGTGGAGAGAGGGAGAGTTTCCACCAGGGGCAAGAAAATGCACTAAGTGGCCATGTGCATCTCTTCCATTTTTGGGTCCTGAAGTCTGAAGAGGCTGTACTAGGGAGTCTGTTGGTGAGGGATCCAGGATGCCCACTGCCCCCTTATGCACAGCCCTCTGAGGAGAGGAGCTTCCTGTCATGCGTGGGTGTATCCTGTGCCCCACGTCCAGGACACATGTACGTTTCCTAGTCTGGGCCCATGCTCAGATGATCAGTGGGTACCCCCCCAACACACACACACACACACACACACACACACACACAGACTCACACTCTCACACTCACACACACACACATGCACACATACAGTCTCACACAGACTCACACTCCTATACCCACACACAGACACACACACACTCGCACACATACATTCACACACACACCCTCATACACACTCATACACACACATACACTCACACACACTCTCACACTCAGACACATACACTCTCACACACAGACTCACACACACTCTCATGCACTCACACACACACATTCTCACACACTCTCACACACACTCTCACAGATGCTCTCACACTCACACACACAGACTCACACTCTTATACACTCACACACTCTCACACACACTCTCACACTCACACATACACACACACTCTGAGGCAAAGATGTTCCCTTTCCTGCAGCATTCTCTGGCCTCTTTCCTAATTCCACGCAAGCTGTCCCTGGGATAGAACAGGCTTTGGCTGAGCAAATGCTCAGAGGCAGCAGTTAAAGAGCAGGATACCCAGCTGCCGTACCCCTGAAAAAGCAGCGCAGTCAGAGTCAGGAGAACAAGTTCCACCCCCACTCCCCACCCCGCCCTCTACCTGGAGCTTAGGGATTCAGTCTTGGAAGCTACACTAAAAATGCTTAAAAAAACCCCCAAAAACCTTGGTTTATTGACAGGACAATGGTTTCTGCTTCCCAGGCTAAGGCAGTCAGATTCTAAGACAGTCCCCAAGATTCCCACCCCTGGTGTAAACGCCCTGTATGATCCCCTCACCTGAGTGGGAGGGACTTGTGAATGTGATGAGATTCCACTCCTCCATTTAGGTTTCTAATAATTGACTCTAAGTTAATCAGAAGGGAGATTATCCTGGGTGGATGTGACTTAATCAGGTAAAAAAAAAAAAAAAGTCAAAAAGCAGCAGAGAGATCCTCTTGCTGGTCCTGAAGAAGAAAGCTGCTTTGGAGGCTTCCCTGGTGGTGCAGCAGTTGAGAGTCCGCCTGCCGATGCAGGGGACACGGGTTCATGCCCCGGTCCAGAAAGATCCCACATGCCACGGAGCGGCTGGGCCTGCGCTCCACGACGGGAGAGGCCACAGCAGTGAGAGGCCCGCGTACCGCAAAAAAAAAAAAAAAGAAAAAAAAAGAAAGCTGCTTTGTTGTGAGAAGGCCAATGGAGGGGAAGTGTGGCAAGGACTGGGAGCTGAGAGCTAGCAAGACCCTGGGACCGCAGTCCTACAGCCACAAGGGGCTGACTCCTGCCAACAACCTGCAGGGGCCTGGGAGAGGGAGCCTCCTGAGCCTCAGATGTTCGCAGCTCGGGCTGACATCTTGATCTCAACCTCATCAGACTGAGCAGAGGAGCCAGCACTCCCATTTCCTAATCCATGGAAACCTTGGGAGACCAAATGAACAGAGCTTTCTTGGCTGTTGGGGCCAATTTCCCTGGTACCCACTCGACGTGGCATCTGACTCACATCTGTAAATCACCCCACCATGACGGGGCCCTGCCCAAGTCAGTGCTCACTCAAGGCTGGTGCACGGGTAGGTGGCAGATCTGGGTAGAGCCTTCCACACAGACATGGAGACAGCCCAACAGCTCCTCTGGGGCCCTTTCCAGTGTGAGGCCAAATCTGTCCTGAAAAGCACTTCTGGAAAATTCCTGCATTGGTCTTGAAGTATTAGTGGTAGCCTACCTTCTACCTATTGGGATCCAGAAGAATCTTGAGCCCTGCCTTAATGTGCAGGTCGAAAGCAAGTCCACTGCTTTCTGTACCTGTCTGCACCTGACGACCCAACCACAGCACACCTGCACATCCTCACACCTACACACCCTCACACTTTCAGCAGCTCTGACCTCCACTGACAGAGGGGCTTCTCCTAAGAACACTGAGCAGGGAGGACCACGAGGCATCACGGACTGTTTCCCATTATCTGACAGATCTTAGGAACAGAAAGCTACATGCCAGGGCTGTGCCTGCCGGGAGGCCCCCTGACCGCCTCTAGGTCAGCACAGCCGCTGGAGGAGGCTGCTGAGAGCCTGCCACTCACAGGCCTTTTATGACTTTTGTAAACACTTAACAGGAAAGAAACATGGAGGGACCACAGGTGGTGGCAGCATCCTGGAACCGCCTGCAAAAGGAGGTCTGAGGTCACCCCCACAGGCCTGGAGGAGCCCTGCTGATGGCTGGGGAGCAGCCTGGGACTGTGGCTTAAGAGTAATCAGTGTCATGTTGCTGCATTTAAAAAAAAAAACTCTGCCTGGAGCAGACCAGCAGGGATTGCTTTGGTCAAGTATTTCACAAAGACGTTTGGCCTGAGAAACCACAATGTAAACTGCAAATCCGAACCCCAGGATTAAGGAAGATGGGGAAGGATTAAGGCACTTGCCCAAAGGGACAGGTTCTTTCCATTAGGATAAACCCTCTTCTTAACTGCTCTGGTCATCCCAGCACCCGCCAGGGCCAGAGGGACCCAGCATATACATACAGCATGTCAGGACAGTTGTCCGGCTTGTCCAGAAGGCCGCCCTCCATGACGAAGCGAAGGACTTGCTCATTGGACAGGCCCTGGTATGGCTGCTCGGCCAGCGTGGCGATCTCCCAGAGGACGACCCCGAAGGACCTACAGGGAGAAAAGAAACGTGAGGTGCTCGGAAAGGGGTGGACAGAGCCACACAGCCCTCTCCCTTTGGGCGACTGAGCGCATGTCGGGCAGCGAGCCAGGCCCTGGGCTAAGTGTGGAACATCCATCCTTGTGTCGTTGAGTCAATGCAGCCCTGGTGGCACAGTTCTGCCAGCTGAGGGGAAGGAGTGTTCAGGGCCCTTGAACAGCCAGCGAGCACGTGATCTCCAATGGGAGCCCCAGGCAAGCTGGGTTCAGGGCCCAGCCCCAGACAGGACCCTGCAGGGCAGCGTCTCCCTAATGTGCTTTTATACCACCAATAATCGAATGCTGGTCCCCAGGCCCGGCTGGGACAGTGATTTAGTGCAAATCCCTGGGACTAAATGCAGCCTGGGACAAGCAAGCTGTTCAACAAGCTCCCCGTTTTAGAAACTTCTACCTAGGTGGTTCTCTACGCAGGAATCCCTGGTTGAGTTTTTAACTCTTAAGGATGCCTGGGCCCCCGACTGATTTCTCTGGTCTGGGGTGGGGGCCTGGGCCTTGGGGTGTTTGAAAAGCTCAGTGGGGATCTTACAGGTCCAGAAGGGCCCGGGGAGACGAGGGGCTCAGCCTCACAGGTGGGGGACAGAGAAGGGCGGCACTGGCTGGGGTGGGGCTCGCGCACTAGGAAGAATCCTTAGGCCCAGAGTTTAGCCAAGGTGGGGGGAAGGGGGTGGCTGAGGAACCAAGTCAGGAAGGGGAGCAGGGAGCGATTCCGCCTCGCATGCGCTTCTGCCTGTAGGTTAGAAGATCCTACTACTGGAAAACAAACTAAAATAGGTATACACATACACAGAAATTTCAGACTGAGGATGTTAAAAAAGGCAGTGCTGTAATCTGCAAAATAAAGGTGCCTTCCCAGCATACATCAGCGTCTTTCACAAATTCTCCACGGTCTATTTGCCTTTCCATTCGGTTCATTTCTGCAGATTAAAGCCTGCCGCTTGGCCAACCCGAGGGGCTTCCTGGACCTTCCAAAGGCCAGGGGTGTGGGCAAAGCCGCACTGAAAATTCTGGGGCGGCGCTTCCCGCCCAGAGCTCTGCGGATCCTGGCCAAGCCGAGCCAGGAGGGCCGCGGACTTTGTATCAGAATGTTTTACTCGATGCTTCAGCTCCTTTCCATGAACAAAAGGGTTTTGTACAAATTGATGCTGAGAGCAGATGTCAGACATAAATATTTAGAATCTTAGCCCTCAGAGGACAGACCCACCCAAGATCCTTTTGAAACTCAGTGACCAAGAAATAGTCTTGGTATTGCACGAGAGACCTAGGAAAGTTGAAAGCCTGGAGGCCCAAATGCGGTGTTCGCAGGCCCAGCCGAGGGCAGTGGGCTCCCTCCGTCGACCTGGGCTGGGGGATCTCCGCAGACTGAATTGGCCCGGTCACCTAGGTCTCTGGCTCAGAGGCCACGGCTCCCAACTCCACCTCTGAAATGTGGTACCCAACTGACGGCAGGCCTGGCCTGAGAAATAACCTGAAAATGCGGTTTCTCCCAGCCCCACGTCCCCCTCCTGCCCCACACGTTCCTTGGCTGTGCCAGCTACTGTCAGGCGGCCAGCGCCCACCGCCCACCGAACGGCGCCCATGCTGACCTCTCAGCACCTACCGCCCCACTCCAAGCTCTGGGTTACTGTGGACCCTTGACCTTAATGTATCTCAACCCTGTCTCGCCACGCTGATATTGCCAAATGTCTCCTAGGAGATGCCATCAACCCTGTGGAGAACCACTGCTAGTGTAACATCACTGAAACGAGAACCACAACTCTAGTATAAAGTCAGAAGCTCATGCGTTTAGCTTCTCTCCTAAGTGAATCAAAGAAATTCTTCAGAAGTTAAAAAGTGTTTCCCAACGGGTTTGGGGCAGTCGAGGAAAAAAATATTAACTTTCTTAGAGAATGCCACTTTCCTTTGTAAAGAAGGGGAAAAAAAAATCCTTTTCTTCTGTCCTGCTCAGTTCTCGGCTGGGGCTCTGTATCAAAAGACAGATTAACAAGAGAAAGGGTACAGATTTTTTTAATATAAGTTTTACACGACACAGGAGCCTTCATAAGGAAATGAAGACCCAACAAAGTAGTAAAACCTAAGCATTTTTTATATTAGTTTTGATGAAGAGCACAAAGTCATGGAAAAAGGGGGACAGGACAGAAGGAGATGAGCAAAGGGTACAGTGAACTGGGGAAACCCAGCAAGACTTGTTAGTTCAGATTCCTCTTGGTGTCTTAGGAAATAAGGATGCTTCTTTCCTCCAGGGCATATAAGGGTCATAAGCCTGCTTCAGGGGAAGGTCAGAGTCCTTCCTGCAAATTCCACTTCTCGACTCCTTCAGCTTAGAAGAGTCCACATGCCAACAACAAACTCCTACAGTATAGCACGGGGAACTATATTCAATAGCACCCTGAGGTCATCCTTCCCACACCTCCTCAGATAACCCCCACAGCTTGCCCGTGCAGGCTCAGACCTGCCCAAAGGTCTGCTCCCCTCCTTTCGTCCCCCAGCACCTCAGTGCAGATGGTCCCCCTTGCCTGGCCTGCAGGACGCCTCCTTTTTGGCACCAACATCTTACTCAGAGAAGCTTCACACTCTAGCTAACGTGAACTTCTTAAAACACAGCTCTAAGTCACTCTCCGGCTCAGAAGCCTCTCCTCACGGAGACTGCAGAATTAGTCCCAAACCCCTAACAAAACAGCCAAGGCCTCACTTGAGCTCTCTTCAGCCTAACTCCCTTGAGGAAGTCCCACCATCCTCTACACGAACTAAGCGCTTCCCACCACCGTGGTTTCCCCCAGTGTTCCCACCGCCAAGAGCCCACTTCCTCACTGTTCGGAAGGTGAAAGTCCATACTTCAGGGTGCCCCACAACTCCCGCTCTTCGGGGAAGGGGTCTGTGATCCCAGCCCGTCAGGGTCGCTTCCTGTTCTCTATAAGACTTCATCCCTCAGGGACAAGGACCATGTCTCTAGGCACCCTGGTTCTTGCACACGCTGAGCACTGTGCCTGGGCCACGCCAGGTCCTCACGATCACACACGTGAAAGAACACAGAAGGTGACAGAGCCGGCTCTCCACAAAGGCTTTCCCTGGAGTGACTCTGGTTTGATGTCAGTGTCACCTGTCTGTGAGGGCCACTTAGTGCTGGCATCCGGGCGTCCTTCCCAGGACATGACTAGCTGAGTTCAACCATTTTTCTGCCCCAAGGTATGGAGGCTAAAGCATCTCTACCCAACGCCAACGTGCCTCCCTGTCATCAGGAGTTGTCACAGGGGCCATTTAAACATCTACTGAGGGGCTTCCCTGGTGGCGCAGTGGTTAAGAGTCCACCTGCCGATGCAGGGGACACGGGTTCGTGCCCCGGTCCGGGAAGATCCCACACATGCCGCGGAGCGGTTAGGCCCGTGAGCCGTGGCCGCTGAGCCTGCACATCCGGAGCCTGTGCTCCGCAACGGGAGAGGCCACAACAGTGAGAGGCCCGCGTACCACAAAAAACCAAACCAAAACAAAACAAAAACATCTACTGAGGTTCTGCAGACATCCCCAAACAGACCTTAACTCACAGATGGAGCAGCTGAAGTCCACAGATACCCCATGGTTTGACCAAGGCCACACAGCCAGAGACGCTGAGAAAGATGCAACACCTGCATGCTTTTCCAAGCAGGTCATTTACAATGTGGCACTGGCATTTAATGCCTCATGCAAAACCAAGCTTTGAATTTTATGGATTTAATCTTTAAACATTTGATAAATGCCTTTGTGTGAAGTCTTTTCTAATTTCGAGCATTGGGGCTGTTTTCCCAAGTAAGGGACAACTTGGTGTGAGACTCACTTCAATTCCAGTGCTGGTTAAAGTCAGCATTCAATAATTATACCTCCTCATACAAGGACGGGATCTGTCAATGTCCCACCCACCAGCAAATCGAAACCTACAGAGATATCCACATTACCAGCTGATGTGAATTCGCCACTGAAGAACCAAATAACTCTAGGAGGGAGCAACCAGCCCTGGATATTTGTGGCCATTTGGAAAGCTTCTCAGTAAGTCAAGAAATGAAGACTGTTGTAGGGTGATTCAGTTGCCCAGGAAGGAAACACACCTTCAAGCCATGGATTTCCCCCTCCCCAGTCCTGTGCCTGGTTCCCTCCATGCCTGGAGGGCACACCTGTGTCTTCTAACCCAAAGGAACCATTTGCAGGGACACAGTGCTACAAGGGAGCTATAGGAGGTACCAGGACAGTGCCCAAGGGCCTGGGAATAATGTCTCCAAGGATAGCAGGAAAACCTAAAGATGTTCCACCTAGAGAAAAGAGACCATTTCCTTGTGACTCCAAGGCCTGTCTCATCAAAAACAGCAGGTTGTGCAACCGTGCTACAGAGAAGGGCCAACGGGGTGTCAGCAAGAGGCCGACTTAAGCATAGCATGAGAAAGACCTGCAAAACCCAAGGATGTCTTAAGGATTAGGGCTATCTGTCTTTATGAGAGAGGAATTAGCACTCCCTGGAAATATGTGAGCAGAAGCTCAAAAACCAGCTGTCAAAGATGCTGTAGATGGGGTGTGGGGACGGGTCCCGACCTCAGAATATCTTCTGATCCTAAAATTCTAGGGTATCTTCTGCAAAGTCAAATACAATTCTTTGTATTTCTTTCTAGACTTTAACTATTTAGGGATGACTGTTTTGTACCATTGAATATACTCAAAAATGATTTTCATTCCTTCAAGAGGGAGCACTTTAGATCCTGGGGAGCTAAGAAGCCTTCCATATTCTCCATTGTCCTAGCCTACCCACCTTACCAGTGTTATCCTCAAAGGCTATGTTAAAAAAAAAAAAAAACAAAAGCACTGTCAAAGCCTGAACATGAATGGAATGAATATGAAATCCCTACTCTTGTTTATATATATTTTTTCTTACTGGTTCATAATGTCTATGTCATCAAATGGGAGAAAAATGGCAATAAACACCCTTTACTGCTGCTTGTTGCAATTGCTGCTAACCAGAATTTGGTAAACTTAGCCTGTGAGATATTAACAACTCTAGTTTTATCTTCCTGCCCTGCCTCTGTTTTCCCTGGCTCTCGTGGTTTTCTATTTTACTGCACTGTAAGCTGACCTCAAAGTTGTTGGAAGCATGGATCCTAGAATAAACAGATGCGGGTGTGGGCCCAGGCCTGTCCTCTCCCCATCATCTCGATATCTAAAAATGGTGTCGAACACTTTGATTTGACTGTGAAGAGGGAACCATCTTGAATAGGCTGATTGCAAAACAGATCTCACACTTGAGCTCAAGAAGAAATCATGCTTTGCTGGGTCACATTCAAATGCTATTTCCAATTCGCACCTGTCTTCAAAATAGGATCCAAGGCCCTTGATCCCAAGGTTCATGAGGTTAAAAAAAAAAATGATGTCGGTCACTATTTAAATAGCTCCTCTATGTGCTCATCCCTACAGCTGGAGTAAACAACTACCATTTCTGTAACCCACCAGCAACGGGATCTCCTGAGAGGACAGCCAAGAAACTAGCTGACGTTCTAGAAGGTAGACGTGCCCGGGCCTTCGCCTGCCAAGAACCTCAATCGTATTTCAGAAACTGACCACCTCTCCACAATGTTGCTGAGGAGCCGCAATAAACAATACTATCAAAAGGCCTCTGCATCCGCAGCTGATGCACCTTCTACCCCAAGATACGTCCATGACTAAGGGAGACATTTTGCTTTCCACACCATCCCTGGGTCAACAACGATAGGTGCCCATTGGAAGAGGACAGACAGCAGATGGAACCAATAGGAAAACACATCAAGACTCATAAGCTTTGGGTCTAAAATAAGCAGCATCTGCAATCTGAAGGTTTAATTAGGTGAAGCAACCACCTCCCCAAACACACACATACGCACACATCCGTCGCATCTATTTATTGCGAAAGAAAATGAGAGAAGGCAGGTGGGGAAGAAGCAGAAAGAGGTAAAACTTTCTGGCTTGTCCCCATACCCTAGCCCCTGGTGGTGTGTCTCCAGGCCTCCCAACCACTCGGTGAGCAGCTAAGCATTGAAAGAAATGTTGGTCCCACAAGTTCTTTAGATCCCACAAGTGCCCACTGACAACAGGAACACGTCAGTGATGAGGGGGTGGCCCCCATCACACTTAGTCAAAGCCGGAAACGGGTAACAATGAACAGAAAACAGGAGGAAAGGAAAGGACTCGTGGGGGCCGGGGGCTGGCGTTACAGGAAAGGTCCCTCGTACCAGACGTCAGAGTGCGTGGTGAAGACTCCATCCTTGAGGGACTCGGGGGACATCCAGCGCACGGGCAGCAGCCCCTTCCCTCCCTTCCGGTAATAGTCGGTCTCATAGATGTCCCTCGTCATCCCAAAATCTGTGAGGAGGAGAGAAGGCACGAGAGTTACCCCATGTGAGTAATGTCGGGGGAGAAGCAAAGAGGCACAGTGACGTCTCAGAGGAGGGTCCTGTGCCCACAGACAAGTCCAAGGGGAAACTGGCTTTAGGTAGGCCGATATCTATGCTGCCACCTGATGAGGCAGAAACCGCAGGGGAGGACCGGTGAGTCACATGACAAGCAAATGCCCAGAAATCTCTGCCTTTAAATATATTTACAATGTGATTCTTTTAAGAAGGTAGCTCCCTCATTGCATTTAAAATGAGAGGCATCTTACAAATTATCAGGACCCATAGTTTATCAGGAAAATATGTACTGAGGAGAGCAAAGGTCATTTGTATGTGGTTTAAAAACATGATCAAATAGCCAGGAGCATGTTGACTTTTATTTACTTAGTAACACTGCCTCATTATCAGAGGAAAGAAAGTAGTTTCACCATCTAATAAGGGGGAAAATATTGAGAGGACCAATTCACGATGAAAAAAGTACACAGTAAGATGCCTAAGAGATGGTATTTACTAGGCCCCTGAAGCTATTACTCAATAATGTTTTTCAACATAATACTCCCACTCATTTTTGAAAATGTCTTCCATTTTCCATGTCTCTAGAAGATGTCACATAATTATGTTTGATGGCAGGCTTGCTTTATAATCCTAAATTATTGCTTCTTTGTCAGATTTTGATTTTCCACTCAATCATGTAACCTTTTCTTACAGGGACTCTTCCGTTCTCCTTCCCAGGAGAAAGGGCTGCTCTCCTTTTTAAAATGTTCATTTATGTCTCTAACTCTGCCACAAAGAGGTAAGGCTACAAAGCAAACACAGAGAACAAAGTTCCTTGGACGTTAATCAACATAATTTCCTTGTACTACGCTAACGGCCATCGAATTGCCTCTGGTAAAACTGCTTGTCATATTTGTAATCCATGGGACACTGGGCATTAGAAAAACATTTTTGAATCCTAGCGAAGAATAAAAACGAAGTGCTAAAGTCTTATCTCTGAATTATCCAGTGACGTGCAAATAGAGGATCTGCTTTTCCTTGCACAACAAGGAAAGACAGAAATCCCAGAAAAAAAGCACAAATTATTTCCTCCTTAACCCAAAAGAAAAATTTCAAATTTCAGGAAGAAAAAACACAGTACAAAGAAAACATCACTATAAATATGCCACATGGTTAAATAGCAAATAGAGTCCTTGCTGATTTGGACTTCCAATGGCAAGTGGCACAAAAACAGCTCTCCCGCAGTGAGGGCGAGCAGGGAAGTAAAGGAGAAGGAACTGAGTTAGGCCACAGACACTAACGTTTCCATTTCCAAGGACCTGCCCTACACCCAGCACGTACGTGCCCGGTGCTTTCCTGCACCGAGTCTTTCCCAGCATCTCATGGCTCTCTTACAGCATCATCCCCATTTCAGAGGTCAAGAAATTGGGGCTCACAGAACTTAAAGACACTTGCCACAAGCCTCACGTCTGTTAGTGGCAGAACCGGGATTTAGTTTAGTTAGTGCCTGCCTGGCTCTGCAGCTGGGGAAGGGGAGCTGGTTGGCATCTCTGTGGGAGCAATCTGGGTCCTCGCTGAGAAGGGAAGGGGAGGGAGCAGAGGAAGCCCAGGCAGCAGCCATAGGGGCTCTTCCCTGAGAGCCCCAGGGCAAGACAGCCTCAGACTTTCAGGGGTGTCAAATGTGTGGATGCCTCAAAGGGCCAATCCAAGGACGCACGGAATAACTGATGGCCAAGGATATTTGCTATACGATATGGCTCCATCCATTACCTCTAGCTCCTACAAAGGAAAGATAAAGATGCCTATCCCCACTTGGGAAACCATTCTAGAGGGGATACTCATTGCTCACCAAAGGGCCAAAATATTCATTCAAATTCATTGTTAAAAAACCCCCAAAAACACTGCTAAAGGAAGGCGAGCACTTCCAGAACAGACAGTTCAAGAGCTAGACAAAGAGGTTTAAATAGTTTTTGGATGTAAAGTCTTCCTGTAGCTTCTCAGGATAAATATTCAGCATTTTCCTGAAACATCATCATCTCACAGTGGGAAGAGCAGGTGGTTCCCATGCAGCCCTGATGTTTTATGTGTTTTATCAGGCAGATTCAAGGACCAAAGTAAAAACCAAACCTAAAGTCCAAAGTAAATTCCTAACAAGTGAGCACCCCCCGTTTTTGGTGTTACAGTGGGTGGTGGCAACAAGGGGTCTAAGGAGGAGTTTAGTTAGCTAGTAAGTAAGGCTTGCAACAAAGATCAAGAGCTCCGAGGTTGACCAGCTCAGGTGCGAACCCCAGAAAGCAGCGGTCTTCCCTCATCCTGTAACCACTTCTGCTCTGTGCACGGGCTTCATCATCGGGGACCTCACCTCTTAGAAAACGCCATGGACCCCCGGTTGTTGTGAGGCAGACAATGTTCCTTGTAAGCTGGAAAACTGGAAGACATACTAGTAGTATGGAGGGCAACTTTTAGGCACAAGTCAAAATCACCTGAGGACACTGTGTCAACCATTTTTGGCAACAATGCTTAGAACTGTTCTGCCAAGAAACGCCTCAAGTGCCAGTAGAGGCAACCTCACGGACCATGGCCTCAGCTCACCCTTGGCCACTGCCTGGACCACTGCGCCCATGCACTATCAGGATTACAGCCAGGCTGGCTGCGTTTGTGACTATTGACTGGACACAATCACATTATTCCAGAGAGTAAGACTCTGCAGTCACGGGACGCATTGGAAAACCTCTCCACAGGCAGGCTAATGCCCACTTGGTCCCTAAAACATGTGTGAGTTTAGTTCTTGCTCAGATCTGGAAAGCTAAGGACACACCTCCGATTTTGACTGTGAAATCTTCGGCCACCATGCAGTTCCGGGCAGCGAGGTCTCTGTGGACAAACTTATTGGCGTTGAGGTATGCCATGCCATCTGCAATCTCTCCAGCCATCTGGATCATTTTGCTTAGGCTGGGAGGTGCTAGGACTGGATTATTCTGTTGGAGATTAAAAAAAAAAAATCCACGTGAGAATTTAGGAATTTTTCCCTCCCCGTGTTCTTTCACGGTTTGCAAATCCACCTTTGTTCAATCTGAGCACCACAGGTCATTCTGCTAAGAAACCAGGAGTGGCTCAGAAGGAGGCCATGGCACTTGCCCTCTGACCACATCACAAAGCTGCAGAGAGAAGCACCTATTAGCACAACTTGGGAGGACCAGCATCTTCGATTTTGGGTGGGGCCAACATCATTTAAAGTGAAACCAGCAATTTTTGATATTAAAAATTCTGGATACTCAAATTCCAATTAGTGTATGTGTTCCTTTTATTTCTACAATCCAACTCCATACAGGGAAAAGGAGGGAGAGGACATTACAAAGGCCATGTGGAAATAAGCAAACGGGTTTCTTGAATGGACACTGGATGTGTTATTTCCTACATTAAATTATTTAATCCTTTTCTTTCCCTTCAACTTTCCTCTAAAGTACAAAACCATCAAGATGAATTTGTTCACCTTACAGAGTGGCATTCCCTGGATTATTATCTTCTGTGGGTGCTGAGGAAAGCAAGCCCTTGACAGTTCATTTAAGTCCAGCAGAAGCTTATTCTGGAGGGGACCAATGTCCAACAGTGACAGGTAACACGGATACACGTTTCCTCTTTGCAGAGAAGGGCAACATACCGACTTCAGAATTGAGAAGAAATACCCCCAAATAATAAATCCATTTAGAAAAGTTTTACATAAAATGTGTGTCCAAGCCTCTTTATCCTAAAAGAAAGTGTAGAAACCAATCAGCACCCCCAGTTTAGATGCTGACCACCTCTTGTTTGTGTGAGTTCAACAGACTTTACCTCAGTTTCCCTGACTACAGAGCATCTGTCACAACACAGCAAAGCCATCCTGCTCTGACAGGTCCCACACGTCCCCTTCCCAGCTCAAACCCTGCGCCACAGGAAGAACATGCCTGGGCTTTAGGATCAGACAGTCTGGCCTCCTGCCTGGGCTCTTTCACATGGGGTCGAGGCGGGGTCACTGCTGGGAGGATGACCTGGGACCATGCATGGCAAGTGTCCGCCAATGCCTGGCCAAGGTCCACACCCAGGGAATGCTGGTTTCGCCCAGTGAGGTGCTAGTTTCTGCCCCAAAGCTGGCTTCTAGGAGCAGTATAACAACTCTCCAAGTACTTGGGGGTTGGTTCCCTACGCTTGAATTCTGAAGCTACTATCAGGACTGTCTGTGGTGATTTAAAATCCTCATTACTGAGTTGCCTGGGGAAGTGATGTGATGACCCAAAGGGTAAGCCAAAACTACCCCCTTCCTTTACAAAGGGGCCTTGCTTAGAGGAGCCTTTTTCCCTCAGGACCTAACATTCCCTTTAACCTTTTCAGGGCTTTAGATATGCATGGTACACCAGGAAATTGGCAGGTAAAATGTTAACTTTATGTTCATAATACTTAAGTTGTGGAATATTAAGTTAGGCGCTTATTAGAAGTGGCGCTTCATAATATTAATATGAAAAACAGAATCAAAAAAAGGAACCTGACTTTAAGTATTGAAGGAGAGGGCTGACATTCTGTCAGTTCATGGTGCTAATACTGACATTCTTTCAGACATCTTAGAAAACAGAAATATTTAACTTGCTTAGAACTACTTAAGACGCGTATACACAAGCATCCGCATTTAGTGAGGGAAATGAATGAATCTTCACTGGGGGAAGATGCCAAGTAGAATATAATGAAACCACAGGATAAGCATATGTATATTTATACTTGACATGGGTTAGAAAGAACAACTTTAAATCTGACAAATCTAAAAGTGAATTTTTGGGGGGGCTTCCCTGGTGGCGCAGTGGTTAAGAATCCGCCTGCCAATGCAGGGGACACGGGTCCGAGCCCTGGTCCGGGAGGATCCCACATGCCGCGGAGCAACTAAGCCCGTGCGCCACAACTACTGAGCGTGTGCTCTAGAGCCTGTGTGCCACAACTCCTGAAGCCCGGGCGCCTAGAGCCTGTGCTCTGCAACAAGAGAAGCCACTGCAATGAGAAGCCCACGCACCGCAACGAAGAGTAGCCCCTGCTCACCGCAACTAGAGAAAGCCTGTGTGCAGCAACAAAGACCCAATGCAGCCAAAAATAAATAAATTTTTTTTAAAGTTAATTTTTCATCTGAAAAGGACTTTAGTAGTCATCTTGCCCAACCCTCTTATTTTACACATAAGGAAACCAAGGCCCAGAGCCTGAAGCAGCCACCTGAGGACGCAGACAGGTAGTGGCAGAGCCAGGACTAGGGCTATGTGTTGCAAATTTTTATTCTGTGCCTGAAACTGGGTACGAAGGAAGTAAGTGCTTCAGACTTTTCAGAGGTGCCTTAAATGAATCTGATAAGAAACATACTGCCACATCTCCAGTTACCCAGCTGATAAAGCTTTTCTCCTTTGTGCTGGCTTGTGTATTACAAAGTGAGCTGGGAAAAGGCACTAAGATCCAGGGGAGCTGGGGACCCACGCTGGGCAGAGCAGAGGGTGGGTGTGTTGCAAACCGCCCTGCTCAGGGCCTCAGTCCACACCGGGCCTCGCGGACCTTGCAGAACCACATGCATCATCTGCTGTGAGTAAAGGAAGCAACGTGTAATAAACAAGTGCTTGGAACAAAAATTAAGGAATTACTACTTGGGAGATGATTAAGTTGCCAATTAAAAGAAGAAAACAAAAGATTAAGCTCAAACAGAGAAAGGCTACAGACATTCAAGAGGGGTAGAGAAAGGGGAGGATCCCAGGCACAAAAGCACACCCAAAGCTTCCTCAACAGGCAGCAAAGTCAGGGTCCAAGTGAGGACTTGAGACCCACCAAGGCAGCCAAGTGAAAGGCAGATGTTGCTGGTATCACTTCTAAGTGTTTATCTCCCAATTTACTCTTAAAAGTCGTTCCTCCAGGGCTTCCCTGGTGGCGCAGTGGTTGAGGGTCCGCCTGCCAATGCAGGGGACACGGGTTCGTGCCCCGGTCTGGGAAGATCCCACATGCCGTGGAGCAGCTGGGCCCTTGAGCCATGGCCCCTGAGCCTGCGCGTCCGGAGCCTGTGCTCCGCAACGGGAGAGGCCACAACAGTGAGAGGCCCGCGTAGCGCAAAAAAAAAAAAAAAAAAAAAGTCACTCCTCCAAATGTTACAAAGCTGGGTTCAATGGGGAGACACCAGGGTAACACAAATTGATATTTTTTTGATACTAAGTAGAAATCACTGTGCAGCTGAGGTGATGATCATCCAGAAGCTCAAGCAAGACACTGATTCTGGATAAAGCCTGAAATGTGGATGCAGGGCTTGAGAAATGGGGCTCCCTCGGCTCAAAGGCTCAGATTGCCCACAGGAGGGGAAGGGGCACACGTCAGGTGGGGGCCTGTGAGTGAGTGGGTGTCTGCGCACAGAGTTGGGAGGGAAACCACCCGGCACAAGAATCAAGTCAACCTGACAGTGAACTCTGACAAGCACGACACTGAGCTACACTGGGTCTGGGATGGACAGGAAACATAATGGGCTAGATGGGGATCCACTAAGAACCAAACAAGAGAAAGCCGGTCCAGGAGAGAAGGCAGTGGAGGAGACAGGCACTCCTGGCTGGGGTGGGGGGCAGGAAAGGCTCCAGGGGAGGGAGCAGCGCAGACATGGTCTGTGGGTGGGAGTCAGAGAGAGACGGTGGTAGAGGAGGTGACTGGGGGTGGAGGGAATAATGTAGCAGCAAAAGCACACAGGGGTTTGAGTAATAGGGTACCTGCGGACTGGCAAGTGCCTCTCACAAAAGATCCAGGTCTCTCTCTAGTCAGGGAACTCCTTCATATACAGGACCAAGAACCAAGCACGGGGCAAGAAAAGTGAAAGGATTTAAGGACGCAGTATCTTCTGGGGGAAGGTTCTAAAGGAAAGGGAACAGTTAACATGGGATGTCAGTGAAAATCAAAACTGACCTCCATTTCTGGCCTCAGAGACCGGAGATAACTTTTGAGGTCCCCCCGGGTCATCAGTTCCATGATGACCAGCGTCGGCTGGCCCTGGGATACCACGCCCAGCAAGCGCACCTGTGAGGAAGGACAGAGAGAAGGGCTCAGAGGGTGAGGGCTGCCCACGACTGCGGCTCCCCCACCGCTGGGACCATCTGGCCCAGAGCAGAGCCCATACGATGGGCCACTGGGGCTCACGGGCCAGCCCTGCATCACATCCAGAACCTTCGTGTGCACAGTGTCTAAAGGAACAGTGGGGTGATGGGGGGGATCCCTACAGAAGACAGGGCGAGACAGCAAACCCACAAGTGTGCTCCCCAACACATGGGGGCCCTTCTCTTACCACGTGGTGACAGTTGAACTCCTTCATCACCGAGGCCTCGTTGAGAAACTCAATCCTCTCGCGCATGCTGGCGGCCTCGTTCACCGTCTTAATGGCCACCCTGGTCTCAGGCTCATCCTTGACCACGCCCTTGGCGACACCTTCGTAAACCATCCCGAACGAGCCCTGTCCCAGCTCCCGGCTCATGGTGATCTTCTCCCGGGCGACCTCCCACTCGTCAGGCACGTACACTGGGGAAGAAGAGGCCAGAACTGAAACAACGTGCTTTGGGCAAACTCCAGGCCAAAGAGGGCAAGATGCCACTTCCTAGAACCCACGGAGGAGAACATCAGGAGACAAGGATATGGCTTGTTCTGGAATCTCCCACAGGCTGTGGATTTCAGCAAGGCCACTGTACAGTCAAACACTAAAATTTCAAGTCCTCAAGGAGTTCTAGATAATTCAAAGATACCAACAGCATATAAGAACCAGAAAGTCGTCCAATTTGAGATGTTGCTATAAGTATAAAATTCATGCTGGATTTCAAAAAATAATGTAAATATTTCAGTAACTTTTTTACTGACTGCATATTAAAACATAATATTTTGGATACACTGAGTTAAAGAAAACCTTATCAACATGTATTTCACCTGTTTCTTTTTCCTATTTTATATGTGGCTACTAGAAAAATTTCAGGTTTCTTATGGGACTGGCCCTATATTTCCATTGGTAGCTCTGCTCTAGTCTGGACAGTTTCTCTGGCCTTGCCAGAGACCCTGGAGGGATGAATGAGGTACGGAAGCAACTGAGCTCTGGCACCGAGGGGCATTCAGTGGTGACCAGCATGGAGGGACAGCTGATGAGAAGGACCTCCCCAGGGCTTAGGCCTGGGGCCTGTGAACTCAGAGACCTCCCACCACTGGGGTGAGGGGCTGGGGGGGTGGGGCTTGGTAATGACTAAGCCTGAATATGATTTCCTGTCCAGCCTATGCTTCTGGTCAGATTCAATTTGGTTTAAGTAAATAAATAAATAATTCTAGGCAGGAGGAAGGAGAAAGAAAGAGGGAAAGGAAGAAGGGAGGAAAGAAAGAAAACAAAACAGAAGATTCATCCTACCACTCTGATGGGTAGGCGAGAACTAAAATAAAATCAACCTGTTCTACAGCTCCGTAAGAAATTTCAATCATTATCATATTCTTCTAATGCTGTGTGCTTACGTCCTTGCCTGAGAGGGGAACCCTTGGCATGCTCCACTGGTAGGAAAGAGGTGGTCCTGGCTTAGAAATGCAGAAGGACTGAGAACCTGGAATGGCTTCTGTTTGCCTTTAGGCTTTCAGATGTTAACCGTGGGCCTGTAGCTGGAAGTAAGAGAAGCAGTGGATTGACAGCTATATTCCGACACCCCCAAGTCCCAGGTATCTACCTTTAAGTGATATCTTAAAGCAAAGATGCCTATAAATTAGGCCCAGGAGATACCACCAATTTACACCTCTAAGGAATTTCCAATATGGACTATGTTAATCAATCTAGAATTTTCTTTCACATACATTTTTGTATTTCATAGTACGTATGTATGTGTTCAGGAATTTCACAAATGGAATTACAACCTCCATATGGCTTAGACAGTTTATAGCCCTGAAGAAGGGGCTGATGCTCACTTAGGAGAGTCAGTATGCAAGACAACCCAGTAGATAAGACTCTTCCTGATACCCCTCAGAAAGTATAAAGAGACACTGTATATATCCATTTATCTCTGAAAATCCAGGCTTGCTTTTAATCAGAATTAACGATGTAACACACCATGAAACATGGAGTTAAAACCAATCACATTCATTCCCTGGGAGGTAGCTGATTCAACCCAGTAGCTCTGACTTTAGCCAGCAGTCCTAAGCCCTGCCAGGCAGGAGAGGTTTACGTGCACAATGTTATCAGCGTTTCCCTGGAGGGGATTTTCAGTGTACTCTGGAGAATGGTGACATGCAGATTAGCTTTTGGAGAGAGAAGTTTTTAAAGCATTTTTGAACTGCAATGTCATTTTGTTGCCCCTTGAGGAAACTAGCTATAAGATGCTTGTCAAAAGGCTGAATAAATTAAGTTCAAATAAGGTGACAGTCTTCCTACCTGTTGGCCTGGGTGACAATAAGTTTTGTTTGTTTGTTTTGTTTTTAAAGAATCAAGAAATATTATGAAGGCACTCTGGAAAGACACAAAATTTGAATTCAAATCGCCGTTAGAGTCTGATATGATTGTATTTGTGCTCTCTCTAAACTTCCTGGATCCTTCACAGTCAAAGCTACAAATGCCAATCTTCTTGCTTTATTTCAAAACTGAGCAGATTTTTGCAGTAGCCTTACTCCACACTGATAGAGCGGAAAGTGGACTTGCATTTTCCTTATAAATTCCATTAAGTGTGTAATGACTCCTCACCTTACTTGATTAAAAAAAAACCTATTATTTATTCAAACAATGCATAAAAATCGTCTTGCCTTTTTATTTTAAAGAAAAAGAACCTCTCCACAAGTAACTACTCTTTTAAGTTTGGTGTGTATCCTTCCAGAACATTCTCTGAGCCTTATATGTACACACACACACACATACATACAGACATGTAGGTGTGTGTGTACATATATATGTCTTTTAAAAATACAACTTTGTGGGCTTCCCTGGTGGCGCGGTGGTTGAGAGTTCGCCTGCCGATGCAGGGGACACGGGTTCGTGCCCCGATCCGGGAGGATCCCACATGCCGCGGAGCGGCTGGGACAGTGAGCCATGGCCGCTGAGCCTGGGCGTCCGGAGGCTGTGCTCCGCAACGGGAGGGACCACAGCGGTGAGAGGCCCGCGTACCACACACACACACACACAAAAAAATACAACTTTGTGAGACCTTTATATAAAGAAGAAGAATGTCCTCATTATTCTACACTTGATTCACATTCAGAGGAGTCTGCTTTTGATTGGCTTTATTGTAAACACAATTTGAATTAGAAATTATTAAAGAAATCACATTAATAAAACTTTACACACTTATATAGTGCTTTTAAATTGTTTTCTCATTTGAGGATGAGCAATTAGAATAATCATGACTCTTTATTTCACGTCTCCTGCACACACACTTCCACTTCTGAAGCATGAGCGAGGCAAACGTGTTTTCTAAATACATCCAGCTGATTCCATGCACTTATTTATTCACTTGACAAACCCTGGCCAGCTGCTCCTGTGGGCCAGCTTGCCGGTCTCCCCAGCCCACAGGACTTCACAGTCCTTCCCCACAGTGACTGCATCACATGTCAGCAAGATGCCAGGGGCTGCCTCATCCTGATTTCTCAACTGCCTAGTTCTGTGACCAGGGTGAGTTTCCCCTCTGAGCCTCGTTACCCACTGACAGACAGATGAGCATCAGACAACCCATCCTATAGGGATGCAGGGATCAAATGGGATGGCATTTGTGAACGTCTCTAGCAAACTGCCAGTTAGTGGTACCCAGTGACCAATGTCTCACCCTGACTTACTTTGAAAAGTTAGGATTTTGGCAAACTTGGAAGACAAGACAGCAAATAAGGAAAAAAAACCTTCCAAGTCAGACCATCTCAGACGTTTAACTAAATGGCTCTCATGAGTTACTACCAGAGGGAATGTGAACAGGCCATGAGGGTAAGAATCGTGAAGACCCCAGTCAGGAGGGAATGAACAGAAAATCTCCAATATACAAAAATCAGAGAAGCCGTAGTGATCAAAGACAATTATAATGACATGAAACTCAAGCTCAAACTAGTTTAAAAGGACTGTTTTGTCAGCTGCAGCATATCTTCCAACTAGATGTTGACAATTATACAGATTTTTTCATTCTAGCATAAAATTTCAAGCAATTAAATAAATGGATTACTGTGCTGGCCACATTCATCTCTGAAGCCCATTTTTCCTTGGGGCAGCCCAGACAGTCCCAGAATTTTTGACATATTCAGTGAACTGCTCAGAACATTGGTTTAAAAAAAAGTGTTAATGAAGATGGATCTGAGGCCAAAGGTCCCTCAAAATAATGCAAGCCTCTTCCCCTGAATTCGTAACACTCCCCAAAGCTCCTGAGCTGGGACCCCAGACAGTGACTGTAGTTTAGAAGCTTACCATCGGCTGCACTGAAGTACTCCGGGTTCACAGAGGCATACAGCACTCCGTTCCCCAGCCTGCTGTTATTTCTGTCAAAAAGGATGAAATTCAGGTTAGAAAATAAAATCCCCACATACTTTTATATATATTTTCATCTTTGTTACCTCAGTTTTATTTGTTCTGATTCATTAAGGACCGGGAAGGGGTAGTGGAGGTACTGTCAGGACAGCTCCACCACACTTGCTAACGCCTCTTTTGGCTTCTTCAACGGCCTCAAATTAGAGCTTTTTAAGAAACATTTGTTTCTTTACTTTGTTGGAAATTGAAAGGCTTATTTGATGTACAGGGTTAAAATATCATGTTTGAAAAAGCTTTGCACAAGCAGCGTTATCTGTGATGGGACAACCAGTGTGGGGATGATCCAGACTCCAAAGAAAAAGTCTTTTTCTGTTGTTGAATCATTAGAAAATATTCTCTTTTTTCTGTACATTTGATTGGAAAATCAGGTTTTCTGATCCATAAGATAATTCCTCAAACTTCTCAAAAAGTTCATCTTAACTTGGGTTCAAATCATCAAACCAGTCAGACACAGAAAGTATCTGAACTTTTCACCAAGTCACTCACCTTTTTCTATGGAAGACGTACAGCATTATAACCAACCCTCCTACTATCAGCAGAACGGCAATGGGCAGAGCAATGATCAGATGGATGAAGTTTTCATACGTTGCTGCAGAAACAAATGGGAAACAAGAAAATGTCATGAGGTGAACAAACTGCTCGTGTCCTTTGTTTATATTGAGCTGGAAGTATGGGGAAAAAAATCCTTGAGAATTCCTTTATTGCCTATCATGAACTAGGAGTTCTGAAGGTAAACAGTATTGTACATAAAAGAGAAAAAAAACAAACCCTGAGTTATTTGTAAAAAGATTAAATAAGTGCCGATGGAGGAGTAAAGTCATTTTTATTTTTGAAGTACAGTGTATTCTGAAATAATAGTTCAAATGATGGATTCAAGTAAAATAATCTTTGTATACAGTTTGATAACTATTGGTGGAATTGCATACATTTGCTAAAAAAGAGAATAGATTCTTATGTATTATAGTGCTCAAGCTGTACTGACTTTTATCTGTCTTAGGACAGTTCCACAGACAATTAAAAAAAACCAAAAGTAACTGGATGGCACCCCTTGCCAAAGCTGCTCTGAATACGCCCCAAACATCAGCGTCTATAGTTCCAAGCCTGAGATCACAGAGCTCCTGCCTGCTCATCACCATCCGCAGCTCTTACATGACAGATGGCAGGCTGGATGCTGATCTACACACTTGAAAATTCTGTCAGATGTTGGTAATCAGCATGTCCATAGGTAGCATAACAACCAGACAAGTGGACCACACATGCTGCAAGGATGCAGGGAGGAAGGGAGAGGGGAAGGGAGTCAGGGGAAGCTCGCCAAGCACAGAGGATGGTTGGAAATGATACTGGAGAGAAACCAGGGCCAGCTCCTAAGGGGCCTTGTCCAAGCTAAGCACTCTGAACTTCATTCTGCAGATTAAGCGGAACCAGTGAGAGCTCTCCAGCCCCACAGTGAACTGGTGGGATTTGTGTGGGAGAGATGGCTGTGCCTGAGGATAGCCTGGAAGGGCTGGCAGCGGCGAGGAGACCCTGCCCTGTCTGGGGCAGCGGGTGGGGGGGTGCCCTGTGCATGTTCTGCATCACCCAGCTCAGACCTCACCAAGGAATCACTGCTCCTTGTCTATGAATGAGAAAGCCTCACAGAGATAAACTGTCCTCCCCAGGGTCACACATGCAGCTGGCTGGCCATGACCTAGGGATTGGAACCCAGGCTTCCGGCGCCTCTGGCTCATATTTTCCCTACGAAGCAAGCGCCCTGGAGGCTCTGAGCTGAGGCGGTGGTGGTGGCTACAGAGGCTGGATTCCAGAGGTATTTCAGAGGCAGAATCAATGAGATGTGGGTTTGAATAAGAAATGGGTGGCAGGAGTGAAGGAAAGGGGAGGGGTGGCTGTGAGGTTCCTGGCTTGGGTGGTGGGTGGATTACGGGGTCACGGACTGAGCTGAGGAACAAAGGATGGAGAGAGATTTTGAAGGTAGCAACTGTGATTCTGGTTTTGTGCACGAGGCGTCTGAATTGCCTGTGGGACACCCACGTATGTGGAAATGAAGTTGGAACTCACTGGGGACCAAGTTACATCTATTGTAGATCACCCATCAATGATTATTCTGCCACTAAACACTACTATTATTATTACTCTGTGAGGACTATTAAAGCTATTTTAATTTTTTAAATTAAAGATATTTTTATCAAATAGCTCTAAAAATGGATACAGGCTCCTGCATTTCCTAATTCTTAAAAATACTTGCAAATTAACAGGGACTTTGGGAAGCTAGTGGAGTTTCTTTTTTTGCCCCCGAGGATTATTTCTTCTATCTCTATCACTTATACTACTGGTCAAGTTGTATCCTATTCTTTTTGAGTTTCACATTTCAACGGGGACATGGAAAAAGTGGAACACATCCAGAGAAGAAAAAAATGACCGAATGGCTAGAAAATTGTTCTGTGAGACTGGGCTACAAGAAAAGGCCCCAAACCTGAGATTATTTAGTCTGGAGAAGAAAAGCCTAAGGAGTAATTTAATAGTATTCAAGCACATGAAGGGTTCCTAAAAGGAGAGCAGTTGCCAGAAAGCTTCCAAAGCTTCCATCTCCTCTGAGGATTGAACAGGAGGAAGGGAGACTCAACCACAGCAGGAGAGAATCTTGTCTGACACAAGGAAAAACTGCCCAACGGTAAAGCAGGCACGCAGATTTAATTTCCCCATGGTGTATGCCAACTCCTGCTGGAAAGACGCCATCAGAGCGGCTCTTGGGTTTCCCACTGGCTCCCGGCACTCACAGGGTTAAAAACGCGGGAGCAATGGCAGAGAGGAACCTGTCATCTCTGCAGATAAGCCAAGGTCACTGAACCCCAGAAGCCAATGCTGCTGTTTCAAAGAACACAGCATCACGCTAGACCTCGAAACCTAGGCTCTGTTCCTCAGGGATGGATGTGGAGAGGGGAGGAGAGGAGAAGAGAGAAAACAAGCCACTTCTTCGGGGAGGGCTCTGGGAATATTGTGAAAGTTCCAGCGCTGGAGTGTGTGGCACTAGCCAACTGGAAGAGTAGGTAAAATGGACCACATGGAGAATTCAGACTATTTGAGATGATGGAATTATCTTCTCAAGCATCTGTTTACCCCTCACACAGCGCCAGGCTCATCAAATGCTACCTCAAGGTCTGCAATTCTATCCCTGCACATCCTTCTTTTGGTATCTGTCACTGTGTAGACTTCCAAATACCATGCATGTCTTTGACTAGGCGCTAACCAGGTGGACTGCTGGATTGACTGAATCCTGAATTTAAAAACTCAGACTCCAGACCAGAGTAGCACAGATGTGGACACCAGGAGAAACCAGGGCAGTGGGAATTGCCCACCTGACCCAGAAGTAGCACCACTGAGCAAGGCGGGACTGATTTTTCTCGCGGAAGCAGTCAGGAATAGTGCTATGCCAGATTTGATCCCATTATCTGAACATGAAATAATCTTAAAAGTTTGGTTTCTAATACAAAATAACAGAAACTCAAAATGTAAATAAGGGATATTTATGTCACCAAACGAAAATACTGAATTTTCTTGGCCAAGCAAGTATAGTGCCCTTGTGCTCATACATTTTACAAAACTCACTTTTAAAATCTAAAATCCTCGCCTAGAATGGCCTTCTAAGAATTCTGTCTCGTCGATGGTTTGAGCATAAACTCACCACATGGCCCAGTCTCTGTGCCAAACAGGGACCACTGTGTGCTTTCAAAGTGTGTTGCTGCTTTAAAAGTGCATCTGTTATTTTACCGCTGAGGAGAGACAGGGGTGATGCCTCAGCCTGGGATGCTGTCACCGCGACTCCTGCCCTGGAGCAGGCTGGAGCAGAAGGCCCCCAGGTTTCTGTCACCCTTTAGGATTCTAAGCCCTGAGTCGGAGCCCCAGTCAGCATCCCTGACGAGGCAGGAGGCAGAATGGTCAATTCAATGCTTTGTAAAATGCTTTGGACATAAACCAAGTTGAGAGCACGGGCCCCTTGCTGTCTCCCTCAAAAGAGGGCCTCAGACCATCTCCCTGCCTATCAGACGAGGTAGGGACTCCAGGTGTGGCAGCTCCCCAGCCTGAGCTCCTAGATTAAGTGCTGGCAAAAGTGTGACTCTTCTGAAAGGTGGCCGACAGAAATCAGAAAACCAGAGAGCCAGGATGACGACCCAGGTTTCCCCAGTCCCAGCACCACCTGCTTTCTGTTTTCCCAGCGACTCCCTCCACAAGCCTTACTTTTGGCCTGGACATAGAAGAACACAGGATCAGTCCACGACCCGTTCCCAGAGAGAGAGGTGGCCTGGATCCGGGCCGTGTAGTTCCCCGGGTTGAGCCGGTTTAGCTTGGCCCCTCCATACTTCCTGTACTCCTGTCTGGACACACATTCCCTCTGATCCTGGAGGAAATAAAACATATGTGTCAATTTCCCACAAACACACTGCCTCGCCTCTCGCCTCCCGCCTCCCACCTAACACTGACCCCAATTTGCAATAAAAGGGAAAACACCCAGGCTTACATTATGGCAGTCCTGCAGTAACTCTAAGCACGCCCGACCTTTAACCAAACCTTCTTTCTTTAACCAAAAAGAGTTCCAGAAGGATTAAGTTATTAAGCCCAATCTCTAGGCTGAAAGATCGTTTTCTGCAAAGAAACAGTTTCTTGAGGGTGAGGATAAGCCAGCTCCTCGCACACTGTGAGAATTCCCCAAAGAGCATAGAGTTGGTAAAAAGACCTGAATCCTCACTGACTTACCTCCTTATTTTACTGTTCAAAGTCTTCAGCTAACCAGGAGGTGCCCTGTGTTGAAGTGTAACACACGCTACACCTGCAACAGAAACGCACCCACACACGGCCGGTGCCCCAGTCTTACCTCGACTTGTGATCCATATTTTATTTCATACATTAAAATCAATCCATTGGGATTCTCAGGTTCTGGCCATTTTAAAAAGATGGAGTTCTCAGGCCTTGGCTCCCAGGTCACTGGCCCAGGAATGTCATCTGCTCCTTCTGCACAACAATTGAAATAGGCGATAAAGTTAGATTCGAGTCCTCAGGGAGGGAGAAAAACACTGGACTAGCCTAAGAACACCCTCCCCAACCCCTCGTGCAGGACTGCGGACAGCGGCCGCAGCAAATCCTCCTGACCTGGCCTTGCACACACAGCAGGGGTTTTGGAACTGGAGCAACCTAATGACCTGTAAGTCTCAAGATGCCACCATATCCTCCCTTCCCCTCAGTCTCCCAACAAAAAAGCCTACTCTCAAGTGCAGGAGGAAAATCTTGGCAAATTGAGTCACTTAGGTCTGCTACTCGGCTTCTATGCGATGCCATCAAACACAAGCATCATCGAAAAGGTGCTGAGTGAGCAGAAGCAGCGGCATCCAGCCTCCAAGCCGGGACCCAGATCCTTCATGCTCTGCATCTGCATGTGGCAGATGCAATTTCTGCGCAGGTGTAAAGGATGGTCCCCGAGCCCGCCTGGGAGGGAGCCGCCAGGAAGCTGGTGCTGAGCGCAAGCTTGCTGCCCTCATCAGCGATTCCTGAAGCTGCCGGGTGAGGCTGGGGTGCCTGCTCTCCTGCTTTTGCTTCTTAAAGCAGTAAGCCAAGTGGTGAGCAATGTCACTGCAAGTTCCAGCTGGGAAACACTGAGAAATCAGCTGGGCTTTCTCTCCTGGGAGGGTGAGGAGACTAAGGCCGGGTAGGCTGGCAGCAGCACGTCGGTGCCAGAACTGCGCCCAGGAGGCCCCGCCCCCAGATTGCAGACACTGTGCTCTGCGCTACCTGCCAGCTCTGCAAGGAGGTGAACCGGGCAGTTCACCCATCCTGAAAGACGGATGTATGGCTGTCTAAGCCACAGGCAGCTTCTAACTTACAAGGGGAAGGTGAAGACCAAACAAGCAGGACAAAAGGCTGCTTGGGAGCGGACCTTGAGGAGCAAAACTCAGTCTGAATCAAGGCAGCTAAATGGGGATTTCACTGAAACTTAAGAACTCAGGAGGGACCTGGCAAGAAAGGGCCATGGGAATGCACAATGCAAACCAAGGAGAAGGAAAAGAGCGGACCCTGCATCGAGCTCCCTGCTCTCGAGTACTTTGTATGGAGAGACCGGGGTGGGAGTGGGGTCACGATGTGTGAACTCCATTCCCTGGGCTGCTGGGCTACCAAGCTGCCTGCAAATGACCACCCGTTCTTTAATAAGCAGGACTGAGACTAAGGGTCATCGCCCTGGGTGTCGGCCTCCGTGTCTACAAATCACAGTCTCCGCTAGGCTGTGAGTCGGGCGTGGGGTGAGCTGGATGACACCATACCTGCAGGCATGGTTCTTGCAAAGACAAAGTTGGAGGCGCTGCAGCCAAGCTTCTCAGCTTCGTGGTTACAGCTGTGGATATCGATTCGGTACAGAGTAAAAGGCCGGAGGTTGGAGATGACAGTTCTCTCCTTGTTATCCACTCTGCTCTCGAAGAAAGGGTACTCGGTCTCGAGCTCTTCCGGGTCTGTGATGTTGTAGGTGTCCACCACCGTGGTGTTCCTGTTCCGGCTGGACATGGTGGTGTTGGCGACCTGCATGACCTCCCTCCGCTTCCGTTCAGGTCTGCAAGGAAGAGAGAGAGAAATGTGGCTTGTGAGTGAGGGCTTCCACCTCTTTTGTCTTTTCTGTGACTCGAGTCAGAGAAAGAAAAGAAAAATCTTCACCTTGGAATAAAAGGAGCTACTCAACCCCCTTGCATAAGAACCAACAAATAATAATACAGGGATTTCCTTCCTCATTATTTATTTTGCTTTCTCTATGCTGTAAACCTCAGCCTCAACGTGCAACCTGCCCCCTGGCTCCCTGAGTGGTTACTCAATGGTATCTAGAGGCAAACTAACACCTCAGCCCCTCCAGTGGGGAGGCTCAGTAGCACCTGGGCTGTTTCCTCAGAGCTGTTACAGTGGACAGGGCCTGGGGAAGGGAGGCCACCCAGGACGCTGTCGGGAAGGCAGGGGGCCAGCAGAATGGCACGTCCTGATTCTCTGTAAACAGCCGCACGTCCACACCGTGTGACCAGCAGCTAATGTCATGGCCAGCTTTTCCCACACCCACCGATGGGACAAATTACTCCTGTCAGAAAACCTTGTTTACTCTTCAACATCTGTTGATATTTCAGTCACTTAAACCAAACTTTGTGACTTAAACTATAAAGGCAGGGATCAATGAAAGGCACTTGGCACCAGATACTGACTCCAGAAAGGAACTCATGACCTCAGGCTGCCATCCTACTTCAAGACACATGGACGTGGACGGCGAATAGCGTCATACTCAACCTGACTTGACTGGTTTTAAGCTCTAAATAAACTGTTCTTAGAATGAATTGAAGGAAATAAAAATCGTCTTTGGAGAATTTAGTTGTAAAACAGAAAAGCTTCCTTTATGATTTATTCAGCCGTTCTGTTACCCAGACACTCCTTTTACCCAAATTCTGTGGGAAATTGTGTGGACATCAGATGTACGCCTCAGTAGGAGGCGTGAAAAATCCCAAACGTGAGGTTCTTATCAACTGTGGCCCCTCACCATGGGCAAACTAGGATATTATGTCTGTCCTGTGAAATGAAAGGACAGCAAGTGCGACTAGACTTCAGACAGCGGCCATCAAGACCGCGGGGTGGACACACGCATTCATCAGGGGAATGTGGTGTAGAGGAAACTTATTTTGAACTCAACAATGCAAACACAAGGCATTCCTGAAATCTGTGTCACCCACAGCTCTGCCTTCCTATCACCTGATCCTGTGTTCTTGGACTGATGAGGAAAACAGGCACTGTCTTGTAACTATCAACAGAAAGCTAGGGGCTCTTCAGTGAAACCTTTCCAAAGCCTGGACTCACAGCCTGAACCTCGGACAGGTCTTTGGGAAAAGACGGCAATGTAGCCGGCAGCCTCTGCTGGATAATAAACAGATGGCTCCTGCTGGCCTGTCTGGGATGCTCTAAATCCATCCTCTTCTGTGTCCAAAGGAAGTAACACCGGCCAAGCCCCTGCTGGCACGGGGGGCGATGGACTGTGTTGAGAAGCAATGCCATGAAGGGAAAGAGCCCCGGTGTGTGGGGAAGAAGGGCTAAGCCCCAAATCCATAGTTAGTGAATCAGGGTGGTGGAGAAGCCACTGAACCCAGGTTCTAGTTTTAAAACATCTTTGAGCTCTTTTCCATCCTCAAACTTTCTGATTCTCGAGACCACACGTGATATACAGGATATCTGGACCAACACATGAACTGCAGCCATATCAATCACCCGTGAACAGGAGATGTCAACGGCGGGGCAGGTCGGGAGGTTCCATGGTTTTAACGGCAGGAGAGGAGGGGGCAGAAAGCTGCTAAGTGACCGATAGCTTCATTCTGAAAAGGAAATAGTGCCTCCACTTCCAAAAGGTCTTGATTTCCTGTTTTAATGATTTTTCAAAGTAAGATATCTATCTTTGACTAGTATACAAATATCAGGAAGGTCACGTGACAGAAAATAAAAGTCTCTTTCAAAACCATTTGTTGCTACAACCTAAGAGAGCTTTTAAGGGCAAAGCAACTGCAGGATAAACAGAAGCTCGGGACTGCTGGTGCCCCTCTGGGTCGGGAGCTGGAAGAAGAGTGATCCCCAGGACAACGTACTGGCAGTGGGCTGGCAGCTGGGGCGCCATGGGGGTCAGGAAACGGGCTCGTAGGTATAATGCTGGCCTGAATCTTGCTCCTTTGCCCAGATTTCAGGCATGAGGTTGTTTCTAAACTCTGTGCTACAATTTTTCAGGAAGACAAAGGAGCCATCAGTCACCACTCTGTTTCCATTTCCTTCCCCAGACATCACGAGGCTGCCCTGCTAAATGTCCCTCCACTTTTCTTTTCTTTCTTTCTTTCTTTTTTTTTTCTTGTGGTAAAACAAACTTTTAAAGTTAAAAAAAAAAAAAACTAACAAAATTTTGTCATTTTAACCACTTTTAGGTGCACATTTCAGTGTCATTAATTACATTCATAATTCTGTGTAACCATCACCACTATTTCCAAAATCTTTCATTACCCCAAACAGAAGTTCTATACGCATTAAGGAATAACACCCTATTTCCCCTCCCCACAGCCCCTGGTAACCTCTAATCTACTTTCTTTTGCCATGAATTTATCTGTTCAAGATATTTCATACACATATGGAAGCATACAATATCTCCTTCTGCGTCTGGGTGCTTTCACTCAGCATAATGTTTTCAAGGTTCATGCATGTGGTAGCCCATGCTTCAGAATCTCATTCCTTTACAGGGTTGAATAATATTCCATTGGAGGGCAAGACCACATTGGTTCATCCATTCATCTCCTGGTGGACACATGGGATGTTCTCAGCTTTTGGCTATTTGAATAATTCTGCTCTAAACATTTATCTTCCTCCGCTTTTGTCCCCACTAGGCAGAAGCAGAGGCTGGAGCAGCGGAGCAGACAGATGCCCTGGCGTCGGTCGGGCTGCTTGGCATGGAAAGGCTGTCTTTTGCGCAGCTTCACAAACTGCTTGTCAAGGGTGCCAGTGGCTCTCGGTTATGCTTTGAAGTTGGGCCCCTTTCAAAACTGACTCTGAGTCTCTCCCTCTCCCTTCGCTCCGCCTTGGCCAGGCTGGGAGGCCGCAGGGAGGCGTGGGAAGGGCAACCGAGGGCCCAAACCCGGCTCCTCTGCTTGCTGGCGTGTGCTTGGCCAGGTGATTGCCGCTCTCTGCGCCCACGTGCCCCCCACAGGGGCTGGGCGGCCACAGGGCAGCTGCACCTGTCACCTGCCAAGCTGACAGCCCCCCACAGCTCAGGCCGTGAGCTCCGGCCCGTTCCATGAGGGCTGAGTGGCTTGGGTAGTAACCCCACTCGCCAAGCTGGCCGCCTACACTGTTGTCCCTCCTCAACAGCCGCTGGGTCTCACCTTTGAGGCTGTTGACCTACACACCACAGGGTGGAGAGAAAGCACCAGGACCTGCCCAAGGACCCTCTCAGAGGACACGGTACCTGGGCACGAAGATGGCGTTGTGCAGGAAATTCTCGAAGACCTTGCGGTACTCGGCTTCCTCCTTCTCGGCCTGCTTCTCGGCTTCGGTTTTGGGGCAAGCGCAGCACGGCCCTTTCTCCCCACCACACACTTCGGTCTTGGGATTCTCCGTCACCTCCTCAACGTCGATGGTGCCATCGGCGTACTTCCTGATGGGGATTTTGTCTGCTTGGAAAAGAATAGCCCAACGAGAGCCAAGTTACACAGGCTGGTGAGGAAAGGAAGAGCCATCAGCACCTGGGCTCACGACCACAGCTGCTTCCCGACAGACAGCTGATGCTGGCCCCGGTGTATGTGGCCTCGGGGTTTGGGAGTCACAGCCACAGGTGTCTCCTGCCCCTCCCACCCTCACCTTTGGAGCAGTAATTGTGCCGGTAAAGGTAGCTGTCCTGGGGCTGGCGCTGCCACCTTACGATGTAGTAGCTCAGGTTGCCGTTGGGCAGGGAAGGAGGGTTCCACTTCACGATCAGCTGAGAGGAGGAGTTTGATGCTGAGAGTACATCCAGGGGGATGGAAGGAACTGGAAAGGGGGACAAAGGACATTTCAGAAAATGGAACGAACCCAAGATCCTGGCTGTCAGATACCCAGAGCAAACCCACAAGAAGCCAAAAGTCTGATCTCCACAGGAAAATGGCGGTGAACACTGAAACACAAAATGAAAACCGAACCTTGTTTCGAAATTGTATTACTTTCCCTTTATAATATCTGTTCTCTGTGATAACAAACATTACTGAGCTGCAGGTGGAAAAGGGTGGTGGGAGCACAGCCAGGGTTGGAATGGATGACTTAAAACCCACAGTTAATGCAAACACTGGACTTTCCTCATTTACTACAGCTGCCATCCTCCAAAACATTTAATGCCAGCAGTTTCAGCAAATGGTAAAACTGACTGACTTGCATTTCATCTGAGATTTTGAATCTCTGATAAAAATGGCAAAAAGCCAAAATGAAAGGGGGAAGTAAAAAGGGTGCTGGGGAGAGAGAGTGTGTGTGTGGGGAGGGAGAGGGAGAGGGAGAGAGAGAGAGTGAGTGTATGGGGGGCTTGGAGGAAAAAGTAGTGCAAAGGGCCAGTAAATCTACTGATTGTATAATCATGATTCAATGGAACTATGGAGTCAAAACTATGAGAAGCAGTCTAAAAACACCTCGAACACACATAAAGCCCCGATTTCAAGTAACGGACTCTGTTAGCAGCAAAAGAACATTGATTTACAGGCAAAGCATAAGAATCTGGTCAATATTTACTTACTATTGCCCCTAAACCCAAACCTGGAGCTGAACTGTGTATAAATGGCAAATGCATCCAGGGACCACTGAAATCTTATTCTCTTTGGGTTCAGAAAAAAGCATCAATTTTGGTAGATTTTCCAAAGTGCAAAAGACACCTTCGTTGTATGTCACTTAAGCATAATGGCCATGTAAGCTGCTTTTAAAATTTAAAAGCTTAAGGTACAAAATCTTATACACAAGGGTCTGAACACTTGTAAGGAAGGAAACTTTAGGAAAAAGTTATGACTAATACTAACTTTTTCTCGGAAAACATTTTACTGAATGCTAGGCCACTTTAGTGCTTCCTAGAATAAGTACTTCAGAAACACACAGCTCACCCCTAGATGTTTCAATAACAGTTGTCACAAAAAAGCCTAGGCCACGGACCAAGTCAGTCTCTGTCCCTACCACTTGTGAGGACAGACGCCAAAATAGAGCAAACTGACTCAATTTGTACAGTGCTTTGTTTTCCATTTTTGGTGAAAGGAAACAAGTTTCTTAAGAATTGGTCTTAACAAAGAAAGACTTTTATTTTCCCCAAATTAGCTACAATGAATTACTTGCAAATTTTTAGGCTGAACAACTTGTTGTGTTGCCTTTGAGCCTCTGCTACAACATCCCAGGCCTAGAATCAGAAGCCTGTGTCACATTTATTGATATAAACATTGTGCCATCAGTGACATGATAGTAGCCACTTAGAGGATCATAGAGATGGAACAGGGGAGGGGAGGGGAAAGGAGGAGGGGGCAGGAGAACATGAGCAAAACGATTTCCCCACCAACATTTTTTCCTCACCCTCTTTGCCATTTAAATTCATTTCGTGCCAGTTTATGCATATTTTACAGCAGCCTATGTATTGTAACAATGGCCATCATCAAAGAATGTTTATCAGTGCCTTTTAAAATGATGTGCATTTCCCTACTTCTAACCTGGTTTTTATATACTTGGAAAATATACACAAATGTTTGCTCTCCTTAGTTCCAGATTCTGGAGCTGAGAAATGAGTTGGTTTAGAAAACGGAGATCGGGGAGAAGGAGGCACATTTTCATCAGTGAACACTTGGAATGTCCACAACATGGTTCATCTCATGTTTTTCAACTTTTGTCTGCTTTCTTGGAACCCTAGCCACTACAGGACGAAGGTGAGAAACCAGGGAGCCACCTGAGGTAACTGGAACAACAACCAGGGTTTCAGTTCCCAGAGGTCCAACTGTTCAAATAAACAAGAAGGGCAGCCTTAGAGGACCGTATCCAGTCTGGGTCTCCCAATGAAACCAACCCAGCACCCTGGAGGACCTGAGCTCACTGGTCCAGGACAGTCAGAATGATAATGGAAGATGGTACCAAGTCCAGAAGATGGCCTGGAAGAGGCTAGGGAGTGGGAAAGAAATATGATACAGTATTATATATTGACAAGACAGACAAATAAAAGACAGACTGGCCCAGGACAGGGAGAGACAACAGGCACAGCTCAGTGTCAGCCCTCTGACTACATCTTGTCATGAGTGAGGACCCTGAGCTGACGAGGCGTGGGACGGCAGGGATGGTGCGTGAATACCTGAAGCGTTGGTGCGAATGTACAAGATCTCGCTCTTGGCTCCACGGATGTGGTCATTCTCCACCATGGTGAGGGTCACAGCCTTGACGTAAACGGCATACTGTGTCCAGGGCTTCAGTCCATGCAGTAAAATGCCGGGCTCCGCGTCCTTGTTGGGTGGGAGGTCCACATCTACCATGTTCCAGCTGTTGGAGCCACAGGCATCCTGCCCGTCATACTCTGTGACGTTTTTAAAGGGTCTAAAACACAATCGATGAAGCTCAGAGAATGTTTTAGGCCGCTGACATCAAAGCTCTCAGAAACCTCCCCCCAGGGCCTCCCCCATCATACTTTCTATAATGGGAATTCTAGATAAAAACGAATCATCAATTAGACCTTTGTAGAAGAATAAAATTAAGCCACCGGACTCCAGGTTTCACAGTTCTGTACACACGATAGAGTCGAACCCTCTGCCTCAGGAAGAGGAAGTTCCATAATTACTGGGATTGGAAATGCTGCTCCTTAAGAATATACGCAAATGCTCTTTCCCTCTCTTCCCCATTTTTTCACCATTAAGAAAAAACAAGAGTAGTCATTTAATGCAAACATCATTATTGATAAAGAATAACTTCTGGAGAAAAATGCCTTTGCTACAGAAAAACAACTTCTCAAATACAGCTTCTAAAATCTAATATGCTCACAAACAATTCTGATTGCTTAAGTATCTGATAACATTCAAATATTTAGTTTCCAGATTATCTCAGACACTAACGTCACTGTCAGGGCACTGGTAGACCGTTAAAGAGGATGATGATTCTGCACAGATGCGGAGCTGGGCAGGGATTCCACGCCTCTCAGATGAAAGGGCCAGACAGACACTGGCTTCTGAAACAGACATTCACACACCCCTCCCTGTCGCTGTGATGGAAGATGAGTGACTCCCACGTGCAGGGACAGTGAATGCCTGATAATCTCGCATCCTGCTTTTCTCATGGCAAGGGCACTCCCAGGGCCCCGGCTCCAGCAGGGGCAAAGGGTACCAGATGCTGCCACTGGTGGCTCTGGTTCCAGCTCCGGGGAAGCCAAGCACCTGGGAAAGGGACCTATGGCATCAAGGTGGGACCTGGGTGAGGAGGGTGACTAAGAGGCCTGGGGGAACCACCTGGATACAGGAGGCACAGGAAGGAAGGGGGAGACCAAGAAGAGCTGCCATCTGGAGGGATGTCCTGGCTGCCCAGGCAGGCAAACACCCTCTGAAGGCACAAGAAAAGCCCCCAGTAGATTTTGGGAGAAATTCTGAAAGATTTGAGACATGAAGGTCAGTCTCTCTCCATTCTCCGTCCCTTGTTTGGAGGGCTTATGACCTAGAGCAGAAGGCCACACCTTGGGAGGGGCCACAGATAGAGTGACCAGAATAGATGATGGACCCACCGGGAGGTCACCTCAAGGGGAGCTGAGCATCCTGAGGGGTGTTCCCAGACTATGGATCAGGGGGACCAAGGCTGCAATGATATTGCAACCAGACCCTCCAACCCCGTTCATGAACGTCTGGACTGACCTAATTCTCCACAAAACAAGTTTTCCCCTTTGGACTTATTTTATTCAAGCACCTCTAATCACCCACTGAAGAAGGAAAGGCCTCAAGCTAACACTGTTTTGTTTGTAGCTGTCACTGGCGGTGATGGATGTCACGTGACAGACAGGAGGGTGGCGAGGATGAAGCCCTGCCAACACGTCACCAAGCACAGACACTCACGCTTCCTTGTAGTAGACGGTGAAACTGATGAGGTCCCTGTAGTCAGGGGGCCGGTACCGGTGCCAGGTGATGATGATGCGGTTCTTCCACGTGGTGGTGGAGGTGAAGTGCAGGACGTCACTTTCACCTGGGGCAGAGGCACATCCATGAGTGACACCCATCTATGTCCTTTCCCTCCACGTGTCTGAGAGGTCACCTGCCCTGTACTATGGCCCTCTCCCCCAAAGCTGTCTGTACTTGCAAAGCCCCTTTTTGGACTTCTCAGTGGCTTTCTTGTTTCTACTAAGGACCCAAACATTGCGCTACGTGGCCTCCAAGGGGCTCGGTCCTTTGTTTTAGTACACTTGGTGGCTCTGGACGTGAACCTGTGAGTGATTCCTAACCTGAAGAGAAGGACCTCTGGATGGAGCAAGGTGGCCTTGTCTCTGCTCTTCCCTAAGATGCCGGCCACCCAAGGGGCTGGGGAAGGTGAGAGTGGACCTTGATGCTGGGTGGACTCTTCTTAGACATGACGACACCTGTCTTGCAGTTGTGGATATCTGCCCGCTTGTGTCAAATTACCAAAGACAGGTAACAGAACAGCTGTGCCACAGAGGGGAACTTTTCTTAGTCCGCACACGGTATCGACACCTTCCTGTGCAAGGACACAAGAACGCCTTGGCGGCTCCAGCTAGCGCTGACGCGCAGCGGGGAATGGATTGAGCGCTGATCGGACCCATTTCACTTGGAACAGCCTTCTGCGCTCTGTGGGAAGGAAGCCTCTGCTGGTGAGGCATGATAGGGATGCTGCCCCGAGCCCCCTCGTGCTCCCGGACCTGATTCAAACTGTGATGAGAACCCGGGAAGAAATGATGATTGCCTCCCTCGTGGAGACACGAAGCTCTCCTACGAATTGTCCTTCCCCCCGTGTCTGCCCGACTCCCACTGCACCCTCAGCAGGTGAAACAGAGGCTAAAGGCAGTTAAAAACTGAGAAGTCTCTGGGGCAAAACGTGATGGATTGAGATGGGAAAAACGTTGCAGTTCCTGCTAAAGTGTTATTTAGAGAGGAAACATGATTTCATTTTCAAGGGAAAATAAATGGCTACTGCATTCATGACCTGACAGGTCAGACTGGCCCACTCTAAGGAAAACACTTTGACAGCACTCTGCTGCATCCGCTTCTGCTATGGTCTGAACGGGGAATGTGGTGAGGGCTGTGGCGCGGCATGTGAGGGAGAAGGCCCTTCAGCTCTGCGTCTGGTTTCTCGACTCTAAAAACTCTTCCTGAGCAACTCGAGTGTCTACCAGGTAAATCCAGAGCCAGCAAAACGAAGTCCAATGCTGCCGGTTTCGCAGATTCTCTTGCGCCGTGAGCGCACGTGCAAATCACCCTGGATCACGTAGATTACTCTTTTCTAATACCTGTCCCTTATCAAAAGCCGATGGTGGAGAGACTACTTTTATAACTTGATCCAGCCACACAGAACCACACCATTTTTAAAAGCAGTTTTACATACAGGGTTAGGTGAGAAACTCACCGCTCAGAGGCAAAACCTTAAAGCAGAAGTCGCATAACCAGTGTAAGATTATAATTATATTGTTCTAAATTTAAAAAGCAGTATCAATCCAGGGAGGCAGGTTCCCTCCACCTTTCATGTTGTGGTAGGAACCAGGTGGAGGCCAGGTCAGGGACGGGGGCCCCTGGCCTCCCCTCCACTCCAGAGATGGAGGGCCGGGTTTGCTCCCTCCCGGGGCCGGACAGGACCAGCTCTCCCCTAGAAAATAATCCAACCGTGTGCCTGAGCATAAAAGACACTTAACTCTGTGTATTCTGTAAGCACCTCTTTAAAATCTGAGTGAGAACACATTTACAAATGTTTAGCACATACAAATAGATGCTACGGAAAATTTACAAATATGAATCTGCCCCACTACTGCCTTTGAAGATATCCACGTGTGAGCAAAGTGCTCATTAAGGAGGCCCCATATGAAACAAGGAGGGGGCCACGAACGGAAGCTGCTGTGTAGATAGGAGGAGGGTCCACTCACAGGAGGCTCTCTCTCCGTTGTTCCTGGTGTTTATGTCCCCTTTGCTCTGGCGCCCTTTAGTCCCCGTCACTTCCTCCATGCGGTAAATCTCGGAGACACACAATTTGGGATTGAAAGCAAAGTACATTTTCCCGGCTTTGATGGTCAGGTTGCGGTGGTCCCAGTCCCACAGCTGCTGCAAGTTCTGGTTGTCGAGGACGTAGAAGGAGTAATTCCTAGAAGCACAGAAATCAGCATCAGCACCCTTGCCCTTTGCCACCAGACACCCCATGCTGTGCCTCTTCGCCACAAGGCTCCAGAAAACACTGCCTTTGCGGGTAAGAGATGTAGTTATTAATGGTATCTAAGAAAGAATAGTCACTGTTAGCAATAACAACAATATGATTCAAGGACAATATCAAATAGATAAAACACTAATTAATTTGATGACCCCTATTACCAACAATAATGCCTCTCACACTGGAGGATGCTACTGAAATCATTCCCTAGAAATGCCTCTGGTTATTTCTCTGAAGCAGAGTACATACAATGAGCTTGAAATCAGTCCATGGGAGAACAGATATGCTCTGCTACTCAACCGGAACAGCTTACAAATTTGCTGTAGAAAGTCGATGCCATTATCCTTGGGGGTAAATCCCATCCCATCCGTGCTGTCAGCAGCATATGACGGTGTAGAAGAGAGAATGGGACAGGGAGACAGACTCGGGGGTGAACCCACCCTGGGTCAGCTCCCTCCTCCAGATTCATCCCACCCTGAAAAGCCTCAGCCGAAGTCCTCGGGGAAGGTGGGGGAAGATAAATGGCTCCCGATGGGCATTCCCCCAGGCCACCCATCCAGGCAACAGCAACTCAATGTCCAACAAGTTTAGGGTGCACAAAGCTTATTTTCAGAGGGCTGGGCCCCACCCCGGGAGTTTCTCATTAGGAAGTCTGGGTGGGCTGAGAATCTGCATTTTTAACTAGCGCCCAGGTGATGTTGGGACCACACTTGGAGAACCACTGCTCTAACAGACCCTGGGCACCACCGAGGGGCTGGGGGTCCAAAGCCGACCAAGTCAGACATCGGTCCTGCTCCCAGTGGGTGGACGCAGAAGCAGTAGACCCAGCTGCTTCTGAAGGAGAGGTGGGGGGACAGCCAGCATCGGCAACCACTACCACTGGCCACCCAGAGACAAACCCATACCCGGGGAGGCAAGAGAGCAGACAGCTCCGGCTTGGGGTCTGGAGAAACAGCCTTGCAGGTCCTTTCTGTCTGGGTCCGTTGGTAAACCAGGCAGGCAGGGTCACAGATGCCATCTGAGTCCTCTGTGCTGACAGGTCTGCTCCCCACAGAACTCAGACCCTTCTCCCCCTCCTATCCCCCAGCCTGTTTCCTTCTGGGGCTCACTCAAGCACCTTCTACAAAACTGAGTCTAAGTACTGGTGCCACATTTTGAGTTATGTCTAGGACCCACTCAGGGATCCAACACATAAACAGTAGAGAAGGAAAGGATCCCAACCTTCTTTCCAGAGCCGGGACAGCTCAGACAGAAGCCCAGAGACCTCCTCTGCCCCGGGTGGTGTCCACTGGGCACCTCTGTGCATCCGGTGAGGTTCACTTACACCCGGACCAGGACCTCTACCAGGACTCTACCCGCCGGTCAGTCCACAGCCTGAGTCTCACTCATTGAGAGCAAAGCAAAAGCCATGGTTCCAGTGCTGTGAAGCCCACCTGTACATTTCCCCGGGAATTCATGAGGCATTCAGAGACAGGGGTCCAGGACTATCAATGCCATTTATGAGCTGCACAGCCACAGGCAGGTCACTCAGTGCTTTCTGTAGCTCCGTTTACTCACTTATTGGACAACAAGGGGCACAAACGGTGTCATATGAGCTCCCTGTCGGTTTTAAGGGCCCAGGAGGAGTTACTGAGCTGAGGTGGGATCTGCTCCCCCAGCCTGAAGCCCAGCCCCTCCACGAGCACCAGGTCACGTCGGTGCAGGTGCTGGGGGTGGGGATCCTGCCCACACAGGGGTGCAATGAGCCAATAAGTCCAGAGGCAGCACCTCAGAAACTAAGCCAGGCTCCTCACAAACCCACCTGAGGCCTCGACACATTCACGGCCACCAAACCATGTGACAAAAACTGGCAAGTCAACAAATCCTTTCCTTTCAGCAAGAGCTCACTCCCCAACATCTGCTGGAAAAGGAATGTAAGACATTGTCCAAAGGAATCTAGACTTGGGCTACGTACCACAAGGCCATGTGTGCAGGAGGGTGGTGTGGCAGGTGGAAGGTGGGGTCCACAGTGCCCCCCCCCACCATCTGCTCCCTCACTGCCAGGCTGCAGGTGATGCTGCTGGGAGAAGGGGTGTCTGCAGAGTTATACAACCGGAGGAAGGGTTCACAGGTGGAGGCAGATGTCTCCTATCATAGGCCATTCTTGCCCTCAGAATACTCCCAGCTCTGAAGGACACTCTGCGGCATCAACACGAACCCCGTGGGTCTGGCTGCTCCTAGGTTCCCAAGTAGGCCACATGGGACAAAATCTCCTTGTTGGTGCAGAAAGCTCTGGGCCGGGAGTAAAGGCCAATTACCCAGGTCAAATTGCTGACTCAACCTAGGACGAAGCTTTTATTTTAGTAAACTAATTTCACTAGCAGAGAACATAACCGCACCGAAAATACCTTCTGAACAAAACATGCTTCTCCCCAGGGGAGGGAGCATGAATTATAAATCAGGAATTTGACAAATGAATGGCAGACACACTGAAATTCTGTGTATGTGACTAATCACTTTGAAAAGCAAGATTATCTTTTTACAGTAAACATAAACATTTTTTTACAACACTGAGAAGGCCTGGAGCCAGGATACCAATATCAATAAAACCGGGCGTTATGGAGCTTGTGTAAGCGACAGAAAAATAAAAGTGAAACCCTCAACACAATGATAATCAAGCCATTCACGAGCTGCCTGTCAATACTGCTCTTGTTTTCCCAACCCCAGCTGGAGGCCCGGCTGCCCACACATTCCTTCCACGATCAGGTAAGGATTAAAAGACGGTAAAAGGCAGAAACTTGTCTGCATATCTTCAACACACACATATACACACTTAGATTTTATTGTTCCCTAAAGGAAATGCCTGTTTAAGTCAATTATTCTGTAAATGTGATTTCCTAATTGTTTCTAAGCTGCTGCCTTTACATTCAAAACATATTTAAAAAAATTATCTGTTTATTCTTCTGTCCCTTACACAGGCTCCGTGGTGCCTGGGTTTTATCTATATTGGTATCCTGGCCCCAGCTCTCTTCAAGGTTGCAAAAAATGTTTGTTTCTATGCTTGGGTGGGCCCCATCTGCCAAAATGTAGACCAATGTGGGAGGTTATCTCCTTGAGGACATCTATGTATTATCTGCATCAATATTCTAAACGCCCAGCACATACTATACACCTAACTGTTTTATTTATGGCTCCAATCTCAGGGTTGTCCTACTTCTGAGTTGTCAACACCACCAGCTCCCCGCCTGCTCGAATGAAGGGCAGGAAGGATGGGGAAGCAAAGGAAGGCAAAGTGCTGAGGATTCGAGTGGTACTTAGAAGACAGCCCCGGGTCCAGGGCTCGGACCACTGCACGTGGGAATCCAAAGATCGGGGTGGAGCGTCATCTCCACTCTCACTAAGCAATAACTCTAGGCAAGGTATTTCTTTGGTTTCTCCCCACCTGGGACAGATGGGGCTGAGGGTGGGGTCTCCAGAACATGGGGGCAGGAAGGGACATTCCCCCCTTTCCAAACTTTGCTGACAAATTGGAAAAAAAAAAAAATCATTAGTCCCTTTCATTTCTCAGAGAAAAAACTATGGCCTCTTTTGGGCGGTCCCTCAGTGGCATCAGAACCCAGCACATGGGGGCTTGTCTCTAGCAGTCGAGCCATCTGCAACTGATGCAGGATTTGGTCTTTTCACATATGCTGCCTCCAACCTGTCTGCAACGGATTGCTTTATACCACATCCAGTCTCCCCTGAAGTTCAATATTTACACCAGCCTCGGAGGCTCAGCAAGGGTGGGAATTTATATTCAAGTGGCACTAGGCACCAAACAGATACTCTGAAAACGTTTCCTCTTTGAGGGTTTTAAAAACAGCTTTACTGAGGTATAACTTATCTACCAAAAAAATTCACTCATTATAAGTGTACAGTTCCAGAAGCTTCAGTAAATTCACACAGGTGTCTAACCATCACCACGCTGCATTTTCAGAACATTTCCGTCACGCCGAAGTTCTTCATTCCCGATGGTGGTCAAGCTCCAATTCCATCCCCAGCTCTTCACTGATCTGCTTTCTGCCTCCATAGTTTTGCCTTTTCTACAAAGCACATATTAATGGAATCACAAAATGTGTAGCCTTTTGTGTCTGGCTTTTTTTCACTTAGCCTAATGTTTTTGAGGTTCACTCATGTTGTTACATTATTGTTGGGCAGTAATTGTGCCACATTTTATTTATCCATTTATCTGCTGATGGACATTTGGATTGTTTCCAGTGGGGTATTTTGGTGGTGGAGGGGGGTTGGTATCATGAATAACACTGCTATGAGCAATCACATACAAGTCTCGTGTGGACATGTTTTCATTTCTCTTGGGGAGATACCGGGGTAGAGCCTGGAACTGCTGAGTCACATGTCTGAGTGTATATTTTTTGGAAGTCTGGAAGAAGTGTTAAAGTATAGCCATGTTGCAACCTAATCTTGGAGTTGCAAGAAGGCAGAATAAAGCACAAAGTGTTGCAAAGTCAAGTGGTGGGAACATGAGCAGAGATGCCTAACTGCATCCAAGAATTCCAATTCTTATAACCCACCACCTCCATCTACTCTTATTCTTTTCAGGGCAACAATCCTTGGTGGCACCAACAAATTGTGAAATTTTAATTCATTTATCTGATGTATCACAAAATACGGTTGTTCAAATAAGGGAATTTTTTCAGAGAACAGAAATATTCTCTTTCTTATTCAAGGGCTTAAAAATTAGCCATTTCATAGGAATCTTGTACATGTGTATTCCAAAATCCATTTCTTTCCAAAATAGCACAACCTTGATCTTTTTTTTTTTTTTTTTTTTTTTTTTTTTTGCGGTACGCGGGCCTCTCACTGTTGTAGCCTCTCCCGTTGCAGAGCACAGGCTCCAGACGCGCAGGCTCAGCAGCCATGGCTCACGGGCCTCTTCCCAGACCGGGACACGAACCCGTGTCCTGTGCATCGGCAGGTGGACTCTCAACCACTGCACCACCAGGGAAGCCCAACCTTGATCTTCTTAATGTCTAAGGTTATTACTCCAGAAACACATCACCTTACACAGAGTAATGTCCTCAAAGAAGCCTTGGCCATCCGAATTCTTCTGGACAAACTGAAGACTGCCTATGTTGTCCGGCCCCTTTCTCCAGAGACCAGCAGCCCTGCTGTCTGTTCCGATGTGATTTTGCCTATGTCTGCCACCAGCCTGGACATCAAATTCCAGAATCAGCTCACTGTGAGCGAGGACTAAGAGGTCTACTCCAGGTAACGTTCTTGAATTTCATACTCTGGACTTGACTGCGTGGCCTGGGCTACTCAGGAGACATTTGGAGATGGGTCTCAGTTCCAGTTTGGAAAGTTAAGGGTAACACATAAAAAGGATCTCGGTACTACAAATTTGTCTGTTCTCCATCAAAACAAAAGGCTACAAAACTTTCTTCCCACTGAACCAAATGGAAGCACTTACTTATATTCTCATTGGTTATGAGAGGTACAAGAAAAATCATACTTTAAGGAACAGTGTGACAAGAAAATATTTAGGCAAAAAAATCAAAGGGCTTTGGGAATATGCTTCTGAGAAGGAATAAAGGGGTAAAATAGTGGTTTCCAATCTTTGCTGCACATTGAAATTACCTGGGAATCTTTTGAAAAGCAATGATGCTTGGATCCCACCCCCACACATTTTGATTGAATTGGGACAGAGTGCAACTTGGGCATCAGGATTTCTTAAAAGCCCCCAGATGATTCTAATGTATAGCAAAGTGTGGGAACCCGTGGGGTAAAAGTCATCTTGGCTTACACCAAAAGCACACTCAAGGGAAATGTTCTACTGACACTCTGGTAACTCAAAAGCCCTGAAAAGGTTCCACTGCCTATCCAAATTATAACCTCCATACCTGGGTGCATAACAGCTTACATAATTCTCATACCACCTATCTCTCCAGTATTATTTGCCAAACAGGTCCCAGGATGCCCCAACTCGTTGCCTTTGCTGCTGCCGCCTGTCCTGAAATGCCTTTCTTTACCCTCTGCTTTTTGCTGTTTCTGGAAACCCTCCAAGGCCCATCTCAAAGCCACCTCTTCTCAGAAGCCTGTCTGATCTTCTTCTTCTTTTGTTTTTGTTTTTTCCTTTTTTAATGTTTTTTTGATGTGGACCATTTTTAAAGTCTTTATTGAATCTGTTACAATATTGCTTCTGTTTTATGTTTTGGTTTCTTGGCCAGGAGGCATGTGGGATCTTGGCTCCCCGACAAGGGATCGAAGGCGCGCCCCCTGCGTTGGAAGGCAAAGTCTTAACCACTGGACTGCCAGGGAAGTCCCCTGTCTGATCTTCTTAATCAGATACCTGACTCTTTTTCATGCCCATGGCATGTGTCTTTTCTTTCCCTGTAGCACTCTGCAAGTTCTGCTCGGCACTGCTGGCATTTACCTATTTATCATCTACCTTTCTTCTCTTCCTCCCTTCTGACTCTTCCCTTTTTTTTCTTTTTTTTTCAGGTTTGAGCAGAAGACTGTCTCTTTTTATAGCTCATTTTGCATTCTTTTAAAAAATTTATTTATTTTTATTGAAGTATAGTTGACGTACAAATTATATAAGTTTCATGTGTACACATAATGATTCACAATTTTTAAAGGTTATATTCCATTTATAGTTATAAAATATCAGCTATGTTCCCTGTGTTGTACAATATATCCTTGTAGCTTATTTATTTTATATGTAATAGTTTGTACCTCTTAATCCCGTACTCCTAAATTGCCCTTCCCTCCTTCCCTCTCCCCACTGGTAATCACTAGTTTGTTCTCTGTATCTGTGTGACTCTTCCCTTCTTACAGGAGTGAGGGGAGTAGGCAAAGGGGCTGCACCTAACCCTCTTCCTAAATCTGAGAAATACAGAATCGAGTTGTTGCTACTGGTCACACCTGATACAAAGCCAGTAGGGGTCTTCATCACAAGCAAGGATGACCCATACATTTTTGGCCATGGGTGAGGAAGGCAGCTCAGAGAACACAGCTCCCATCAAGAGAGGCAAGGTTCTCAAGCTCTATCTAAAGAGAGAGCCTCCAAACAATGGCAGGCAGGAATCCAAGGCTAGAAGCCCAGAATCCTCAGAGCTACAAGGGCTACTAACCAGCAGCAGGTTCACCATTGCCCTTCCCTGACATCTAAAGTACTATCAGCAGGGCAGGGGCCTGAAGCTTAGCTGAGCTTGGAAATGGCCCAAACACCTAAGCAATGACATACATCTGTAAGAAGACCCCACTGGGACTTTGGGTTTTACACATGATTCAGGTAATGAGAAATACATCATAAATATTCTTGCAAATAAAAATCACACTTTGGGCTTCCCTGGTGGCGCAGTGGTTGGGAGTCCGCCTGCCGATGCAGGGGACGCGGGTTCGTGCCCCAGTTTGGGAAGATCCCACATGCCGCGGAGCGGCTGGGCCCGTGAGCTGTGGCCGCTGGGCCTGCGCGTCCGGAGCCTGTGCTCCGCAATGGGAGAGGCCAGAACAGTGAGAGGCCCGCATAACGCAAAAAAAAAAAGTAAATAAAAAAATTAAAAAAAAAATCACACTTTAATTTTCAGCTACACTCAAGTGCCTAATACTTTTAGTTAACACGCAACTGAAAGGTAGTCACATCATGTAATAATTCCTAATAAAAATGAATTAAACTCTCCTGTTAGCTTTCCCCTCTATGTATATCACTTGCTCAGCCTGGAAAAAAAAAAAAAGAATGTGTATCCTCAGGCAGCAGGAAAACTTGCAGGTATCAATACGCCAAAGCAAAAGTGCTTACCAACACCAGGGTTTCCAGAAACACAAACCTACTTGGAGGAAAAAAAATAAAAGAACTGTGCTAAAATTCACTTTAAAATTTAATACAACCAACAGTAACACCATCACCTCAAATTGGCAGAGCCTCGGTTTGCCATGTCGGTGACCTGGGACACTTGGGCTGGGCACAGTGGCAGCCTCCTTGGATTTGCCAAAAGAAAGACATTTTTCTAAAGAATCAGTGTTCCCAGCAGGGAGGGACAGTGTGCTTTTCAAGGATGGAATGAAGAGCTGCCCTCTCTCTTTAGCTATATCAGATGATGGAATTTTAAGAATTTAAGACTGACCAAGAGTGAGTCTGAGAAAAAGCAGGAAGGTTGTAAGGAAACCCTTATGCGGTAACTTTATCCAGTCGGGGCACATAAATCAGCAAGGACAACCTTTCTCATGACCTTCCCACCTCTTGCTTTCCTAAATTATTTCCCCAAATTCTCTTTAGAAGGAATTAACTCATTAATGGATGTCTCCTTTTATTTCAAAGCATTAGCTTAAAGCCAGGCAAGAGCTGTATTTAAAGGGGGGGCGGGTCGGTGAAGAGAAGCACATACGCAAAGGAACACCTGGGCTAAGTGCTGGAGAGAAATTGCGCGTGCAGGAAGCACCCGCTTTTATTCCTCCTCTGGTGAAAGGCCTCCGGCTAGTTTAAAACCCTTATCACAAAGCACGTCTCTGCAGAAGGCAAAAATTCTATGAGTAGCACAAATCCTACAAGCTGATCAATAGAAACAATTCTGTGAATCAAGATTTCTTTGTAACAAAATGAACTGTTCACATGCCTCCAAATCTCTGATGTTCTAATACATCTGAAAAGATGGAATGGCTTTTACGTAGTGGACTACAGCACCCTGAGGCAGATAAGGGACCCATAAATGATGATTTCATGGAGAGGTAAGCACTTCAGACCCACTCCCAGTGCTTTTGGCAGAAACAGCCCCTACTGCAGCCCCATCTGCTGCTTTGCTGGCCACAGTCAGACACGTAACCCTGGATGGGTCACAACCCAGTCCTGAGGACGGAGAATTGTGACTACACGAGACCCCATGTGAGCAGGTGGGTCCTCACTCAGGGCGCCCGCACTGCTGTCATTTTCACTTCTTCTTTTTAATGAGAAAGGGCTCTTCCCTTAGAAACACAGAACTTTAAAATGCAGGCTGCTTACTCTGTGGTGGGAGAATGTCAGCTTGTGAAATTTGGAGCACTTACCCCTCTAGTTGCTCCTCTCCTAGGATCTGGCGAAGGTTCTTCAGGAAGGACAAGGAGACCAAGGCATGGGAGTGGCGGATCTTCACGTAGCCCGTCACGACCTCAATGAGTCCCATGAAGTTCTCCAGTTCTGAAGCGATGTTGTCTACGGTAAGGGGGGCCGTGTTACTGAGCATTCCCTAAGCGTGAGCGGGGCGGACACACTTGGTTTCTCGCAAACGCGTGTGGAGAGCAATTCAGTGCGGGTCTTGTTTTCATGGTGCCACTGAGGTGCTCGGGCTTCACAGGACCCTTGTCCCTTATCAAAAGTGCGTTTCCCTAAGCTTGGCTTTCAACACCCTCGCCTGGGATGGGGCCCCCAAGGCCAGGGAAGGGGAGTTTCTAGAAGGCTGGGTACTGCAGCTCCCAGGCTGATTAACAGAATGTAATACCATAAACACCAGACTGCCAATTAGCAAATGCGGGCACATCTAGGGAACTTCTTTAATATGCTCTGTCAACAGACAGTGCTGCCTCCAAAGTACAAGGGCATGACTAAATAAACAACATTTCCTCGGTCTCATTAGGAACTGCCTTTGCCACATTTCTAGTTCCTAAGATACAGGGATCTATATTTAAAGCTTCCATCTTACTAAGACTGGAAGAAAATGCACCAAAACGTTAACAATGGTTATCGGCAGGTAATTTTAAAAAATTCGTTTCTATGCTTCTACGTTTTCCACAATGCACATTCATAACTCTCACACATATAAAATAGTTGGGAACATCGTTGCTAATAGATGTGTAAAAATGACAAGATGTATAAACTGTATTTCCTTTAATTTTGTAGCCTATTTTTTTCTCATAGTAAATAAAAAACATAAACTTCAACTTATGCCAAAATTATAACACATACTATAATGAATTGGGTGTGGTTCAACTAACAGAATTTTACTGTGTATGATTTGTGAAGGCTTACTTAATAAAAGGTTCTCTTTTGCTTTCAATTGATAAACTTCAAAGAATAAGTGTACTGTCCTCCAGGGTAACACCCTACATTTATGGACAGCTTGATGGTTTTCCAAGAGAAATGAAGGAGAAATTCAAGTTGTAAAGACTAGCGGTTGCCTGCAGTTGATGTTTCAAGGAAAAGATCATGAATTTAAAATGTGGGGTGGGGGACTTCCCTGGTGGTGCAGTGGTTAAGAATCCACCTGCCAATGCAGGGGACATGGATTCAAGCCCTGGTCCGGGAAGATCCCACGTGCCACAGAGCAACTAAGCCCGTGCACCACAACTACTGAGCCTGCACTCTAGAGCCCGTGAGCCACAACTACTGAGGCTGTGTGCCATGACTACTGAAGCCCATGTGCCTAGAGCCCACACTCCACAACAAGAGAAGCCACTGCAATGAGAAAAGCCTGCGCACCACAACAAAGACCCAACGCAGCCAATAAATAAATAAAATTAAAATAAAATTTAAAAAAATCCTCACGGTCAAAATCTGAAAGATTTATTTTAAAAATAAATAAATAAATAAATGTGGGGCAGGACTCATGCCTTCTAGTAAGGCTGAGGAAGGACCTTTCCAATGAGATGTCTAACCAATTTCCTGTGATGGCTATAATCTGGAAGACACATTTCATCATCATGCACAAATATGTACCAATTCCTTCTCAAATTATACTTCTCCATGGATTTAATTCGTGGATTAAATTTTTATCTTGAGGATAGGAATATAAGAAAAAAAGAAGGGTTAGCCATTTAAAGGATATGTTCTAGGGAATGAGGAAAACTTTTTTAAAAATTAAGAAATCTAGTAAGTGCAAAAAGAATAAAACTGCAGAATACCATGAAAGCAAGAAAATTCTAGCTGTGTGGAAACAAAGTTATCTCTGTTGTAGAGGAGTGAAAGGTGTTGTGAAAATCAAGGGCTATCCAAAAATTCAAAAGAACTAAGCAGAAAACTTGTTGCTGCCATCTCTAAACCGTAAGAATAGAGCTCACGTATTGTACAAATAGTATTAAGGAAAAGTAAATGCGCAGAATAAATAGGACATTTTTGCCCCTCAGACTATAAAAAAAAAGAAAAAAACTTCTTCACAAAAGGATTTAGAAAAAAATTCCTTTCAGCCTCAACTCCTTCTTATATTTCTCCTAGCTTACAAAATTATCAGTACCTTCACCAAGTGGTTCCAGTGGTGGAGAACTTAAGGCACCGTTACTAGAAGCCCTTGTCAATTACAGATCAGAACTGAAAGTATCACCAAATAAGTCAACAGGAAATGCTTCACACAAATGCAATTACCAGGAACGCCAGCCATCTACTGCAAATAATGGGGATCCTGTAGAGGGTGAGATCGAAGCTTTAAATGCATGATGACATACATATACTTTTATCTCTTTTGGTTCTCAGAAATAAATTTGGAGATTGGCCACTTTTGGACTGAATAAAATTTTAAAATGATATCATTAAACTCTTCCCTTGCTCAGTATCTTCCATATATCCAAGTAACCAAGACTCTGGACTTAAAGCTCTGTGGACTTGGCTCCGGCTGGAGACTGCTGAGTCACACCTTTGATCCATCGGTCTCTTCTGGGGTTTGTACGTGTTGGGATGTGTGTATCCTGCGTAAGATGTGACTTAAGAAAGATGAGGGATGACCCTCTGAAGAAACAAATGCTGTGCCAATGGCTGAAAATCAGACGGCCTTTCAATCTGTTTTTTATCTTTAAGGGAAACTCAAAGGAGGGGCATTGAGCATGAGGCTTACGCACCATGTTGTTTTTCTAGGCCCATATTTTAGTTGTGAGTCATGGATGAGTAGGAAAAGCATCAACAAAAGAAAACCAAGAGATCTGGCCCTCTCTTCCAGGGAGATGGAATACTTACTGCCGCGTCGGATATTAATGAGTAGATTGCCCTTGAAGATGGTGCATCCTTGGAGCATCTGAGCAGAAGTGACAGAATCAATGGTCTTTGTCTTTTTCTCTTCCTCACACACTTTGGGACAAGGGCCTTCGCAAGGGATGCAGTACATGCTGTTGAAAATAAACCAACCCAAAACACAGAGAGCTGAGTCTGTCTTCTTGCATTAAAAAAAATCATAAAGATATGCTTTTATTCTAGGTGTCTTTACAGTCCACATTACAAAAAGCAACTGGTGGAAGCATTCAAGTGGTCACACTGTTTCTTATCCCCAAGCCTACCCAGGATAAACCACTCAAATTGCAACCAAAAGGAGAAACTGCCTACAAAGGAAAAGCATGCTGCCTGTTTCCAGACAAAACACATGATACACCCTTGAGGCATGTGTGTATCATAGGCTGGGACTGGTGAGCCAGCTGGTCCCATGTGGGAGAAACAGCTTTGCAGAAAGAAAGCACCTGGGGTTCCCAAGAAGAACAGAACTGTTCTCTGATGTTGTGGCCCCTGCTGGCACACCCTGGAGGAGCCACGGGGAGAGTGGACAGGGACAGCAAAGGGACGGCAGAGTCTCTGCCACTAACGGGAATCTAACTCCTGCAGCCAGCGGTCCAGCAAAGTCCAATGAGGGATTCCAAAAGGCATGTGCTATAGCACAGATCCATTATTTTCTTGCTAAAGCACAACTGAAATAATTTCTTGACAGTGTTTGGCAGAAACTTGTAAATTGATCCAAGCGTTGTTTTCGCTGCATACACAATAAAAACAAGGAACTTCCATTACTTTGTAATAAGCTCCTATTTCACATGCAATCTTGAACATGCCACAAACCACCAACAGTCAGGGACCAGTGAGTGACGCTGGCACTTTTCCTGCTCACCTACCCTTATTTAGGAAACAGTGGACAAAACACTAATCCAGCTGCTGAACCACAGAAAGTTCGGTCAATTTCCAAACAAATAAATGATACAACATTATGGGATGTGTGTGTAATAGGACGGTGAATTGGAGAGCCACTATATTTACATGATGGTTCTTGAATGATCGTTCAAACTTCATGAAGTGAAAAACAGTCAAGGAAACAGTGTAAGTTACAGCTCTTAGCATTAAGTACCCCTACCCCGAACCTTACTGCATATTTAAGGCAAAGATGAAGGGTTTTGTTTAAAAGCTTATAGATAAATAAAATTTTCCTACTGTTTTCTTATTTCATATTGGGAGAACAGGAGGCAAGGTTTCCAAAGGAACTGGGCCAACCATAGCAACGGAGGTTTCTCCCTTCTCTAACATCACACTCAACATGCTCACTTCTAGAGTAGGTAGCAGCTTTTCTTCAGTACTCTTTGTTGGTCTTTTATTGCTTCTAATTTACCTACAAACCAGATAATGCCCCACCTCCCTTTTTAAACACTTTTTATTTTGAAATAATTACAGACACACAGAAAGTTGCAAAAATAGTACAGAAAGGTTCTGCGTACCCTTCACCTGGTTCCCCCAATGGTTGCATCTTACATAATGATAAAGCAATATCAACACCAGGAAACTAACACAGGTACAATGCCTGCATATACTTACATGTCATCTTATCACCTGTGTAATCACCATAACCAGCTAGCCCATCACCACAAACATCTCCCTTGTGCTACCCGTACAGTCACCCTGCCCCCACATCTCTAACTCACGGCAACCACTGATCTATTCTCCATCTCTGTTATGTTGTTATTTTGAGAATGTTATATAAATGCAATCATATGGTGTGTGACCTTGTGAGACTGGTTTTTTTCACACAGCATAATGTCCTTGAGATCCATCCATGCTGTGTGTGTTTGAATGGTTTGTTTCTTTATATTGTTGATTGATATTCCATGGTGTGATGGATCACGGTTTGCTTAGCCGTTTACCTATTGTGGAGCATCTGTGCTGTTTCCAGTTTTTGGCTGTTACAAATGAAGCTGCTACAAATAACTGTGTACCTGTTTTTGTGGGAACCTAAGTTTTCATTTCTCTGTGGTAAATGTTCAGGAGTGTAACTTCTGGGTTGCAGGTTAAGTGTATGTTTAGTTCCCCCTGACATTTTATTCAAATAGCAATTTCTGAACCAAACACCTTTCTTAAAATGTCTAGGAATCATCCAGCACTTAAAAAAAAAAGTTTTTCTACGAAAGTGCTCTGATTACATGTTGATAGTTTAAGCGTCCTCAAATCCATTCTGGTATACACAGTATTAAAAAATAAATATTTTAAAGTAAGGGTCAAATAGCCCTTAAAGGCTGAGAGGGGGATTTATTAGTTCTTGACGGCATTTTATTTTAAAGTGTAAAAGGGAGATCTGTAGCTTTGAACAGACTGTAAGCACTGGTAGGAAAAATAACAGCTCAATTCTTTGAAAAATGAATTACAGTAGAAGAAACTGTCACAGTGCACAGCACATCCCACTTTGCCCGCTACTCTGGCAGCTGCAGATGACTGAATGCCTCCAGACACCACAGGAAACACACCCGAAAGGCAAAGAAGTTATGACCCAAGGCCATGCACCAGCTGCCTCATCTTGGCCCCCACCCCTGGGGAGGAACTGTGGCTGAGCCTTAACTGGGTTCCAGGCACTGCCCAGGGTACTGGCAAAGCCTTTTTAAGTTCTAGGGCTGCCAATAAAATGTGAGTAAAATGTGGCATACTTATTTTGGGTGGAATATGTATACTCTCCAGTTCACTGGCATCCCTGGCACATTTACCATTTTAAAGTATTTAAAGTAACTTTTACTATAATAACCGTTACAGAAATGATGACAGGTAGAAAGCTCTACACTTCATTTTATGAAATAATGTGAGCTTTACCTTTGATTTGAAGTTAAGCCTATGGAAGGAGCAACATCTCCAAATATTACACCAGAAACAGATTCCTCTTTACCAAGACTTGCTTGATGAGGTTTGCAGAAACAGAAGGCAGCAAACAGAAGGGAAGTTACACGTTATACTCAAAATGAATGTTTCCTTTTCCAATGGTATTTTATATTTGTAGAATAGTTTTATTTTGAAGAACCTCGAAACGTAAGGATCCTCTGGTGCTAATCACGAAGTAGGCATTTAGTCCATTACAACAGAATTACTCTCTCCTAAGAGTTCTCTGCTCTGCTCCAGAGGAGGAAACAGCATCCCCAAATCTCTAGTCTTCTCTTGCTTCCAGGGTTATAGTCCTGTATTTTGTAACAATTCTGGCATTGCTTTTTCAAAAACTTAAAACCAATTCACAGAAGTCCAGTTGGCATGCACGAGAGGGATGCTGTTTGCCGTAAGGAACTTCTTTGCTTCCCAAGAGAAGTCTCAATGTTCAGGAAGCAAAATGAGAGAGACAGAGAAAACTGAGGGAGGGTGAAGGGTTCGTGTGTGTGTAGGAGGTGCTGATGGAACAAACTGCTTGCTCTTAGTGGCAGCTAGTTCAGGCAGGACGGGAGCCAGTGCTAAGAGACTTTGAGGCCTGCTCACTGCCTTAAGGATGCTGGTGGGCTGGCCGTGTCTTCCTTCCCGCACTCCCAAAGCCTTCACTGGTCTAGTGTTGAGTAGCATCGAGGGTGAGAAAACCTCAACCTACAGTCTCCCCCACCGGCCTGCTGCTGAGGGTGGCAGCCCTGCATGTGCACAGGGGGTCAGTGACCTCCGGGGACCTGAGCCCACAAATCAGGTACTTAATTCCAAACGGCCAGGCAGTAGGCTTTCAAACCAAAAAGACTCCCCATTGCTCTTACAGTCATCATAAACTGAAGTTATACCAGCCCTCTGCGGTGGCCCCCCTCCCTTAACCTCCCCAGGGTCCCACCCGGATGGAGCCACTGGCAGCATCAACCTTTCTGCCCCCCAGGCCCCAACACTGACCTCTGGCTGCCGTTGCGGATGAAGCCCGACGGGCACTCCTGCATGCACTCGCCGTCGTGGATCACGAAGCCCTCGGAATCGCTGCTCTCAGCATTGGGGATGTTGGCGCAGAAGTCACGGTCCACACAACGCCAGCCCTCGAAGCGGTAGGTGTTGGGCGGGCAGCTGGGCACACAGACACCGGCATAGTAGTAGTGGCGGCAGGCCACGCAGGCCGTGTCGTTGTCGGGCGCGCTGCAGCTGCCCAGGCACTCGGGGTGGCAGCACTCGTGGTTCTCCGTGCACGCCCGCTTCCCGCACGTGCTCGGGCACACTGTGGGTGACAGGCAGGGTGTGAGGCTGGCTGAGAGCCGGATCGCTCCACCTGGCACAATCCAACCCATCAACCACAACGCGATTCCCAAATGGAACGTCACTGGGCATTGGACGTGAATCAACAGTATTACATATTGAGAATTTCATTAAGGCAGGGAGCAAATACTCTGCGTTTGGAGTCAGGTGAGCAGGGTTTAATATCTAGCCTCTCCTACTTGACTATGTTTGGTCTTGGAGGAGTCCTTACCATCTTTGACCTTGATCCTCTCTTCTCATCTACAGAATGGGGTAATAATACCCATCTTGAAAGGTTACCTGTGGCATGCGTGACACCGTGGAAGCCCTATGTGGACAATACAGTTTATTATTACCTTAGAAGGCATTATATGTGCTACTTAATCTGCATTTTTGCATATGTTCCTTATTGAAATATCTTGAAAAGCCTTAGTGTGCAGAAATGCTCATTTATTTTTGAAATGGTTAAACTAGGATATGCTAAAGATGATACCATTCAGGCTGACAAAATAGCTTTATAAAAGTTTGTGCATGCCTGTATCATATCAAAGGTCTTACCCCAAATAAGCAATGATATCTCAACCTAATATATCACAGAGAAGTCCCCATGTCTGATGGTAATTCTCAAATATAAGAAAGTGGGTGGGTGGGCAGTGTCTCGATCCCAGAGGACCATAGGATATTATAAACTATCTACCCTGACTCCCTCTATGCTAAAGTTAAGTGAAAGCAGTGTCTAAAAACAAGAGATCCACAGTTTTTGTCCCAAATAGATGAGCTGGCATTTATTTCCATAACAATGCTGTAAGGATCACACTCTAGGGGCTGTTCGCCTTACTAGCCAGTAAAGTGTAAGTCAACAAAATATGAAATCTGGTTTGCATTATATGCTTCCTACTTTTTCCTTGAGTTGGAAAACAACAGAAAATTATTTAAATATGTATATTATTGACTCTGACATGCATTATTTAGTGAAGATTCTATTATTTTCTTTATAATAAAAAAAGATGAAAAAATCAGAGATCATAGATAAGAAAATACATAGAATATCTAGTCCGCTTGATCACAATGTCATCTTATCAGTACCTCCATGGAGACCCTCCCAGATCATTTCCTACGCATGTGCATGCACATATAAATATCTATAAAAAAGGATCAAGTCATTCTGAAAGCATTTTTTGGCATAACGTACTGTGAATTCGACAATAATTTAACAGCTGCGTTGCATGCCATAACACAGTGTATCGTAAGTTATAATCAGTCTCCTACTATTAGACATTTCATTTATTGCCAACATTTTATTAGTACAATGAGCACTCAATCTTCATGAGAATTCTTAATTATTTCAGTAGAATCAATTTCCAGAGTTAGCCTTGCTGGGTCAAACTGTCCTCTGGGAAGTTGGTACCAATTTACACATCCACTAGCTGCATAGAGGAGTACCTTATTTTACTGCGAAGAGGTGCATTTAAAAACAGGTATCAGAACCTGGACATTCAAATGAATACTATCACCTCAGAAGAAACAGACAAATTCTCATGATACTGTCAGGCTTAAAATAATTTTGCAAGTTTCTTATCTGATCATCATTTTTGGCTGAGACAAATAGGTGGCCTTCCATTATTTATTCTTACCTATTTTGGTAATAAAACCTTGATTTTTAATCGGGCATTTGCCACCCAGTTACATATTATATCTCCCAGCCTCTCTTGTAGCTAGAAGTGACCTAAGTTCTAGGCAGTGAGACGCTAGAAAACTTTTGGGGTGGAACTTCCCAGAAGAGTCCTTAAAGCAGAGGGGGTACATCTTTCCTCCTCATTGCTGGCTGGAATGCAGGTGTAATGCCTGAAGCTCAAGCAGCCATCTTGGGCCATGAGGTGACACATAAAGAACAGTGGAGGGTCTTCCCTGGTGGTGCAGTGGTTAAGAATCTGCCTGCCAATGCAGGGGACACGGGTTCGAGCCCTGGTCCAGGAAGATCCCACATGCCGTGGAGCAACTAAGCCCGTGCGCCACAACTACTGAGCCCGCGAGCCACAACGACTGAGCCCACGTACCACAACTACTGAAGCCCATGCGCCTAGAGCCCATGCTCTGCAACAAGAGAAGCCACCACAATGAGAAGCCCACGCACCACAACAAAGAGTAGCCCCCACTTGCCGCAACTAGAGAAAGCCTGCACGTAGCAATGAAGACCCAAAGCAGCCATAAATAAATAAATAAATAAAACAACTCATTAAAATCTATTAAAAAAAAAAAAGAACAGTGGAGCATGATAAAAGGAACTTGGTCCTTCATGACTGTGTAGCCAGTAGGCTAACCCTGGACTGCTTACCTCTAGATTTCTTTACATGAATAAGAAATAAACTTGTGTCTTGTTTAAGCACCTGCTATTCGTTAGATGCAACTGAATGAATCCCAACTAAGTGTCTTCAGAGCCAACGTATAATATAAGCAAAGAAGAAGACTGTTCCTGTTGGTCTATGTCATTTTTGTTTACCAGAACTGCCTCTCAATGACTTCTGTCTGTTTCCACAAACTAATCTACCCAACAGATTACAAGGAGTCAAGATCTCTAGTCACGCCAAAAAGGTACATTGTTGGAGGAGCTCCTAAAACGTTGGGATACATATACAGTCTACCAAGGGGATCATCCTCAAGTTGATAACACCAATTTGAATGTACAAGCTTAGTGTATTTGCAGTAAATGCACGCACACACCACACACACTTTACTCTCAAATCTCACACTTAATCTAATAATCACATAGATTAAATGACTATTTAAGTTCAAATATATCCATTACAGAAGTAACTTCAATGTCCAAGATCTAAAGAAGCAATAAAATTGCAAACCCTTAAGTTCAAGTTTTTAAACTAAAAACAAGAGAACTTAAGTCCGCCTATCCTTCATTTAATCATCCACTTAGCAACTATTTATTGAATGTGCACTGCACCTGTGTGCCAGGCCCTGTTCTTAAGAGATGGACAATACACCAGGTAAGAACAGGAGTGTGTAGTGGTGTACAGCCTGCCCAGGGCACCTGGGTTCCCGGGAAGGCTTCACAGAGGTGTGGAGGCTGGAACTGAAAGCTGAAAGCTGAGGAGGATAAGAATAACACAGATGAAATCACATGTAAATGTGTGTAAAAGCAACTGAGTTTCTGTGGTGGGAGAACTGGGTGCTCGTGAAGATGGCAGGGGTCCCGTAACAGGTGATGCTGGGAGAGAGGAGGGGGGCAGCTCAAAGAAGCATTGTAGGCCTGTCTGAGGGGTTTAGGCTCTTTGGTGGATAATGGGCATCACAAAGCTTTTGGGCAGGAGAGCGATGTGGTCTAATTTTCATATTTGAAAGGTCATCTGGCAGCAACACAGAGGGTTATGATGACCAGAGGGGGCAGAGCTAAAAGAAGAGGGATGAAGCCAGAGGAGAAATGTTATGCTGTCCCTACAAAGTTCATGTTATATAATACATCTGTGAGGTTCACATAGTTAAAGTGAAACTAGCTGTAGAAACCATGCTCACGGTGTCACAGCACAAACCTGCCGATTGAGCACACACCCCATTCAGAGCACTGAAGTCCCCGGAGCTGCTCATCAGCCATCAGCCACCACCAGGCTTTGTGTTTGGAGGAAGGAAAATTGATTAAGAATCTTACGATCATCATCAGAGACTAACCGGGGACAATATTTACTTGTAAAACCCTTCTTTCCTTGCTTACAATTTAAATAAAATGCTATATAAAATGACGAGTAGCAGACATCAATATTAAAAAGCTATTAATGTAGTATTAAAAACTAAGAGCATTTAAAAGAATAGAAAAATGCCCCTGTGCACTTGCTTAGATTCAAACATAAATGTTGGGCATTTCCAGTAGAAAGAAAAAAAAAAACCCTGACAAAGTATCTGTAGATATGTTTTGCATTCCATTCCCCATTCCACTGAAACAGCATCTCTGGGCAGTGGTCCATTGCAAACCGCCCCCCCCACCGCCCCCTCCCGAGGTGCATTACTAGAATTGCACCGTCAGTCAGTTCTTGCAACAAGCAGCACACAGGCTAGGGAATTAGGGTTTTGTTTCAGTAATGGGAGCTACTTCAGAAGGAATTTCAGTTAAGCTTAAATTAGGTAAAATCCTATTCTTTAAAGATGGAACAATTCCTCTTAAAGGGATCACAAATCAAGATCACAAATCTTCTACATCACATGATGCAACTGTACACAAACATGTATCAAATGCTTTGGGGGAATAAAAAAGGGGTGTGATAGGGAGAGGGAGAGAAAGGTGACTATTTGCTGGAGGACAAACCCCAGGGATGGAAGCCAGTGTTCCCCTGGCTGCAGCACCACCTGAGAGGACTCTGGGAGGGAGGCAGGGGAGCCGGCGGAAGTTCAGGATTAGAGAGTCCTGGAGCCAGCCCCAGAAGCCCGCTGTAAATTTTGCCTCATCTCAATGTATATAAATATTATTAGTGTTCAGGACTATTAAGGGATTTCTTGAAAAGCCCCGGGCAGTGTGTCTCGCCAGCAGACGGATGGCTGCTTCACACGAGTGCCAAAACTTAAAATTTAGTACAGTTACCAAATTTCCAATTACAGAGCTAAGGGAGAAAAGAAGGGAACTTCTTCCCTGGCTTCCATGAATAAGGAGCACACCTAGCATGATGAAAGGCATTTCTACTTTTTAAAAATAAAAGGAAAATGGAAGGTGCTATAAATTAACAAATACACAGCGGGGAAAGCAAACTGATTTTGCCCATGAGATCTTTCTATTCATTGGAATTTTTACAATGACCAACAATAACAACAAACGCCTATGTAAACTGTTGGAAAAGCTAACACAGGTCCCACATCTACACTAAAAGGATTCGTTCAGGGTCACAATCCCATAAAAATGAGGCACTGCATTTAAAAGCTCATTTTCTTCATTTTGGGGGACAGCAAAAAAAGTCACATACATCAACCTTTAACTCTCTTCCTCCTTCCCTGAGTCCTTATATTTATTAAATTCTTTCTAGGGATTTTAAAAACCTTTCTTTCTGTACTTGCCAATAAGCCCTTTAACAATCTTTACCTCAGAGAAACTATTTTTAAAAGCATATTTTGGAAGAGAAGATGGAGAACTCATCCTCTTCACAGGGAACAAAAATGGAAAAGGGGCCACTTAGCCATACAACTTCAAAAAACACAAACATTCTATACCAAATAATTTCTTTTTTATTTTTAAACATCTTTATTGGAGTACAATTGCTTTACATTGTTGTGTTAGTTTCTGCTGTATAACAAAGTGAATCAGCTATACGTATACATATATCCCCATATCTCCACCCTCTTGAGTCTCCCTCCCCCCCCCCACCCCTCTAGGTGGTCACAAAGCACCAAGCTGACCTCCCTGTGCTATGCGGCTGCTTCCCACTAGCTATGTATTTTACACATCCCAAATAATTTCTAAAGGATAGAACCAGTTCATGGATGTTGAAATAAGGTCAAGTTTCTGAATCAAAATACAGACTGGTATAGGGTCCTCTCAGGTATTTCCGGGTACGCTAAGGGACACACCACTGTTCCATATAAAAAGAGGGTGACTTTCCTAAGAGACAGGCATCACTATGCATTAAGGTGAACTGCTGCTAACTCCAGGAAAGCACACTTTGACTTCCCAAGTACATCAGAGAGACATGTGGTCCAGAGAGATTTTGTGGTTTTCTTGCCCAGCCAGGAGAGAAACTGATTCCATCAGACACTGTGGGGTGTGGGGGAGGAGAGGGGAGGGAAACCCCAGCTGGGTCAACTGAACTCACAGCAGCCCCCCACCCCCCAAGCACAGCCAGAAATCTACCCAAAGCTGTCGGCATTCTCCTCCAGAGAGCACTGAGCCACAGCTAAGGATGAGAAAGGCTCCTTTGACTATTAAATACATCAGCCAGGTCCTAGGCCCAGTTCTGCAGGCTCAGCAGGTGAGACAGCCCAGCCCCTGAGGACGAGCAGTGGGAATATGAGGGGCAAGCAAAGGGCCAGTAAGGAGGGCTTCCCAGGGGAAGGGAGCACCAGAACCTGGCTTGAAAGGCCAGTAGGAGCTAGCAGGTGCATGGGGGTGATGGCAGGGCTGATGGGGAGCGAGGGTCAGAGAACCAGACTCGGCATGACTGCAGGACCCAGGCTTTGGGACCTGGGTGGGTGGGGGAGATTGGGAGGAAAGATGGGTAGACGGAGGCAGAGAGCCACAAGATAGGAGTTTGGCACATTCTTAAGAGAAAAGAGATGCTGTCTGAGGATTTTAAACAGGGAGTCACATGAGTAGATATGCATTTTAGAAGGCTCACTCTGGCTGCTAAGTGGAAAAGAGAATGGAACGATGACCCGCAGGGCCACGGTCGCCATCTCTGCGAGCACTGACAGCGGCCCAGACTAAGGGGGCAGCAGCACAGATGGGGAAAAGCAGGCAGATTAATGTGGTGAATTACGTTTTTTTCCCCCCCCAGCAGGGGTAGAGAGAGATTGGTTCTGTTCGGGATGTGTTGTTTTCTGCACACGTCCAGATGGAAATGCCTGGCATGCGGCTGCATGGATGTAACATCATGGGGCGTGGTCAGCAGACAGATGCAGAGGAGTCCGGGAGGGAGGGACATCTGAGGAGTGCCAACAGGACCCAGGACAGAATCCCCAGGCTACCACCACCCATGGGGGCCCCGCAGCACCCACTAGAGTCCCTGCTCCTTTCATATACCTCCACTCTTTTAAAATAACCCACACAAGTGGATTTCCATATATTCACCTATGAATTCTGGGTCCCATGTTGCTACCCCTCTCTGCCACCCTCCTTGACAAAGTTCAGGTTTAAGTAATGATAATAATATATTTATGGAATTCTTCTTATAAGTCACACAAACATCAGAGCAAGGACTTAAAGAGGAGGTTGGGCCCCACTGCTTTCTCTTTGATCATCAAATCAACCAGTGCTGAAAGAGACCCTCGCCTTCAGGGCTGCTTCTGAAGCCTGCAGGCCCTGCTGCTTTTGGAGCTCCACGCTGGTCCTTTCTGCAAAGAAGGTGGGTGAACCACCTTGGTTGGATGTTCCAGTTGGACAGAAAGGGTATCCCATCTCCAGGAGCCATGATGGACTGCAGAGAGGTCAGGGAAAACCCACCTCAGGCCAGGGAGCCCATGGCCTTTCATCCTGTGAAATAATCTTCGATCTCTCCTGCCTTTTGACCTCATGCACACACATTCCTCCCGACCCATCACTCCAAGCGGAGACACCCATCAAAGGGGCAGACAGGTGAGGAGCAGCAAGGCTTCTCAGGCTCAGGGAGAAGCTACATTTCACCCCAGTGTATTATTCTGTAGTTCTCTAAATACGTCAGCTAGGATGGAAAAGCAAGCTTACACGAAAATGCTTAGACCCATGAAATAAATCGAAAATAAACCTGGCACAACTGTGTGTGAGCTCCACTCACACACATACGTATGAATGTGTATATATATTTATAAAACGTACATATATATAATGAGTAAAGCACAATTTTCTCAAAAAGGAGACAAGAAGAATCTTTCAAGTTTCTTGACATCTTGAGAAACTGCTACTGTAAAACTCCAGAGGACCACTGCCTAGAAATCCCAGGTGGAGTTTCCAACAACTTCAACTGGCTTCTGCCTGGAAAACTATAGCCATTAAGTTGAATTTAGTGGTAACCCTGGTGTCTTAAACATTCAGAAAGGAAAGTTGCATCTGCAACAACATTTCTCTTTTCAAAGTCAAAAGAAACCACCTCCTGTGTAGGAGAAAACATTCTATTAATACCACAGTAGTGGCCAGACTAAGAGACAATGTAATGGTTAGAACCTGAAGATACTCCAGTTTCTCTGTTTGAAGCAGAAAGGGTTAGCGCCAGCAACAGAGTTTGGGGAAGGCACCTGGGGCACACAGAAAGGTCCCAGAACAGAGCTCTCGGTGAGCCTGGAGAGGCTGGTTAGCAAAAGGGGTGCCACGGTTCCTGAACCTATTAATGTAGTGAGCCTGAAAGCGCTCATTTTCTCCCAAGACTAGAGTGTATGGACGAGTTCCTCCTTGTGATCTTTGAAGGTGTTTCCAAGACTCAGTTTTGAGTCAGCTTCCTTCCTAAGAGGAAGGGTCCTGACACAAGAATGTGTCAGCAGATGGACTTTCTGCAATACTGGGTACGGAGAGGGGGCAAGAATGACATACTTTCCCTCCGCATCACTCGCCTCCCATCACCTGTCTTCTCCAACCTTCACATTCTTTCGAGGGGCTGTGGGGTGGCAGGGACACTTCAGAACTTGCAGGAGCAGAGATCCTCTTGCAAGAAGCTCCCAGGGCCCTTAGATCTGCCCCGGTTCAAATGCAACCAGGACTTCTGCAGCCATGTTCTGCCTTTCGTCGAACCCTGGATCCTCAGAGTTGAAAGGAAGTTAAGAGGTCATCATCCCATGCCTGTCTGAGGTGCTGCTCTTCAAAAACCTAGGTAAGCCTTAAAGCAATGCTGAAGGGAGCTCTTTCTCTTAGAGAAAGTGCTACTGCCGCATGGCACCCATCTTGACCAAGTTCCTCCTTACCCCCACCCAGAATGGTGCTCTCCCCTGGCCTCGTTCAGGTGTCTGATACTCAGGGGAGGTGGATGGTTTCTTGCACATGTCAGACTTCCAACTGCTCAGACTCAAAATTCCAAGACGGTGATCCCTGCCTCCTTCTGAAGGCAATACTCAAGCCACAGCTCATGCAACATATATGAACATCACTGCTCCCTACCTGTCCCCAATCTACCCTAACACTGCAGAAGCAGTCTCCACAGTGTGGAATACGAGGACACTGAGACCAGTGGCGGTCTTCCATGACCAAGGCAGCACACTCAGGGGCTCTCTGTATGACCTTCGAGATAACTCCCACTGTCACACTGAGCTAGCTCATTCAGACCTTCTAATCACCTAACATTCCTGTCCTCCTTTCACAATAACTGCTGGAGTCTCTCCTTGAATGCAATTTGAGTCTAAATACAGGACTCAATCTTATACCTATTGTTTAACTTAATGTTAACAATTATATGGGGTCAGTATCATTATCCTCATTTGTAGATGCCTACATGGAGGCACAGAGATTTAGTAACTGTCCAGGGCTATTAATTGTTCAAGTGAATAACTGTTAAGCTATAAACCTGGGCTTCAAACCCAGCTCTATCTGACTGGGTCACAGGCTCTTCCCCTGCTCTGCTCCATGGTGGCATGATGTTTTAGCCAGGCTCTGCTGCCCAAAAGCAAAGGGCTAGGGAGTTCTTCTCATGCCACTTTTCTCTGTAAGCCTGCATCCATCAGGAAAAAATAACATCCTTTTCTTCTCTCTGAGGTGAACCACTTAGTCTGGAGGAAGGACAAAACTCACAAAACATGCTCTTGAAAAGGGTAAAGCGTCAAGGTGATATTAAGGAGATCGCATGTGCCCACTAAACTTTCTTTATTTATTGAGTTACAGCAAACAGAACCCTCAAGGACATTCTTCCAGCAACGCTGGGCCCTGTCGAGTTTATCAGCAACGGTCACCGCTTAGTTGCAATAGTGAAGCAGCAGCTCGTGTCGTGAAAGACACTTAGGGTGCATTCTGTGGGGCAAAGGCAACTATATATAAGTGACTGTGCTATCAGGAGCCAGAACAGCCAGACCCAGGGAGACTCAATGACCCACAGAACCCTTTTCACCCAAACAAGTCTTACTCATGAGATTAGATAAACCAGAGTTCATTCTCTTCACCAATTCCTATGTCTCAGCAAGACTGCAACCTTGGTCATGAAGGAGAAGAAAAAACAGTTCTGTGCCTTCCCCTTGGTTCGGCACATAAACAAATATAATCTAGGCTCACAGAAATAGCCAAGTTCCAAGTAGATCCCTACTGACTTGTATACAAGGTGCACGAGATAAGCTACGACGTTTGGGAAAACGTTTCATACTGGCTACTAAAGGCATCTGTGAAGATTTCATTAATGAGCAAAAGAAATGATCGCCTACAGAAAGTACCCATTGGGTCACTGAAGTCTCCAGGATCTAATAAGCAGTGCTGGGCAGACTATTGAGAAAACAGAAGAAAAAGAGAAAAGGCACCTAGGAAACCAGGAGGAAAGTTATACAGGACACCATTATTAAATTAAAACGTCAATAGCTAATTAGTAAGAGTAAAGAAAGAGCAGCCATCAATGCAAAGACTCAATGCAGGATTACAATTAACACCAAAAACGAAGTGAAAAGCAGAGGGCAGTCCGGGAAACTTCCTTTGGCTAAGCTGCTGGTTTTGGCTACTGTGGGTGTTGTGATTTTTTTCTTCCTTCACAATTTTTATAGCAGCTTTACTGAGATATAACTCATACACAATTTCACCCATTTAAAGTGTACAAATTGAAGGCTTTTAACATATTCACCAAGTTGTGCGAACATCACCCCAAAGAGAAACTGTTTACCCATTAGCCACTTCCCTCACGCCCCTTCCCCTCTCAGCCCCAGGCAATCAGTAATCTACTTTCTGTCTCTACAGATTTGCCTCTTCTGAACACTTCATACAAATCGAATCATACACAACGTGCCCCTTTATACCTGGCTTCTTTCACTTGGCATAACGTTTTCAAGGTTCATCCATGTTGTGGCATGTGTCAGTACTTCATTCCCCTGTATTTTCTTCCATAAATTTAGACTTTCATGTTCCACAAGTGGCCACATTAGCCCTGAAGTCCTTCTATTCACGTGTAGTGACAAAATCACAGGCACATCAGTCAGAAGTTGATGCAAAGGCCCATTTGGACTCCCAAATCTATTCACGGTCTGGATTTATTTTAAAGGAAGAAAGCCTTGAACCCGTCAAACTGACTAAATTGTGTCATCCTCTGGTACTAGGCAAAAAGAGGAAAAGCCACCTAGTCTGTGGAGGAAGGTTCCCCAAGTCGGTGACCCTCCTACCTGCTATGCCTGATGGAGTATGAAATATTCTAATGATCTTAAGCTCTATAGAAAGGCCTGGCAAATGAAGTTGATGCTGCATCACAGAAGGGCCTCCGTAGATGGGGGTGAGGGAAAAGGAAAGGAATAAAGTCAGATATTAAGAGGGGAGGGAGGACCTGACTTCCCACTCCTTTTATGTTTATAAAACAGAATATTCTTTTTAGAAAATCAAACCACCCTAATGTACTTTAAAATCAATGAGTTTCTTTCTTCTAATCTCATATTCAAAGCCTATACAAAATTTTTAGAAATACAGACTTCTAATGGGAGGAAAATCAAAGAAAGAGGGTGGGGGGCACTCTGGGTGTCCAGGCAGGACCTACCCCTGCTCTGGGAGCTGTGCTCGCTTCTCCACGTAGGAGCACACAGAGTGTCTCTCACACAAAACTCACATCCCCTCCTTCACCTTTTTTTGAGTCTTTCTCAAAAAAGAAGAAGAGAGACATCACCGCACAATGGATGATTCTTCTGAAACTCTTCCCCAGTTCTGTGACCACTGGGCACGAGCACATAAGGACAGCAATCACTTACTACTGGCTGTCAAAGATGCTTAAATGGACAGGGTGGAAAAAATATTCTTTTCACACACTTAAAAATTACTCCAAGTTATTTTAAATTTGGAACTGTTTGTATATTCCTTATAAGTTTATAAAACTCACACTGTCCCTTCATGACTAACTGAAGAGGAATTGAGAGAGTATTCTATATTTATAACTTGTCTGCTTGTTCATGCTCACAGCCCTATTTCCACTCTCTGTTACTGTACACAGAGTTATGAGAGGTATTGTGGGCTCCTAAACTTTGCTGATTTCCAAACAAGGCAGGCCTGTGTCCCGTAGGGACAAATTGGGGGCTGTTTCATCCAAGTGGAGACCAAGCTCAGAGGGAGAGGCCTCCAGCTTTGTGGTTTCGGCTGCATCTCTTAAAACCGGTGTTAGGGCCCATTTCTGGGCAATTACACGCCTTGCTGGTGTTGACCAGTATCATTGCTACTGATAGTCTGCCTACCACACACGGCCGTGAGGAGCTCCATGCTATATGGCTGTGGCTACACACTTCCCTTCTGCCTATTTATTTTGGTAGATATTGTTAGTCCAAAAGGTGCAATGCTTCAACAACACATGCAAAAGCCCCTTTCCACATACATAAATATTTATGTCAACATAATTTAAATGAATCAAATGAAGGCAGCCACTCGCAGGGAAACTATGATTTAGAAACCAGCAATGTTATGGATAAAATTTTGTCGAAAACAACAGAACCATTTATCAGGAGACAGTGATAAAAGAATGAGCTCTCTACAGTGGCGGATTTTTACAGTATGTGCGGAATCTAGATTTGTACATGCACACCTGTACACGGAGATGAACTGTGGTGCAGCCTCTTCATAAGTGTTGAACAAACTCCTCCAAAGCTGCCTCCTTGGGAGGATACACACCTGGCCAATGACCTCACAATTTTGCAAAGCCCCTTCAGAAACCTCTTTAAAAAAAAAAGCTTCTGGAGACCATAGTACTTTCTTTGCTACAGCCTCTATGGGGGTACACCTTCGTAAAAAGAGGAGAAAATGGCCCCTGATCGCATTTTTTTCTTTCTTTCTTAATGTCAGAAGGGGAAATAGGTATCTCATCTCAGTTCTGTGGCTGCTAGTAAAGTTGGGTCCCTTGGGTCACCTGGATTCCCGCCCCCCGGCTGCCATTTCCCTGCCATTGCAGTACCTCTTGAATGAACTGTCTCTTAATGTCTTTGGTCCATTTTCTTCTTGGGAGCTTAAGTTTTGACCATATATTTAAATTTGTTTGAGCCCTTAAAGATGTCTATGCTTTTTAAACATAGTATTGTGCCTTGCAAAATTTTTTTAGGTGACTAGAGAGAAAAATGCCTGCCCAGCCCTCCCCCACCTCCTTCTGTAATTAAATCTACCCAAGGAGCATGAATAGCAACCACTACAGATCACAACCTTGGAGTGATTTATTACCCTCCAGCCTCTCTGGTTGTTTTTCCTTTGATCTTGTTACTTCCTGATGGCACACTTTTGGACTTGTAAACATATATTTCAGAGTATATGCTATGCTAGAATGCCACATTATTCTTTTCTGTTATCTAATCTGATTGCTGGCCCCATTTCCTGAAGTTAAATTATTTTTACTACTGTGGAGAAACCACAAAAGATCCACTAGACTTTCAAAGTATAGTAGACTCTGTCATAGGGAGAGAAGGGGGAACAGGGTATCCCAGATAATCGTACATTCTGGTTTACAGAATTACCACACGAACCTTATGAGAATCAGTTTTTGGATAACTGGACCACAGAACACCTACACCCCCAAATTCACGGAACTTACATTTAATCTATTTCAGGATTCCAAAGTGCCTCGGAAAAGCACACAAATGTAAAATGTTGCAATGTCCTTGCAAAGATTACTATTAAATAGTACAAAACAAAACTTGCTGTTCTCACAGAATTCTGTTGGTTTGTATTTATATTTTGTTTAGTTTTTATTTTGTGGGTGGTGGAGGCAGCACATTTGATAAATATGTTATGAACCTTGCCAGAGTGCATGCAAAGTGCTAAAATTCCATCTTGACAATCAATCATGTTGGAATCTATCGTTTCCTCCATTTCAACCAAGAAAAACCTGGATTCAATACTTCAGAAAGGGTGACTGAAGGAGTCCAAAGTTTAAGACTCCTCCCCAGTTTTTAAACCCTAAGAGTTGAATTTTTTGGTTTTTGGTCTTTTTTGTAAATAACAGGTAAAACTGAGTTCAACTTAAGTGCCAACACAGGTATCTCCTGCGTAAAATGCTAGTTGAAAGAGTATTTCAGTATTTCAGCCCACTAGAGTTGGGCTCACAGGTAGGTACCTTCTGCCTGTTCCAATTAACGAAAAAACATCTGAGAGTGAATTTTTATTTGCTCTCTGAACCATAAAATATCTAGTATCAAAGACAACCCTCAGAATGAGAGAAAATATTTGCAAATGAAGCAACTGACAAAGGATTAATCTCCAAAATATACAAGCAGCTCATGCAGCTCAATATCAAAAAAACAAACAGCCCAATCCAAAAATGGGCAGAAGACCTAAATAGATATTTCTCCAAAGAAGACACACAGATTGCCAACAAACACATGAAAGGATGCTCAACATCACTAATCATTAGAGAAATGCAAATCAAAACTACAATTAGGTATCAGCTCACAGCAGTCAGAATGGTCATCATCAAAAAATCTACAAACAATAAATGCGGGAGAGGGTGTGGAGAAAAGGGAACCCTCTTGCACTGCTGGTGAGAATGTAAATTGATATAGCCACTATGGAGAACAGTATGGAGGTTCCTTAAAAAACTACAAATAGAACCACCATATGACCCAGCAATCCCACTACTGGGCATATACCCTGAGAAAACCATAATTCAAAGAGTCATGTACCACAACGTTCATTGCAGCTCTATTTACAATAGCCAGGACATGGAACCAACCTAAGTGTCCATCGACAGATGAATGGATAAAGAAGATGTGGCACATATTTACAATGGAATATTACTCAGCCATAAAAAGAAACGAAATTGAGTTATTTGTAGTGAGGTGGATGGACCTAGCGTCTGTCATACAGAGTGAAGTAAGTCAGAAAGAGAAAAACAAATACCGTATGCTAACACATATGTATGGAATCTAAAAAAAAAAGTTCTGAAGAACCTAGAGGCGGGACAGGAATAAAGATGCAGACGTAGAGAATGGACTTGAGGACACAAGGAGGGGGAAGGGTAAGCTGGACGAAGTGAGAGAGTGGCATGGACTTATATATACTACCAAATGTAAAACAGATAGCTAGTGGGAAGCAGCCGCATAGCACAGGGGGATCAGCTTGGTGCTTTGTGACCATCTAGAGGGGTGGGATGTGGGGGGTGGGAGGGAGACGTAGGAGGGAGGGGATATGGGGATATATGTATACATATTGCTGATTCACTTTGTTGTACAGCAGAAACTAACACAACATTGTAAAGCAATTATACTCCAATAAAGATGTTAAAAAATATATATCTAGTATCATTTCTGATCTTAGGTATTTGTTTTTTTCCAGAGCATTAACCAGATTATAAAGTGAATTGTATTGCTGTAGGCCCAGCCAACACCACTCAGGGCTCTAAGAAAGCTGAAACGTGAAGCAAAACATGACAGAGCTTACTGTGAGCTCTGAAACGCTGTGTGGAAATTTCAGGGCTTTCCCTTCAGACACTGCCACTCATTCGCCCTGAAGTCATGGCAAGCGACCTGACCACCAAGGGCCGGGCTGAAGGAGATGATGTACAGCAAGCCTGGCTTGTGCTGGGAGGTGGGTGGCTCTGTCTCCCCTTCCTGCTTGAGCAACATTTCCCCCATCCCACATCTTCATCTTTTAATTGCCTCCTGAACATTATCTGTTGTATCCTATAGGCTGATTTTCAGGGTTCAAAAGAATCTGCTTTGAAAGATAAAAGAACTTAACACTCAGGGCTAACTTTATTTTAAAAAAACAAGCAGGGCAGCTCTACAATGCAAAACATAAATGAGGCCCAAAACTTGGAAACTACGTCTGAGGATCATTCTTTCATTCTGCCCTTGGCTTGAAGACTGAAGCAATTTGCACAAAACGTCCATAAACATAAAGGGGTCCAACTGCACCAAGCTCCAATGAGTGTGCCTGTGACGCACATGCTTGGCACACCACCGGAGTGTGCAAGGTTTGCCTGTTGTCGGAGGGGTCAGCAGGCAGCAACTTTCAGAACACAGGACTCTGCTTCCCCAAGAAAACTTCTTAACCCTTTCTCTAAATACTGTAAAACCCCAAACTGGCCAAGTCACTTAAAAAAAAAAAGGAAGGATCTCAAGCATAAATCTCTTCTTCCAAAATCTTACCCAAAATCCTGGACTTGAAAAAACTGAAAACAGATCTGAAAATGTTAAAGAGTTATCTGTTATTTCCGTCAGAGGAATAAGCTCTGTAGCAACTTCTTCGAACTTCATGTCAAAACAACCGTTGGCTCCCGAGTTCCCGGTGCATCCTCATCCCCAAACAGAGGGCCTGGCACGCCAGGGTGCGGAAGCCGCGCGGCCCTGGCTGCAAACTGGCGCACGACATCCCTCAGGACGTTTGTGTTTTACTCACAGAGAGAACAAGTGCTGGCAAGTGACAAAAAAAGAACATGTTTTGCAAACAATCGGAGTGACCTGAAACCCAGGGTAAAGACTGAAGTCAGCGTTTGTTCATCGAGGCCTGAGCCAGGCTCTGTGCACTGCTTATTAAGTGGATGGCTTGGAGGAAGGCAAAGACCTCTCAGTTTCCCATTCACCCAGGAGGACCCCTCACTTAAGGCTCACACCCCACTCCCAGTCTGTGCCTCAGGACTTTGTTTTGCTTCCCAACTGAGCTGGGAGCATCTTTGAAAAGAGACGAACGCCCAAAGGAAGGAGTCATCATCGTTTGCTGGAGCTGAAAGCAGCCCAAGAATTTGGAGCACAGATCAATGTCTCAGGCTTCATTTGGCTTCAGCCCAAAGAACTGATGCCAGTACCTGGGTCCCAGAACTCCAAACCCAGGGCTCCAGTCTCCCTGTGATGTGATATTCCCCTCCCCCCGCCCCACAACCGAACACACACACTCCGCAGAAAAGAGGAGCATCCCTCAACCTTAAAAGCACAGGATCCCTTGCCATAATCTACCCACAAATCCCCTTCGATACTACCAGAAATGTTGAAGTAGATTTGTTCCTCATTTTCCAGTTCTGAAACTGCCTATTCAGGTACTTTCCTCGTAATTGCACATGTCTCCCACTGCACAAACATACCTCTCCCAGTCTAAGTAAAGCCTATTAAATGTATTTTCACTCCACCCTGCACTCCCCCCACCCCCACCTAAACAAAAACATCTAAACTTTCCCCCAAATCCACTTTCTCTTGCTCCACAGATGGTAAGACCTTATCTTCCTGAATTCCCAACCTCAGCCCACACCAGAGCCCTGCAGGAGCACAGAAGATAAATTTTGAACCTGTTGCTTCCATCCTCCTGCCAGCTCTACATCACATGCTCATAACTCCTCTCTCCCCAACCCCCATCCTTTGAAATTTCTAAACCCCTGGTAAAGGAAGTGCCTCAGGCTCTTAATAAGCTCAGTCATGCTCGAAATATCCGTTTCACCCACGAGGTACTGTAGACAGCAATTCCAACCGGAGCACACATTCAGGGGGGAAAGACGATCTTTCTTCAAGACTCAGTATTTGGAATTCCTAAAAAGGCCATTCCAAAAATTTTCATTAACATACCTGTGAACTTGCAACAGTCTAGGGGTTGAAAGGACGCCTTCTGCAATAGCCCATATCCACCTACGCCCGCGGTAATGACAGTGGATTAAGAAATCCCCTTCATGTCACTGTGACCACAGAGGGCACACATGCAACTCTCCTCCCCTGGAACTTACAAAACTTAACAGGAAATCTTCCACCACCTACATAGAAAACCCACTGACAGAAAAGTGAAGTGTAAACACTTCATATTAAATTAGCCAGGTGTTTTTTTAAAAATAACATTATCCCAATCCAATACTTTCAAATCCTGGCTGGCTTTCAAGTCTCACGGCACATATGGGAGCAGAGGTGCAGCGGCCACGTGGCTCTGCCCCTTCCTAAGGGGCATGTTTTGCTTTTTGATTAATACAAACAATCTGCAAATTAGCATACATCTAAAGCAGCCAGGAGAAAGCAGCCAGTGATCCTATTTCCTTTATCTGGGGCTTCTTTCCTATATCTTTATACTGGACAATGATAGACATCAAGAATATAAATCTGCCTAAGATAAATCTTTAACTTGGTCCTAAACTTATATTTTGATACTTGAAAGAAGTATCAATGAAAATGAAGAAACAGAAAGAACAGGAAAAAGTGAGAAAACTTCAATGTGTCTCAGTTTATAGATGAACACATGTCACTACATGTTTGTGAGAGATTCTGTGTATAAAGTCCACCAGCCCTTGAACATTGTCATTTACCCCAATCCCTGCCAGTGGGCAGTTTCCAGGTCTGGGCGCATATCCCCTGATGTGGCCCCAGGACACCCTCGGTTTGCCCTCAAGGTGGAGCAACACGATGGCATGTGGTAGCATTTCTCTGTACATAAATCGTGTCAAAAATATATTACAAAGCAAACAAAACTACCAGCCAAGAAGCTATGCTGACAAAATTTAAAGCAAAAATTTAGCAACAGCCTATGCCCATTCATTGCCAGGTTGGCCACATTTTTAAGGGCCGAAGGCATGTCTATCTGTCTACCTCCTTTTTCAACAAACTGGTTTTAGGGAGAGCCAGTGTTTAAAACTGTGAGATGCAGATTGTGAGATGTTCACCCTGTTTTGGAGACATGGCACGGAGAGCAAGTGGTGTTCAGATTAGAGAAGAACGTGGACGATGGGGTTAGAAGTCAGTTTATATCCCAGCTTTGTCATTTATTGGCTCCTGCATGACAAAGGGAGTTTCCTCAGTATACATCTAAGACAAATAATACCACCTTGTGCGATGGGTGCAAGATTAAATGTGGTAAACCACACAACTGTATTGAGTATTTTTCTTAGTACGTCATAGGTCCTCTGTAAATATTAGCCACAACTATTTGATCCCTAGACTAGATTTTAAGGTCCTAGGGTTCTAGCTCTGGCTCTGCCAACCATCTGCCTGCTCAGCTCATGTGTGCATGGGGTACGAGAGATAAATGGTCTCACGCTGTGACTGACCCACTGGTCTCTATCTGATCTCCTGGAGGTGACTTATGGACTGTGATACACCGGCAAGGGCAGAGAGAGAGACCAAGAGCCATGTCTCTGATCAGTTTCAGATATTAGGGATAACACAAGATTTTGTTTCAGAGGGAGAGTTATGTGGCTAAGAAAGAAAAAGAAAAGAAAACCAAGAGACAGGATTCTAAAATACTTCAAATTTCATCTCTGCTCAAACAAATTAAAATATTATAAATTTCAGATTATCTTATTAGCATTCCAATTTAGTGCTGTTCTTAAATCCGTTTGCTCCAAAATAATCTTCATCCAGCACAAGGTAGATAGTGACTTACCCAAGACAACATTGTTTGAGGGTTCACCGTAGCTTCAGTTACTGTTTTAAAGGGTCCTCAAGATGCAGGTCGGCGAGGGGTGGGTAGGGTGAGGAGGTTTGCTGAGAGCCATGGGCAGATAAAAATTTCTTAAATCTGCCAAGAAGGCTTTCACAAGCATGGAAGTTAAACCTTCAACTTTTATCAAGCGGGGGCTTCCCTGGTGGCGCAGTGGTTGAGAATCCGCCTGCCAATGCAGGGGACACAGGTTTGAGCCCTGGTCTGGGAAGATCCCACATGCCACGGAGCAACTAAGCCCGTGCACCACAACTACTGAGCCTGTGCTCTAGAGCCCGTGCGCCACAACTACTGAGCCCATGTGCCACAACTACAGAAGCCCACGCGCCTACAGCCCATGCTCCACAACGAGAGAAGCCACTGCAATGAGAAGCCCACGCACTGCAACGGAGGGTAGTCCCGCCCTCCGCAACTAGAGAAAGCCCGCGTGCTGCAACAAACACCCAACACAGCCCAAAATAAATAAATTTATAAAAAAAAAGGGGCTTCCCTGGTGGCGCAGTGGTTGGGAGTCCGCCTGCCGATGCAGGGGACACGGGTTTGTGCCCCAGTCCGGGAGGATCCCACATGCCGCGGAGTGGCTGGGCCCGTGAGCTATGGCCGCTGAGCCTGCTCGTCCATAGCCTGTGCTCCGCAACGGGAGAGGCCACAACAGTGAGAGGCCCGCATACCGCAAAAAAAAAAAAAACACCAAAAAACTTTTATCAAGCAGTGAGCTCTGTTTAGACAAGAAAAAGAAATTTTCTATTTTCCAAAAGACTTCATTTGACTCTTCAAAAAGAAAAAAACTCCCAACACAAACTGCTCCTAAAATAACTTAATTTGACTTTACTCCAGGTTAGATGAAGACTCTCGGGGAGTAGCAAAGAGATATATCAATACAAGCTCCTTCCTCTGTGGGAAGGAAAAAACTCCGATCAAGCACTAAAGAAAGAGGTGAGGAAGCATCTCCCTTGTTAATTGCTGGGCTAAGGTGGAGGAGGGAGAGGAAGAGAGAAATAATTTGAGATAGGGCACCACCAAGCATCATCAATGCTCAAATAAACGGGCAGTGCTAAATAATACTATTCAAAAGGGCTCTGCAACTAGTTTCTGCTGTCAGTTATTGAGGTTCCTCAAATTTATGGGTTCTACAGGAACCATTTGGAGGCTTGCTTGAAAGCTGAGTAAAACTATCTGCCGCTGCGATTTTCCAGGTCAAAGGAATCTCTTCCAGGATCTTCAGGCTAGACCTCTGAGTTGCAACTGAGAACATGTGCAGGCTGTTTGAAAAAAAAAAATCACTGGCTTTGTGCACAGGCATCCCAGGCTGGCTCATCCATGTAGAGGTGGGAAGGACAGCCAGCTGGCCAGAGCACCAGTCAGACTGTCCAGTTCTCACGCCACCTGCACCTCCCTATCTAGAACCCACTGTTCCTACTTCACACAAATAATCCAGGGTGCCAGTGCCACGGGGATATTCCTGCATCCTGACCCCATCACTCCAGGCCACTGTGCTGGAAAGGGGGAAGCCAGGAGTACGACAACCACCTGCTCCTCTCAGATCTCCCTGTTCTGGCCTGTATCAAGGAAGATGCACTCATTCGTACATTCAGTAAGGATTTCTGTGATTTCCTGGTGCAAGTGCTGCCTGGAGTTCTGGGATGCAGCTGGGAGTTTGGGCTCCAGGTTACAGAAAAGCTGCACACGGCTCATTTTAGTTTCGTGCCAAGGTAGGGGTGATTTTACTAAATCATGACAGAGATACACCAAAACACACAGACACACTAAACTGAAACCTTTCACCCTCCTGGACCCTGCTCTAAACACACTGCCTCCTTTCTCTTTCTTGGAAAAGGCAGACCCTTTGGTGACTCTGGGCCTTCATACAGGCTGTTCCTTCTCCCTGCTTCTGCTCTTCCTACTCTCAACCTGCCTCCCCAGCCTGCAGTGCTGGGCCTGGCTGTCTTCACCCCAAAAAGCGTCTCGTGGGTGGGTACCATTCCTGCTGCCCCATCATGTTACGTCACAGCACCCTATTCATCTCCTTCAAAGCACTGACCACATTTATAATCAAAGACTCTTTTTTTTTGGTTAGGGGCTACAGGGAAGCAGAAATGGGGACTTATTGTTTAATGGATACAGAGCTTTAGTTGTGCAAGATGAAAAGAGTTCTGCAGATAGGTACTGGCCATGGGTGCACAACAATGTGAATGTACTTCATGCTGCTGAACTGTACACTTAAAAATGGTTAAGGTGGTAAATTTTGTTATATGCATTTTACCACAGTTCAAAAAACGAGCTTAAGTTTTTGTTTAATGCCACTCTCTCTTTCTTCCACCAGTATACACTGCACCAGGGTGGGAATCCTTTTTTTTTTAAATTTAATTTTTATTTTGTATTGGAATATAGTTGATTTAAAATGTTGTGTTAGTTTCGGGGGTACAGCAAAGTGATTCAGTTATACATATATCCATTCTTTTTCAGATTCTTTTCCCATATAATTTATTACCGAATACTGAGTTCCCTGTGCTATACAGTAGGTCCTTGTTGATTATCTATTTTATATATAGTAGTGTGTATACATTAATCTCAAACTCCCAATTTATCCCTCCCAGCCACCCCCACCCCCAGGGTGGGAATTCTGTTTTTGCATCACTGTGTTCCCAGGGCCATGCCTAGAACCTGGCTCACAGCAGATGCTCAGGGTACACTAGTTGGATGACTCATGACATACTCACACATTTCCTACTCAACTACAAGCTCCCTGAGGGCAGGGATGCCATTCCTTAACTTTATTTGCCTCACAGCTCTTTCCAGAGGGCCTCACACACAGGTAGAGTCAGGTGCTAATTTAAACCTGGACTGTTACTTATGCAAACTTTCCAAAAGCAAAGCCCTTGGATTTTATACGCAATATGTGTACTGGGTGGGGTATATGTGTATACATACACAGATTTTATTGTATTTCCTCTCTTGCCTTGGTTGCCAAGAATCCCAGAGGAACCAGATTCCAGGAAGACGAACTGTCCTTCTGGTGTGTTATGGGTAGCTTGCTGACTGAGCCATTCAGGTCTCCCCAGGTTTTTTTTTTCTTTAATTGAAATCTGCCTCAAATTCTAATTCTCTTGGGCATTAGACAAAGTACAAATTGAAAGCAAATAAGTAACAGAAGAGAGTTTCCTGCAGGGTAAGTACTCTTCTAAGTTTTGATAGTGAATTGTTATTAAATAAATAACAATAATGACAAGAGTAATATGAAAAACTACTCTCCTTGCACCCACCTAAAAAGGGAAAAAAATGACAAAAATCAGAGAAGCCATTTTTTGGTAATGAGGAATAAAATGAACCATAGTCCCCTGGTTTATTTCTCGGCTGGTTTTTCCCTGAGAATGACCAAAGAAATCATCTGCCGTAACACCAAGCCTTCTTTCAGGTCACACTTGCTTCTGGGCAGATTAAAAAATTTTTAATGAAAACAATTCTCTCTCTCTCTCTCAAAGGCTTGATGTAAGTAAAAGCTGAAGGTACCAGGTGGGGAGGGAAGAAATGAATGTTTCTTATCATTACAGTGAGGCAACTTCCATTTATGGGGCACTCACTGCTCAATGTGCTAAGAGCCTGGCATACACTGCTTATTTAATCTCCACAACTTCGAAAGGGACAGCCTGCTACTTCCCTATCCTCCGAAACAGAGCCTGAGGCACGTAGAGAGCAGCTTGCCTAGAGTCACACAGCCTGAAAGAGGCAGAGGTAGAAATTCCAACCCAGGCGACCTGACTGCACGGTCCCTACTTTCTACCAGTATCTACAGCACACCTTCCAGTATAATTCTCATAACCCACTCTCGTAACTCATAGAAAGGAAGCAGCATTATTTCACTGATGAGGAGACTGAGGACCAAAGAGGCTGTGACTTGACAGGGAGCCAATGCTGATAAGCAGAAAAGTACTCAATGCCAGCAGCTCAGCACAAAGACCACACGAAGCTCAGTTTTGTGCCTTAAAGATTTATTTTTTAATTTATTTTTATTTACATCTTTATTGGAGTATAATTGCTTTACAATGGTGTGTTACTTTCTGCTTTATAACAAAGTGAATCAGTTATACATATACATATGTTCCCATATCTCTTCCCTCTTGAGTCTCCCTCCCTCCCACCCTCCCTATCCCACCCCTCCAGGCAGTCACAAACACTGAGCGGATCTCCCTGTGCTATGCGGCTGCTTCCCACTAGCTACCTTACGTTTGGTATATATGTCCATGCCTCTCTCGCACTTTGTCACAGCTTACCCTTCCCCCTCCCCATATCCTCAAGTCCATTCTCTAGTAGGTCTGTGTCTTTATTCTCGTCTTACCCCTAGGTTCTTCATGACATTTTTTTTTCTTAGATTCCATATATATCTGTTAGCATACGGTATTTGTCTTTCTCTTTCTGACTTACTTCACTCTGTATGACAGACTCTAGGTCCATCCAACTCACTACAAATAACTCAATTTTGTTTCTTTTTATGGCTGAGTAATATTCCATTGTATATATGTGCCACATCTTCTCTATCCATTCATCCGATGATGGACACTTAGGTTGCTTCCATGTCCTGGCTATTGTAAATAGAGCTGCAACAAACATTTTGGTACATGACTCTTCTTGAATTATGGTTTTCTCAGGGTATATGCCCAGTAGTGGGATTGCTGGGTCATATGGTAGTTCTATTTGTAGTTTTTTAAGGAACCTCCACACTGTTCTCCATAGTGGCTGTACCAATTCATATTCCCACCAGCAGTGCAAGAGTGTTCCCTTTTCTCCACACCCTCTCCAGTATTTATTGTTTCTAGATTTTTTGATGATGGCCATTCTGACTGGTGTGAGATGATATCTCATTGTAGTTTTGATTTGCATTTCTCTAATGATTAATGATGTTGAGCATTCTTTCATGTGTTTGTTGGCAATCTGTATATCTTCTTTAGGTCTTCTGCCTATTTTTGGATTGGGTTGTTTGTTTTTTTGTTATTGAGCTGCATGAGCTACTTGCAAATTTTGGAGATTAATCCTTTGTCAGTTGCTTCATTTGCAAATATTTTCTCCCATTCTGAGGGTGTTTCCATACAAATTGTGAAATTTTTTGTTCTAGTTCTGTGAAAAATGCCAGTGGTAGTTTGATAGGGATTGCATTGAATCTATAGATTGCTTTGGGTAGTAGTGTCATTTCCACAACGTTGATTCTTCCAATCCAAGAACATGGTATATCTCTCCATCTATTTGTATCATCTTTAATTTCTTTTTGTTTTTTTGCAGTACGCGGGCCTCTCACTGTTGTGGCCTCTCCCGTTGTGAAGCACAGGCTCCGGACGCGCAGGCTCAGCGGCCATGGCTCACAGGGCTAGCCGCTCCGCAGCATGTGGGATCTTCCCGGACCGGGGCACGAACCCGTGTTCCCTGCATCGGCAGGCGGACTCTCAACCACTGCGCCACCAGGGAAGCCCTCATCTTTAATTTCTTTCATCAGTGTCTTATAATTTTCTGCATACAGGTCTTTTGTCTCCTTAGGTAGGTTTATTCCTGGATATTTTATTCTTTTTGTTGCAATGGTAAATGGGAGTGTTTTCTTAATTTCACTTTCAGATTTTTCATCATTAGTGTATAGGAATGCCAGAGATTTCTGTGCATTAATTTTGTATCCTGCTACTTTACAAATTCACTGATTAGCTCTAGTAGTTTTCTGGTAGCATCTTTAGGATTCTCTATGTATAGTATTATGTCATCTGCAAACAGTGACGCTTTACTTCTTCTTTTCCGATTTGGATTCCTTTTATTTCCTTTTCTTCTCTGATTGCTGTGGCTAAAACTTCCAAAACTATGTTGAATAAGAGTGGTGAGAGTGGGCAACCTTATCTCCTTTCTGATCTTAGTGGAAATGGTTTCAGTTTTTCACCATTGAGGACGATGTTGGCTGTGGGTTTGTCATATATGGCCTTTATTATGTTGAGGAAAGTTCCCTCTATGCCTACTGCCTTAAAGATTTGTCAGAGCCATTTTGGGCCATCCCAAAGGACCAAAAAGCAATGAATTTGACTATCTAAAAAACTGACAACTTTACTGCCGTGCTTAACTTAACTTCAAAATTTTTCTCAGTTATTTCTACTTTACATGCTGTAATTCACAAAAATTGATAGAGCACAGAATTAGTACCACTCCAAACACAGTGTTTAGTAACAGTGGCTTTTTAAAAAAGATACACAGAGCTCTTCTTCTGTAAGTTCTTATGGATTAAATATTTGTTTATTTAACACCTGAGTGCACCTGTCTGGAAGACACACTAGGAGCTGTGAGGGCTGATAGAAATGCACAAAGCCTTCTGTAGCCAGGCTCTAAAGATGAGATGTACACACAGATAAAAATTTCAAGGTAAACATTCATGTCATAAAAATACACATCAGAAGGACAAGCATACTTCCAGGTGTGAGGACCATGGAATGGGAGGCAGAAGCACCTGAGCAGGAACTCTTAAAGTAGGCAAGGGAGCCTTGGGGTTTCAGGGACTGGGGGTAGGGGCAGGGGCAGGGTTTCTCATATCTGTTGTAATTTTCAACAGAAAATTACAAATTGCCATCTTTACTAATATATAACTTAAAGTTCTTAAAAATGACTTCGGTGCATTTTTGCCTTTATGAAAAATTTCAATTAACAAATCAAATTTGTTTAACACATCACAGGATGAGGCCCAGAAAGAAGCTTCTGTTGCTTTCCCAAGTTAATGCCTATGGATCATCTATTGCTGAAGTTGTTTAGAATAGACTAATTATGCCTTTTATCACCCCCTCCTCTTTCTCTGTCCTGGCACAAGGAAATTTTAAGCTATCTACAATCCCTCCATTAAATTAAAAAATAAACAAACAAACCTCCATTGTGAGAGGCGCCATTGGTGTCTGCCTCCTTGTCTTCCCATCACAAAAGGAGAGGAGGGCTAAAGAACAGGCTCATTGGTCAGTATTTCATGAATTTAAAAAAGTGTAGCAATGCTGCCTGGCCAGACAGAGCAGAAAAACAAAAACCTCAGTCATTTGTTTAAACAAACTCACAAAAACAAAACCACTTCCTCAATATACCCAGTGAATTCTAAAAAGGATCAAACATTTAACATGACTTTTAAAACTTCAAATTTCACAAATTAAAAGCAGGATGATGGGACCAAACCAACGGACATCACCCCTCTTCTCTGCTTATCTGTTTCTGGTTTCATTCAGCTGCCAAAACCATCGACAGCACTTCCTGTCATCCCAACAGGAGAATTTCACGGCTCCTGAAGGTCTGAGACAGACCAGAAAGCTCATGAATATTCTGATTTTCTGGAGCTGATGCAAGGAAATCACGGTAATTGATGATCAGACATAGAGTTACCTACCAAATGTTTGGTCCCCAGAACTACTACTATGAAATAATTCATCAAAAGTTGTATTTCCATTTTCAAAGTTATTAATTACGAGTCTGTTTCCGATTTTTAAGATGAGGTTTACTCTTTCGAGCCTTTCCTTCTCTCACTAAATTGTCTCTATACACTGGATCTCCATTAATAAACTCTTTTGCTTTATTGCATTTTAATGAAGGTTAATAGAAAGCAAACTGAAGAAAACCTTAAATTCCCACGCGAAATGGGAAGAAATGAGTGTGCCGAGAATATTTAAATTAGGATCTGCATTTACTGGATGCCAGGAAATTAAGAGGGTACGTGTGTGTCTGTGGTGGCGGCGGGGGATGGAGGCACCAGTGTCTTCCTGTGGAAGGAATGAGCATCTCACGCCCTTCGGACGTGGTTCCGTACCTGGCAGGAGCGCATGAGTAATTAACTGGGCGCTAACGCAGAACAGTGAGACTTCAGTTTAATTTGAGAACGAATACTCTTCTTCCGTATTAATTTTTCTCTTCTGCAATCACATTTACATCTTTTGTTTTCATTTAAAATTTTCCCCTGCTTGGAAGTACTGTGGCAACGAACCTGGGCGACCTCGGCAAGTTATCTACCCTGCGAGGCTTGTCCCGCAGGAAAGCGGCTTCACTGCTGCCAGAGCTGCAGATCAGAGCACCATCTTCTTAAAACTTTAGGACAGCTGGTTTTCTATGAAAACTCAATTATCCTTAAGAAGAAACTAGGGTTTGTAGTTAAATTCTTCAGAACGATTTACTTTTCCACCGTAACATGGATCACCAACACTGGGCAAACCCCAGCCATCCCCCTTCGTACACGTTCGCGGGGAGGCAATGTGGCTCCGCTTGAGCCAGCGACCCCCACGACTCAAACCATGTTTTCGTGGAGAAACTTGAACCAGCAAGGGGTTTAGATGACGTGATCAGAGATAAATGAGAACCCTTTTATGTGTTTTCAGCTATTGGGATTTAAAAATTAGAAAACATCAACAGGGAGCTGATGAAGTCTTCTAAAATCCCAACGCCACACCGGACCACTCGCTTTTCCATGCACTCTCCGCACGCGGTGTCCGGAAACCACGTGAGGTGGTGGTGGGCGTGGCGGGAGCATAGTCACCTGGTCCAGCCCACCCTCTGGGCCTGGCATGCACTCGCTGAGTCCTGCCTCCGGCCAGCCCCGGCAGAGGCTGGCGCAACTGGCATGCACGGCAGCAGTCTGCACGTCTGCAATAATTTAACTGATTCATTGGGATTTATTCCAACATCCGGATTGGGGTCTAGAAATAACAAATGTTAAGCTATCTCCTTCTGCTCTGAGGCCAAGTTTAAAACATTCAACAAGAAATTGCAAACACAGAAGAATCTTAGTACCAGGTATTCTGAATTCTGTGCAGCCACACCTTTAAAAGACATGCCTTTAGCATCCAAACTAATTCAGAATCATCAGTTCTACTGTCAAAATTCCTACTTGGTGCTGCAAATGTGAGCCTATCCCATTGAGCATCTAAGGCTTAGGGTGGGTAAGGTTCTTCTGTCTTTTCCTACTATAACCGTTACATTTCAAACTCCTAAAATTTAATTTGCGAGAAGTTACAAACATCAGTGAGGAAAAATGAGGGCCACAGGAAGCTCCGTGTACCTAGTATGATCTTGTCTGAGTGTGATAATAAAATTACAAACTGGTGTGGATTGCAGGATATTAAAAAACGTAGCCATTCACAGTTCTTTCAAGTAGATGCATGAGCTTTAATAAAATATTACAGTTGAGTATGGATACTTTTTTATTATTTTAAGGCATAAGTAAAAAGAATATAAAAGATCATATAGGTAGGATTAAAATCAAAGAATAAAATAGCCCAATATATTTTTTAGACCCTCTCTTTGAGATTAAAGAGTAATTTTAATCTCTTAGTGATGGAGAACTCAAAATAATGATTTCCTCATACGAATTTGATGTTGGGCCGCTGAAATTTAATTAAATGCGGGGGCTCCTCCAAATTGTTCGCCATGTCAGTCATAGTGTATATTTTAAAAGAAGAAAACAGTATCTGGAGCACCCCTTTCAATTACAGCTTAAAAAGCTCAGAGATAAAAATTCATACTATTAATTAAACTTCTTATGGTGGCGTAAGCCTTCCTAACCCATCCAAAACATTCAGGGCTGTGCTTCAGAGTCAGCCCTCTAATTGTGTCCTCTCTTTGAGTCCTCAAAAGCAACAGACACTTGCAGCCAGGACCAAAATTAATGGGACCTTTTTTTTTTGGCAGTTGAGATCTCCTCCCTTCTCCTTCACCTCCTCTGAAGGGAAAGATGGCAACGATGTTTCAAATAACATTCATATTTGAGATTGCTTAGCCTTCTGCATATTTTTCTGCTTCATGTCATTCATAATTACCCTTCCAGAAAAAGGGGAGCTGCTACTGCTATTTAAAAAGTTTTATGTCCCTCATTTTAAAAATACATAACGTCCTCAGAGTAAAATTCCAATTACTAAGTGGAATAGAAATAGAAAAATAGAAAACAGGAATAGAAAACAGAAATAGAAAAATCACCATTTGACAAACACCACAGTAATGGATGTTAAAATTAGTGGGTGAAATAATGAGGAATAGTATGAACAGGATAGTCTCAATTATCTACCCCTAAAAGATGCCTCTTAATTACAAAGGGAGAAACAGTAATGATAACGGAGGAACCTGCAGAGACCACTTTAACCAAGTGATCAAAGTTATCATCGTCAGAAATGATACACGTGCGCATGATGTGTCTCCTAAAAATGTATAACCTGAGTTTAATCAGGAGGAAACACATTCAGATTGAAGGAGATTCTACAAAATAACTGGTCCCTGTATGTATACGTATAGATGATTCACTTTGCTATACAGCAGAAACTAACACAACATTGTAAAGCAACTATACTCCAATAAAAATTGAAAAACAAAAACTGGTCCATGTTCTTCAAATGTGTGAAGAGAGTGAGTGTCTAAGGAAGACTGATGAAAATGTCCCAGATTCAATGAAACTGAAGAGATATGACACATGTGAGGTGGGATCCTCTACTAGATCTAGGACCAGAAAAAGGACGTCAGTGGAAAACTGTATAAATCTGAATCCAATCTAGAGGTTCGTGGTACTGCATCAGTGTTAAAAGTCCTGGTTTTGATAACTGACAATATTACAGTCATATAAGATGTTAGTATATGGACAAGTTGGGTGAAGGGTGTTTGGGAACTCTTGGTACTTTTTGTAACTCTTTTGCAAGTCTGAAATTATTTTAAATTTAAAAGTTACAAAATGATCTTATTAAAAAGTTCATAATGGAAAAGAAAGCAACTTATAATGTTATCATCAGCTAAACTGAGGGACTCTTGAGCTGTCAGGATACATGCCAATTGATCATTGGTAAACTCCAAAATTTCACAGTGTGTGCTTTCCACTTGAACCGGTTACTAACAACCCCACCCTCCAAGACAGAGTTTCTTAAGTAAGGTAAACACCTAATTTGGAGATAAGGCAAATCTCGACTCCCAGAGAAATACTGTTGCTAGAGGCCGACAAGGCTGGTGGAGAACTGGGCATGCATGTTGCGGGCCCTTTCCATCCTGCCATATTGCAGAACATTTAATTCCTCCAAGTAGGAAGTAAATGGTTGAGGGATGCAAAGAAAAACAATCAAAAAAGGGCTGGGAGAAAACTGCGTGTCTCTCCTGGATCCTTATAACAACTCTTTGTCTTTTTGTTTTAAATGTAGTGAGAATTTTTCTGATTTGAACATATACTCTGTTCTGTCATCTGCTACAGATGATATAGGCTTCTGCTCTTTTCGTGTTATGCAGAAAAGAGACCAAATTCTTTCAACAGCAAAAATCTCCACTGCATTAGCAGCAATTTCCTAGCATCGTAGTCCTACAGTTTCCTGATCCACCACTATGTGGTAGCGAAGGCAATAGAAAGAGTTTGTTAGGGTTGCACTAAAATCTCACTGGAAAAGCTTGATCTACTTTTTTTCCCCAGGTACTGGCCTCAAATGAAATGATCTTCATTGGGGAATAATAGAAGATTGAGGCCAAAAATGAATGTGCAAAAGCTATCATTTTTTACTTTGGCGATCCCAGCATTTATGGGGTGTGCAAGAAAAGGTGAGAATTCTGTTGTCAAGAAATGCACGACCCTTTTAAGTACACGAGCCACATCTATGCAAGGTAATTGAAAGGCAGGAGTGAGGTGCACTCCTGCAGGCATATTTATCTGACAGTGAGGGACACGGGGACCCTCCTAAAACACTGTGTCATTAAACATGGTACGAGGGCTGGTCTAGGATCCAACAGTGGGGACAGCATGCCTTTCGAAGATGGTTTTTGATCACTGTGTTAGGCTTCAACGTGGATTAATGTGTCCCAGTCATCTTAATTATTCCAGCAGTTGTCACATTGTGAGAGAGACAGAGACAGAGATGGAAGGAAGAAGGGAAGTAAAAGAAGAAAATTATCACGTGAAGGAAAAAACTGCTCACAGACTAACACCTCACCTTTCCGGAACTCAGCTATCCAGCAAATCCACATTTGCAGGATATATAGCCAAGAACCAGAAAGAAGCTACATTGCACTTACTGCCTGTTTACTCTTACACACAATTCTGACGAGTTTGCAAATCTATGTTTGAAGTACTTGCAGCAAAGAGGAAGCTGCCACAAATCACCGGCAGAGGGGCTGATAGACAAAGCTTTCTTGCCTTACTGCAGAAAGTCTATTAAAACAGAAATGGAGACATAAAAATGATAAAACCAGACCATAAGAACACAACAAGCACGAGAAATCGTCAGTATAGCGCAAGCTGCCTCCTACTAGGCCTTGAGGCTATCACTGTATTATGCATAATATTACAGCAACTTCTGCTCACTGATGTCCCCGAGTCAGCCAGAAATAATTAAATCATATTCATAAGCGTGAGAAGCAAAGAAGGACATAATCTACGTTGGAAAGATTTTCAGATTGAGAGTGTACAAAAACTGGTGCCGTAGTCTCAGCTTTGTTCACTGGACGGATATTTACTGAGCACACCGAAGAGACAGCTGTGAGAGAGGCAAGGCCCCTGCTCACATGCAGTTCACCATCTGGTAAGGATCTGAGATACCCAAGACCCCAACTTCTACCAGGAGAGCCAGCACAAGTGTCTGGACTCTTGTACTCAGTACTGAGACCAAAAGAAGCTTTGACTTATTTTCAGATACGAGCAACCAAAATTGGTCTAAGACTATGATCAGACAGGAATCAAACAGTCAATACGTCAAGGACCAGTACCCACGACCAAGTTATACAGCTACGCCTGCACAAAAACATAACAACATGAAAGGCCCATGGAACTACAGTTCCTGAATTTGCCAGCTGTTTCTCCTTGTTGAGGAAAAGAATCCTAACACCTATGCATTCTTATATTTCAGCTGTAATACCCTGTAACTGAGCCACTGTGCATGTAATCAGTGCATTTAAGAATGTGACATGGGGCTTCCCTGGTGGCGCAGCAGTTAAGAATCCGCCTGCCAATGCAGGGGACACAGGTTTGAGCCCTGGTCCAGGAAGATCCCACATGCTGCGGAGCAACTAAGCCCGTGCGCCACAACTACTGAGCCTGCGTTCTAGAACCCACGAGCCACAACTGCTGAGCCCGTGTGCCACAAATATTGAAGCTTGCACACCTAGAGCCCGTGCTCCACAACAAGAGAAGCCACCACAATGAGAAGCCTGCGCACCACAACAAAGAGTAGCCCCCATTCGCCGCAACCAGAGAAAAGTCCGCGCACAGCAACAAAGACCCAACGCAGACACAAATAAAAAAATAAAGTAAAATAAATAAATTTATTTAAAAAAAGAATGTGACGTATGTTTTAAGTAGTGACTCAATTTTTAAAGGAAAAATCCTAGATCTCCTGATATTGTTTGAAAAATTTCCATGATCATCAAAATATAACTTAATCAAAAAACCCAGATACAATAAAATTACTTTTCATCTTATTGCTTTAGAAACCCAAGGGTTTTCTTTCTTTCCCCTCTTGAGAGAAAAGCTTACAAACTGGAAATTTTTGTTTAATGGGCTCTTACTTGGGGGAAAACATGAAACAAAATTTCCTCTAATGTCTGAGGGCAAAGACTGTAGATGCAGTAGAGCATGTGAAAGCATACATTTAAAAACTGGGCAGATCTTGGTTCCAATCCCATCTCTCCCACCTACCAGATGTGTGAACATGGACAATTTATTTTTTCTGGGCCTTCCTTTGCTCATCGGTAAAACAATGTTGGTAGAATCTACCTCATAGGCGGTTGCAAAAAACTAAATGAAATGTGCCTGACCACTGTGCTGTAAGCTCTCTTCGTTATGCAGGTGTGTGCTGAATTTTTACACAGACACCAATATTCATGGGCTTTGCACACTGGAGCTCAAATTGGATGTGTCTGTGTGTTGGACAATTTTTTTCTTTGAGTTTTTACTTTTTCCTTGGAAGAGAAGCTCACCTTCCCGAGGCTGGGCTTCCTAGTAAGCTGAAGTCACTAAGGAACAAAAACAAAATAAAGAGGTAGAGTGAAGGAACAAGTCCACCCTTGAGAGGGGCTTGCTTGCCTCCATTCCTTAAGAAAGGGGTGAGCCACTCTGTGGCCTGTTCGAACACTTTCTAGAAAAGCTGGTCCCAGATGTCAGATGGGGTTTGGAAACAGGAAGTTTCAACATCAACTGGCCTTGGCAAACACTTAGAAATTGTTCAAAATAAAACAATGATGATGGTTTAAGATGGAGTGAGATTTCTCGGTGGCAGGCCCAGAGCTCAGTGCTGTGTTGGTCTGCTGTGCTACTGGGGGGAGAACCAAGGGTCTAGGTGGGGGCCTCGCCCATGTTTATTAGCATCCTGAAAGGCAGTCTGTGCCTCTATACCCCACCATTCTCTGCTCTTTATATCTCCATTAAATGGCTGAGATTGTCCTTGTGTACTTGGGTGGATTGATGTTATTTCTAAAGCATGCAATTCATTTCAAGAGGGGAGAGGGAGGATTAAGTTGGAAATATTTTTCTATTGAGAAGAAAAATTAAATATAAGTGGAAATGTTTTCATGAAAATGTTTTTATATTTCAGTGTTTCCTGGGAGCACTCTGATCTCAATATATCACAGAACTGTGCTCTATTAGAAGGAATGAAGACAAAATGAATTTAAATAAAATTGAAACTGACCAGCCAGGCTTTATTCTCACAACCTGATGAAACAACAAAGCAGGAGGGAAAAAAACACAGATGAGCCAGAAGAAGAAATAAAAATCAACTCCACTAAAAATTTAAACTTAAATGAGAGTTTCAATTTTGTTTCAAAATTTCTAAAATCCAGCTTATTTTCATAGCCACAAAAGTGTTGGAATGTCTAGGAATCAACAGCCACTTCATAGAACCCTGAAGATATTCTCGGTTGTTGTCTCTCAACCAAGAAACCCACTGGTATTCCATTACAGAAGATGACTTGCTTGTTTTATAGTTCTCAGGTCACTAGGAGTATTTAGCACTTGCCAATAATCACCATCAATGGCTCCAGAAAATGTGTGCAATTAGACAGCTGGTCTAATTGACTGTGCTGCATTTAAAAAATTTTGTACGCCCCCTTTATTAACCTGAAATATGACAGGAAAAATGAAATACACAGGTCTTAGTTACCCTTGTGAGAATTAACACATACTTTTTAAGGGGAAAGAATTTTGTCAGTTAATCTTGTGTCTAGAACTGTACGGCCTTATGGCCACAAACCTCAGCCACATGTGGCTATTTAAATTTAAATTCATTAAAAATTAAATAAAATCTGAAGTTCATCTCTCAGTCCCAGTAGCCACATTTCAGGTGCTCCACTGTCACATGTGGCTGGCGGCTCCCTTATCGGACAGGGCAAATGTAGGACATTTCCATCACCACATAAAGTTCCATAGGACAGCTCTGGTCTAGATCAAAGAACAGATCTGTGAGCTTTGGGTATTTACATTTATTTTCAAAAGTGTACACAAAATGGTTTACCTGAACTTGGGGGTCACTTTGGGGTAGCTCCTTTAAAGCAACACTTTTCCACTTGCACATCAACTGCTTTCCCTAAGCAACGCCAAAGCACGAGCCAAGGAAAACCCAATATATAATCTCTCCTCCACATCATCTCTAGTTTACTTTCAATTGTAAAACCCCTTATTCCCTATCAACAGAACCTCTCACCCAAAACTTGAATAAGGATTCCTGTTGCCTACAGAGAATGGAGGCATTTGCAGGCAAAAGGGTAAATCATTATTTTCAGATGGAAAGACTTTCCCAAGATTTATTTAAATATTAAAACACATAGCAGGTGTTACATATTAGAACACATACCAGGCTTCCCCCTATATGGCCATCATGATACTTCTCTTTATTTAATGTCTACACTCCCTGTCCAACTGTCAGCTTGATATGAGCAGAAAGCAAGTGTTCTGTTTGCTGTTGTAAACCCATTACAAGCACAGTGCCTGGGACAAAACAGATGCTCAGATTTTTGTGGAATGATTGAATGAAACTTAAGAAGAATGGTATTTTGCTGAAGAACAGCAAACATCCTTTTAGAGACTGGATCCAATTCTTTTATATTTGGAGAGCAATCCACCCTTTATTTTCAGATGCAAACTGAAAATAACTCAGCAGACTGATTCATGCAAGTATGCAGGCTACAGTTCAGTATCTTCCATACTCAGCAATGGCTCCTTCCAAAAGGCATAGCACTAAGCATTTTACACGTGCTATCTCATCTGCCCCTCGCTCTGATATTTTCTCAGCCAGGAGGAGGGGGAAATCAAGGCTTAAGGAAATAAAGTGACTTGCCCAAGGTCACAGAGCTGTAGTCATACAGTTGGAAAAGCTCCCCTGGTGACAATTATGGACCAGGCCCATCATAATGCCGGGTTATACTATTCTTGCTTGGGTCAGGAAGGCTACAATGGTCCTGGGCACTCTTTCAAGGAAAGAGCTGGGCATGGCTCTGCATCTTTGTACCCCAAGTTTAGCTGAGCGCTTGCCCTCTGGCATCTCACAAATGTTTGCTGAACAAAACTCAATAGTCCTTAAGGCTCAGGGCTACCCAGCATTGGGGAAGGTGCCTACTAGGGTCACAGCAGTTGGCAGAGCTCAGCACACCCCACCTCCCTCCAAAGGGGCCGGCGGGAAATCACAGTGACCCTGTCCCCTGCCCATTATACAGTGGATTCATGCTTTGGCCACCCATGGCCATCCCATATCAGGGGCCAGCCTGCCACTGCAGTCTAACCAGCTGCCTAACACTGGGAGGAGCTGGTAGCTCCTCAAGTGTTATCATTTTTTCACTACTCAGAACTCCCCATTTATTTTAAAAACATACTTGAACAATGGTTTAGTAAGGACCCACGGGGCCCCAGGTGTTTATCAGACAACTCTGTCTTCAAGGGGCTCAGACTTTCCTGTTTGGCCCAATTTCTTCAGATTAGGGGTTCTAGTCTGACCTGTAAGTATTCATTTTCATAAAAAATCACTATTGACAGAGCAACAGATTTTAAATTTCTACATATGAAAAGCTAATTTTTTGTTTAATAAATATTTATCAAGGGCTGGCCAAGTAGAACACAAAAGGGCGTAAGTATAGTAAAGGGCATCTGTCCTCATGGAGGAAAGGTAGCAAACATTAACAGGTTTTCTAGTAAGTGATTTTGCATAATTCTTAGTTATTCTCTTGGAGGTCCTTTAAAGTTGGTAACATCTCCTTCTACGGCTGATAAAAAACACTTACAATAATGTACACCTCCTGAACGCCTACTAGGAGCAAACTCAGTGCCAAGTACAGTTAATCCTCACGGCTCGCCCAAGGGACAGGTATTACCACCTCTTTTTACAGATGAGGAAAGAAGGGCTCAGAGGGTCAGTCATATGTCCAAGGTGCTGGTGTGTCTGGCTCTATAGCCCAGGGTGCAATTATATGACACTGCCTTTCACCCAGGCTGGGATACGCACAGAAAGTAAAAGATGAACCCGAGCCCATGGAGGACACAGCACGGGACAACGCTGGAGTCCCACAAGTGGTGAGGACTGGGGAGGACTTCGTGGAGGGGCAGTCTGAAGTTGGTTCTGGAAGATGGAGTGGGTGGGCCTACAGGGGGCATCCAGAACTGGGGAGGGCAGTCAGGAACGGAGACAGGAGCCCCACATACCCAGGAACACTGAGTAGTCTGGAGGCTGACAGACTCTCAGGCGGGTGGGGGGAGGGCAAATGTCAAGGACAAGGCCAAGGCAAGCTAAAGTCAGATCACCAAAAGCTCACGGCCTAGTCATGTGGGAAAGAACAGGGGAACCCGACACTGGGGTGAGGATTAAAGGTGATTGAAAACTGGCCTCAAGCCACTAAGGAGCAGAGCAGCCAGGGCTCTCCTGCTTCCCCCACTTATTTGAACAGGAGAAAGCCGCTTGGCTCCCAGACCGGCCTGCCCTGGCATCCTCCAGCAGGGAAACATGCTTTGGTTATTCAGACGTGACTTACTGGCACATAGAGGCTGTTGGCATGGAAAAATGAACAGGCTGACCTGGCCAAGGAAGAGCAGGTGACGCAGAAACCCAGCGAAAGATGAGCTCAGCATGCCACCCTGAATCAGTAGGAGGCCCACGGGAAGGGCCCCAGAAGAAGGAAGATTTAGCAGAGAGGGCAAGTGGCGTACCTCCGTGGGCCCCTCAGAGAGCCAGACACACTTCCTAAGGTGTTTCCTTTAGTCCTCACGACACTGCATAGGACATCACTCTTTCCTTCTCATGCAGGGGGATGTGAGGCTCACAGAGGTGAAATGAGTTGCCCCTGATGAGCTCAGAAGGGCCAGGAGCTGGAGGACGGACCATGACAGCACACTTCCTTATACTGCACTGTCTTTCTGTCTTCAAGCAATCACCCTGTTTGTAACTTCACAAGGTGGTGTGATGATGCCACCAAGAACTTCAGGGCCCGGAGGCAGAACTCTGCCCTGTCCCCTCCCTCATCTCATGGTGCCCTAGAACCACTTCTGTCAAATCATGAAGTGAAAGTTGAACCTATCCTAACAATAATACCATGATACACATTAATTAGATCACCTAGGAAAATTATCCTAGTTGGGTAGAGTACAAAGGGACAACTAGAGGAGGAAGAGGAAGAGAGAGAGAGAGAGAGAGAGAGAGAGAGAGAGAGAGATTGAGAGAGAGAGAAATCCAAATCAGATGTGGTGGCTAAGTTGAAATAGGACATGTTTCCTGGGGTTTAAGCGGTCTGAAAGCTGCTCTTGCAAATCATGACCAACATGTGCCATTCCTTACATTTAGGAATGTACATTTACATTTGCAGGGTATCTTTCCCCCTTTTCATTACGTATAAGCACCTCAAATGTCCCACTGCTGAAAAAGTACACAGGCTGCAGGGCTGAGATGGGCGGAAGGCTCCATCCGGCCCCCACGGCTGCAGCTCTGCATATGTTCCTGCAATTCCTATAAACCAAGAAGCGGAGGCCTTCCCTCTCTGTGACTGTGATTCAGAACACGAAGGAGGCCTAACCTCCATTCAGCAAACCAGAACCTCAAAATCATCATTTTTCTGTTGATGGAGCTTCTCACAAAATATCCCAAACAAGCTATCTTTATAGAGAACTTTTCCTTTCTTTTGAAAAGAAGAGCTAAACAAGACTGGATGTCCTCTGCAGCAGCAGCTCCTAAAAAGGGGGGCATTTTTGAACCGAATGCCACATGCTGTATTTTGCCATTTTGCCTGCGTTTCCTGCTGGGAGCTTCTGTAGCGTAACAGAGAAGCCTCAGACATTGGAGCTGCTCCGGGCCACGCAAACTCCACTCCGCATTTTCCAGGCAGCGCTGTCGCAAATAATTCCTGTCCACAACGCCCCTATCACACTGAATACAACCACATTGTGCAGCTTGAAATGGGAAACCTGATTCAGATCACAGAAGAAGGTACAAAAACATTTAGTTCAACACAATGCTGTCTTTTTTTGGGGGGTGGGGGGCACATATCTCAAACCTACGAGTGGGTGAAAGATTCAAGACCCATCTTGGAAGGAAACGCAGAATTGAAACAGCATTCCAAGCGTCCCCAAGCAGCAACAACAACAAAAAACCACCGAGTTCTTCCAGAGCTGCGCCCGTTTCGGCTGCAGTGTTCTTAACCAAAATCAGTCTAACCCAAGCACGCAATTTAAAAAGGAAGCACGATCTCCGTAGAAAATGGTGCATGTTGACAAAGCGTGACTTGTCCCACATGGACAGGAATAAAAGGAAAACAATCCTGATCGCAACGCAGCCTCCTTTAGTCTGCAGACCATTGGGACGAAAAGAAAAAAGCCAGAATGAGGGCAGCGAGGCGCGGGCAATGGAGGACGGGGCCAGGAGGACGTTTGTGCCCTACGAGATTTTGGTAAACAGCAGCCTGTAATGGCCACTGTTAGAGAGAAGGAAAACAGACATGGAGGGAAACGTGTTTACAACTGCAGCGGTGGGCGGGAGGCTGACAGAGGAGGGAGGGAGGGATTCCCCGACTCTGCGCTCAGCCCGCTCGGCTCCGGTGGGGCCCGAGGGCTGGGTAGTGCTTTGCGCCCCCACCCCCCCGCTTTACTGGGGGGGGGGCCCACATCTTGTTTATAGAGAAGGTTACTCCTCCTCCGCTCTGGTGATCGCGTCCCCAATACTCTTGCTGCATCCTTGCGGGATGCCCGCTTGACTGACAGCTGCCCCAGCCAGTCGCCGCCCGGGCACCGCGGAAAGGTGGACTTTCCCAACGAGCCGATTGGACAGCAGGGAGGGCGGGTCCTCGTGATTGGCGTGCTACTCGGAGTAGAAAGTAGTAAACAACCTTGGTCCACCGAGGCGGGGAGGGCGCGGGATGCCCGCCGCAGGTCCTCGCCCTGAGCTGGGGCAGCACCGAGACAAAAGGAACCCACAGCGGGAAGACGACCAAGGGTCCCCCAGAAAAGCAAACACAAGTGAGCGTCCTTTAGAGCCCCTGGGCGAGAACTGCTGACTTGCAGTTTCACATCATTTTTGTTCTGTGGAAAACCAAAAAGGTTTTGTTTCTAAATACAATTCTTACTCTCCTTCTTAGGGTTTAAAAACTCTCTAAAAGGAGCGAAAGCCAATTTAGTTGCTCCTCCCTCCTGCCCCCTTTCTCTAAGTTTTACAGTTCTGTCTTTTCATAAGTGGATTTAAACCCTTGTACTAAAAATTGTTTTCTTAACACAACGCGCCCTCATGGCACAAAGGTGAATCAGATACCTTTTTAGACCTTCTCATCGCAAGTTTAGGGACCTGTTATCTCACTCAGAGCTGACTGTGTTTGGAAGCACATATATAAAAAGAAACTGAGATGATGGTATTAAGCTCAGTTGACAAGAAATAAGCAGTTAACTTGCATTTTCCATAAAGGGAGTAGTTCACCCAGGACACGGCATCCCATGGTAACTCCCCATCTGGTTTGACTTGAATCACAATCCACTCCTCGTTCTGACCTCACCATCCTCGTGGGACCTGCAGCTTCCTGCATGGAGGCGCTGCTCCCTCAAGCTAGACAGCTCCTGGGGCTGCCTCCAGGAGTGGCATAATCACCAGAGGTCCCCACACACCAGCTCCGAGAGAGGTTCCAGAGAGGCCCCTCCCTGTACTGATGGAGAAGGGAAACAGGAGGCTGGGCTCAGGAGGGGTCTCCACTACAGTTGTTTGTCTGTTGACTCTACACTCTGATGGTAAGCCATGCTGCCACCCGTGGCCAGCCAGCCAGACTGTGCAAGCTTTAAACATAAAGAAAGATACAAAGGACTCCTTGCAGGACGTGACTTAGGGCGAACTGACCACCTGGGGGTCCTCTTCATCACCCCCAGGCCCCACTGTCCGCCAGCCTCTGTTGTCTGCCCGCTCCAATAGCGCCTCGCCTCCAGCTGTCCCGGGGAGCCCCATAATTCACCCCTTGAGTCGCCCCCTTCTGTAAAAAGCCTCCACTGCCTGCGGCATGGAGTTAGTGCCCCTTGGCCCTTCCAGCCTGGCCCCAGCCCCCGGGTCGACAGCCTCCTTCCTTCCAAGCACCGTCCCTCCCTCCAGCCACTCTGTTCCTGTCACTGGCCCCTGTGCTGGCCACACACACCCTTCACTCACTGCCCCTTCTGCTTTCTGTGCTATCCCCTGCCAGCCCGGGAGAGGCCACTGTTCTCCACAACTTCCCCTGCCCCTGCAGACCGCTCCTGTCAGTGTCCCTGACAGCACATCCAACACCGCATCTGGGCTCTGCTTGCAGCTCTGGCCACCTCATTAGACCCTGAACTTCCTGAGGGCAAAAGTGGTGTCACCTTCTGATGTATGTATCTACTGAGATGCAGGCCCACAATAAGCATGCTCCGGACTTGCCAAACCTCTGAACGCAGTCCTCATCCTCTCCCCGCCCAGAGCTGACTCCTCATGTTCTCTGAACTGGCTCCTTGCAGATACGTACCCCCAGCCCCCACCCCCACCCCCAGGCAGAGGCCCTGACAGCTCTGCCCCTGCCCCTCTAAGTGGTTCCCTGCACACACATAGCTGCTCCTGCTTATGCTGTTTCCTCTGCCAGTTAGGCCCTTTGCTGCCCACCCTACTTGGCAAATTCCTCTTTGCCTAAAAAATTACTTCCTACCTTGGGCAGCAGACCTTTCACAAGCTCCCGCCACCCCATCCCCCAGAGCATCTCAGAGAAAGAGGCCTCCGGATATCTGCTCCTCGCTCCGCCTGGCCAGGACACGGCATAATGACAGTCCCCCAGCTGGCATGGTTTGCTGGAAGAACCAAGAGCTGAAAGGCAAATCCACAAAGTGGTGCCCCGCCCCCAGGTGTCTATAGACCAGTATATTCTGGTCTCCAGACCTGACAGTGCACCCACTTTCAAGCTGGGCTCTGCCACGGGGTCCTTCCCCCTCCCTCTTCCTGAAGGCCTCCTCTGGACTATGGCAGGCTCCTTCTCACCTTTCAGCTCTGGCTCAAATGTCACCGCCACCCCCACCACGCCCACCAGCCGGCCACTATCATGCAGATCTGTTTGGTTTTCGTCATGAGATTTAACTATCATCCTTCTTATCTGATTATCCACTTGCAGGCTTTACAGTCTGTCTTCCTTTTCATCTGTTGTACTCACCACCACATCTCCAGTATACCTAGAGGATGCCTAGTCCAAATGAACTTTGGGCACCGTAAGGGATAGCACAGAACAAATCACTCAGCAACACACATCCAGGCAAAGGGAAGACTAGTTTTCTGGGAGGGTTTGCTTCAGAACCCTCAATCTGACACTCACAGAAACATACAAGGGGGTGGGGGGGACAGGGCTTAGCTCTGTGGCCGCACTTGACCCAAGGAGTCCCAGTCATCCTGAGAATCCCAGGTTCCACAGCTAGAACCTGGGGTCCCTGGTTTGCACCCCATGATGCACATGATACACGTTATATGTATCATCCTTTATATGCTTTTCCCAAACAGACACAGATTAATGGTAGGAAAGGATAAATTATTATTGACAAATTTCGTACTTTCAATAATAAAAACTGAAATTTTTGGTATAGGTAATAACTATGTAGCTCAGAAATGAAAAAAAAATATATATATAGGAGATACAACACAGAATCTTCCTTCCCATACTTTGCTTTCAGTATGTGGCAAATACAAATATTTTTATTTCTCCCTTTTCACACCAGTAATAACCTTTTGTACACACGGTTCTGCTTATTTTGTTCACTTAATATATGTTGAAGATACCTACTTCAACAGCTAAATTATATTCCACTGTATGGATAAACCCTAATTCAATGGTTCCCAAACTTGTCTGTACATTGGAATCACTTGGGGGGACTTCAAAAAAACATAAAATCTCTGTCCCACCTTCCAGAGATTGATTTAATTGGTCTGGGGTATGACCTGAACTTTGAAATTAAAAAAAAAAGAAAAATCTCCAGGTAATTCTAATCAGCCAACAAGTTTGGGAGCCATTGCCCTTAACCTAATTATCTATTCCATTACTGATGGATATTTGAGTTATTTCCCATCTATTGCTATTTCAAACAATGGTATAATGAATAACTTTGCACAACTGTTACTTTGCATGTGTACAAGTATATCTGTGGGGTAAATGCCCTCCTCAAAGTTGCTGAGTCAAGGGTATATGGATTTATAACTTGAGAGATATTGCCAAATTCCCCTCCACAGATGTGGTACCATTTTGCAGAGCTTCCAGCAGCTTGGGGCTGTTTCCCTGCAGGTTTGCCAACAGAGCGTGTTATCAAACATTTTGAATTTTCTCCAATATGAGAGGTGAAAATATGGTATCTCTGTGTAGTTTTAATTTCCATTTCTTTTATGAGTGAGAGTAAAACATTTTTTTCATATGCTTAATAGTTATGTGTATTTCCTTTTCTGTGAATTATCTGTTCAATATTTCACCCCAAATCCTTTGGAATTGGTAATCTTTTCCTTAACAATTTCCAGGAGCTGTTTTTTTTCACTAGGAAGATTAGCTCTTTGTCTATGACAGAAGTTGCATATATTTTTCCTAGTTTGGCATTAGTCTTTGTTTATGGTTTCTGGCTATGCAGGACTTTTTTTTTTTTTAATAATTTATTCAATTCTTATGAATGCTTTCTTTTCTGGCTTCTGGATTTTGTGTTGAAACTACAAAGGCCTTACCCACTCCAGGGTTATAAAGGAGTTTCCCTCATGTGTTCTTTTAGGACTTTTATAGTTTTGCTGTTTACATTTTTACCTTGGATCCATTTGGAATTCAACGCAGTGTAGGGTATGATGTATGGACCCAACTTTATTTCTTTTCCAGGTGGTTACCCATGTCCCAATGCCAGTAAGTGAAGAATTCATCTTTATCCCACTGATTTCAGAGGCTGCCTTTATCAAATACTAAATTTCCTTATGTACTTGTATCTATATTTGGACTGTCTATTCTGTTTTATTGGCCTGTTCATGCACCAGTACTTCACAGTTTTAATTATTTAGACTCTATGGACTATTTTAATATCTGATAACACTAAGGCTCCTCATTGCTCTTATACAGTCTTCTTGGCTATCTTGTTTGTTTTCATGATAGCTTTAGAATTAGTCTAACTGGTATTTGGATCACATTAAATTTACAAGTTAACTTGAAAAGAACTGATGTCTTGATAACGTTGATCATTCCTGTTTGATGATATGTCTTTCCATTTATTTGAGTTGTCTTTGTATTTTTTAATAGTGTTAAGTTTTGTTGTTAATTCTTAGGTGTTTTCTCTTACTTTCATTGACAATAGACTCTATTCTTCTATTATTTCTTCTAACAAGTTAGTTGCATATTGTAGGGTTGAATTATGACAAATCTGTTTATGCTGTTTCCAGCAGAGGACATTCTATTCTCTGCCCTTAGAAGAATACAGTGGGATGGAAAATTTCAAAGGCTGAATACTCTTTTAACAATAAATAAGGGTTAAGATCCTAATCAAGCATCAAAGTTACACGTTTTGAGTTGGCATCCATAAAACAAGTAAGTCAAATGGTGTGGGGCATATTGCTGGAGAGGCCAAGGCAGGATGCTGGCAGAGAGAAGATGGTATCCTTAAGCTTTGGACCCAACCAATTCAGAGGTTAGGGGAAATACACAGGAAAAAGAATTAAGGACTGATTCTAACAATTATGAGCAGCTGACTTCATACCTTCCTGGGGGCTTGAGGAAGATGGTACTGTCTTGGCTAGGTTGACTATATTAGCAATGCATATGTCTAAACCAGCTAACATCCAAGGAGATTGGCACTTAAGTGTGAACATGTGGGTGATGGCCTGTACTTCCCATGAGGTGATTACTGCAAGGCTCTGCTGGTATAAGTCAAGAAATCGTTTCCTCTCCCATAGCCATATGTTTTAAAGATATGTCCCCTTAAGAATAACCAAACTCTCACTGAAAACATGTATTTTTCAAATCTAGAGACCCCAACTTTAAACATTAGGGCTGTGTGGGCAAAGAGTTGCACAGTGTGGGTCCTCTTCCAGAAGGGACTAGACAGTGATGTCTAGCTGCAGAGTGTCATTCACCCACGGCCTCCAGGTGCTACGTCTTCTAGGGTCACATTCTTTTAGGGCAGCCCCTGGCCAGAAACTGAGCATGGCAGTGGTCCTCCATCCAACAAGGACTCCTCAAACGGGCACTCTTTGCTCTCAGCTCCCCAAGGGCTGGCACAGCCTTTGTCAGATCAGAATCCCTGTCAGATGCACACATGTCCTGCCCCTCCCCCACCATCATCTTCCTCCTCTCTCCCTTTCACAGTGTTCCTCCTTAGTAAACCTTTTGCATTCCTAACATCACCTTGGAGTCTGTGGAGAACCCAACCTGCAACAAAGGTGCTTAGAAAATATTTGGGGGGTAAAGAAAGGGATAAAAATCCCCACATAATGTAGGATGAGACAATTCTGAGACCAGAAGTAGAAAAGCCTCAAATCACATGAGTCAAATGAACATACTTCAAAGGTTACTGTCATTAGATTTTAGACATTCTCCAACCTCCATGGCTATCAGTGAGCATTTACTACAGGCTGGGCAGTTATACTGTTTGTCCATCTAAATTTATCCTCACTTCCATCTGGGCAGCAGGTCTGATCATTTCCATTTTACAGACAGGGAACAGCTGATGCAAATAAGTGGTGGAACCTGGATTCAGATGCAGGCAGGTCTGCTCCGTTCCAAGGCTTTTCTTTCCTGATAGTACACTATCCAGCACTCTTAGTTTATTAGCACAGTCAAGGAGCTGGTGTGATTTGGGGCTGGCAAGGCATCCCCAAGTGCTTCTGCACCTATACTGAGACATTTCCCGGTAAACAATGGTGTGTTGCGCCTTTGTCTCACAAGCTGATATAATAATTGGTAGCCATGTAACATATTCCTGAGTCAAGGCTATACTTCATTTATGCCAAGCCAAAAACTGAGCATTCACACATTTGTTTAAACACATCCTGAGAAAGTGTTTCTGTAGTTTCCCTTAATCATACTAATTCACTGAATTGTTAGTCTTGGGTGGAGGGGCAAAGGGCTTTATCCAGTGGCTTTCAAACATTTTTTAAGGCAGATCCTTGGTGCATTGGGTCACTGAGTCCATCAGTACCAGCCTCTTCTCCACTGTGTGTTTCCCACACAGAGACCTCTGGGGAGCCCTGGATGCCCCAACCAGAGACTGGACAGTGCCTCTGGTACCAGCACCTTGCAGTAGTGCTAAAGGACAAACCAACATATCAGACCAAAGGCAGCCAACTTGCTAGTGGTGCTACTGGAAACGGATCTTAACTTTTCCTGTCTTTATATTCTTCCCACTGTAGTTTAAGCTATAGGCACAAAAGTAAAGATTAATTACACTCAGCTAAATTACCCTTAAATTCTCTCCTAACTCATGTATTATTTCCAAATTTAGTAAAGCCACACTGTTGTGCCTTCATGTATCCCATGGTACCCTTGATAACTTTATCAGAGCCAGCTAGCAGAAGCACTAAGGAATCAACAGAAGATGTTACAACTGCTAAACAACACAAGATATGAATGGATCCTTGGCAACCGTACAAACCTGCTTTTTATGCATGGCTTATGCAACTGCTGTAATTTTAAATTTTTATAAGCCATTTGAAAGAGCAAACATCGATTTTAAGGTCAATGAATGGAGGGGAGAAAAGTATATATAATCAAAAAAAAGTTTCTTTGGTTGATATCAAAGAAGTTATAGGAAAATGAATATATCTTTTAGAAAAACAAAGACTGAATGAAAACAGCCACTTACAGTAGTCATACGACAATAAGATAGTCAAGGCAACCTAAGGATGCTGTCAGGAACTGAGCCTTCACCAACCCCATACCTCTAACCTTTTACTCTGTAAAGCTGCCAATTCAATTTTATAGTACAGGAGTGTCAGTCAATTAGGGGACATTTAATATTCACTATATCTACTATGAAAGAAGAAAATATCTTAGGAGAGTTTTTAAAAGTACTACTTTGGAACACTTATGGGCAAACAAGAGTTGGAACACTAATCACTGTAATTTCCCCACCTTGATCACTAGGTGAGGCATTCAGAAAATTGACAGAGGCAAGTGATGATTCAGCTGCAGCAGCAGAAGGGAAACAGAACATCGCTAATCAATTACAAATAGGGAACTTCACAGACTCACCTCAACTGACAGCAAAGGCTGCAAATCAGGGGGTCCGGGGTAGGATATACTTGATAGGGAGCGGGGGTGGGAAGAGAAAAGAAGAGGGAATATATGTGAATGGGGGAGAGGAAGCCAGAGGGACTAACTCAATTTCCATACTGCACACACACAAAGCTCCTCCGAGGTTTTCATGCCAGCTTTGATCCTGAATCAGGGTAAAAGAAAAATAAATTCTAAGGCACAATTCACAGGGAAAGTCAGAATGTCTAGTCTGTTAACAGCACACCCTGAATAAAGTATTAGAAGAGTATTTGTTATTCTTTTCCCTACTCTCAGAGTCACTGAGTATCTACTGATATGAGATACAAGAAGAGTTTGCAAAGTTTTGGGCACTTCCCAGATCCTTCCAGGTTTAATTAGCCAAAAATATTCATGGGAACTTCACTTTAAGTGAGGTGATGGATATGGTCACGAGTTTAATTGTGGTGAGCATTTCACAGTGTATATGCATATCAGAAACTCAAGTTGTATGCCTCAGTCAAGGTGGTCAATTTTCATTTGTCAATTATATCTCAGTAAAGCTGGGGTAAAAAAAGCATCGGGCTTCCCCGGTGGCGCAGTGGTTGAGAGTCCGCCTGCCGATGCAGGGGACACGGGTTCGTGCCTCGGTCCGGGAAGATCCCACATGCCGCGGAGCGGCTGGGCCCGTGAGCCACTGAGCCTGCGCGTCCGGAGCCTGTGCTCCGCAACGGGAGAGGCCACAAAAGTGAGAGGCCTGCGTACCGCAAAAAAAAAAAAAAAAAAGCCTCATAAGAAATCCTTTGGTGGATCAGCATGTGGTATGAGGAAAGGGTCTCCAGGGTGCCTGATGATGTCTTCAAGCTTTTACTTTTACACTTCTCAGCTATCTCAGAGGTCTGGCTGTAGAATTACTAATATTTTAAACAATGCAAATGTAATTATAGTTGAAGCATATTCTCTCACAGAAGGAAGGAAAGATTGGCATTTAGAAGCTTCATTAAACTTTTGGCCTTTTCAAGGCTAAATGAATCTTAGGGAAGAAATAAAAAGTTCCCGTTGATTAATTTAAAAACAGACTTCTTACAATTAACAGATCTACATCTATGAAAAAGGGAGCATTAATCGTAATTTGAATAATCTCTCACTTTCTCTGGATATTTCAACGAAGGTACATCTCTCTACATATAAAATATGGGTGTTCTATATGTAGTTACTCAGCTAAACTTAATTTTCTAATATCAGGGAAATGTCAGTTACCTTTGCACAAACATGACTAGCCCAAGCAACTTATTTACAAATGCAGACATGCCTGCTAGAAGATTAGGAAAAAAAATATATAAATGTATTTGTCTGTATGATACCACTCCGGTCCCCAGATACATTTTTTTTTTTGGTCAGCACAAGAGTTATAAAAGCATCTTTGGAGTATATTAAAATGTTCAGCACTTAGAATATTCTTTTTCTCATGGTTCTTATCCCAACATAGAAATGGGGATGATTTGTTAAATAGACATAACTAAATTATCATATTCTCTTCATCTTCCAAATTTATTTAGACTTGCTACCCTGTTCTTTCTCTGGAATTTCCTTTGCTTTTCCTTTTGTCAGTAAGCTAAATTACTTCTCCTCCCACATGCATAAAAGCATTAATTTATAAAACACATAGCCATATGTCATATCTCATGTAATTCTATTTTACATTTCACTGCCCCCCAGACTTATCTAACATGAACAAATAGATATTATTTACTGGAGTCAGAATGAGAATTATCTAATGCCACTTACATAGCCATAAATTGATTTTTGATTAATGTTTAAGCAAAAAGCAAACAAGCCCATCTGCTCTGAAAACAAACAAACAAAAGCAGCGCACATAGTTCACAGGAATTTCTTCAGTATTAGTATGTTTCAGCTGCTGGTAAAAATTTGTTTTTTCCATTGCTATTATGAAAATGTACTGCTCACAAGAATGTAATTCTGTATCTAGATGTAGTTTCTCTTCTAGCAACTGTTAATCTGATAGACTTACTTACGGTAAAAGAAAAAAAAACAATCCCACTCTGAAAAAAGCCCAGAAGACCTGTAAGCAGCAGCAAATGTTTTCTGGATTGCTCAGTGACAGCAAAGGGAATCTTCCATGGACTCGTTTTTCTTCTTTAAGGGATGCTCTCTGGTTGGATTAAGAATGAAGAGGCGTCGCATGGCACAGTAGCATCCTGGGTGCTGAGCAGGGGGCCACCAGGCATGGACCCCTGGCTTTGTCCCAGCTGATCACTCCGGTCAGGAGAGAGAGACTAAGAAGGCCAGGGATCAACTCGCTAGTGGAGCACAGAGCATCCCTTGCGATAGTCCTACCCGTGGTGATGGCACCCATTCTGAAGAGGAAGGCTTTGCTGTGGATGACGAGGATTCTGATGGGGAACCGAATACCTGCAAGCTGTCAGAAGAGGTGTCCGGCTGTCCACCTGAGGAACAGGCTGCTGATCTTTTTAATGAAGATTGGGACCTGGAGTTGAAGGCAGGTTAAGGGAATCCATAGGGATGCTGACAATCAGGGTTGCCTTTCTCCAGAGGTCAGACCTTGGGTGTGCTGTGCCCCACAAGGAGACATGACCTATAACCCAGCTCCATCCACCTCCACTCATATCCCATTATTCCAAGATCTCCTTTGAAACGGGACAGTTTGAGGGTGCAGAAGACTGAGGGTGCAGCTTTTGCCTGGCAGGTGGGTGAGTGGACCCTCCAGACCCAGGGTAGCATGGGTCTCCTTTCTTTGAGGTGAGATGTCACATCTGAGGAAACATTCCCAGTGATCCCAAGTTGGGCACACAGACTGGTGTTAAATAAGGTCCACTATCCCCAGTTCTGTTGTCATTGTTGTGAATGGGCTCCTCCTTGGAATGTCTGTGTTTATGTCTGTGTCAGGAGAAGTTGTGTTCTTTATAAAGGTAGAAAAAATATTTAAAGAGAAAAGAATGAAGAAAAGCTAGGTATCCACCTGCACAGGGCAAGTGAGTGAGTGCCAAAGAGGAAGACTAACAATATTTTATACTGGCCATCTATTGGGCGCATATGAAATTTCCTTTTAGATGCCACCCAGAAGCGGCAAGACTCTAAACCAACAAGAAAGTAAACAAGAAAAGGCTCCATCCTGTTTATTTCTGTCGTCTCCAGGGCTCCCTCAGTGTCTGGCACACAGTACATCACACCCGGGTCGGGGATGACGGACAGCTCTAATCCACTGAGAGTGAATTTACCTGACCTCTTTACAGAGACAAGAGAACGCACAGCCACATAGGTGGGAATCTCACTAATACCAATGAGTTGACAATATTCTAATTTTCAGGGGGGGAAGAAAAGATGAGATAAAGAAAAAGAAATCTGAGAAAACTGAACAAAACCCCCCAGCCAGTTAGTGGAAATGGAACACATGCTAGTGAGTGAACAAAAGACACACCTTAACAACTACAAGAAGATATGTAACTTTCTAAGTTAGATCTCAGACCGCATAACAAAAAGAAAACTTTAAATCTCACCCACCATGTTACATATATACTGTCATTTGTTAATAAAGACAAAAGAGCACTATTGAGTTTCTACAGAAGTTTCTATAAATGTTCACTCCCAGACTAAGAGAGATACTGTCAAAGTGAACAAGTCCTGTTATGACTGTATTTCCACTTTGCTTGCACAAATCCTGTTGCACCTCTGGAACAGGGTTTTGTCCTAAGAGTTCATTTCAAAATTGTTCTTTAAAACGTTCCACACATACACGCACTGGCCTGGAGAACAAGGACCTTTGTCTTTCTTTGCCAAAAGACAGTGTTTCTTGAGGCCTGTTTTTACCTTTGATGGACAGTTCTGATGTTGGCTTCAGAAAAATAAGTGCATGACTGTCCTAAGTGGGAGAGAGAAAAACCTCAGAGATTGTTAACATATCAATTACATCAACCTTTTCTAATTACAACTCTGCACTTCATTATTCTTCAGGCAAAATGAGTCCCTTAAGTTTAGAGTGCCAGGTAAACAAAGCCTTGCAGTGTCCTTGCTTCAAAAGTTTGTTTTTATAAACATTCCCCCTGTCCCCCAACCCACAGGGCAGCAGCACAATGGTCCTGTTGTTGAGCATGGCCTTGACCTCTACAGGACAATAGGTTGTTTTTCTCTTAGCCCCCTCAGAGCAAAATCCGTTTTAATAAGGAAGTCTCTTCCTTTGCAAAGGAAGTGAAAACCAAAAACTGAACATACGTAATGTAGATTTCTCAGCTTAGACTGTGCAGCGGTGGTGGGTACTCGGCTTGCCAGGAAAGCACATCACCTGCTTCTGCTCCTGTCTAGGGGCAGAGATTAAGGGGTCTGTTCTGGAAGTTTCCAAGGAGGCCATTTTAGGTATCATAACTGGGAACTTTCTAAGCAGGATGTTACTCCTATCTATGGGAAAAACATAACAAAAGCAAAACAAAGCACCCAGAAAATCGCTTATTGAAGGCGTCCTAGTAAGGAGTTTATCTGGAAAGAAGATACCAGGAGTCACCTCCTTCCAGGAAGACAGGAAGGGTAACAGTTCTGCTCAGGAAACCACCCATGTAGAAGCAAACATGCTGCAGTGTCGGTGGAGAAACCCCTATTCTAGAACCTTCCAAGGCTGAACTTCTTGTTAGATGTACAAGCACAGCAGAGGAGAACCCCCACGGGCTGAGGAGAAGCACCCTGCAGCAGATGACCAGAATGACATGGGAGGAAACGGACTTCCCCCCTGCCCCCAAGGCCAGGCAGCTTGTCTCTCAAATACTCTTCGCCAAGGCTTCCACGCTTTATCTGGGTCTGTACTGTGAAGGCACTCGATCCGCAGAGGATCAGCCACACACAGGTAGGGTGACCAGTCAAGTATCCCAATGGGGATACGGTAAGACTGAGGAAATAGCTTTCTTGGTAGCCTGTAGAACGCACTAGATAACTTCATTATGATGGCAGTAAGGCTAATTTCCAACACACACACACACTTTTTAAAACAACTTATTGGTAAAACAAGACCTTCAGTACATTTTCTCCCTCTACCTTCTTTTTTTTCTAAAGGTTACTACTTACTTACTTTTCCCCCACTAGTTTAGATAATACCAGAAGAAACAGGAAACTATAAAAAGCTTATTTTGCTACCACAGAAAGCAATGTTTTAAGGGCAGTCAGGTTTGATAACAGCACACACTGTTTTTGCAATATCTTTCATCAACACCAGCTTTCACATCATGTGCTTTGGGCTCATTTAACACCCCTCCCCCCAGAATGCCCCCATTCAGGGGTGGGGGTGGGGAATCCCTGACAGCCTGCCGGCCCCAACTGAGCTAGCAATAATGTCCAGGAAGACAGCAAAGACTGGAACGTGTAGTTAAAACTACAAAGGAGAGTGATTTAAGTATAAAGTTAAGCACAAGGGCCACGTCAAAGTTTGGTGGAACAACTAAGCTTTTGGAAGGGACTTGAAAAGAGTAACTGACAAATAAATAATATGGTAAAAAGTCTGGATTGTAATTTTTTTTTTAATTATAGATAAAATGACAGCAGGCAAATGATTTTCTTTCCAAAATGAAATGAAGACCCAGGGACCATTTGAGCAGAGACATCCATGCAAGATGGGGGTCCCTGGACCTGTCATTCATGGGGGCAAAGCAGAATCAGGGGGCTGTTATATCTCATCTACCACTAGCATCTCCACCATCCAGGAGAATGATCTTGCCACTAAGTCTAGGAAGAAGGGGAACACAAACACAGAAAGGCCCTCCTTCCTCTACACAAAGCCACCAGAATATCTGAAGTCTCAGTGGCATTTGAATCTAACATTTTCATATCTCACGCATATAGAGCTGAGATACCACTTCCAGCCATCTGAACATCTGAACCATCCAGCTAGAGTCAGTGTGTGTGTTTGGCAGTGGGCTGGGGGTGGGTGGGTAGGTGGTGGGACTTGTAATAAAAGGCAGCAGAGAGTAGCGTCTAAGATATGTCTCTAGGGCCAGACTGACTGGGTTCAAAGCCCAGGTCTGCCATTTACTAGCTGTGCTTCCTTGGTCAATTCACTTACCCCTTCTGTGCCTCAGTTTTCTCACCTCTAAAGTAGGGATAGTAATTCTATGTGAAAACTGAGTCAGTTTGTGCAAAGTGCTTAGAGTAGTACCTAGCATATGTTAAATGTTGAATCAGTGTCAGCTGTTGTTGTAATCTAGGTGTAAGCTCACCTTGCAGGAGGAACGAGAGTCCTGAAGGGCTAACAAGCTACAGCTTGGTTGGCAGTGCTGCTGTGAAACCCAGTGGCCTCTTCACCCTTTAAATGCCCTCTGGTCCTCCCCCTGACCTTGGTGGCCTTGGTAGGAGTTTGGGGTTGAGTGAGCATTGAGACAACAGAAACTCTCCCAGCACAAGCAGGAGCCCATCTCTCCAACAGACACTAAGAAACAAATTCTTGTATTTTTCCAAGGTCCGCTGAGTGGTCAGGAGAAGAAAGCCGAGGGACAGGAGGGCAGAGCTTCAGGCAATGACAAAGGAGCCTAAGCAGCTCCCCCAGGACTGCAGCCAGCCGCCTCTGGCTGGAAGCTGATTTAAGTTGTTCTAAGTCCCATTCTAAAGGGATGCTCTGGGCACTGGGACCTACCGATAAATAGAGATGAGTCAGTCAAGGGTAACACTATGCTCAGATCAGCACACTGCCCAGCCCTTTGACCTTGGGAGTGCTGGGAAGGTCTTGATGGGCAAGAACATGAGAAGGTCGTGTGCTGCAGGAGCACAGGCTCCCAGTGGCCATTCTGGAGCCTTGCCCAGCTGTAGACAGGCTGCCATCTATCTTCTGAACAATAAGTTTGGAATTCAAGAAAGCAAAGTAGGCATCCCTACCATTCCCATCTCCTAAATATTCATACTCCAAGAAGTCGTAGAATTGTCTTAGTTCTTAACATTCCAGACATCGTTTTTAACTGCAAAATCTAGAATGAGGGGCAGAGAATTTTCAGGGTCATGTGTCAGTTTTCATTGCTTTACATACAAGATGTAGAGGGCATTTTAATCTTCTTGTAAGTATAGTTAGTTTGGATACCATCTCTGCTGAGGACTCTATCTTGATCCCACAATTCAAGTTGCTGTACATCAATAACATATCATCATCATTTGGTAGAATTTATGACAACCTATCTCTCTTATCTCCTTGCCGGATGGCCAGCTTTTGATAATCTGCGGTAAGCAAGGCCAAAGAGCATGGTTAATTGAAATCTAGGTAATCTTAGAAATTCCCTTTAGTCAATAATGTCAACTTCTTGTATTCTAACCTATAGCTTGTATTTCTGATACAGCTCCAAAGAGATATATTTCATTTTATTCACCGACCTTTCAATATTTGGTGAGGACACTAAGAAGCACTGAGATGATCAAATGCAGACAGACGATAAACTAAAAGGTCTGGATAATATCTTTAAATGCTTGTAGAAAAAGAAAAGGCTTAATAAGAAAAATCTAAATTCTTTCCAATAGGCCCAAAACATGCTCTGTAAAATCCTACTAAATGAATGCTGTTTGTAAAGAAACACTAAAAAAACAAAAAACAGTATCAGAAGGACTCTCAAGCCATGGAAACTATTTTGCAAATGCTCTAACGGGTTTGGCAATCCAATGGATCCAAATCAGAATGGCGGTCAAGGCAGTTTGTAGATTCGCAACGGCAGGTGAAGAAGACATTCTTGGGACCCAGTACACTGCTGTCCTTTCAACATTTAAGAGACATTTCCATTCTTTGTAAATCACTTTCAGCCACCCAGAAAGTTACCTGGAGAAAAATATGGTTAGAGAGCCTGTTCAGGGGAAAAGGGACAGCTCAACCTTACAGAAAAATCCCAATGAATACATATAGAAGGAAACAGAAACTTGCCGTTAGAACATCATAGTAATCATTGTTGCAGGTAAGCTCCACCAAGGGATGCCAACATCAGTGAGTGATGAGAAACAGGACATTTGTACAGTCTCCAAGTATCATCCTTCCACCCCCAAGATATTAGGTTACAAAGAGGAAACTCTACAGTGGAGAAACTTGCCCTTGACCATGTCACAGTAGTAAACATAGTGACATGACCCTGACATGATGCACTGAGAGGAACACAACCTCACTCCTGTGGTCTTCTTCCCCCACATGCAGAAACTGAGTCTAATTAGGAGAAAACATGAGAGAAACTCAAGTGGAGGAGCATTCTCTAACATAACTGATCAATAATCTCCAAAAGTATCAAGGTCATGAAAAACAAGGAAAGACAGAGGAACTGTCACAATTGGAGGAGACCACGTAGATATAGTAAACTAACGCAATGAAGGATCCTGGGCCTGAAAAAAAGGACATTCATGGAAAAACTGGTGAAATCCAAATAAAGCCTGTAATTAATAGTATTGTGCCAATGTTCATTTCTTGGTTTTGATAATTGGATTATGGTTATGTAAGATGTTAACGTTAGGGAAAACTGGGTGACATTTCAGGAACTCTCTGTGCTGTTTTTTCAACTTTTTGGTTAGGTCTAAGATTATTACAAAGTTATTAAAAAAAAAAAAAGAAAAGAAAGAGAGAGACTGTTCAGTTTAGCCCTGGTGAGTGGGGTCATCCTCACTACAAAGGTGCTGGCTTTGGTTCTAGCTCTCCAGATTCTTCTCCCTTAACGGATTTTATAATCTTCAGTACCACTGATATTACATAGTTGAAATTCAAATTCAATAGACTGAAGGAAGAAGGTGAATAAAGAAGTCACACTGACATTGAGGAAAGTGTAATTATTGAGAAAGTACTTCATACCATCCTCACAATTCATTTAACCCCCACCCCTTCATGGGCACATCTCCCTCAACAATACTGCAGTAATTGGGCTAAATTCCAAAGCAAACACTCCTTATTCAGAACTTGGCTGTGTAGAAAATGCAGTCCTGACAAACTTTTAGTAAGTTACTTAAGGATGCAGCGACTTCGTTATACAGAAGTTAGAGGATTTGGAGACCAGTGCTCTTCCCAGACTGCAACTGCGTGGAGTTGCTGCGGGGATGGCTCTGGCTTTCCACTCCTTTCCACTCCCTTACAGACTAAGTCAACTTCACATGTTTCTAGGACGTGTAACTCCCCCCTCCCCACTTCACCCACTTTGACTAGTTGTGCCTAAAATTTAACTAAAATTAACTTAACTGAAGAGGGTCTACCCTGCTTGCCTATGTCAACCTGTGGGGTGAACACAGTCTTAAACAACTATGGAAGCCTACCTCCTAACTGAGAGGAACAATTATTCCTGGAGGAAATCTCCACTTTAAAGCCACAATTAAAATTGCATCCCTCCTCTGCAACTTTCACTGAAAGGGTAAGAATGGAAAAAAGATGAGTGCTTCCACCTTGTTGGTAAGAGTTGGTCAGAGTTAATGGTAGGTAGTCCTATTGTATTCCTTCTCACCAGTTACCTACACAAAAGAACAACAGTTGTATTAGTTGTATCCTCTCAGCAGAGTCCTCAAATCCTGTGTGTGTTGTGTTTTCTCTTGCCCTGGCCACCTAAAAAGCCTGAGTTACTTTTGACAAAAATCACATTGTCTTGGCTCAACATAGCCTATGAGACAGCTCAATACTTTCCTACTTACAAACACAGGCAAGCATTTAGGTGTGTCCCACTGGCGCCCCCCCGAAAACCCCCAACCAAAACTGTTGTAACAGTGACAACAGTCTAAGTGCAAGTAATAGTACGTACCCTAGTATTCTGTGTTTATGTCTGCTAGTTTATGAGTACACCCTAAATGTCCTTTCCCAATTAATACCCTTCCAAGTCCATGGGCAAAAGGTCCCCTTGATCCCCAACGCCTGAGCCAGCTGAACCATCCAGGACTGCTTTGCCTGGCTCATCTAGCAATGCTGTCTTTCAGAGCTGTTATAAGGGTTTGCAAAGTTAAGAATTCTCGGAGATCCCCACCTAACAGTAATTGCTCTGTTTTCTGATATTTCTGGTAACCCCCAGAGTTCAGTGTCTTTTCCAGCTCTATTTTTGCCAATAGGGCTGGGGCCTTATTGACCCATGCATCAATTCTGGTGGCTAAATGGTGAATAAGGCAGAAAAAAGCAGAAACAAGCATGAAGCCAAGAGTTTTCATCAGAATCTGATCCTTTAGTGAAATAAACAAAGAAGCACATAGATTATATTGTTGAAGCTAGAGGGTTTTAATGGCCTCCATTTTCTTAAGGGTATTTCCCCCCTGCCAAACAGATAGATGGTGACTACCATGGCCAGAGGAAGTGACTCTTCCTGATATTTCTATCATGAACATTTTGTGTTTCTGCCGTAAGCGTAAATCCTACTGTGTGCCAGGCATATGGTGATGTTGGAGATACAAAGATAAATCAGAATTAGCTTAAAAGTCTTAAAAACCCTTTAAAAAAGCCACAGTCTAGCCAAAGATCAAGCTGTAAACATATAACAACACAAACTGTTACATGCTATGAAGATAGAATGGATTCATTTCCTGGGGGTAGGGGAGAACGGTGGCAGGGCAAAGGGGGTTTTAATTAGGAGATACCATTTAGCAAGTCCTCATAAACCCAGCAGAGTAGACATCTGGCCATAATAAATCAAACCCTGTATTCAGGGTCCATACTATTACTCAACAAGGATAATTCAAGCAATTACCAGATATCATGATCCAAGACATAAGTTCACTTGAGGACCCCGACTATGCGAGCATGAATATTTTTTTGGCTGCCTCCAGCTAGCACGTTTATGAAAAACAGGTTAAGTTACTGGCTCCAAATTACTTTTTAATAAAAAAAGCAAAAAAAAAGCTTAAGCTTTTAAGATTTCTTTTTTAAAAAAACTGGAAAATAATCTCCCTGTCAGGAGCATGCATGATTAATGATTTGTGTGATATAAGCTTGCGTATCTGTGTTTCTATTACATGTACTTCCTAACAGCGTAAAATTGCCCTAAAGACTCTTGTGGAACTGATATGCCCCCTCCTCACTCCCAGCCCATTTTAAAAAATCCTTTGTAATTTCTGGAAAATTTTAGATGACAACTATCAATGGGCCATTCAATAATGGGAACTATCGTCAAGTCATTCATATGAAGTTCTGAAGGTATTACCATCAATAAAGGATCACTCACTTCTACAAAACAGTTGATGCAAATACTGTACTCCAGCTGCTTACTTGCAACAAACATTAGAAAGCTGTCTACTTGTAAATCCATTCTGAGGTTGGACCAAACCAGGTTGACCAGGTCAACAACTAAGATTGAATCAATCAGTCAAGTCCAAGTCCGTATAACACTAAAAACTATGATTTATATCACTTTATAGGACTCATTGATAGTATGGTACTCTCCGTTGGCAACTCCATAAACAGTGGTTCTTAAATTTCCACATGGGGAGCACTGAGGTTGACTATTCAAAACTCTGTTTGACAGATGAGGAAATTGATGTTGATGGCGATCAAATGAGTTAATACAAGAACCTAAGTTTGTTCGTTTGCTTTTCTGGTATGGTCCAACACAACATGTCATTCTACTGAGTTTCAGGAGAGGGTACCAGTAGACACTTCAATCCAAAGTGACTTGTCTTTGACAGTTACGATTTGGAGGGAGGGTCCATAATGTAGTCCCCACCATCTCCTCCTAGTAATGGCTAGCATCATTTAGCCAACCCAAGCCCATCACACTAGGTCAAAATTCAGATCGCAGTCAAGGCCACAAATGAATGCAATCACTATCACAGATACAGACTGTTTAGGATCTGAAGCAATTAAACAGATAACAGTACTATTTGCAATAAGAAACTGGTTTTACAAATCTGTGAGTAATAGGGACCAGATGAATGTGCCAGAAATTCTGTAAGCCCTGGCTCACATTACATCAATTTTTTTTTGCAGACATATAGCAAGTAAACAGAGTTTAGGAAGCCAATTTCCATTTAGCATAACGTAATTAATTGTGTCTTAAAAGAGAGAAGAGAAAGACGCCTAAATCTTCATGAGGCATCCCACCTAACTTAAGTTTGCTTTTCGAGAGAAAACTGTGCACCCACGAAAGGCAATCAAGATTTACATAGCTAATTCATATTCACAGAGACATGTCAACATATATCTGTAAAAGGATTATCCTTAATCTTTCTGCTGCTTGAGTAGGAATAAAATGCCTAGACTGTGGCTCAAAACATCTAGCTTGTGAGGAGGTTAAACATCTCAGTGATAACCTAATAATGTAAAATATAAAAAATTTCCTTCCTGGCCTCTCTCCCTCATTCAGTCATTCATTTAAATATGTAATGAGCTCCCAGAATGTGCCTGTGTCTGCGCCAGGTGCCAGGGACCCATTAGGGTATAAGACATGTGTGATTCCTACACCTCTGAGTGCAACAGGGGCTGTAAGAGTGTATTAAGATGTCTGTCTACCCTCCAGTGCTGTAAAACCTAACCCCTGCCCTCCAGGAGTTTACAATCTCCTTGGGCACACAGAAGCTGTACACAGTGATAAAATTAAACAGACGTAAACCACCAGAGGGTAAAAGCAATGTGAGGTCTGCAAGTTGAGAGGAAAAATTTCCTGCAATACAAAGAAAAGGACCCAGACACACAGGCAAATAGAAGAGGACGCGATGTCGTCAAGACACGGTAGAGGTATGGACAGCACACACCAGTGTAAGTGGGGGGAAGAGGTCATGTGAGCGGGGTGTGGGTTCTAGATCCAGTAACAGTGAGCGACCTTCTGGCCTGAGCAGGATCCATGCAAAAAAGTGTTAAGCTGGCAGGTGGGAAGGCAAGATGGATTCAGACGTGCAGAAAGTGGGTGCAGGAAATTCACTCAGGATGCTAGAAATCCTGGGGTCGGATGAGGGTGGAACAAATGGAAAGGTGAACTTTTAAGTAGAAAGGAAGTGGCAGGATTTGGTGCCTGATGACAGATTTCAAGGTTTTGAGCTGAGGCCAGTACATCACTGGTAGAGTCCAGAAGCCAGGCTGGCTTTGAAGAAGCAAAAGGCATGTGGTGTTTCACAGGCTGAGTGTGAGGTGATGGGAGGCTTTCCCAATGCATGAGTCTGGTGGATATGGGAGACACGGGGCAAAAAAAAAACCAAAACAACTCAGGGGAAAGGCAGGTCCAGGCAGAACGCACCTTGCAGCCATGTTAGATAAAGCCATGACGGTGATGAGCTCCCGGGGACTCCCACCCAGGCAGAAAGGAGGAAGATAGGAACATTGCTCCAAAAGCTCGGAGGAGGGTCCAGGAGTCAGTAGTGATTCCATATAGGAGTGAGGCTGGAGCTGAGCCCAAAGGGTGGGTCAGCTTTGCTGAAGGGAGGGGAAAGGACATTCCAGGCCAGGATACAGTGGGGAAAAGTGAACAAACAAGGCTTCAAAGGACGGGCTACCTGCCCCTGTTGTCTCAGTATTGAAAAACCACCTTTAACATATTTTATGATAGACATCTGATTAGTCAATTAGTTACAACTCTATGGAACTGCCCCTTAATTTCAATTATACTTTGCTTTTCATATTCAGTCATTTTCATAAATAAATTTTTTTCCAATAAAATACAAGGTACACAGAGAAAAGCGAGGGCATCAGATTTCACCAAACCACTGTGGTCCAAACACAGCAGTGGTCAATTCTGGTCCATCCGAGACGATCTGGTCTCTGGCACTGGTGCATTAAAAAAATTTCAAGTCGACGAATACCAACATTAGAGTCACCCACTTTCCAGGTCATAATTGCTGCATATAAAAAGACGTAGAATCACAGACTGTCCCCAAACAGCAGGAGCTCTCGTGGCCTGCCTCTCCCGGGATCCAAGAACTACAGTGTTCTCCTGCTTCTATTTAGAGCATCATGAATGCTAAATAGAAATGTGAAAAATTATCCCACAAAATGAAGCAAAGTAGACATTACCCCCCGGTAGACCCACACCCCGGAGCGGTTCACCACTTAATTTTGGCTTGCAAATGCGTTCTTAAACGCGGACTTGCTGTTTGCCATCTGTAACCCCCAAACAGCCTAAATATATATTTGTGTAACACCTTGATACAGGGGCAAAAGAACTCAAGTTATTTTTTAAGGTAATAGCAGCTACTGCTGTGGAGAAGTCATGGAGCAATTCCATCAAATCAGTGCTACGGTTACTTAGCATCACATAATCTCAGACCGGGATAATGCTAGAGATGTGGAGGGAACTGATCTCAGGAACAACAGGGAATCTAGCAAAAATAGTCTTCTCTTACTAAACACATCAAATGTGGTTAAAAAAAATTTCTTTGAGCTGGACTTGCTGGTAAAATGCCTTGTTTGAATACAAGCCTGAATTGTAGATTATTTTCAAATTAATGAAGTTTTTCTACTGGTAAGGACTTATAACAAGAAGGACTTAAAATAACAAGGCGCAGTATCCTAAGAAGCCCTCAGGAACTTGTTTCACTGAATAAGAATAATGTGCAATTAGGCCAACAATTGTAACTAAGTGTTTCTGAGGGCTTGAAAGTAGTTGTTCTCAAGTAGTTCAAATATCATCAAGTTCATATAAAGGACTGTATGGCATTTAACTGAATTGGTCAACTTTGTCATGCACTGTGATATTAAGATGAGCAAATGTACTAAATAGCACATAGTAGGCCTTCCCTAGGTTAAAAAAGAGAACTTCAAAATAGAAAAAAAAAGTCTCAGTAAATACATTAGGACAAATATGAATTAAGAAATACTCATTCAGGATTCCTTTGAATAGTAGGTCCTATTCATGCCTGTAAGTGTTTCTTTGCAAATTGTAAATTACTTCGCAGAGGAGGTGGGGTACAGAGACCACCCGGCCAGCAGGGGCACAGGAACTGAACATCAATGTGATTAGATGGGTTTCAGAAAGTGTGTGTGCTCTTTCCAAAACGGATCAACTACCCTTGTTCTCCCCAAACGTTTCCAGAGGCCGTTCTGTCTCCCTGTTAGAATCCAACGAGTCAGAAGTACAAGATGTCAGGTACAGGTGAGTCATTTTGCCCGTTCTGTCTCTCAGCCCACCCCGTGGCAGGGACCCAACCCAGGTGCCGTGTCTAACATGACTGGGTGAGAGAGCTCCTTTTGGGATTCTGGTTGAAGTCTGACTCCCTAGGAGTCAAAGGAAAGTTCCCAACAGCCGCTCTTGAGGCTGAAGGAAGGACTGTGAAAATTTTAGGCCAAGCATCTAGAGCGCTGGGAGGAACATGAGAACTCACTCCTTTCTAAGTCAATAAAGAGTCAAACTGGGCAGTCTTGTTCATGCGAGAGGGACCATTCTAAAGGGCACACTTGTGCAGTGTGGAATACTCTGGGCGACGTGTCTCCTGACTGCCTTTCTTTCTCAGATCGTCCCCCGCTCCACACCCGCAACCTCTGCCACCAAATTTTGGAGGCCAATTTACCACCAGTAGGGAAAACTTGATACCTGGCTGATGCATCAGCTTTCAGCAGGAGAGATGGGGATGGGAGGAAAAATTTCTTTTCAAGCCTCCCTCTCCACTGCGGAATGCCACAATGAGAACCTCTTTTTCCTTCTGATTGTTGCTAGTAGTTTAAATGACCACATTTAATCAGCTAAGCTAGTTGGTTTAAAAGGCCATTTACAAAAGGAGGAGTAAATGGCCTTTTAAACCAATTCACACTACCTTCAAGTGCCCAGTTCACCAAGTCAGAGGGTTTCCTCCAACTCTCCTCATAAGCATTAGAATGACACCTAGTCCAGCAGTTTTCCCATAACTGCTTCCTCTTCAGTTCATTAAGGATGTTAATAGCACTTAAATGCAACAAAGCAATCTAGACTAGGGGTCTGAACGGAGTTGTGTACTGAGGTATATATTCAGACACCCACTGCCATATATTCTGCATGTTTTCCAAGAGCTGTTCACTCTCAAACTCCTGAACACAGGTATGAAAATGCCAATGTGAGACTCCACTGTCATGTTCATTTGTTATTTCTTCTTTTTTCTTGGGTGGGTGGGGGGGCGGTGCTTGCAGACTGAACATTTTTAGCCAATCAGCTTCTATAACAGATAATGGTTTATTCTCAGTACTAAATTCAAATCTTAGTAACATAGTAATTGCATTTTAAAATAAACTATCTCCTTGTTCTTTCTTCTAAGGAGAGTGTTTAGTGTGATATAAAGAGAGGGTAATCGTAGGCAGCTGTATGGTCTCCCATTATAAACCCCATAGACACATCACAGTGAGCAAGCTCCGGGCGTGGTTCTCAATGTTTTATTGCCTATTCAGGTGCTCCAGCACTTTCAAGATACCCTTGTCAGCAACAAAATAGAGCACTTCCTTCTATCTTTATCACACAGGTTGCCAGACAACTACACAGAGCTAGGGTGGGGAATGTTACAGTAAACACTTCCCTAAAATGGTTATATGTGTCACTGATAAACAATAGAAAATTTAAAAGAGATACAACTGTACTCCCGGAAACTTAAATCTTCCTCCCACCGAGGCCTAAGAACTTAAGATCTTCATATACCTGGCAGAGAAGAAGGAAAACAAATTCCCCAAAAAGTCTATAGATTTATAGTCTAAATGTCTTCCTCTAGAATGTTTAATACATACACTTAAGCTTTAGTCATTCCGTACACTTTGAAAATACTCCTCGGTGATAAATTACAGTAGCTGCATCTTTCATTGCAGCTCACATAAATATCATTTTGCTTTCAGGAAACCAATTATAGAAGAGTAAATCATTTTTACATTGCTTTCCAAAAATCTTTAAGTTGCAACATGGATAGTACGTAGAATCACAAGAAAAATACTGCTTACCTATTCTATCATTCTTCTACATTTAGCAAGTTAAATCCCTGAAGGAAATGTACAGTTGGGCTGGTTTTAAAAGACTCAGCTAATTTCAGTGTATGTACACAAGTAACGGACGAAAAAAATATTTACTGAACTTCTGCAACATGCAGGTGTCCGGACGTGGGAGAAGGATTGGGGATCTCCATGTTTCCAGGAGTCCATCACTATCACAACGACCAGTGCTTTATGGGCACTTAACACACCGGGCACTGCCAGAAGCACTCTACACACACAGGCCACACCATTTCATCCCCACAACATCCCTGAGAGGTAGAGATGATCATTCTACTTGAAAGATATGGAAAGTGACGGTGAGGGCCACAAAGGTCACACAGCTGATAACACCAGGGGATCCACCGGGCTCCCAAATCCAGGGAGTTGACCATTATGACGTCCTCCAGGTTATACCAAGTTTGTGAAGTTAAAGAAAAAAACAGCTCAGTGCATGATCAAGTCTTAGGGGAGGGACTGAAAATTACAACTTAGGGAAAAAAGAGACCTTAGTTAGGGAGTGATGGTCAAGGAAAGAATGTGGGAAGGAAGTCCAGTCACGTGGGAGAAAGCATGAATGGAGGATTGAGGGTGGGAGACATCTTAGCAGGAATTTCCGGAAAGCTGCAAAAAATAAGCCTAGGCATGGAGCAGGGAGAGCTAAGTCTAGCAGTTAGGACTTCACATCAGAGACAATAGGGAGCCTTTATGAATAATTTTGAGTGGGCGAGTGTCTTAACCAAAGCAGTGCTTTAGCTAAAACAGTTTGGCTACTTTACAGGATGGATCAGAGGGGAGGAAAGGCTGATGGTGAGGACTCTAACCAGGAGACCACATTAGGGGAGAGGCAGGGGGACCAAAAGAGGGAGGGAAATGGGGGGCATCTGCCTAAAAGAATGAAGGAGAGGAACAGAGAGGAAAATTCCTTCCAAGTCCTGCCTAATTATGATGAGCCACTTGATACACATGGGAAAGTAAGAAGAGACAGGTGGGTGTGCACACAGGCGGTGAACTTGCTCTTTCCTACCTGGGGAGAAGCAGCGCCACCTGGGTGGCACAGACTACTGTGCTCTCCTGTTACCTCCACTAGTTAGTTCCATCCGAACACAACAAACATATTTTCGGTGAGAAAGACTATTCTCATTTCAGTTTTGTTTGAACCACATCATTCACAAACGACTGAATGATAAAAGATGAGTACAGTCTTCTTGCTTGATTTTAAGATGTCTAGTCTCTGAGAATATGCCTGAAAGTAGTAGTTCAACCAAGCTGCTTTTGTTTTTTTGTCATGGTTATTATGTTTTTTTAAACCAGGGTGGTCCAAGTGAGAAGCATGTCCTTGGAGAGTTTTAACTATTAGGTCACAAACAGAAAATTGTGGAGGCTGTGCACAATCTCCCATGCTAATGAAACCAAGAGGGTATTGCTCTAAGCTCAGGAAAAGTAATGTTAGCTTAAAGCCCCAGGGGTCTGTCACCTGGAAAGGTGCCACAGGGCTCATAGACCAGCCCTGCTCAGCTCCCAAAGGTCAACTGGAATCAAAGCTGACCCTATCCCAGTTCTCACTCAATAAGAAATGATTTTGGCCATATCGGTAGGGCAAAAACAGAAAATAAGCTTTGAATTAGTCTTGATGCTTTGTGAGATCCTACTATCTTGCTAAGATGGAAGCTCCATGGGAGGGGGAAGGGTAAGCTGGGACGAAGTGAGACAGTGGCATAGACATATATACACTACCAAATGTAAAATAGATAGCTAGTGGGAAGCAGCCGCATAGCACAGGGAGATCAGCTCCGTGCTTTGTGACCACCTAGAGGGGTGGGATAGGGAGGGTGGGAGGGAGGGAGATGCAAGAGGGAGGAGATATGGGGGATATATGTATACGTATAGCTGATTCACGTACAGTTAGATTCACAGAAACTAACACACCATTGTAAAGCAATTATACTCCAATAAAAATGTTAAAAAAAAAAAAAAGATGGAAGCTCCATGAACTGCTCAGCCTGGCTTAGTAACTGCTCTGCCTCTGTTCTTTGGAAGTCTGCTGCTGACCGGAGGCATTGGGGCGGGGAGGGGGTCTGAAGCCCTTACTCTCGTGTGATGGGCATTTGAAGTCGCTGCCAGGCACATGATGTCAACTGTTCCAATTGGCTCCTGGTGACATCACTTTGTTATTCAACTTTGTATTTCAGCTTCCCCCTTGTCGGGGACTTCAGGACCTCACCAGGCCAAGTCATTTAGAAGAGAAAGAGAGAGGAAGAAGCATGTCTTATGGAGTCATGAAGTGTCAAACATCCTCTGTTTAACTTCAGTTTATAACAGAACTGGCGAGATGAATGTTTCAACCAGCACAACCACCGTGTTAAGACCTTCCTCCTGGCACAAGGAGGGCGATGGGAAGAGGAGCAAAGCTTGCTGCTGAGCCCTGAATGAGTTAAATCAGATCAACTTAAATAAAAATCCTGACAGTTTGTTTTCAAGCAGGAAAACTGTAAAATGGAAACCACATGCAATCCTGTGCTGGAGCCGCATTTAAATCATTCACACGTCGAAAACTCAGAGAATGTTTCTAATTTAGTCAAACACTACCTCTCTTTCTCCACAATAAGTCATCTTAATTTATTTCACCTAACTCTACTGTTTTTGTGTTAACAATGTGACCACCAGAAGTTGGAACAACTCCTTTCTGATTTGGAAAATAAAGCAGTTTGTTCTGTTTTTTTTTCCATCTTCTATACAGTGAGTGATCACACAAGTCCCAAAACAGTACAAAGAGTTCAAGGATCTGGTGCAACATTATTAACTTTTTATATTCAACTCAAAGCAAAACGCTTCCTTTTAGGATAATGTGTTTTAAAAAAAATTAACAGGCTTTACAAACCCAAACCAATGAGAAGCCCAATGACTCACCAGCTTCCAATACCCACAGGTCAAAATGCATTTTAAATTTTAAGTTAGGCTCACTGGGCTCTTGTAAGACAGGAACTCCTATCACTCTAGAACTTGATCATACTGTGCCACATTAACCAAACATACAAAGGCCTCAAGATTAAAACATGCCTATGACCCCAATCTTGTACTTACTTGCTCCCTGCCAGAAACATCACCAAAAGATGCGTGAACACACTCAGGAGAACTTGGCCCTGGCCTGCAGGCCAGGGGTAGGACCAAGCCCCATACTCCATCACTGCCCTGGGTGCAAATCTCAGGAAGGCAGGGCCTCAGGAAGGGTTTCTCTCTCAGGGCCGTCTTTGTTGTGGAACACTCACTATAGAAAACTATTTGAGGATGGCTCAACCGCTTTACAACAGTTCTTGCAGAGATGAAGGGAATTTTCCACCTTTCTGAAGGCCTGACTTTTTTTTTTTTAATCTGTTTTATTGATTTATTTTTGGCTGTGTTGGGTCTTCGTTGCTGCACCCGGGCTTTCTCTAATTGCCGCAAGTGGGAGCTACTCTTCGCTGCGGTGCGCAGCCTTCTCATTGCAGTTACTTCTCTTGTTGTGGAGCATGGGCTCTAGGTGTGCAGGCTTCAGTAGTTGTGGCTCATGGGCTCTAGAGCGCGGGCTTCAGTACTTGTGGCACACGGGCTTAGTTGCTCCGCAGCATATGGGATCTTGCCGGACCAGGGCTCGAACCCGTGTCCCCTGAATTGGCAGGTGGCTTCCAGGGAAGCCCTCTCTTTTCTGTGATTGCACTGATCTGCTCTACCCAGACTTTCCCATCAATTACTACTTATCATTTATAGAGTAGTTCAATATTTGCAACATACTCTGCAAATATTTTTAGCACTTCACACACCCTTTGTAGGTTCATGACTACCTGTGGTGGGGAAGGGAACTGAGCTGGTCTGGAGTTGGAATTCAGAAGCTACTGTGAATGTAAACGTGTGTGTGTGTGTGTGTGTGTGTGTGTGTGTGTGTGTGTGTGTGTGTGTGTGTGTGTGTGTGTGTGTGTGTGTGTGTGTGTGTGTGTGTGCGCGCGCGCGCGCGCGCGCGCGCGCGCGCGCGAGCACATCTCTCCATGTGCTAGGCCAGTAACTAATTCCCTTCCACCCTATGACACTTCAAATCTTGGCCTATTGGTCCCAGGCATCCTATTCCTAAAGCTCCTTGCAGGTATCAAAGCAAGCAAATTTAGTAGTTTGAGACTGAGTTTCATGAATAAATCAGTAGCACTCCCATCACTAACGAAGGTCAGAGAGCTACAGCTCATTTCTCTGCCTTGGCTTCATCATCTGTGGCAAAGAAGTCATACTAGGTGTCAAAATATTTGAGGCATGTTAGAGTACTATGCACATCTAACACCTACCTTACCCATAACTCAATTAGCTAGCAAGCCACCCTTTCCCCTTCCACTCCCTTCCAAAATGGTTACACATCCAAAATCCAGCAAGGAAGGGGCCATGATGACTATGTATTCACGATTCTGTTTTATTCATCTAAATTCATGGTCTACTGAACATTAACTTGCATATACTTTTAGCAAAATTAAATATTTAAGTTCTAAGCCTATAGTAGATCAGAAGCAGCCAATTTTAGGGAGTAAGGCTGGAGGTAGTGATAAAATCAGTTAGAACAAAAGCAACATGAAGAATGCAAAAAAAGGCAACTATACAAAAAGCCAACACAGGATCTCAAAAACCAGGCACTCACAGGCCATTTACATAGTGCGGTGCTTCTCACACCAAAAGTTGTCAAGCACACTCTTGGGGGCTTGAGAGTTCCCCTTAATAGTTTTCATTTTGTTTGTTTTCATTTTGAGTATGATCTATTTTTCTAACTTCTAGTTCCTCTATTTAACCTTCTTAGAATTTAGTGCTGCAATTTTAGCATCAGCATTTACATCAAAAACACACTGGAAGCAGACTGTGTTATTCTAGTTCTTGTACACCAAGAGGAAGAGAAAAGGTGCATTTAATATACGAACACGTGTTTACATACTCATGTGAAGACCAAATTATGTCATGGTGTTGTGTGTGAACTGAGACTCTTCGATACTTAAAAAGAAAAGCTACCTGAAATGCCAAAGAGAGGCATCCCACAACTGAAAGGTACTCATGCCTCTGAGGTCAGTTATTTATTCACATTCTAAGTGCTGATCTGGTTTCAGGAAAGTATCACCATGTCATGAAACTGATGTTTAGGTTTGAATTTTGGGGTCTTATCTGCATCTAATGTGTACATTTATTTAATTTATAGCTATAAAAAATCCAGAATCATAAGACATTTATGCCTAGTTTAACGATTGTAGTATTTAGGTATCTTTATAGCAGAGCAATTTATAAATGACACTGAGGGGCAGTGAATATCTTTTACCTTTAAAGGGGGTCTCAATTGCCACAGATGAAAAACTCTACTCTGCCCCCCTGGGAACTTCACTTTATTATCTCATCAGAGAATGAAGCTACTTTCACAGTGATGACCTTGCCTACTGAGAAAAGTGAGTTTACATTCATTATATTCTCTTCAATGCAAGCAATTAAAAATGTCCTTTACAAATATTTCCTTCAAAAATAATTATTTTATATGTTGCTTAAAAAGGATGACTCACTACCCAGGTAACTCAGTTATTAATTATATAATTAAAACTTTTCTTCATATTCTTGGAACGTTCTGCTGTTTAGGACATATTTCTGTGATATGAAGGTACCCATGTACATGTCTTTGGATGAGCAGAGGGTAAAGCTAAATTTATACATATATGGAAATGGCTTCAGCAAGTCTCTAGTTAAACAGGGCCAAACTGAAATATCAGCTTGGGGCATGGAACTCATTGTCTGTAAGGGAGTGTTGATGAGCCTCAGCCACACTCTGAACAGCATAAAAATCAGGGAATTGAATCTCTGGATCAATGGCATTGAGAGAATTTTACAGTAAATACCCAAATACCAACCACATGGATTCTACATTTTATTCTACATGTTTTAATACTTATCCATCCACGTTATTTTTATGATGCTTTTGCAGACATCAGTATATATCCCCCTAATACTTCAAAAGGCATATCATTAAGTAGGGTTTAGTATGGTTTCATTTTTTTAATTTTTAAGGTACATTCACATGCAGTGTAATGCACAAGTGTTAAGTATAAATTTGCTGATTTTTCCCAAATCCATACACCTGTGTAACCCAAACCCTTTTCAAAATTTAGAACATTGCAATCATGCCAGAAAGTTTCCTCATGCCCCTTCCCAGTCATTCCCTACCCCGACTCTCAGATGTAACTACTGTTCTGATTATTTTGCCTCACAGATTAAATTTTTCTATTCTAAAACTTCATATAAATGAAATCATGCAAAGCATAATGCCTCTTTCACTCAGCATGTTTTTGAGATTAATTGATGTTGCCTGTATCAGTGGTTCATTCCTTTTTATTGCTGAGTATTCTCTTGTATGAATATGTCAGTTTGTTTTTTCCATTTTCCTGTTGGTGGACACCTGGGCTGTTTCCACTTTTCTTTTCTTTTCTTTTCTTTTTTTTTTTTTTTTGCTGCTATGAATAAAGCTGCTATGAACATTCTTATACCAAAAAAAAAAAAAATTCTCTCAGTGTGGTCTGTGGACCCCTGGGGGTTCTGCAGCCCTTTTGCCCAGGTCTGGGGAGGCGGGGAGCAGGGGGTATGAGATTAACCAATTTTCATTAACACTGCGAAGATATTACTTGCCTTTTTCACTTGCACCGTCTCACGAGTGTACAGTGGACTTTTTCAGCGTGTGATATTGATAGCAGATTGAATGCGGAAACAGATAACAGAACCCAAATGAATTCTATTATGCCAGACATTAAAGAGATTTTCAAACACATCACCTCTCGCCTCACTACTTTGATGGAGGGGGATAAGGTCCCTCCCCCACAAAAATATGTTTACATGTAATGGGTTTATTATTTTTTAGATGAATTAATAAATATTTTTTACCTATTCAATAAATATTTTTTACCTATTCAATATTACTTTTCCATAGATATAACTCACATAAACAAAAGCTCTTTGGGGTTCTCTCAATATTTAACCAGGTAAAGGAGTCCCAAGACTAAAGAGTTTGAAAACCCTTAGGTCATTTCATCCTTCCTCCAAGGGCAGCAACAGTGGATGATCCCAAATGCTTCCTTCATCCCTGACTGCCGAACCCCACACTCCGATATTCAGCTCCCTCTTAGCTCTTCCCCTGGGTGTCTAAGAGGCATTGCAGACTGAGCAAATGCAAAACAGAGATCCTGCTTCTTCTACACGCTTCCCGAACAGACCTGTTCCTCCCCCACTCCCCTTCCAGCTCAGGAACCAACACCTCCATCCCCTGTTCTATCCAAGCCAAGAAGTCTCTGTTATCTTTATTTTTCTCCCTCCATTCTTCATATTCTATACATTTCACAAATCCCCAGATATTCCTAGATCAATTCACTATCAGTTGCTATCACTCTGATCCCGAGGTGATCAGGGGACGATTTTGCCCCACCTCAGTGACCCCCATCCCCTTCCCAGGCACATCTGGCAACTGATTGTCATACGGAGGGAGTGCTGGTATCTAGTAGGTATAGACTAGGGATGCTGCTGAACTCGCCACAATGCACAGGACAGCCCCCCTCCCCCAGCCAAGACGTATCTGACCCCAAATGTCACTAATCCCAAGGTTGACACCCAGCTTAGTTCAAGCCACCTGTATCTCTCCACTGGGTTATCCCAACAGCTTCCTCACTGGTCTTACTGCCCCTCCCCAGGCTCTGGTCCATTCTCCACACAACAGCCAGAGTGATTGTTATAAGATATAAATCAGAGCGTGTCTGTTTCTAACCTATCACTGGCTCCCTGCTGCAGGTCAAGTAAGCTGTCACTCTTACGGGCCCCACCTGCTCTGGCTCTTGCCTACCACTCTGGTTCATCTCATAACTCAGTGCTATGGACTGAGTTGCATGCGTGTCCCCCACCCCCATTACTATGTTGATGCCCTAACCCCTGCGTGACTGTATTGGAGTGGCCTTTGAGAAGGTAATCAGGGTTAAAGAGGTCATCAGGGTAAGGGCCTGATACAACAGGATTAGTGTCCTTATAAGAAACACCAGATCTCCCTCTGCCGTGTGTGAACACAGCGAGTAGGCAGCCATCTACAAGCCAGAAGAGATCCTTCCCCAGGACCCAACCATGCCGGCACCCTGATCTCAGACTTCCAGCCTCCAGAAGTGTGAGAAATAAATGGCTCTAGTTTAAGCCACCTAGGCGCTGGTATTTTGGTATCACGTCCCAAGCTGTTTAACACACCGTTTCCCTCCTCTGACAAGTTCCAGCCTCCTGGGCACCAGTCTGCATCCACTTCACGGCTTTTTCTTCTTGCTCTTCTCCCTTAACGTCCCATGGCTGACCCTAGCAACCACCTTCTCAGAGAGGCTTCCCTGACTCCTCAGCCTAACACAGTACCGCCCCATCCCCAACCCAGTAGAAACCGATTCCATCTCATTCACTGCTATATCGGGACAGGACATCGAGTAGATGCTAAGTATCAGTTAAATTGATAAGTAAGTGGATGAACCTGCCTTTGCAGGTTTCAAACTTAAAACTGGGCATTTCCAGCCACTCTCTGAGCCCGGCCCACTCCCACCTCTAAAAGAAAGTCATCGTGTTTGTGCCAATCTCAGAGTCCTCTGGGGACCAAGTGGGACAGGAGAGAATAATTAATGGTAATACCTACAGTGAGTAGTTATTCATATTTGTTCACTCCGGGGAGCATCAAGTCTCAGTGTTATGTTAAAGCACAGGCCTGGGGAACAAAAGCACGCAGGCCCAAGGAGAGGCAAAGTTAGTCCCCAGTGTGCAGGCAACTTCTCAAGGGCCCAGGCTTGAGCTGCTCCAGAAACCTAAGGCAACTCGTGAAGGCCAAAGAAGGGGAGGACAGATGGGGAGAGACCCGCCAACCAGGATCGATGTCTTTTCTTTCTACCATACTCCATATACACAGGTGCTTCTGAATTACTGGATCTTTGAAAAGGGCGGTCTGCACACAAATGCAGTATGAAGAATGATGATTCTATAAAGGAAAATGTATAATGGAACAGTAAACACACAAATTCCTGATGGTCTGCTATGGGCAAGGTACCAATCAGCTCTTGGAGTTATTGATCGGAATTTCTGGGAGAGTCCTGAGGAGAGCTGGGCGCTCAAATCACAGATGGTCAGGGAAATCAGTGAAAGACCCCTGATTAGGGTCAGGGAAGCTTCAGAGGGAGAAGGGCATGATGAACGCCACAGGAGAGAAAGGCAGATGTTTGAGAGGGGAGATGAAGTGGGCACAGGCAGGAGGGCTGTAATTGTTAGAACATGAATTCCAATCGGAGAGGACTGGGAATGTGGGCTGGGGGGTCAGAAACAGCGTCTCAAGCAATGCCCGTTGTTCAGGAGTGTGGGACACCCCTTTGGAGGAGGGGAGAGCAGCCAGCTTCAGGATGCACACTGAGGGTGAGTGGTGATGCTGCAAACATGTTCTCATTTTCACTAACGTTTAGTTAACAATCAACACAACAGGTCCAGACTTCAGCCAGCGTGGAGGGAGTGTGGGCAATAGTACAAGAAAGCATCAAAAAGTCAGAGGGACTGGAAGGCTCAAAGGGAACAGAGCTGCCTCTCATCAGCCTTACGTAGGGGAAGGTGAACCCCTCTCTCATTCCTGTGACCAAAGCTGGGGATGCTTTGAATTGCACTGCCCCAACACCTGGGATCACGTAACACTCTCTCCTACACATTGAGAGTTGGGGAATGGATGGCACAAGAGGTGAGTCTCCCTCCCTCCCACATCCCCACACACCCAACCTCTTCCAAAAACATCAAATCTTTTCTTCCGTAAATAATTGCAATAGGATGCTGTAGCTTTTCCCAAACAAACAATAGCTGGATTGTGCCCTGTTTGCCATGGGCCCAGCCCAGAGCACACAAAGGCCTGCTTTCACGGCCTGGGCCTCTCTCCGCTGCAGAAGGATGGGTGTGATTCCCCCTCCTCATTTATTCAGTAACTTCACTGCAGTGATTCCTTTACGAAAGGAAGAGGCTGTTACCAGGAGGAAAAGGAACAGCACCCATTAAAGACAATGGCCATTGTTCCCCAGGTTTTCCCTTGCCTTTGGCTTTATCCAGGAAGCTCTCCTTTCACCAGAAGAGAGCTGTTTGCTCTAAAATTCCAATCACACAATTTTATGCTGGTGATTTCTTTTAAACTTTCTATGAAATGTCATCCATGATTTTAAATTGTAATAAGCTGAAACTTTCAAAATGTTCCTGTTTTTATATCTTATATCTTCATACTCTTTCGGAATTAAATAGAATTTAAGTGAGTGCCTATATTTTTGTACTAATTCCTATTCCTGGTTTAAAAAAAAGCATGAACTAAAGAATAAAGCTCATTACTTTATAGGTGCTGCTTGAAAAAGACATCATTTGTGTTTAAAAATATAAAGCATTATGATTCCCTTTCAGAATTTAAGTTTGATTTTCCCCACAGGTACAAGAAAGTGCCTCAGCCAGAATGCCCTTATTTACCAGTTAGAATATTTCCACTAAGAAAGCTTAAAAATCATCTTTCTATTTCCAGTAATTCAGAATGGCCACTCTCCCAGTCTGAGCCACTGACATTTGACACAAAGAGGTTTCTTCTCCTCCTGTTTTAATGGTCTTTCTCCTACTCACCTCTTTCACTCTCCCAATTTAGATGAAATGGAGTTTCAAATGGCCAAGATACTAATAAACCCTCTGAAAGCCATCTGGAGAGCTTATACATTTTTGTTTTTCAAACCATGTCAACAAACCATATAAGGCTACAGCAATCAATGCGACATCGGGGCAGAAAAAGGACCTTTAGCTGCATGGTAAAGTGTTCTTCTGAAGGGATTTATCATTCATGCCAGTAACTTAAACTAAAATGTATTTTAAAGTTTAATCTTGGTTTCTCGATAGGACCTAGTGAGGCGAGCAGTCCACAATCATGTGCTTCATTTGTTATAAGGCTCAAGTAGGAGATTCCGGTTTATTCAGCATTGCACCGACTTTGCTTATCTCACGATTGACACAACAGTTGAGGGATGCTTTCGCATTTGCCTGGGCTTCAGCACTGAAAGTAAAAAACCTCGACTATGCCAGACCAGAGTCTATTACGAACCTTTTCCCATTGGATGGAGCTAGGTTGTCAAAACTCATTGTGATTTTCAACATATGGAGTCATAATGATGGAGCTGGGTTGGGTATCTCCAACCTACTTCACCAGAAGAGGAATTTCTCAGTACTCAGGCTCCGTTACACCTTTTCTCCAGTCTCAGAGCTCAGACATAAGGAATTGATGGGTCCACTCTGCATCCAGTAAATTGCCCTAATCTTCATCCATTTCTCAGCATATGACAATCTCAACATGTTTTATAAGGGTGGGTTTATTGTTACTCACGTATGGTGAGACCAGCAGATTGGGAGACGACTGCCACTGAAAAGACAGTTTGTTACCTGCAGTTCCCAAGAGGAGTGCTGCACCAGGCCGCACAGAGCCACACAGGGAAGCACCAGGTCAGTCAGGAGGCAGAGGGAAACATGAACAAGAGCTTTAATTGTGGCTTCTGCAGGAAGGAATGGGTGAGGCAGGGTAAGCAGGCTTAGGATTGGCTGGAGTTGAATACTGCAGTGGGCTCTGGGGTGTAGGGGCTGTCCCTAGTTGGCTGGTACCTGGCCCTGGGGTGAGGAGGGCAGGTGGATAATGGACCTGAGCGTGAGAGCCCTATACGGGAGCTGGAAGGACGGAGGAGGGCATGGCCTCTGGATTGCTTAGTTTACACATGAAAGGTGTACTCACTTACTGTCTCTAGATATTAACTAGTTCTGGGAGGGACAGTCTCTCCAGAGTGAGCAAGGCCTCAAGATATCAAAGCACCAGAATCACAGTACACAAAAAGGCATGATTAATAGAGAAAGGTAGCACAAGTCAATTAAGTCAAAACTTTCATGGCCCCAGGTAGTACCCTTCGTTCAAGTCAAGAGGATGATGAGAACATCTGAAGAGGACCTCCCAACTCATCAGCACTGCCAGCAAAGCCACTTAAACCACTGCTTTTCAGCTGAAGATTAGAACAGCATAAGAGAAAGGAAGTGGGTCTATGGACTTAAGATAATGGGCTGATGGTCGCTTGCCAACAGTAGTACATTTCATGACACTTGTGAAGGCAGCTCATCTGGAGTCAAGTCCACGGGGATGATCCAGGGCTAAGCCCAAGGACAAGGCTTCAAAGAGGGACCTGGACAACATACATATGAAATTCAAAGATAAAGTTGAGAGCAAGGGCAAATAGATAAAACAGGATATAAAAAGATCAGGTTGGAAAGAGGGTCCAAATCTCATACAACAAAGTTTTAAAAAGTTCTAATGAGGGCTTCCCTGGTGGCGCAGTGGTTGAGAGTCCGCCTGCCGATGCAGGGGACACGGGTTTGTGACCCGGTCTGGGAAGATCCCACATGCCGCGGAGCGGCTGGGCCCGTGAGCCATGGCCGCTGAGCCTGCGCGTCCGGAGCCTGTGCTCCACAACGGGGGAGGCCACAACAGTGAGAGGCCCGCGTACAGCAAAAAAAAAAAAAAAAAAAAAAAAAGTTCTAATGAAAAATAACAACAATGTAAGCATAATACACTGGTGACATGGCTAACAGCTGAAAGGGTCAGAGAGTCCAAGGTGCTTTGCTGGCCCATGTCAATGAGTTCCAAAAAGATGACACAGTCTTCAGCTGCATCCCAGGGGCCACGGCATCCAAAATAAGGCTAGTCAACAGTCTGGGTCTGATTTCTATTGGCTACAACCCTCAAAGATGGCATTTTAATTCTCTGGGACATGGTTTAGAGGGTTGTTAAACTAGAATTTATCAAATGGAGTAAAGAACATGTAAAGGAACAGGAAATGTTGAATCTGGAGAAGGAAATATTCAGAGGGTACAGAATAGCTGTCCTCACATATTCAAAAGGGCAACTATCTTGAAGGGATATTTGACTTATTTTTTATGGTTCATAAGATACAAATAGAACCAACACAAAGGAACCAGGTTATAAGGAAGTAGGGTTTTGTTTGTTTCTAAAAAGGAAGAATCTTCTAGCATTCTTAAGTTGTCTGAAAATGAAACAAGTTGCCTCATAAGATGAAGAGGTTCTTGGACATGAAGGTGTTCAAGGAGAGACTAGTTATTCCTCTACCAAATACACTGGTGTTCAGTAAACTTTTTCTGTAAAGAGATTTGAAAACTGTGCTGTTTGTGTCATATAGCAAGAAAGCAGCCACAGAGGTAAGCAAAGGAGTATGAATGTGTTCCAATAAAACTTTATTTACAAAAACAGGTATGACGGGCTTGCTTTGGTGGCATGGGCTATTGTTTTTCAAACCTTGAGTCAAACTTAAGAAAATTATTTGGAATCTTTGTTTTACAAGAGAATTGCTCACTTATGAATAAGATATAAAGGGATGGCCATATACATACATAAATGTTCGATAAATATTGCTCTTCTCAAGATTAATTTATCCCAGAAGACTAAAATAAAACATTTTAACTTTTCATTTTTAAATGGCAGAGTGCTGGTTTGGGGATGAGGTGGGGAATCTTACCTAAAATATGTCACACTGTAATTTGGCAATAGTTAGGTTCTAACACACCATATTGATATAATGCAGATACTAAGCAAACAGCATGGCCACTGACCACTAGAAAGCAGAGAGCAGGGCGCTGGTCAGGTTACACAGAGAGGCAAGGAAAAAACTGCCCCCCCCGCCCCCTACGCCTTCCACCATAAAGTTCAACACCCTGGGCCCCATTTTCTAAGGTTGGCCTTCACTCAAACCATAAAACTGACTTTCATGACCTCTCCTGACCTCTTTTTTGCTTAGTGCACCCAAAATCCCCAAAGTGAGGACCAGTCGGGATCCCCCTCAGGATGGAGCACACCTACAGAGCCCATGCCAAGCCCTGTATTAGTCCTGGATGGCCGTCTTCTCCCACCTAGACCCCACAGTAGGGGTAGTGGGTTCTCATTACATTAACAAAACACAATACAGGGAACACAATTTTAGCAACAAAGATGGAGGATGGGAAACCCATTGGAACCATTTCCCTCCAAAGCAGTTGAGTCCACTGCAGACACTCCCCGAGGGCTGCGTGGACACGTCTGGCTGTCACAGCAGAGCCCTTATGCAGCACTCTAAGTGGGAAAATGGAACTGACCAACGTTTTCTTTAAGTATTCCTCAAAACCAAATGAGTCTTCTCTGGGGTTGAATCCAGAAACTCTAAGACTATGTGCACAGGATTTATAATCTGGTGTCTACGCAGCAGAGTTATAAAAACACAGAATGGAGAAAAAATGGCAGTTTAAGAGCCTGCTAATTCACTGCCAGTTCACTGCGGTGGTTCGCATCTCTTGGCTGGCAGGCAGGCAGCACTCCCAACGCCCAGAGCCTTGGTGCTGGGCAAGCCTCTTGAGCCGGCAGGACCTGGGAGGCATGGAGCTCACGCTGACAGCTCTTCTCCGGGATCCACCTGAGCATAAGCCAGCACTTCCAGCTCCTGACCCTGAGGTGGCAGAGTCCAATCTCAGCTGCTCTGGAAAAAGACTAATCCAAGTTTACAACAGGAGGTCGGTAAGCCTCCCAGCACCCTGAAGTGCCACTAGCCGTGCCCCGAATCCCTGTGCCACCCTGAGGCTGCCTCCAGTACGTGCCCGGGCAGAGTCAGAGTCAGGGCCCTGTGGAATGTCAAAGGGGCTCAGCCAGAACCTTGGGACATGTGCCCTGCTCAGAGTTTCATTATCCACACCAGATCAACCCTGCAGTCACCTCACCTAGCACCTGGAGGGCCTGGAACATTCAGAATAGGTTCGCATCTAAAAAGCCTCTAATCTTAACTGTCTGATAGGAATCTTTCAAGAACATACTTCCCCTATACCTGCACAGACTATAAGTGAAGTCCATGTCACATTCATCATCATGACTCCAGTACAAAAACCCATAAGGGCCTATAGCGTTCTCAGTGGATGGACAGTAAACTCACCAGCCTTTTAAGTTCCCATGTGTTGTTGGCAACACAGGTATACACAGTAGTCCTGGAGGGCTAAAGAGTCATTCCTATAGCCACTGTTCTTTCATTGCAAAATTGCTGCATTGGTAATATTAAAAATCAAAGTGAAATAATTCTTCATAATCTATCCCACAGCTGGAAACATTTTTGAGGGAGATAAACATATTGATGAGGAAAATGGAAATCTTTCAACTTCAGGTTTCAGAATTAATGAAAGGCTATTTAGTTGTAGTTATCTAATTTGGTGCTAACTGATATCCCAATACCTTATTATTATTTTTAAATTCTTTCTAATATTAATGGCTCTTACACCAACAAATGTGACTTTCCCTTGGGTTGATCTAAGCTCCTCGTGGGGATACCCAACATCACTCTGTCCCATGCCATGCTGTCACAAATGCCTGTCCTGAACAACATGTATTTGGTGTCTTTGCATCACAGCTTATTTACCACACAAAAGTGACACCTCAACCATCAAAAAGGAATGTTCATTGGAGCTGCTCTTAGAGAATTTTCCAATTACAAGACAATATCTATAACAAAAACTTGTAGATCAAACATTCTGACTAAATCTACAAATAATGACTCTGCAAGGAACATTACTATTTTCATACAGCTGCTGTTGTTTCCTCTGAACGTACACTGTGTGAAACATAGAGGCTTTCTTTTGTTTGACAGAAAATCCTAACTGCTGGATGAAAGAAAAAAAAGCCAGGGGACAGTGCATGCATTAATGACTGGTGATGTTGACAAAAGTGACGATGGCTTACACTTCCACGGACAGTGTTCTACTGTGGTCCAGGCACCACTGTAAAGTCCTCACGGTCACTGGTTCACTTTAAACTCACAAACCCTCGAGGGGGCACCACTGTTCATGCCATCTTACAGAGGGGGAAACAGAGGCACGGGTGTCACACCCAGTAAGCAACAGAGCCAGGACGGAACCCCATCTGGCAGCCGTGGATGGCTTTAGCCCCTACCCTTTCTCTAAGCATACATCCACATCTGAAACTATGCCGGGAATCGAAATTGAACAAGCTCCATACAACCCAAATGCCTCAGACGGCACAAAGGAGTACATTTCTTGTACAGGTACATGTTGCATAAGGAAAGTCTCTAGAAAGCTGCCTAGACCATATAGCATTCGGGGAGGCAAAGGGAAGCTCCAAGGGACAAAGAATCCATCACACTATGTGGTTCCTCTGTCAATACATCCAGGATGCAGCCTGTGTTCAACGCCCTACTTGGGAGAATCTAAGCTTTATGATTAGTATGTTTTTAGCTGTTAAAAATGTGAAACTACCTCCAACTTATTTGAATCTATAAAAATCCCACCATGCTACAATGAACAAAGCATCGTATTGAGGAGCTGTGAGCCAGGCACAGGGGGTATGATCTGCGAGCGCTGGGGATGAGCAAGGGAGCTCTGACTTCAATGCCCACAGAACGCATCACATCAGAACTTACAAAACTTTCAACTTGCATGATATTAACTGTCGTGTCAGGTTTAGGGCCAGCTGTACCCTAAAACACTTACGTCAATATTTTGTGGATGCCTGATGTTGGTAAATACACACCCTTGTCTATCACTTACTAACACCAGAGAATGGACTTTTCCAGGCACAGGACCACTCCTGGCTTTCAGCACATGTTCACAAAAAGGACTATAGGGCAAGAGACATCCTTAGCCTTTCTCCTCTCAATGCTGAAAAAACACTGTGAAAGAATTCCCATAGGAGTTCTGGTAACACCTATTAGAAGGTGTTTATTTAATATATATTCCCACACATGCCAATTATAGAGGGAGGCTCCTATTATTCAACGAGAATTTAAAGAAAAAAATTTTTTTTAGCTCTTATCAAGAAAAAATGAAGGGAAGGGAGGGGCAGAACTTTCAGCTGGGAGATACTAGCACAGGCGCTGCAAGATGGGCTGGGCCCACGCTGGCCTCACAGTGTCAGCGTGGCACACGGAGCTGAGCCCACTTCAAGGGGGCTTAGCAGATGGACAAGGCATTGCGGTTACATTCTTACTTTCTTAGAGCCTGCACGCCTCTGACAGAAGCATCATTCATTTGCTCCCAGTTCTTCCTCCTGCACCCCGTCTCCCACTTTCTTGCCAGGCTAGCCCCAGACTTTCCAAATATAGGAAGGAAGAGGAGAGGGGATGGGGAGAGAGAGACTGCATTTTGTCCTGAGGTGCTTGTGGACTAGCTGTACGAGTGGAGTGACAACCACAGGAAGGAGGCCTCCTTGGAGAGTTCCCAGAGCCGCCGCTGCACTCAAGGAACAGCTGGTCAGGGGCAGCAGGGAGGCCTTCTTCCCTGGAGCCCAGAAGTGAGGAGCGGGGTTGGTGGGAGGGGGCAGGAAGGGCTGACAAGAGGACATGTGACGACTCTTTCTGCATCTTCCTCTGATACATAAGACAGTCCTGGACTGTTGGCCTACTCTTGGGCCTCACCAAAATCACTGTGCCGACCCATCCCAGCCCTCCCCACAACATTCCTAAGTAGCTCACCAAAAGCACCGAAAAGATTAAGGCAAAGACAGACTCTAACAGAAACCTGAAACAGGTAAGGAACCAGAGACTGGACGGGAACATGTGTGGGTCCACGTTGATTCTGGCCCTTTGCAGACACACATCTGCACCTGCCTCCTGCCCGGTCCCCTAACAAATTCTGTCTAATACTCACCCTGCAGAAGGGCCGTGGGAAGTGCATGGCTAGTGCTTTCCTAGTTCAAAGGACCAAAAGTGCACTTTGTCTTCCCTAACAAGCTGACAAAACTATTAGAAATGGTTTTGGTCGTACAGCCCACCAATCAGAAAGAAAAGGGTATTTGAGTCCTTCATGTTAGCTAACGAAAAATAATTTATGATAATAACTTATCAGAGCTACTTTAGGATTTTAGAGGTTCTTTTAAGGGCCACAGTTAAAGGTTTTATTCGTTAAGCAAGACAAGAAAAACAAATCCTTCTTCCTGACCCTCCTGGAGTTATCACAGGTCACCACTTACAGGGCAACTAAGAGAGACAAGAGGGGCTGCATTTCAGGGGTGCTGGAGGTGAGGGTGGGCAGATGCAAAGTGCCTTGAATCACTCCCACACACAAAGATACCATATAAACACACCGACACCTTCTGGAAAGGATGAGCACAAAAGCACATTAACATGCAGACTGCCATTTGGAAGACTGGTCTTGTTGCTCTGCCCAATTTTAGGGTCTATGAGTGCCCGCTTTGGGGAAAACAATCCTCGAGGAATATTAGCCCTGTAAAAAATGAGAAACATTCCACCCAAAGTGAGTATCAGCTTTGGAAGGGGGTGGGGAACAAGACCTATCCAAATTTCTTTCAACTTTTCACTTGCCTGCCAACTCTGGCAGCAGAAAGTTTAAACAGGAGTATCCTCAAATGCAATTTCCGTGTACCTTAGATACTCCACTAATACCCCAGGATTTTGAATCATGCATCATCTAAATGCAAACCTTAGATATAAAACCACCCCAAAAGAAAATGTCCTTGAATATGGTGATGATTTCAAACTCCGGTGAATAATTATCCTGGATTTCTTATCTGCAAGAATCTCCCATTTTTGTTTATCCTCTCCAGTTCACTGTATCTTCAAACAAATGGATTAGCGAGTATTGTCTGAGTGGCTGTGACTCAGAAAATACTCTTAGCACTCTCCTTCCCAACTCACAGTCACAATACTGTGGGTGCCCAGTCTACCACCCCGTAACCTCCCCTTCAGGGTCTCCCCCTACATTACTTACCCTGCAGTGCAGGCTTCATCCTCCACAGTCTCGAAGCTAAATCAACAAGCTAACTACTACCCTTCTTTTAAGAAGAAAAGGCATGTGTTTATTTCTTCCCTTTCACTTGTGCCTCCTAAATCCTTTGCCTTAGTCCCAAACCAGCCCTTGGGATACTGGCAACATGTAACACCATTCAGAAGAGGAAGATCACCCTGTAAAAATGGCAGGATAATGCCTCAAACAGACATTTCACGGCATTCTAGAACTACAGAGAAAAGATTTTTTTATTCCTCTAAATAAATAATAACATAATAAACATATAAAACAGGCTACTCATTACCTCAGTGTTCGTACCTCCCATCCAGCTATTATACATGAGCACTACTTGGTCACCCCATGACTATGGAATATAAATACATTCCTGAGGTCTGTACATTTTTAATTACCTTCAAGTTACTGAACCAGCTTAAGGGAAAAAAGCAGTAGGAAATCACTTTTTCATTGTGTTTCAAGCCAGGTACAATTAAAAAATCATTAGTTCAGTGTCAGCCTAAAGTAGAAACAAACAATTACCAACAGAACATTACATATTACATTTACTTTTCAATTCAAGTAGCGCAATTCCTGTCTGGGAAAACATAAAGAGCTATGTGTAAAAAAAATATAAGATAAACGAACCAAAAATTCTTAGGGGATCTGACTTGCTGAAGACCATGAATATGAGAGACAAAAATATAGCGATATAAACAGAAGTGGCTCAAAAATCTAAAATCATTAAATAAAAATCTTTCCCATTTGGAGTTCATAGCCGAGTATGTGTTTATATGAGTATGTGTTTAATGCTCCATGGACCTGATGAACAGGATTCTAGTACCTCAACCACGAAACACTTGGAACCTGATGCTGACATAAAAGCAAAGCAAAAGTCCTCTGAGCTTCAGCAAAAATCATTTATAAATATTCACAGTTATCTACGTTACCGAGAGACAGATAGACTAAGTCAGAATTCGCAATCCCTGCATACAAGGAGAATACACCAAATGCATAAAATGTAAACATGCATAGATGTCCAAGGCCATTTAAGTTAAGGAAAAATTGGAGCCCCACATAGCAACAGATTCGGAGGCATCAGGTTTCACAATAGTGCCCTGGAATGCCAAGAAAATGATCCACATTAAAGACAGCAAAGTGCTGTTAATGAACAAAAATTAAGAGAAAAATGTAAAAATCTTGCACTCTGAGAAGGGAGCTTTGATTACTTGGGAAATCAACTCAAGCAAAAAACTTCTGTTCCAATGATGCCAGACAAATACAATGCATACAGAAGATGTCTGCACGTAGACAAGACCATGGCGATGATGGGATCCATTCTTTCAATGTGAATTTGTCTAGTCTTTCAAGGAGGTAAGTTCAAAGCCTGTATACACTTTGCTCTCCAAAGTTGCTGTTGGTCAAAACATCTGAGACGCTTCTTGAATTTGACAATTCTGGCTTCCTTGACCTCATGGGTGCAATCCTCCACCCTCAAGCCAAAGAAAACAAAACCCCAAACATTCCTCAGTCCTGCGTTATCTCCCCTCTTCCATTTTCTACCCATCTTTCAGAAGGAGGAGGCTACAGTCCCTGCCTCTGCTGACAACTTAACCACTGGGCCACCCAGGGTGTGCTCCTTCAACTAAAATGGTTTTGCCGCCAGTGGCACAGTCATCCACTATAATGACTCAATCTCCTAAATAAGGAAATACCCCTTTGGAAGTGTTCTGCTCCCTCTCCTTCTATGGCAGTTCTCTCTTGTTCCTTGTTTTATTTCTTATTGCAATCCTTCTCTATCCCTTCTCCTTCCTTAAGTCCTGAAGTCCTCCAAGGGCCTAGCCTGTGGACTTAAGTGACCTACCACTGTTAGTACTAAGGCTCAGGCCAGAATCACATCTTAGAACCAGCCAGCCATGCCCTGGGTCAGCTTACCCCAAATTTTTTCTAATCAGGACCCCAACTGAACTTCAAAGCCAAAGCCATCGCTGTACCCAGAGCTGGCCCATGCAGTGTGCCTTTAATTCAGACCCTCAGGACGTGGACACAGTGACATCATGTTGGCTGCTGGCCAAAAAGAGAAACGGGACAATTAGGACCCAAGACTAGCTGTTTATATCAAGTCCTTAATGCATTCCTTCTCATCCCTTCCTTTGGTATAATTGCAATGAAAGACTTTCCTTTTACAGTTAAAAAAAAAAAAAAAAGAAACCGAACTCATATCACCCATGCCTAAAACAGCCCAGATGTGGCATTCTAGGCTGGGGAGGGGCATGTGGTGTTAATGGGACACACGACACCCACACAGGAGAGAAACCAGGGCAACCAGGAAAGCGAGTCAGGCATGCAATGGTGAGCTTCCACACTGGTGCTGGGCAATGGGCATTAGGGGTATTGCCAGTTGTGTTTATACAACATCAAAACATGGAGAACTAAAGAAAGACGCTTGGCACATCTGGAGAGTTCGTGACATCAGGCATTAGGTGCCTTAAAGCACCACTAGCAATGGGGAGGGAAGGGTCCTATTTAAAAGCTGGAGCAAAAAAACAGCCTAATCGTCTCTATCTCTGTTCTCAGTGTCCACGTTGGAGAAGGGTGTGCTTAACGTCTCTGGCAGAACAACTTTACAATAGCGTTATCCTTCATATACAGCCATGATGCCTCGGGGTAATTCTCTTCCCCCAACCATGCTCAAGGACACAAATCCGGCATTTCTGATATGGGGAATCATTTTGAGGGTGGTGTGGATGGCCCGTCGGTTTGGGGTTCGCTCTTTGCGCACAGGACAGTCAGCGAGGACACGCCTCATCCAGGCTTAAAGCGCTCTTTGCGAGGACGGCGGCCCTCTGCCGGGGCTCACAGGGGCAGCTGTAACCCAGCCGCCCCTCTCTCTGGTGTTTGTTTTGATAGAGGTTCATTTATGCCCAAGACAATGCCTGCCCTCTTCTCTCTGCTCCCAGCAGGAAGCGGTGGCAGGGAGGGGGGCCAGCATTGTCACACAGCTTCCAATTCACACAACCCTGTGACCACAACAATGAGGCTTCAAGTGCCACAAATAATGAGCTGCCCACTGGGAACAGGAGAGGGGGACAGGGCAAGGGAGCCAGCACGTGCAGACCTGGGGCACCAGGTAATAGGTGGCCCATAATCAGCGCTCCACTCTCAGGGCTGGGCACAGGGACCCCACCTGCCTCCTCTTGGGTGGCTTGGGGACAGAGATGTAACCAACGCCCCCAGGGATGACAAAGCCTTTTTTCCCTTTTCCCAGTTCACTTCTCTTACCATTTCCTCCAACTAAATGAGCAAACACTCAGAAAAAACAAAACAAACGAAAAAAAAATTAACGCACACAACATGCTTAGTGTTCTAAGTTACACACAGTTGCACAAGGGGCAGAAAAGTCTAATTTGAATCGACAAAAAATGAACAATATCCTTTAAAATACAGCCGGGGCTAGATGGCTGGGAGTGAATGAAATGCATTACCCAACCAACTGCTGCTGTAACACAAGCCCTCTCCTCCCCCTCCTGGGCCTCATTCATAAAAAGCCTGCTTTGCCTCAGCAGCTGCAGGAGCCGGACTGGATTTGCGTCCGTGTTTTCCAAGACAGAGGGAAAACAAATGAAACAAAGAGAATCCCTCAGATTCCACCACCGAGTCTGCCTCCTCTAGGGAAGTTTGGGCTGCCTCTCTCCGTCACCAGGTCTGTTCCCCAAACAGGCGGAGGGCATTCTGCAGAGCTGCTTGTGGGGAGCAGGGCTAATGCTTACACACCCAGTGTGTTATTAAAGAAATTCCCATCTGCTGAGTCACACGCCGTATCTCTCACCACCCTGCTATTTAAAAGATAATAATAAAAAACAAAAATCGAAGGTTCTTCCTTGTTGGTAAATGGGGGCTGTCAGTTTATCTAAAGACTGCCGAATTGGGGTAGAGGTGGCAACAAATTTCCAAAAGAGGTGGAATTTTTAAGTTGTCCACTTTTAAACTGATAGCACCATGCTCAAACTTTATACAGCCATGGTAGAAATCTTAGGAGGTTTTGTACAACTTTAATTCTTAATATTACTTTTCAAATTTCCAAACACACCAACAGTTGATATGCTGCATCCTGAAGTCCCCCAAGTCCAACCCTTTGCCATGGCTCCCCTCCCAGCAGAGCATCTTTCACCACTTCCCAGGCCCAGGGAGGCTGGTTCTTACAAAAGAACAAGCCTCGCTCAAGTACACAGTCCCTTAGGAAAGTCAGAAATCACCATGATAGATGGGAGGCTATCAAATTTTTTAGACTCAAAACCCTTCTTCAAAACAAGGCCTGAACACAGAGCATGTTCTAATTTACCAGGAATGTTTTTTTTTAAAAAACATCTTTATTCGAATATAATTGCTTTACAATGGTGTGTTAGTTTCTGCTTTATAACAAAGTGAATCAGCTATACATATACATATATCCCCATATCTCCTCCCTCTTGCATCTTCCTCCCACCCTCCCTATCCCACCCCTCTAGGTGGTCACAAAGCACCGAGCTGATCTCCCTGTGCTGTGTGGCTGCTTCCCACTAGCTATCTGTTTCACATTTGGTAGTGTATATATATGTCCATGCCACTCTCTTACTTTGTCCCAGTTTACCCTTCCCCCTCCCCGTGTCCTCAAGTCCATTCTCTACGTCTGCGTCTTTATTCCTGTCCTGCCCCTGCCCCTAGGTTCTTCAGAACCATTTTTTTTTTTAGATTCCATATATATGTGTTAGCATACAGTATTTGTTTTTCAAAAATATGAACGCTTCACGAATTTGCGCATCATCCTTGTTCAGGGGCCATGCTAATCTTCTCTGTATCGTTCCAATTTTAGTATACGTGCTGCCGAAGCAAGCACACCAGGAATGGTTTTAATGCAAGAATTAAATAGGAACAGAGTGCAGGAAGAGGAAACAGGAATAAAACCATTCTTGTTGCCCTAATACCAGAGCTGTCTTCTGGTAAATTGAGATATAAATTCTCTCCAGAGACAAGATGATCAGAGCTATTAACTGGTCCCTTCTCGGCTCTTGCAAAACAGAAGTAGGGTTTCAAAATCTCAAATGGCAAGGGGTGCGGGGGAGTCTGCTACATTTCCAGAAAATCCTAACTTTAACACTACAGTCCCTCTGTAATCCCGCCCTGCTCATCAGGGCTGGGGCCCAGGAGGTCACATTCCTGCGTGCTCCCCGCCACTCCCTCCCCCACCCCCAGACTATAATAGAAGCCCTGAGCGCTCTTGTGCAGTAAACATTCATTGCTACCACATTCTCTCCCCCCACGAAGGCCTCCCCCTCCCACCTTCACCCAGGGATTGACAGCCAAAGAAATGAGAAAATGATGTGGAGATAGCAAATGAATCTTGTAAGATACCTGGTCTGTAATTAAATCACAATAACCTCTTCAAGGCAACAATGTCAAGATAACCAACTGAGAGCAAAATAAACGAGTCTTACAGAAATTACACCAACCTTTATAGAGAGATTACCTAGTGGCTGCTGCCCGGATTCCACAACCATTTTTTTTTAACTAGTCTCAGACCTTCTGACCATAGTGTGAGAGTTCCCATGTAGAAACCTGCAGACCTGTGGTTCTCTATGTATTTTCTGTGACCATGAACATGCTTTACAGGTAAGGGGAATGTACCCATGATCATTTTTTGAGGGGGGCCCATGGAAGAAGGAGATAGATGAGTCATATAATGGATACAGATTTAGTGAGATTTTAATACCTAAATTGTCTCTGGCCCCATCTGCAAACAACTGGTAAACATCAAAATGTTTCTTAACCCCTTGGGGGTGGGCATGGTTACCCAAAGACATGGTAACTTCCCTAAAGGAAAAATAAAATACACCCTACGACGCACATCAATTAATCAAGTTTGCCCCTAACTAAATGTGTGGTATATAGGGCAAGATACCTTATAAGCTCTCTGTCCATCAGCGTCCTCATCTATAGAATGGATATAACAATGAAGCTGACTCTTGCAGGGTTGTCATAAGGGCTGATACAGAATAAGTGCTCAATAAATATTAGTTGCTTTGCTAAGCTGTCATTATGTCACCTCACCCCCCATCTAAACTCTCTGCACCGACTTTCCAACACAGAGAACAAAATCCTTTTTTTTTTTTCTGTCCCACGTGATGATCTGGCTGTGCCCACCCTCTACCCCTCCCTCATGGGCTCCAGCCCCACGACTGTCTCTTCCTCTTTCTCTGCTGTCCCATATGCATCCCATATGCATCTGCCAGTCCTGCTGGCGCTTTGGGATTCCAACTGCATCTCCCAACAACCTTCACCATTATCCTGGTCTAAGATGCACATTCTCTGCCCTGGATCATGGCAACTGCCACCTCCTACTGGTCTCTCTGCTTCTGTTCCGGCCCTAGAGTCTACTGGCAACACAGAAGCCAGTGTCACCCCCCTGCTCAGAATCCCGCCATCTCCTGTCCCTGTCAAAGCCAAGGTCCTCACCATGGCCCCCTGCCCTCCAGCCTCCTGGCTTTCCTGCAACCCTTCCTTTAGGTCTCTGCCCAAATGCCACCTCACTAGAGACCCCCTCTGAGTACCCTACAGAAAAGAGCACCCCACCCAGCACAGTCCCCAGGCCGCCCTGATTTAACAAAAGCTCCACGAAGGCAGAGACTCGTCCATGGCTCTGTTCCTGTACCGAGAACAGCACCTGGCACAGGGCAGGTGCCCAGAGAGTGTGGGGTGAATAAACAGCCCTGCTCCCCACATGCACACACCCCAAGATCATCCCCACCTTGGGGACTTTCCACCTATGGTCCCCTGCCACCACGTCCCCATGTCTCCTCCTGGCTGACTCATACTCTCAGGGCAAACGTCCCCTCCTCCGAAAGCCCTTCTCTGAGACCCCAACCCCAACCCCAACCCCACCCCCCACCAGTTATTCATCTATTCTTGCTCACAGAACTCATCACTGTCTGACACTGTGACTTGATTATGGTCTGTTTCTGCCACTAGAACGTTTCCATCACTGGGCCCTCAGTGGCTACAACAGTGCACCTGAGCACCTGGCCTGTGTTTCTGAAGAATGGTGGTGCTTATACTGATGTTCTTTACAAAGGAAATCTGGGAGCGGGGCAGGAGGGCCAGTTCTTCCCCGTGCCACACACTCCGAAAGTTCTCTTTCAATGCAACACCTCTGGAGCCTGCAAACGCCTGCCGGCTGATGGGCTCTGTGGTCGCCCGCAGAAACACTCAGCAGCTAAGAGGTTATTTGTGTGCAAAGGAAAACAAACCTAAGTTACTAAATAACAGCTCAACATCTGTCACCACAGATGAGCAACTCTACGCACAGCCAATGATCCTGCACGGCATGACCTGTCCAAACACCAGGTGTCAGCTCCGCTTCTCCTTGAGCGGGCTTGAGCGCGGTCATCACAGCTGCCTGGGGACACCGCTCAAAACCAGCACCCCGACCCCAGCGCCCAGCCTCCTGGCCTCTGATGCACTCACTGCCTGCGCAGCAGAGACATCAGGTGACTTCCCTGAACAAGAAAAATTGCCCGCAAGGCCGCAGGTGGGACTTTAATGGTGCTGCTGTCATGACCTCGGGGAAACCAGGATCACAAAACGTGACTGTGGGCACTACACACATAGGGCGGGGGGAGAGCTGTGGAAGATGTGGGGGACCCACTCCAACACGAGCACCCCGCAAACGAGGTGGAAGCAAGCTCACCCACCCCAAGAGACCCCGGGCCCCCGGCCTTGAGAGTTAGATGCACCGTCAGAATTCCAATAGGATTCATTAGCGAGAGTGTTCAAACAAACCCAGTGTGAACACACACTCAGCAAACATTGACTGGAGCTTTGGGAACGGAGGCTCTGTCTTGGCGCTTGGGAGACATGGGGAAGAAAAACAAAAAGATAAGATCCTTGCCCTTGTAAAGCTTGTGTGGGTCTAAGGGAGACACAGACAGAGAAAATATACCAAAGACTTAATTATTAAGTAAGTTAAAATCATATGTTAGAAAATAATAAATGGAGAAATCCAGATTAAGATCACCAATTACCAGTCACGAGACCTCAGCAGCTCAGACTGTGGATGTGGGGTTCAGAGACATCTGAGAAGTTATGCTATTTGCCAGACAAATGTGTTCCCATTGTAATGTAAACTGCAGGACCAAGCTATCCATGTTGCGCTTGTTCCCTGCAGGATTCTCAGCTCAAGAAGAACACCAGGCACAGGTCAGAGGCTCAGCAGCATTTGCTGAAGAAATGAAATGCTCACCACCAAGTTCTCACTTCTGTGACAGAACCTCCCAAAGGTGAGGGAGGGCCTGGGCTTTTACAACAGATCCCAAACAAAACCAAACACACACACACACACAGAGGCACCTTTACCTCTCCTCCACCCCCATCCTCCCAGGGGGGCACAGGAAGGTCCACTACAACCTGCCAGCACAGTGCCCAACACAACACCTGGGCCCCGCAGTCCACGTCCCCTGCTGGCCACCTCTTCCTGGGCTGGGGTGCTCACGGACCCTGTCCAAGCTGAGCCCTGGGCCGCCTGCAGGGCTACACGGTGGAGCACAATACATCCACGAGGCAGAGATGGATCCTTCAATACCTCCAGTATTTCAGATATCCAAAAAGCACATTACAAACCTCAGTGGTGATCTAGTTAGCTTGTTTGCAAAAGATAATTTAAATAGGTGTTTCAAATTACTAGGAAGAAAGCATGACCAACACAAAGGCATGTTCCATCTAAAAGCAGCGGTTCTCAGGAAATAGCATTTGTAAAATATGCTTATTAAAGTTAGATCATTTCTTCAAGAAACATAATTCTAACATAATTTGTGTTCTGTTAAATTTTTAACTTACTAATACATGTGGGTATGTTTTTTAAGACCTAAAGTACATGACTATTTAACTGAGCCTGGAGGGCAAAGTTAAAATAACACAGCATACAGGTTAAAGTGAGCTTTCTTAATGGCTCTTTCCTTTCCCACCCTCTTTCATCCCACTTTCAGAAACTTAAGTTAAATAAAAACTTACCTGTTAGCTATTTCCTAGATAACTTACAACTGCTATAAAACATTCAATTCTTTTCCCACTACTTTATTACTTAAGGAGTTGAGGGTTAAATGTTATTAATTTTCACATAATTTAGTGCTTATACATCAGCAGATCCAGATTCTTCTTTAAGCCAATCCACAGTGAGGTTAAGGTCAGGGAAAGATTCATGACTTCTGGTCCAAACTGATAGCAACACTAAGGTATAAACAATCAGGCCATAGCTTAGAAGAGAGCAGAGAAGGTCACAGATTACACGGTGCTGACGTCTGCACAACAAGGTTGAGGACTCAAGCCCAAAATGATGAGGGTCAAGAGGTGAGGGATTCTTGCTTCAGGGAGACACTAGGCACATTTTCCAGTTGAGTTCGCAGTGAATCAAGGTCACTTGGTATTGTGTTTCCCGAACTACTGTAGAGGAAAGGCTCTGAAATGATTCCACTTTGAAGTTCACGACTGATTTCGTTACAACCAAATGACAGCAAACATTGGCACAGCGGTTGCACATAAAAGTGCTTCAGAGGACGTCAGCTAGGAAACGGAACTTTTTACAGACAAATCAGAACGTCACTTATCTAAAGGAGACGGTTTGTTTACTAACTGATTTTCAAGTCCATTTTGTGAATAAAAACTGTAGTTGGCCTATCCTGGAGAACTACTCAGCTGTTAACAGAGCCGTGCGGGACATACAGGCTTCTTCCTCTACATCTGCTCCTTTCCTTCTTCCACACAATCCACCTGAGGCCCACTGCGGGCAACTGCTCTCCACTGCAGACCGTAGCCTACACACCCACCCATATTTAGGGAAAAACATCTCAGACAGCTGGCACGAAATCAATGTCCACCTGAAAAGTACCTCTGAGAGCCATCTAATAAAGTCCAAAACCATGGCCATGAATACCAAACCGTGGAAGTCTAGACTGGTTTTTCTAAATGAGACAAGGAAAGTACTCCATGTGCAACATCTTGTAAACCCACAGCTGTTGAACAACGTCTTTCAGTCACAGAGCTGAACGCAGAGAAGACAGCCATTTTCACAACAGCGTTTCTTTTCTGGATGGGAATGCATAGGGCACTTGTCATGGCCGTTACGTAAGCACTGAGATCAGGTAACTTACCATCGTGCACCTTGCTTCATCTCAAAACCTAAAACTGTGCACTAAAGTCACCCTCATTTTGTGCCTTTCTGCAAAAGTGAAGCTATTAAAATCTGAGCAAAAGAATAAATACAAATATTTCATAACATTCTACCTTTAAGGGTCCCAAAGATTCAAGGGTGTTCCCTCTTAGAATAGTTTTATCTTCGTTGAAATTAAAGGGTCTTAATATAGTCTTTTTCCTACAGATCTCTGGGTGTAAATTACAGATTGATGTCAATGAAGTGGAAGAAATTTGAGGAAAAGGATGTTTCTTTCACAAAATATTATGCATCAGAGTATACATTCTAAGCTATAAATATTTAGCAAGGGATAATATGACGCATTTACTAATATTTCTGTCAAAATAACAACATCTGAACTGTCACTTTAACAAGCTACCTTCTCCTCATGTTTTAGTATAGAGAAGTGTTGGGATACAATCTCTTTTTAAAGAGAAACATACTGTGATTGCAGCTAAAACTGGGAGTAACCTGAGTCCGTGACTTAAAGGGCAGAACTAAGCCCTATTACTACAGTGATAACAGTAACAGGAGCATTTGATTACGTATGGCTCTCCCTAAGCCCTGAAACATTAGAAGGCCTCCATTTTCATTACAAATGTTTGAAAATGCTTTTAAAACGGATTCATTTATTGACAATATAAGGTTTTTTTTTTTTAAAGTACTTGCGTTCCTTTCCTAAAAGGAAGACATTTTGCTGTTTGTTAATTTTCACATCTGTCAGCAACTGACAACTGGATCTGTTGAGCAACCATTTATTCTTTTTGACAAAGAAATTTCATATAAAATTGGAATGGAATTTTATGATCAAGTGCAAGAGAATCTGGAGCAACTTCACAGATGGTAACATCTAACAGTGCACAGACCCCAGAGGTTCTCGTGCAGTGGCCCTGGGGAACAGGCCAGCCTTTGTATTGGTATAGAACAGACAGGCCTGGAGCTTTTCAGGAGGAAAAAAAAAATCAATACAGCAATATACAATGGCAGACAAAGCTACAAGTGTTTACAGAGTTTTAGCACATAGAAACATCCGGTTCAAAAGCTTGTTGAACTCAAATCTGTACTTGGTCTGTCACAAGCAACCCACCACCACCTCTCAAAACATCAACTCTTATTGAACACACAAAAAATTCCGTGTTTAGGCACAGAATATTGGTACAAAATATCCAAAAATGAAAGTGAACTTTTCCAAAAGTAAAACCCAGTAAATTCAAGGAAACATCCAATAATTAAGAGGAATAATAACTGTTTAAAATTTGGGGTTTGGGAATTTGGCCTCCCACCTGTCCCCATCTAGGGATGTAAATAAAAAACATTGAAGTTATAATGTAAAAAATATATATGAAAAGATCTTATAACGTGCGCCAGCCATAATCATCTTAATATGGTAACCCGGGTAATAACTTCCCGCCAGGATTTAGCCTTTGATGGTAATGGTCACACATCGATAGCTTTTACTTTAAAAGCCTCTTTCCAAACAAACAGACATCAAATCAAAAAGCACATTTTAAAATTAGAAAGATTTTGCTAATTTGTCTTCTATATTTCCAAAGATGAATCTCACTCAGAAATCTGGGTGCTCTTATCTCTCAAGATACATGAAAATGCCTCAGAAATGCTTAGTTCATATAATGGTGGGTATGTGTGTGGGTGTCAGTCACTTTCCCTTCTCCTGAGACTAAGCAGCTACCATTTGAAGTCTCCAATTCCACCCCCCCTACATTTACAATATTCTACCAATTAACACTCATTTGGATCAGCAAAGAAACATTGGTGGTGGGGGGGTTTACTGTCAGCCCTTCATACCTTAAAACTGAAAGTCAGGAAGACAATCTGACTCAAGAATTCTACAGGAAGTGAATTTGGGGATTTTTAAGGTAATAGGGAGGACAAAAAAATTTTCCCTGAACTGCCTGGTTGGCCCTTCCAAGGGGGAGAATTATATAAACCCTACCCAGCCTCTTCCACCGAACCCCTTGCCAGGTGAGGAGCTATGCCTACAGTATGTACAGAAGTTATCCGAGCAGATTTCCACTTTGCCAACGTCTCTCCTTCCACCTTCTGCTTCCCCAGCAAACCACACCACTGAGACCCTTCATTTGTGTTTGTGTAAAATAACAGGCACCTTAAATGTGCTACCTTCCATTTGTGCATCATTGCTGTGCATCAACAAAATACTGACTGTGTACATCATTAACTACGTCACGCATGCCTGTGCATTTTTAACTCATTCTAGCACCACAACTCTGTTTACTAAAATACACTCAGCATTTATTGGTCACACAGCCTTTCATCAACTTACAACTTAAAAATGGGATCAGACAATAGGCGGTCTTTTGTGACTGGCTTCTTTCACTTGGACATTGTCTCCAAGATCCATCCATCCATTTTACTTTTTATCAGGTGGCAAAATAGTTTGTCGATCTATGATATCAATGCTTTAGGTGGGAAAACTGTCCTCTTTCACAGCCCACCAGTCACACGTTACATGGTAGGTGGTCATAGATAAGGACTTTAATGTTTGAACAGATCGCCACTCTTTTTGGCTTCATTCTTATACAAGTAAAATTTAATAAAAAGAAAACTGCTTACTAGGTTTAATAATAAGTTACAAATAAGTTAAAAGTCAATTATTAGAGGAAAAGATACAAAGTAAGTTGGTTGTTGCTTTTTTAAGTCTTTTGAGATACCAGAGTAATATGTGTTGCATTTGCCAAAGGCATAGCGGCCTATAATAAGGGCAACCACACACATAAGGCTTTCCTGGCACCACAAAGATGTGATTTAGGCACTAAAAGAATATATGTTAACATTTATTAGTCAGTAGTTCATTAGGCATTGTTAAGTAATTTCTAATCAAGAACCTATCATCATGGAGCCATCTGAGCAGGCACCAACAGCTATGAAAACTTTAAAGGAAATTTTGGTACAAGCTTCAGTCTCGTGAAGGCTTGCACATGGTTTTGTATGTGACTCTAATTACCTGGCTAGGAGGCATCAAGAATATAAAAAAGGAAATGATCTTTTCTTTATGTTTACCCATATTATTTTCTGCTTTTGTTTTAAGCATTACAAGGTAAGTGAACACACATACTTAGGGTGGTAAAAACTCTATAATTTGATTAGCTTGACTATATGATTCAACATGAAGTGAAAGAAAAATAGGTTTTATAAGATGGCAGAAGTTTTATACTTTGTTTTCATGTTGTTAAATACTGTTTCCTCTTACCTCTGTGAGGGGAAGACTCTGATCAGCCCCTTCTCTGTTTTTCCCTCAGGGCATAAAGAGAGGTCCTACAGAGGGAAAAGACCAGGGAGGCCAGGGGCTTTGCTGAGCCAATCAAAACTGCAAGGCCCAGGGCTCCAGGCTCCCAGGCCAGCATTCCTGCCAGGCCCCTGGACAGTGGCTCCCTGTTCCACCCGCTGCACCACAGCACCTGTGCACGGGGCAAACTGCATTTGAAATAAACTTCCCCAGATGTGCTTCCATGTGGAAGTTAAGGTTTTCTGTGCAGGTCTGTCACAGCCCTATCGAGGGACAGGCCACCTGGAAAAACAAGGGGGAGAAATGATCCCTGACGGTTCCGTCACATGCTTTGTTTAAACGAAAGAAGTGATGATCTTTCTAGGCAAGGATACGGGTCACTCAGATGCCCCCTTCACTTTGCACCCCACTTCCCCTGTGCACTCTGACCTGCAGCGTCACAGCACACGCCGCACCCCAACATGCACACTGAGATGACCGAGCAGGATGCCTCCGGTGTTGCCAAGACTCCTCCTCCAGTCACCTGCCCAGCCCTTCTCAAACCCCAGTGGCACAGAGCCTCCTGTTCCTTCACAGAGTACCCTCATGGGGCAAAGTCCCAGAACACAAGCCATGGAAACTCAGCGGCTAATATGCATTTCCTCTGGCTAAGTCACAGATACTAAATGTTGGCAGATGAAGTGTACCCAGAGCAACTCAGGGCTATTTTCAGGGTATGGGCTTTCCTTTTATTTTTTTTAATTAATTTTTTATTTTTGGCTGTGCTGGGTCTCCGTTTCTGACTGAGGGCTTTCTCCAGTTGCGGCAAGCAGGGGCCACTCTTCATCACGATGCGCGGGACTCTCACTATCGCGGCCTCTCTTGTTGCGGCGCACAAGACGCGCAGGCTCAGTAGCTGTGGCTCACGGGCCCAACTTCTCCGCGGCATGTGGGATCTTCCCAGACCGGGGCACGAACCCGTGTCCCCTGCATTGGCAGGCAGGCAGACTCTCAACCACTGCGCCACCAGGGAAGCCCTGGACTTTCCTTTTTCTCTGAGCTCCAGGAGCAAACCCCCACGTACCATTCTCCCTCCAATGGTGCTTCCCCCGGGACTCCCCTCCTCATCAAAGTGGGAAGACCCTCCCAAGGCCACAAAAGAGCCCCTGGGTTACATTATGGGTCTTGGTCACAGGATTTAAGAATGTATCCCTGTACAGCCTGTTGTTTTCCCCCCCATTATTAAACTGTAAGACCATTCAATGAAAAAGCCCCTTCCCCAAAGAAAAAGTTCAATGGCATAAATTTAAAGGTCCACTTCAAGTCACGGTTGCATTTAATTACATTGAAGACATGGCATGTCGCCTTCTTTGTAAGGTATGGAATTTTCACTTTTCAAATGAAAGACAACCCATCCTCCAAGGAGAAGGACTAGACGAGGAGCAGGGAGGTGGCAGGCAGAGGAAGGACGAACCAGAGGCTTCGACCACAGAGACTGAAACCGCGACGTTTGCTTTTCTGAGAAACATACTACAAACATAATGAAAATGATTACAGTATAAATTAAGACTATGGATTTTTGCCTTTAAAAAAAACGGCTAGCCAGCTGACATCTTTATCGCCCCCATGGTTCCAAATGGAAAAAGCGTCACAGATGCAATTGTACAGCCTAGAACAACGAGTTCTTGTAAACAGTGTAAAGGTTTTTCTTTTTTCTTTCAAAGATAAAGAAGGCATAACCTAGAAATAATATAACTACACAAAGAAAATATTACACACAAAGAAAGAAGTTGGCAATCATGATCTGAGTTGGATTTAAGGGTTTGCTTGTTTGTCTTTCCATTTTACAGAAAGGTAAATGACCAGAAAAGTCAACTGGGAAAAGTAAGCCATGAGCTCACGTGTTCTCTTCTGTTATGAGCAGGATCTGCCTTCAGAAACTTTAAAAAAAGGGGGGGAGGGGGTTAGAAAAGAAAAAGAAAAAAGCCACTGTAAAACTAGTTTCTAAGTTAAAAGAGAAAATAATATTTAACTGACTCCTGAGCACAAAAATTCTTTAACCACTTTAATCGATTGAAATTGATGCTAGAAGTAACTGCTGAGAAACCACAAGGAATAAACATGAAGCCCACTGCTTTGCTGAAAACCAGGGAGATGTCAGGCAGAGAGGAAAAAGGAAAAGGACAGAGAAAAATGTGTTTTGCACAAGGATGAACAGAGTTGCTTCTGCACAGCCTCCACACTGAGTGGAATCACCTGATGGTGCCCAGGGGACAACACCACCCCTCACCACCCTCCCGGGGCTGTCTGCATGGGCACAGCATCCTCAGGGAGTCCCGATCAAGGCCAAGCAGTAAACAGTTTGAGAAATTACACAAAGTGCAAAGTTGACATCATTATTTACATGCAATCAGGAAAAAGATCCCCTGACAGAGGGAGACTTGCATTAGATAAATGCCTTTAAAATCCTTTAATAGAAGAGATGCACATACTATGTAAACAGACACTGGCACCTCTGACTAAAAAGCACCCTGGATAAGTGACTGGGCTCAGAGCACAGGAAGAGAGTTTGTAATGTAGAAGACAGCAGGACAACTCTTCCCTTTGACCTTTCACTAGTCCTAGCTCATGACTCAGAGATGGTGGCTGCCCTGCCCACCAAGGGAGGTGCCTGCATCTCCTCCTCCAACGTTGTCCGTGTCCAAGAGGCTCACTTGAACCCTGGGATGAGGGCAACCGCCGCTTCCATGCAGGTCGCTTTCTAACTTTGGAAGTGGCACAGAATCTGATGCTTTCAGATTAAAATCTATCCATTCAGAGGGCGTATAAAACATCTGCTCCTGCACAAAGCCCCTCAGTCCAGCATCAGCACATGCAGGTCACCCCAGAGTTCTTCACCAACCTACAGCAGTCACTAAACCAGTTACCAAAACTAAAAAAACTGCAGAAGAAAAAGAAAATCCCTAGCCATCACTGGAACATGAGCCAAGGCTCCAGAGGTTAAATACACAAATTGAGGACCCCATTGTCCCTCACAAAGAGGCAACCTCAAGAATCATTCCTGTTGCCCTTCTGCCTCCTTTGCCCTCTTCAAAGAAAAGGTTCTCATGCCACAAACGGCCTCCAGGCACATGTGCAAAATACTTGTAACCCATTCAAGAAGCAGACACATACCTTTTCCAGAAACTACCACCTGATAACGCCAATTTTTTCCTTCTGAGTTGAGGATTCTAAAAGTTTCTGCAGAGTGTTTCCAATGTAGAACTGATTTTAGTTAGAAATACAGCTGGGTTGAGGGTGAGAGGTTGCCTTTTTCAGGCTCAATAAAAATAGGACAGTCGATGCCCATCTTCTACAGGTTCAGCGTTCTAGTAAAGGTGGGGGAGAGGGCTGGGTAACGTTTAACTTGGATGATGAAAGGCAATGTCTCCTTAACCATTTCTACGTGCTCAAGGCCCTACACTGTCTCCTGGATTCAGTCAACCTGACAGTGTCACAATTTTGAGGTGGGTGTTGTAACAGTGTTTGGATTTGTCTGAAGGCATTTATTTGGAGGGCTACAGGGGCGCCTTCCACTCAATCCCCAAATGCAGAAAACTCTGGTTGGCCAGGAGTGGCCCAGATGGTGACTTTCTTCTGCTCTACAGGCCAGACAGATTCAGGCAAGGACAGAAAACGGGTACCACACTGGAGTCTCCTGCCATGCAGTGACTCCTTCCCAGGAACCAGGACAGGAGGCTCTACCTGACTCCCTCCCATCAGGTCTCAGGACCGAGGACTCACTGGCACATATGGATCCAGGGCACTCCTGAGGATATTTAAACTGCACTGCAGCCTTCGTGTATGTCATCAACAACCAGAAATAGTGCCATTTTCATCCCGAACACAGGTCCTGCGCAATCCTCAAGTGGGTGAGAGAGGTAAGGAATGCCCACGTCAGGATCAGTTCTCCACGACTGAGGAAAAGGTTAGGATGGCAACAAGCTGGGAGGGTGTTCACATTTCAGAGGCCCAGCTCACAGTCTACCCGCTGGGTCATCTTGTACCATCTTGTACCAGCTGTGCCCAAACCATGCCAAATAAGCCCTATGAGTGAAAAATACATACACGAACCTGGACCTTTTTTTCCCAACATGGGCAAAAGGGGATGGGTGATTTCACTGTAACATGCAACCTATAAAGAGGCAGCTTGGAGGTCCCCACACTGTGAGACCTGGGCCCTCTCTTGCAGCTAGCAGCTTTCTTTCAAGTGGGAGATCTGTTCAAAAAGGTCAAGATGTTAGTCTTCCTCCTGGTCGGCACTGTTGTTGTTTTAACTCCCTGCTTAACAATTAGACCACAAAGTAAGGACCATTTGCAACAATGATAATTATTCTGAGTCTCCATTAGATGAGCCAAGGAAACCATGTTACACCTTCAAGTTTCCCTCCCCTTGTTCTGAGTCTCCTGGCCTCACAAGTGTGCCAGCCCTGAATGGCTGGAATGAACAAGACCTGTACTGAGGTCATTTGCTGGGAAATCTAACGCTCAACCATAGACCTCAGCAACTTGCTTTCGACACCTGTGATTAAGGAGACTGTACTTGGCGAAGCTTACAAGTACAGTCTGGGGCAGCCACGGACCACGCATGGAAAGGGAAGGGTGAGAGAGGGCAGGGCCTGCAGGGGAGATGGGCTGGGCACAACTAGAAGGCTGGGCATGGAGAAACCATCCATAATTGGATTAGACAGCCGCCAGCAACCCATGCTTTCATCACATCAGCCCAGTTAGTGTGCTGTGTCTCAGCTAGTGGCCATGCAGGTGTGCTTTGCGTAAGCAAACCCAAAAGATATCCACATTCCAGATTTACAATATGGATACCGTATTGGGCATCCCACATGGTCCGACCTCCTGCTTCTCTTTCCCTTATTGCCTGGGGAGGGAATCATGCCAGAAGGAGCCCCAAGGGGAAAATGACACAGGCTACTGAGTATTAACATTAATAGTATAAAAACAGCAAGCTAGACTGCTTTATGCACTTATCTATTTCAATCCTCAAAATACCTCTAAAGGTGTGTCTATTCCCAATGTACTGATGAGGTCTCCAGACATGCTCCATAAAACCCCTGGGAGATACCTGCTCACAACTGTCAGAATGGCTATTATCAAAAAGACAAGCAATAAAAACTGTTGCTGAGGATGTAAAGAAAAAGGAACCCTTGGGTGCCGTTGGTGGGACTGTAAATTGGTACAGCCACTATGAAAAACAGCATGAAATTTCCTCAAAAAATTAAAAATAGAAAATATGACACAATCCAGCAATTCCATCCCTGGGTATTTTTCCAAAGAAAACAAAAACACTAATTTGAAAAGATACATGCACCTCTATGTTCATTGCAGCATTATTCACAATAGCCAAGACAAGGAAGCAACCTAAGTGCCCATAGATAGATGGATAAAGAAGATGTGGTGTATATATATACAACGCAGTATTACTCAGCCATAGAAAAGAATGAAATCTTGCCATTTGCAACAATATGGATAGACCTAGAGGGTATTATGCTAAGTGAAACAAGTCAAAGAAAGACAAATACCATGTGATTTCACTTATATGTGGACTCTTAAAAAAAATGAAACAAATGTACAAACATAAAACAGAAAGAGTCAGAGAAGAAACAGGTGGCTGTCAGAGGGGAGGGGGTGGGAGGATGAATGAAATAGGTGAGGGAGATTAAGAGGTACAAACTTTCAGTTACAAAATAAATGAGTCACGAGGATAAAATGTACAATGTGGGGAATATAGTCAATAATAATGTAATATCTTTGTATGGTGACAGATGGTAACTAGACTTACCGTGGTGATTATTTTGAAATGTATAGAAATATCAAATTACTGTGTTGTGCGGCAGAAACTAACATAGTATTGTAGGTCAATTATACATCAAAAACAAACAAACTCATAGAAGAAGAGATCAGATTTGTGGTTCCCACAGGCGGGGGTGGGGAGAGGGGCAACTGGATGATGGTGGTCACAAGGTACCAACTTCCCGTTAGAGGATAAATAAGCACTAGGGATGTAATGTACAACATGGTTAATATAACTAACACTGCTGTAAGTTATATATGAAAATTCCTGAGAGTAAATCGTAAGAGTTCTCATGACCAGGAAAAATATTTTTTTCTTTTTCCTTTCATATTATACCTACATGAGATGATGGATGTTCACTAACTTGTGGTAATCATTTCATGATGTATGTAAGTCAGATCACTATGTTGTATACCTTAAACTTATACAGTGCTTGTATATCAATTATATCTCAATGCAACTGGAAGAAAAACAAAACCCTAGAAGCCACAAATTCTGTTGGATCTCAAAGCCCATGCCCCTAGGACTGATCAACACCACCTCTTATAATCAGTATTTAAACGTAAATTTTGCTACTCCTCCCCAATAAGGACATTGTTTTAAACTCTGGATTACCTAGCACAGAAATCAGTGAGTATTTTCTATGGATGCTATTACTTGATGTTCCCAAATTCAGCACACACACCCTACTTTCACGTGTTATAGTGAAATAGGGAATTGTAGCATCTGAGAGAAAGAAGGATGAAGAAACTCACATGTCAAAAGGAATCTGCAAGTACCTGACTGGGTACATTCAATTCTTGGTACAAACAAGATATACACTGTATTGTTTCTAAAAACATCCTTTATATAAGAAAATTAGATTCAATTCCTTGTAACAAGATGTCATGCTGATGAGTTGGAGGTTAATTACTACAAGACACTAACCAATCAAGACAAATTTCAGTTGCAAACTGAATTGTAACCATAAAATTACGAACTACTAGGAACTGTTCCCATGTTTAACTGCTCGCACCCTTTTAAATGTACACACACACACATACACAATGTATGCGTGTTCATATTCTTTCTAGTTTAATAAGTTGTCCAAAAACTAGGCATGTTATAAATATGCAGTTTTAAATGACAAGTGATTAGAATTATAATAACTCAGGTAAACGATTACCATAAACTAGGACATGTTGTCAGGTATGAGTTAGCCTGGCCTAAAGGGCTCAGCAGGATAATCTGTGCTTTGGCCAGCCCCAACCACCGAGGTTCATGCCTCATCCTGTACGAATAGGTTCATACACTATTCTCTCTAGCAGTAAAAGCAAAGGAAAAAAAAAAAAGGATTCTCAGATATTTTGTATTTACAAATGGGAAAAGATTCCCCTAGGCCTCCTCTGTTTACTGCCATGAGGAGGAGAATGCCAGCTCTCTGCACCATATATCAACTAATCCCAAGGTGGACAAAAACTTATACTTAAAAACTGGACTTAAATGCCATTTCATATGTGACAGACCAATCAGAAACTGTGCATGCACATAGTACCGAAATAACTTCTAATCTTTCCCAGGAAGAAGGAAGGAATTTTACAAAACAAGTTGTTTTAAACATATATAAACTCACTTTATGACAAAAGTGCTTTTTCTGGGAAATAGCATCACTATGCTACACAAAATTTATGAGGTGGTTCCTAATAAAAATAATATATTGAGCATAAACTAACTCCTCTACATTAAATTAAAGTTAAAAGCCATGGTATGGTGATAAGGCAGATGTTAGTACTATCTAGTACAAGAACATGTTTTGAAATAGAAAAATATTCTACTCTATCTTTAAGAAAAGTAAGATTTTATTTTAGCTTAAGGTTTAAAAGAAAAAATATGGAAATCCTTCTAAGATCATAAATAAGGCAAGGAATTCTCTCATCATCCTTATTCAGATACTGCAATAAGACAAGAAAAAGAAATAAAAAGCATACAGACTGGAACGAAAGAAAGAAAACTGTTCCTATTAGCAGATGACATGACTGTCTATGTAGAAAATCCCAAGAAATTCTAAAACAAAGCAAAACAAACAAAACAAAACAAAACCCCAACCCACCTCCTAATACTATTATGTGAGCTCAGCAAATTGTATTTCAATATACTAGGAATGGAAAAAAAAAAATACTTAGGTACAACTCTAACAAAACATACACAGGAATCATATGTTGAAAACTATAAACTGCTAATGAAAGAAATCAAATAGAAACTAAAATACATGGGGAGACACACTGTGCTCAAGGAATGAAAGACTCACATCATACATATGTCAGTTCTCCCCCAAATTGATACACAGGTTTAGTGCAATTCCTGGCAAAACGCCAGCAAGATATTTTAAAATGTAGACATGCTTATTCCAAAATTTATATCAAAGGCAAAGGACTAGAATAGCTAAAACAATTTTGGAAAAGAACAATGAAGTGGAAGGAATCAGTTTACCTGATTCAAAATTTACTATAGAGCTACACCAATCAAAATTGTGTGATACTGGCAGAGGAAGAGACACAGATCAATGGAACAGAATAGGGAACCCAGAAATAAACCCACACAAATATGCATGACTGACTTATGACAAAGGAACAAAAGCAAGTCAGTGGAGGAATGACAGCTTTTTCTACAAATGAGGATGAACTAGATATCCTTTGGGGTGAAAAAAAACTGAACCTAAGTCTCATACCTTATACAAAAATTAACTCAAAATGGGCCATGAACCATTTAAAATATAAAACTATAAATCTTTTAGAAAAAAAATAGAAGAGAATCTTTTGGGGTCTAGCACTAGCCAGAGTTCTTAGACACCAAAATCACAAACCATGAAAGAAAAAATTGATAAATTAGACATCAGCAAAATTTAAAACTTCTGCTTAGCAAAGACCCTACCTATCAAGTAGATAAAAAGATATGCTACAGACTTGAAGAAAATATTTACAAACCATAATCCGGCAAAGGACTAGTCTCTGGAGTACAGAAAGAACCCTGAAAACTCAACATTAAAAAACAATCCAGTTAGATAATCAGCAAAACACATGAAGAGATGTTTAACCGAAAAGGATATATGGATTGCAAATACAGGCATGAAAAGGTGGTTCAACATCATTAGCCATCAGGAAAATGCAAATTAAAACCACAATGACAAGGGGGACCTTCAAAATGGCAGATGAGTAAGACATGGAGATCACCTTCCTCCTGAGCAATAGATCAAAAATACTTCTACAAGTGGAACAACTCCTACACAACACCTACTGAACGCTGGCAGAAGACCTCAGACTTCCCAAAAGGCAAGAAAATACCCATGTACCTGGCTGTGTGACTGACAGGGTCTTGGTGCTCCAGCCTGGTGCCAGGCCTGAGCCTCTGAGGTGGGAGAGCCAAGTTCAGGACACTGGACCACCAAAGACCTCCCTGCCCCACATAATATCAATCGGTGAGAGCTCTTCAAGAGATCTCTATCTCAACGCTAAGACCGAGCTCCACCCAATGGTCAGCAAGCTCCAGTGCTGGATGCCCCATGCCAAACATCTAGTAAGACAGGAACACAACCACACTCAAGAGCAGAAAGGCTGCCTAAAATCATACTAAGTTCACAGACACCCCAAAACACACCACTGGACGTGGACCTCCCTACCAGAAACACAAGATCTAGCTCCACCCACCAGAACACAGACACCAGTCCCCTCCACCAGGAAGCCTACACAAGCCACTGAACCAACCTCACCCACTGGGGGCAGACACCAAAAATAACGTGAACTACGAACCTGAAGCCTGTGAAAAGGAGACCCCACACAGTAAGTTAAACAAAATGAGAAGACAGAGAAATATGCAGCAGATGAAGGAGCAAGGTAAAAACCCACCAGACCAAACAAATGAAGAGGAAATAGGCAGTCTACTGGAAAAAGAGTAATGATAGAAAAGATGATCCAAAATCTTGGAAATAGAATGGAGAAAATACAATAAACGTTTAACAAGGACCTAGAGGAACAAAAAAGCAAACTGTGATGAACAACACAATAAATGAAATCAAAAATTCTCTAAAAGGAATCAATAGCAGAATCACTGAGGCAGAAGAACGGATAAGTGACCTGGATGATAAAATAGTGGAAGTAACTACTGCAGAGCAGAACAAAAAAAAGAATGAAAAGAATTGAGGACAGTCTCAAAGACCTCTGGGACAACATTAAATGCACCAAAATTAGAATTATAGGGGGTCCTAGAAGAAGAAGAGAAAAAGAAAGGGACTGAGAAAATATTTGAAGACATTATAGTTGAAAACTTCCCTAACATGGGAAAGGAAAAAGTCAATCAAGTCCAGGAAGCGTAGAGAGTCCCAGGATAAATCCAAAAAGCAACATGCCAAGACACATATTAATCAAACTATCAAAAATTAAATACAAAGAAAAAATATTAAGAGCAGCAAGGGAAAAGCAACAAATAACATACAAGGGAATCCCCATAAGGTTAACAGCTGATCTTTCAGCAGAAACTCTGCAAGCCAGAAGGGAGTGGCAGGACATATTTAAAGTGATGAAAGGGAAAAACCTACAACCAAGATTACTCTACCCAGCAAGGAACTCATTCAGATTTGACAGGGAAATTAAAACCTTTACAGAGAAGCAAAAGCTAAGAGAATTCAGCACCACCAAACCAGCTTTACAACAAATGCTAAAGGAACTTCTCTATGCAGGAAACTAAAGAGAAAGAAAAGACGTACAAAAAACCCCACAAAACAATTAAGAAAATGGTAATAGGGACATGCGTATCGATAATTACCTTAAATGTAAATGGATTAAATGCTCCAACCAAAAGACAGAGACTGGCTGAATGGATACAAAAACAAGACTCGTATATATGCTGTCTACAAGAGACCCACTTCAGACCTAGGGACACATACAGACTGAAAGTGAGGGGATGGAAAAAGATACTCCATGCAAATGGAAACCAAAGGAAAGCTGGAGTAACAATTCTCGTATCAGACAAAATAGACTTTAAAATAAAGACTATTACAAGAGACAAAGAAGGACACTACATAAAGATGAAGGGATCAATCCAAGAAAAAGATATAACAATTGTAAATATTCATGCACCCAACACAGGAGCACCTCAATACATAAGGCAAAGGCTAACAGCCATAAAACGGGAAACTGAGAGTTAGAGAATCATAGTCACCCCACTTTCACCAATGGACAGATCATCCAAAATGAAAATAAATAAGGAAACACAAGCTTTAAATGACACATTAGACAGATGGATTTAATTGACATTTATAGGACATTCCATCCAAAAACAACAGAATACACTTTCTTCTCAAGTGCTCATGGAACATTCTCCAGAATAGATCATATCTTGGGTCACAAATCAAGGCTTAGTAAATTTAAGAAAACTGAAATCGTCTCAGGTATCTTTCCTGACCACAATGCTATGAGACTAGATATCAATTACAGGAAGAAAATCTGTAAAACATACAAACACATGGAGGCTAAACAATACACTACTAAATAACCAAGAGAGCACCGAAGAAATCAAAGAGGAAATCAAAAAATACCTAGAAACAAATGACAATGGAGACACGACGACCCAAAACCTATGGGAGGCAGGCAAAGCAGTTCTAGGAGGGAAGTTTATAGCAACAGAATCCTACCTCAAGGTACAAGAAAAATCTCCAATAAACAACCTAACCTTACACCTAAAGCAATTAGAGAAAGAAGAACAAAAAACCCTCAAAGTTAGCAGAAGGAAAGAAATCATAAAGATTAGATCAGAAATAAATGAAAAAGAAATGAAGGAAACGATAGCAAAGATCAATAAAACTAAAAGCTGGTCCTTTGAGATAATAAACAAAATTGATAAACCATTAGCCAGACTCATCAAGAAAAAAAGGGAGAAGACTCAAATCAACAGAATTAGAAATGAAAAAGAAGAAACAAATGATACTGCAGAAATACAAAGGATCATGAGAGATTACTACAAGCAACTCTATGCCAGTAAAATGGACAACCTGGAAGAAATGGACAAATTCTTAGAAAAGCTCAACCTCTGAGACTGAACCAGGAAGAAATAGAAAATATAAACAGACCAATCACAAGCACTGAAATTGAAACTCTGATTAAAAATCTTCCAACAAACAAAAGCCCAGGACCAGATGGCTTCACAGGCGAATTCCATCAAACATTTAGAGAAGAGATAACACTTATCCTTCTCAAACTCTTCCAAAATATAGCAGAGGGAGCAACACTCCCAAACTTATTCTACGAGTCCATCACCCTGATACCAAAACCAGACAAAGATGTCACAAAGAAAGAAAACTACAGGCCAATATCACTGATAAACATAGATGCAAAAATCCTCAACAAAATACGAGCAAACAGAATCCAAGAGCACATTAAAAGGATCATACATCATGATCAAGTGGGGTTTATCCCAGGAATGCAAGGATTCTTCAATATACACAAACCAATCAATGTGAAACACCATATTAACAAACTGAAGGATAAAAACCACATAATAATCTCAACAGATGCAGAAAAAGCTTTTGACAAAATTCAACATCCATTTATGATAAAAAACCTTCCAGAAAGTAGGCATAGAGGGAACCTACCTCAACATAATAAAGGCCATATATGACAAACCCACAGCCAACATGGTTCTCAATGGTGAAAAACTGAAACCATATCCACTAAGATCAGGAAGGAGACAAGGCTGCCCACTCTCAGCACTGTTATTCAACAGAGTTTTGGAAGTTTTAGCCACAGCAATCAGAGAAGAAAAAGAAATAAAAGGAATCCAACTCGGAAAAGAAGAAGTAAAACTGTCACTGTTTGCAGATGACATGATACTATACATAGAGAATCCTAAAGATGTTATCAGAAAACTACTAGAGCTAATTAGTGAATCTGGTAAAGTAACAGGATACAAAATTAATTCACAGAAATCTCTTGCATTCCTATAGATAAAAAATCTGAAAGAGAAACTAAAGAAACACTCCCATTTACCACTGTAACAAAAAAAATAAAATATCTAGGAATAAACCTACCTAAGGAGAAATAAGACCTGTATGCAGAAAACTGTAAGACACTGATGAAAGAAATTAAAGATGATACAAACAGATGACATATACCATGTTCTTGGATTGGAAGAATCAAAACTGTGAAAATGACTATACTAACCAAAGCAATCTACAGATTCAATGCAATCCCTATCAAACTACCAATGGCATTTTTCACAGAACGAGAACAAAATATCACACAATTTGTACGGAAACACAAGAGACCCCGAATACCCAAAGCAATCTTGTGAAAGAAAAACGGAGCTGGAGGAATCAGGCTCCCTGACTTCAGACTATACTACAAAGCTACAGTAATCAAGACAGTATGGTACTGGCATAAAAAAAGAAACAGAGATCAATGGAACAGGATAGAAAGCCCAGAGATAAACCCATGCACATATGGTCACCTTATATTTGATAAAGGAGGCAAGAATATACAATGGAGAAAAGACTGCCTCTTCAATAACTGGTGCTGGGAAAACCGGGCAGCTACATGTAAAAGAATGAAATTAGAACCCTTCCCAACACCATACACAAAAATAAACTCAAAATGGATCAAAGACCTAAATGCAAGGCCAGACACTATAAAACTCTTAGAGGAAAACATAGGCAGAACACTCTATGACATACGTCACAGCAAGATCCTTTTTGACGCACATCCTACAGAAATGGAAATAAAAACAAAAATAAAGAAATGGGACCTAATGAAACTTAAAAGCTTTTGCACAGCAAAGGAAACCATAGACAAGAGGAAAAGACAACCCTCAGAATGGGAGAAAATATTTGCCAAGGAAGCAACTGACAAAGGATTAATCTCCAAAATATACAAGCAGCTCATGCAGCTCAATATCAAAAAAACAAACAACCCAATCCAAAAATGGGCAGAATACCTAAACAGACATTTCTCCAAAGAAGATACACAGATTGCCAACAAACACATGAAAGGATGCTTGACATCACTAATCATTAGAGAAATGCAAATCAAAAATACAATGAGGTATCACCTCACACCAGTCTGAATGGCTACCGTCAAAAAATCTACACACACGGGCTTCCCTGGTGGCGCAGTGGTTGAGAGTCCGCCTGCCGATGCAGGGGACACGGGTTCGTGCCTCAGTCCAGGAAGATCCCACATGCCGCGCAGCAGCTGGGCCCGTGAGCCATGGCCGCTGAGCCTGCGTGTTCGGAGCTTGTGCTCCACAACGGGAGAGGCCACAACAGTGAGAGGCCCGTGTACCGCAAAAAAAAAAAAAAAAAAAAAATTCTACACACAATAAATGCTGGAGAGGGTGTGGAGAAAAGGGAACCCTCATGCACTGTTGGTGGGAATGTAAATTGATACAGCCACTATGGAGAACAGTATGGAGGTTCCTTAAAAAACTAAAACTAGAACTACCATACGACCCAGTGATCCCACTACTGGGCATATACCCTAAGAAAACCATAATTCAAAAAGAGTCATGTACCACAATGTTCATTGCAGCTCTATTTACAATAGCCAGGACATGGAAGCAACCTAAGTGTCCATCGACAGATGAATGGATAAAGAAGATGTGGTACATATATATAATGGAATATTACTCAGCCATAAAAAGAAACAAAATTGAGTCATCTGTAGTGAAGTAGATGGACCTAGCGTCTGTCATACAGAGAGAAGTAAGTCAGAAGAGAAAAACAAATACCGTATGCTAACACATATATATTGAATCTAAAAAAATATTGGTTCTGAAGAACCTAGGGGCAGGACTGGAATAAAGACGCAGACATAGAGAATGGACTTGAGGACATGGGGAGGGGGAAGGGTAAGCTGGGACGAAGTGAGAGAGTAGCAGTGACATATATACACTACCAAATGTAAAATAGATAGCTAGTGGGAAGAAGCCGCATAGCACAGGGAGATAAGCTTGGTGCTTTGTGACCACCTAGAGGGGTGGGATAGGGAGGGTGGGAGGCAGACGCAAGAGGTAAGGGATATGGGGATATATGTGTACATATAGCTGATTCACTTTGTTATACAGCAGAAACTAAGACAACATTGTAAAGCAATTATACTCCAATAAAGATGTTAAATAAATAAGTAAATAAATAAGAATAATGACAACACCAAAGGCTCGCAAGGATGTGAAGGACCTGTGTCATTCATATGACTTTGCTGGTGGTTATGTAGAATGGCACAACCATTCCGGAAAACAGTCTGGCAGTTTCTTAAAAAACTAAACATGCCTCTCGTATAAAACCTAGCAATTGCACTCCTGGGCTTTTAACCCAGAGAAATGAAAACACATTCACTCAAAAACATATATATGAATGTTTATAGTAGCTTTTTTAAAAAAAATAGCCCCAAACTGGAAACAAATCCAGATGTCCTTCAAGGGTAAATGGTTAAATTAACAGTGGTACATCCCTCACATGAAATACTAGTCAGCAATAATACGGGACACACAGAAACCTGGATGACTCTATAGAGAATTATGCTAAGTGGGAAAAAAACTAATCCCAAAATGTTACATATTGTATGATTCTACTTAACCTTCTTAAAATGACATTTCAGAGATGGAGGATAGATTAGTTGTAACCAGGGGTTAAAAAGATTACAGAGGTAGGGGCAAGTGGGTGTGGCTATAAAAGGGCAACAGGAGATACCCTTGTGTTGATGAAAATGTTCTGTATATTGACTATGTTAATATTAATGTCAATAGCCCTACTGTGATATTGTAATATAGTTTTACAAAATATTACTATGGGGGGAAACTAGTGTATAGGATTGCTCTGTATTATTTCTTATAACTACATGTGAATCTACAATTATCTCAAAAATTTTTTTTTATTTAATGGAAAAAAATCTTTCAACAACAATACGTTCACTTGCCATCCTGAGGCAGCCTAAGCAGACAAATGGCTTCTTGCAAATCACATAATTTCCCAATATAGGCTGTCCAGATGTAGAACATATCCTGTCCATGTGTTACCACTTCATCAGGAAGTCACAGCTCCAAAGAGGTTAATTTTTAGGTCTTTATTTAGAAATCCCATCTTTAAGCTAAACTGCATTCTTAGCAGAAGGACCACTTCAGTTATAATAGTTTAGGATTATATACTACAAAAATAATAAACTAAGGGAAGAATTCAAAAGTAAGCAATCACAATAATTAGCACAAAAGAATTCCTAAGCCAATTATTGAGCAACTTTCTGAAGGAACAAGACTATTTTAAACTAAAAGAATGCATATCCAAGACATGTTTATTGCAGGGTTATTTGTAATACTAAAAAACTGGAAACAACCTAAATGCCTAATTTGGAGTGATTAAACAAATTGTGTCCATCATTCTAGCATTATGCAATGGTTAAAAATAACAAGGTAGATCCACATGTACTGCCAGTAAATGATAATCAAGGTAAATTATTAAGCTGAAAAAAGGTACAGAACAATGCAAAAGAATGATCCCATTTCAGTCTTCAAAACTATATTAGAATATGTGCCTATAAATAATAATAAGATGTCAATAAATGAGATAGAGTATTTTCAAAGTTATTTGTAATGATTCGGAGGAAAGGGATGATGACTTGGATGGATGAAGGAGGAATGACTTTATGCTACAGACATTTTAAAAATGTATCTTCACCGTAATTAAAAAAAAAAGTCAATCGGAATGCAAATTTAGATTTCTATCAATCAACTGTGATTAAAACAACGTGTGTTTTCCACTTAATTCAACTTGGTAAAAAAAAAAAAAGTTACTTCTTTTCATATCATCTCATATATCAGATTCAGGTATTTATCCAAATCTGTCACTGACTTGTTCCTTCTTAAGAAGTGACTAGAACAGGGACTCACAAACTCATGTCTTTCAAGGAACTCTACATATTAATAGGAAAGTTATTTGTTCACACAGATTCGAGAAATGCTGTTTAAAACATAAACAGGGAGGGGATAAGATAATCAGCCTTTTACTTGGCCAGTGTATGAATAGATGCTTAGTGGATTTCGAAGTTTGAGAAACAGTGAACTTGACCCCCTCACCTTTGCAATATCCCAATGTTGTCTATATTATCCATCAAGTAGACAAAGACAGGAAATGGACTCAGTATGACCTCAGCACCTGGCACTATGATAGCACAGGTCATCATATATAAGGAGTATGTGATGTGCATATGCAAATAGGAGTTATAAAATCTGCAAGGTAGTTATAAAATCTCCAAGTAGTTTACATATTTGCCTTACAATCTTGTTTATACTATCATATTTACCAAGACAGAATAAATGTGATACCTCATTATTTCTATTCAAAAATTATTTGATAAACAGTAAAAATAAAGCCAAGTACTACTTTGCAAAAAGTTCAGTCAAATAAATCTAACATAACTGAGAAATTGGGTTCCACAAATGATAAGCAGTGTCTTCCCCAGTTATTTGGTAGTTCCCCTTAAAAAGTAAAAATCTTATAATGGACTTAAATAGGAGCTGAGGTGAGAGGACACTTAATTCTAGCAAAAGTGATCAGACAAGTCCCCTCCACATTCCAACCCCAATTTATTCCTCTTTTTTTGCCAAAAAATTTTAAATTTCTCGCACCTACTGAATATTCCAGATAAACTTTAGAATCACTTTATTAAGCTCCAAACAAAGTGCAAAAGCAGTGGAATTGTTTTTAAATTATAAATCAATCTGGAGAGGAGTGACGTTGGTAATATTCCAGCTTCCCACCTAGGAAAAATGACGTTTCACTATATTTAAATTGTTTTTCTATATTGTTCAGTAAGATTGGGTAGATTTTTCATAAATACGTCCTGCAATTTCTTATTAGAGTTATTCTTTGTCATTTGGATTATATCATTAAAAAGAAATGCAACGTTATTAATTTCAAATATATTAAGCAATTCAATTAAGTTGTCCATCTAAACCTTAAGGGGATCCTTCAGGAGCCAGCCTGCTTGAGTGAACAGTGAAGGATGATTTGTAATTCGCATGTTAATTTCACCTGTAAATAAAAAATTGTAAAACTCTTCAAGGTACTTAAAAGAGTTCTATCAAGTAGGCTACATATTCACCTTACAGTCTTATTTACTCTATTAATTTACAATACTGAGAATTATTAAATTACCAAAGTTAATTATTAAATCAGATAATATATTGCAAAGCACTTAGAATAGTGTCTGACACAGAGATATATTTTTAATAAATATGAATGCCTGTTGTTATTAGAGAAAAATGTCCACCTGGCTCCATTCTTGGCCACTAACTTTGAATAGGTGGCATTAAAGTGTATGAGGTATGTATTTTGAGTAGACCCTGCTGCACCAGCTGTCTGGAGGCTGCCCTCTGGTGCAGGGCTCTCTAGATGACAGCCCCATAAAGCTGCATACAGGTCGCTACAACAGCTAAACAACCCCAAGCCAGAGAACTCCGTGAGTGTTTTAAGGATCACAAAAGAACAGGGGACTCCAGCTCCGCCCTCAGACTTGCCCCACCAAGGCCTGGTAGGAAAACTCCACTGCTAGTGAAAGCATCTCTGACCCTTCTTTGCTTGGGTTCCCTCCGGCCATCTTCATCTCTGTTCCACCGGGATATCCTGAGACTGGCAGAGCTACTGGAGGGCTGTGGTCCCAGAGGTGCTGCAGCCCTTGCCTCAGCTCCCGTGGATGCATCCTCCTCCAGGGACAAGCCCAAGCCATGTGCTACTATGTTATCACCGTGTTTGACTCCAGAGAAAGAGACAGTATTGTTTAAATGGTTGGTCTGCATCAGAAACGATTCTGAAATGTGTAGCTCAAGATAAGAAAATTTCACAGTGGTTATCTGAAACTTAAAAAGTAATCAAAACCTCCAACTAGCCGTGTCACTTGAGTAACTTACTTTAACCTCTCTGTGGTTCAGTTCCCTTATCTGTAAAGTGGGCACAGCAGTACTTACCTAATGAGGTTAAGATTAAATAAACTGATATTTGTAAAGCACTTGGGATGGTACCTAGCACAGAGCAGTGCTCTGTAACTACTTCTTGAACAAATGGAAAAAAAAAAAAATTCTACCTTAAACCTTAAGAGAATTTTTTTAAACAAGTCAAAATTTTTAAAAGCTAAATTTTAGAATCAATTGCATTTTTAAAGTCATTACTAAACATGAGGTACTGCATTCACTTGTGTTGGATTATATAACAGACAAAAAAGTTATTCTCTTGGGAATTTCCAGAACCCTGCAGCACAGCCAAAATACACTGACCTTGAATACATTGTTCTTGAACAAAGTGGCTGTACTGAACATGGAATTGATGTTACTAGTTCGTACCTAGCACACAGTGCCTAATGCTCTCATGCTCAATTATCTGACAGTGATGCCAGGATGGAAGAATAATACATAATTTTTAATCTTATTTAAAAGGTATTATGTACTCCCAGAGCACTTACAAGGAACCACTCTTCTGTTCTTCATGGTTTGCTCTCTGTTCATCAGCAGAAAGACAGCTGGTTTGGGAGCTGGTAATGGGTTTTTCCATTGTTTTCAAAAGGCAGAGAACTACTCACATGCTAACTTCCAGAGACACCACAGTGATCAGTCACTGGAAATCACACAGCAAAGGTCACCGTCTGAGATCCGACACATGGCTCCAGTGGCTCCCACTTCAAGGCCACTACCAGGTTGTGGCTCCAGACAGGACAGATGTGAAAGGGAATGCTGTCAGTCAGAAGGGAGCAGCCTCACCTCCTACTCCATCAAAGGGAACAGGCTCAGGGGTCAGGGAGGGGACCTGCTCAGTCACTGGGCCAGTCAGAGACCGGCCTTTGCACACCCAGCCCAGGGCCGTCTCCACTCCCTACTCTGTTCCCCTGGAAGGCATCCTTCCTATTGTCAAGGAGCCTGCGGACTAGAGAGAGTCAGAGGCTGAGCCCCTGTGCCCACTGGGCTTCTGCACCATGTGACAAACTGTAAATCACAGCCCCAGTCCAGGTCTCTGTTTTCTCACCTGTGAAGTGGAGGGGTGGGACCGGATGACTTCCAATAGGCATGTAGGTCATGAATAATGAATAATAAAATGAGGGATTATGAACCAATAAACGAAGTCTATCTATACCTTAGCACCAAGGATTGTGAGAAAGGAGCCAAAGGAGCGAGACACTCTTAATTTTTCAAAGAACAAAACTGTCAATACAGGCAGATTGAACAGACCTTACAAATTCTCCATTCCCCACTAGTTAAGATAACCAGATGTCATGCACCACAGGGGTGACGGAGCCCTTGAGCAGATGCCCCTGCTCTGTGAAGCCTTCAGCAGCCCACAGGCAGAGCTGGTCATGATGCCCCTCTTGTGTTCTCAGAACAGGGGGTATAACTGCCCATTTCTGCTCTCTTTTCCCCCACAGACTTGTCCAGAGCTGCTTTTACTGAGTTCTGCAGTATCCCTATGGAAAATACTCCACCCGGCATGCAGTAGGTGCTCAATAAATGACAATATCCCCCACGCTCACCAAAACCACAATAGCATGCATGGGTCTTTGTACTGTTCTCCTCTCCTCTCCTCTCCTTCTCCACTGTCAGTCCTCATGTGGGTCTTACTGTCACAATCTCCATGTGGGATCCTGACAGGGAACTTACCCTACTTTTCTGAAAAACAATGCAGCCGCTCCAAGCTGCTCCTCTCCAAGTCTAGGGTGTGTGTCTGTGGACTCTATGATGCATCTGTGTCCTCCTTAAGCTAAAATGCCATTCTCTCCATGAGCTTTCAGGGTGTGCTTGCGTCACCCTCCCGCCCGCCACAGCATCCCCCGACTCTGGGTGGCCCCTGCAGTGTACATCATTCCTTAGGTGCTCTTCTCATCACTGACATGTGCAGCCTGAGATGCCACAGCCATCTGAACCCTTGAGATCCCTTTCTTGCATAGGACACTAAAGACTTCCGACGTAGGCCACAAGGCTGGCCCCTTGACCTCCTAAGAGCCTCCCTTGCCCCCTTCACTACCTTCCTCAAACTTCCAAACGCTGAAATTGAATTCAAGGCAAGTTCTTCTCTCTTTGAAAGGTTACAGCTAACAGCTTCTAAACTTTAAACGTGGAAAAGCATGTGGACCTACCCTACCCAGCTCCAGGGTCACGTGAATTAAGAGATGGCCCATTTCAAACAAACCACACTGAGCAGCTCAAAGGAATGTCTCCATCTGTGGCAAGTGCAAAATTCAAACAAAGGCCATGATCAGGAATTGAGTGCACTTCGCGACCCTGCCCCCCAGGCCCCCTGCCGCCACGGCGACACACGTGGGCTGACACGGTATGTGAGCGCACCCCAGGAAGCAGACCGCAGCCCTTCCAGGCGCCCAGTGATTACAGGGCCAGGCTGAGTGCAGCCACGAGAACCCAGAAACAAAGCCTTCTGTGAAACCAGACACCGCACAAGGTCACAGAAACAGCAAGAGCTTGTCAAGCCCGAAAGCCCTTTGGTGAGGAATTTTCCTAAGCACCTGTGTCCAGCGTCGAAACAACAGCAGTCTGGACGCATACCTGAGGTGACAGGAGCACATATCCGGCCACCTCTTGGGAAAGACCATTCAAGGTCATGGGCATTTAAGACGTGAGTTCTTTCGGGCTTTTCTGTGGACTAACAGCCAGGCACAGACCAAACAATCAGTTTGAAAACACTCTTGCGACAAGACAGACCCCCATCCTCGCTCACTGACGTGGCCTCAGGTGAGTCGAGAGGCAAGGGCAGATCAGCATCCTGACTAGGTGCCTTGCCGGGTGGCCCCCACATGTGCCTCAGCTACACAGAGCCCCTAACTCAACCCAGGGGGGCCTGAAGGGGCTCCTGAAAGTAACGCTTCTAAAGTCAAGTACTTAGAAGGCAACTCTACTAGTAACTAATATGCCTTTTGTTTTGTTTTTAAAGAAATACAATCTGTCTTGCCCTACCTGCCCTCCCTTCAGGAGTTTAAGGAAAATCACCATAAAGAGAAACCCAAAGTCAGTCAAAAGCTGCTTAAAGGATGTGTAATTACGTGTGATTTAGAGACTCTATGTATGATTAAAGCCAGAAAGAAGGCTGTGTTCTTGGCAAATGCTCAGCAACGTATTCAAGCAAATACTCTTTCAACTCTAGATACACTTCCTCCCATGACACACCTCCCTAATTTGCAAAGATTTGTTCAACAGGCCAGTGGTTCTCCAAGTGCACTCTAGGTCTAGCAGCAGCAGGGTCACCGCAGAACTTGTAAGAGAAGTGCTGGGTCACGAAGCCCTGTGGGGGCGGGGGGGGGGCCCAGCCAGGTGAAACTTCACAAGCCCCCCAGGGGTCCTGTTCCCAGAATCACCACACAGGGAGATGGTCCTTCCCTGGCCACCCCTGCCCAGCTTCAGCTGGGGCTTACGGGCGTCACTCTCACATCTCAGAGCGGGCAGAGGACCTTCCCCAGGGTTTTCCCACAAGCGGGACCTTGGGACAGTCCATAGGTGGCATAACTGTGGTGGTAGCAGTGACGGGACACCAGGCTGAGACATAAGAAGAACACTGTCCAGGGCAGCATCCCTCAGCTTGTTCGCACACAGTACTCACCTGGGATGTCCTCACCACAGCTGACCATCAGGGAAATGCAAAGCAGAACCACAGTGAGATATCACCTCACACCTGCGGGGATGGCTATCATCAAAAAGACAAGAGACAACAAGTGTTGGCGAGGATGTGGAAAAAAGAGAGCCTTTATGTACTATTGGTGGGAATGTAAATTGGTGCAGCCACCATGGAAAATAGTATGGAGCTTCCTGAAAACATTAACAGTGGAACTACCACATGATCCAAGAATCTCACTTCTGGGTATAGACCCAAAGGAAACAAAATCATTATCTCAAAGAAGTGTCTGCACTCCCGTGTTCACGGAAGCATTATTCACAATAGACAAGATATAGAAACAGCCTAATGTCCATCTACAGATGAATGGATAAAGAAAATATGGTGTGTCTATATACACAATGGAATATTTTTCAGCAGCAAAAAGGAAGGAAATCCTGCATTTACGACAACATGGATAAACCTAGAGGTCATTACACCAAGTAGAACAATCTAGACAAAGCTTAGAGAAAGGCAAATACTGCAGGGAATCACTAACATGTGGAAACTGAAAGATAATGTTGAATTAAGAAAAACTTTCACTCTCAAGATAGTAGAATGAGGGTTGTCAAGGGCTGAGGGCATGGCGGAAATGGGGAGTGGCTGGTAACAGGGTTTCAAACTTTCAGTTTTAAGATGAATAAAGTCTGAGGATTTAATGCATAACATGGTGACTATATTGTATAAATGCAATGTGTTAAGCGAGCAGATCATAAGCATTCTTATCAAAAAAAAAGTAACTATGTCAGATGATGGATGTTAATTAACTTGATGTTGGGAATCCTTTCACAATGTATAGGAACATCAAATCATCACCTTGTACACTTTAAAGATCTATAATTTTATTTGCCAACTATACCTCAATAAAACTGGGGGGAAATACCGATGCCCTGTCCCACCGCAAGTGGTAATTCGACTGGTCTCGGGGGAGGGCAGCCTGGCTCTAGATTTAAAAAGCTCCCCAGTGATTACAATGAACAAACAAGTTAGGGCTTCCTGCTGATCCATGACTGATAAAATAGAGACATGGCAGCACATGATACCTGACACAGGGCTGTAGAGGGGCCGTGGCATGAGGGGGACAGTAAACCTGGAGTCTAGCCTAGGACAAGTCAGGTGTCACCTATGCTGAGGGCTCCCAGGGACCTGGCACCGCCAAAGACTTGATGAAAATGCCTCAGATATTATCTACCTGTTTTCCTTATAAGGAATCTGGGGCTAAGGCATGTTAGTAATCACACAGCCCCCAACCCAAGTCAGAACTCACACCCAGGACCATCCGGCAGGCATGTGAGCTCAGCTCCAGGATTCCCTGAGCTACAAAATGAGCAAGTGAGACCCCACCTCCTGCTTTCTGATCTAATATCCAATGACCTGCTCAATTAATTTCTTCTTTTTAAAAAAAAAATTAAGTTATTTTAATTGTGGTAAAATATATATAAAAGCTACCATTTAAACCAGTTCTAAATGCACAGTTCAGTACTGTTAAGTACATTCATATTGTTGAGCAACCATCATCAACATCATCCATTTGCAGAACCCTATTCCTCTCAAAAACCTGAAACTCTGTACCCATTAAACACTAACTCCCCATTCCCCCCTTCCCACAGACCCTGGCAGTCACCCTTCTACTTTCTGTCTCTATGAATTTGACTACTCTAGGGACCTCATACAAGTGGAGTCAAACACTATTTTTCTTTTTGCGACTGGCTTACTTCACTCAGCACAATGTCCTCAAGGTTCATCCATATTGTAGCATGTAGTGGAATTTTCCTTTTGAAGGCTGAATAATATTCTACATTTCTTCTTAAAGAAACAATTATCAGTCAAAAAAAACTATACTCTATAGTCAAGCTCTGTATTTTCCATGCCTGAAAACCCAGACATTGCTCTCATGCAACAGACAGTTCTCATGCGATTTGTGGTAAACAAATCCTTCAATCCTTTGTGGGAAAATGTGCATGACATTCTCCAATTTTCAATCTCTGCCTTGTATCTTGGCCCCACATTTGGACCAATGAATCCAACCTGAATCAAGAGGGATCCACGATGGCACTGTGGCCAACGTGACTTAAGACACAACATTCCTAAGCACAGAAGACTTAGGGGAAAGAACTAAAATCTGATTTGAAGGGACTGAGGGAGGGCTCATAAAACCTCAGTGAATGGCCCTCCTCTTTTAAGATCCTCTCTGTTTTGTCATAGTGTTATTATCTAACCCATAGCCTAATTCTTCAGCTATTTCCAAATTGGCCATTGACCAACAATCAACTCCAAAGGAATAAAAATAATTGCTTTAAATGGATTATACAATAAAGAAGATTTGCTCAAAACTGAAACATACAGAAACAGGGTGGATTTCTACTCCACCCAGTTTGCTCTGGGCTACTGCTCCATGTTTCAGTGATTCTCCCTGTCCTGCCCCCATCTCCCCACTGGCTTCGTCTTCAAGTTGGCGTCCCTTGTGGTTACAAGATGCCTCCAGCACAACTGCAATGCGCAAGCTTATTCACACTGCTTCCCAGAACCACCAAACCAAAGTCCTGAGTAGTGTTCTAATGAATCAACCCAAATTGTACTGTTAATGGTGGCCAGGAAATGCCTCCCCCTGATTATAATGTGGGCCTGTGTGACAGCCCATCCTTTGGGGATGGGAGGATGCTCTGATCCCCTTATGCCAAGTTTGAGATTAACGTCATCCAAAATGTGTGACTACTACACAGTGCAGATAGGGTCCTCAAAGGAAAACCTGGGTGCTGTGAGCAAAAGGAAATGGTTGCTGGTCCATGTCCCCCAAGGCACCTCACAGCTTAAGCAACACTCCATGGGAACCCTTGTGTCAATATTTCACATACTTCTTAAGAACTTTTTCATTAGAATATTAAGCTATCTAGCATTACAGCTTCCCGCTCTCCCCACTCAGGGAATTGATTCAACCCTTATGAGCAAGTTAAGAGTTCACAGGTACCTTGATCCTCCCTAATTATATGTATGTTTATAAAGCTGAACTTCCAGGCCAAGAGCAGCCACATGTATCTTTTAGAAAATGACAGTCACTTCAAGCCTCAAGTTTTGCACAACCCCCAACATTCTGGATGGGAACGTGTGATTGGGGGTTGGGTTGAGATCTTCTGAAACACCAGCTACTTACCTAGCATGGCAAAAACAGTGACACAAAAGTATCTGAGTACTGTAGCCAGGGGAGATGATGATAAAAGTTCCCCTACTGGAAACAATTTTCTGACTTTATCTATACTTGACCTGATCCTAACCAGTATTTATTCAGAAAGAGAGGCACGCAAATGTGAGGCAAGATTCTTTAATTCTGAGCTTAGAACATAAATCCATGTATTTATAATGTAAGGAGCACTTTGAATCAAGGAGTAGCAATGGCTCTAGCCAAAGGGGAAGGAGAATGATTCTAACTATCGGCCTTCAACATCCCCCTCGCTCACAATCCTGAGACCAGCACGCACTGTGTATGATCTTTACTTACCTGCCATGGAAAGAATAACAACAAGTCACGACTGCTGCTACTGGTCCACATTCCCCTTCCCCTTCCCTACCAAAAAAAGGACCTTTTGAAGTCTTCTTCCATTCTAATTCTTCACAAGCCTTGGTGTTCAGAATAGCCTGTTCAATAGTAATTCCACGGAACAGAGCCTACTACTACTCCATGAGGAGTCAAAAAAAGAAAAAAAGAGAAAGAAAAAGCATAGCAAAAATACCAGCCACTTTCAAAAAGTTCCTCTTTTTCCAGAGGCTAGAAAGTTTTAATAAATCAACTGTAACAAAATATTTACACATGTAAAACAGCAATTTTTGATACGGTTTATTTCACAAATTTATAAGTCAGAAAACTGATCATCAAACACCTGTTTCATGTTTTCAGAAATTTTCAAATTATTCCACAATTGCCATGGGGTTATATCTTAAAGAAAAAAATTCATGCTTTTAGTTCAACTAAAATTCTATGTTTATTCACAGTCTGGGGGTCTCCGTGGAGAAGCACTCGATGCATGCATGTAAAGAACATGAGCAGCGTGTTCATTTGAGAACTCAGCTGTGCAAACTGGTCTTTCCACACCTAAGCTGCTATGAATACACCACTAGAAGGGAGGACCTTTAAGCGATTCCCATGCTGTTAAAAAATTAAAAGACTTCCTGCCTACTTAAAAAAATTGTAGGCAGAGCAGGAGAAGGAAGGAGGAAGGGCAGGAGGGAAAGTCAGCCTGAACGGGCCGTAACCTGATCAGCACGCTGCTGGTAAACAAAGAACACCCTGGGCTTTACAATAATTGCCAAAAACCAAACAAACAAGCAAACAATCCAAACCTAACTGTGCCCTTAAATTTTTTCCTCTCCCTTTATCATTGAACGCGTCTCTTGCATAAGTCATTGCTTGTTTGTAGATGAACTTCAGTAAGCAGCCCAAGCCCTGGCCTGAGACCTATTCTCTCCAGGATGCATTTGGGCCCCACCAGAGTTCACTCTGGGGGCACATTCTGGCCCAGACCAACTGCCTCACCTTCCACTGCACCGTTTTCTTGTCCCTTTTTCTCATCAAATACACATGCACATGTAAGCACACACATCTGCAGGTGGGTCTGCTCCATTTGGGGGAATCTGGGAGCCCCAGGCAACAGCGGTGAGGACAGAGAAAGAGAGGGAAGGATGGGCGAATAGAGGGGTGGAGAATAGGAGGGTAGCATGCAGGGAAAATACTCACGAATCCTACTTAGCCTTGTTCTCCAGACTAAATATCAACTGTCCCGCCACACGTTAGGAAAGCAGAGCAGCAGCAGGGTCTATAGATCAGCCCCTTCCTGATCTCCACGTCAGGGACTTGGACAGAAGGATACACAACGGATGGATGGAGCCGATAGAAACAGCAGGGCCACCATCGTCCCGTTCCACGCCCCCCACCCGCTGCACGCTGAGGGCCCCATTAGATGGAGAGTTGTGCTTCCTTACACAACAGGGGCCCAACTCTCATCAACAACCCCCACTCAAAGCTTCATCAATGGGATGAAGCCAGACGGAGCCATTCTCCAACTTTTCTCCATTCTCTCTCCAAGAACTGCCATGGGGACTAATAAGACACAACTGGAAACTTCTTATTGACTGGTGGTTTCTAAAGGTTTAGGGGTCAGAAATATAGTTGAGAATCTGATGACTGTAGGCGTCCCTCCAGCCCAGAACAAGGCACATAGACAAACTGCTGACACAATATTTCACAGTTTCATGGACTCCCACACCCTGAACCTACCCCTCCATTCCCTGGTTCAAAGGTCCTCAGGATAAAAATCTGCCCAAACCTCTCTTCCCCTAACTTCTAATTCCAGCAGAAGGACATTTAGTCAGTCTATGGTGACTCACCATCACCTCCAAACTAGGAAGTCCGCCGACGTGGTGGAGACCCCAAATTCCATATCCGAGAGGAGTTACACAGAGCTGGGGTACAGCTGGGAGGGGAAGGGACTTGAGAGACAGCTAATGGCCCACTGGCACCCAGAGAGCCACAGAGGACAGGAAAGACCACAGAAGGGCTAAGACAATGTGCCCTAGGACAGAAGGGGCAAGTACCTCAAATCTCGCTTCAGAGGAACTGTGTCTGGGAAAACCTTTGAGCATGTGCCATGATGTGTAAGTTTAAAAACAAAACAAAACAAAACGGCCATGGTTAATAAGTGTAAAAGCTGTGCTGCTGGTACACTCATCAGAAGGTGGTAGAGACTCATAAGTTCCCAAGCAAAACGAGATACAGAAAATACCCATGTCAGTGCTGGCAGATAAAAGCACCATTAAGCCCCCTTAGTATCCTGGTCTAATTGAACCTTTTCTACAAACGCCAGCAATCAATAAAAAATTATTTCTCGAGGCTTCCCTGGTGGCGCAGTGGTTGAGAGAACTCCTGCTGATGCAGGGGACACGGGTTCGTGCCCCGGTCCGGGAAGATCCCACATGCCGCGGAGCGGCTCGGCCCGTGAGCCATGGCCGCTGAGCCTGCGCGTCCAGAGCCTGTGGTCCGCAACGGGAGAGGCCACAGCAGTGAGAGGCCTGCGTACCGACAAAAAAAAAAAAAAAAATTTCTCCTTCAATTTGGGCTCCAGTTTTAATTACTAGTAGTGTAACACGCTGAGATTCTGAGAGCATCTGATATGCTGGGACACATTTCTTACCAAGTTTAAAAGAAAGGGATGACGGGAGAGCATCTTCCTACTTTCCCTGCACACAGGCAGCTCTGCTGCTAGATTGAGGGCTTAGGAGGCTCCTGGGAGTAGGCCTAGGAGTGGAGCTCTAGGAGTTTTTACAGAAAAAGAACAGAAGGGAGCCAGCAGAAAAGGGAGAATATGAGTTAACTTCCATTCATTTTCTGACGCCTTATACTTGTCAAAGCAAAGATGAGTGAGTTTGGCAACGTTTTCAAGGGTTTAAGTGATTTAAACCATATCACACAAAACATATCCCTTCATGGACAAATTAGCCATAAGATGCAGCCTAGAAAGGCAGAGAAATGTTATTTTTTGATGCTGTTTGCTTACAAAGAAAATATTAAGTCTTTCTGTTTAAAAGTTTTCACAAAACAGAGCAAAACATTTATTCACACACTTAAAACTCTTGCTGACTCTTTTGATACATTCTGTGCCAAAAAGAGTTAAAATAAGAGATGAGATAAACTATTTTTTTTTTTGCAACAAACATCAAATGGGCTTATATTTCACATTGGCTAAATGTATTAATATGTAAGCTCTGAGCGGCCAGAATGGTGCACTTTTACTTTAAAACCTGATACCTCTTGCACAATGCCACGGTGTAGAAAGGGCATCTGATCAATATTTTCTTTGGAGAGACTACATATCAACTGAAATCAAAGTTACGGGGGAAAAAAAAATCTCAGTGCAGCTGAAGATATCAGGAGACCTCAGTCCAATTTCCTGGGAAAATGAGCTCATCCAAGGTCCTGAAGGGTGGCCTGTGTGGATTTCCAAAGAGTCCACCCCCTCCTCCAGGAGGATGGTTTTCTAACTCTAAGTCTGGCTGTCTCCCCAGCAATATGAATTTTACCTCATTGCTAGAAGAAACACACACCACTGGGCTGCAGGCTGAGGAACTCTTGGAATTCCTGTTATTTAGCAGCATTCTCAGGAAAACATCACCCCCACACAAACACACAAATATTCAAGCAATGCTAAGGATCTGAGCTGGGAGATAAGACAGGCACAGTGATCCCCACCTCTCCCTATCCTAGCAGTACCAGCAGGAAGTGTGGCCCTCACCAGCCAGGATGCTGGCTGCCTGGAATGAAACAAGCTGGGTGCAAGTATGAAGTTCTGTTCATGCGCAACATCCCGTGACAACCTATTTTAACTAAGAGCCACACATTTTAATATATTAAGTACCACCATTTCTAAAAACATATCAAGGTAAAACCTACCTATGAGATCATTATACTTGCAAATTATTGAATACCGACAATAAAAAATATTTTCTGGGTTATTCGAAGCAGTCATAACATTAACAAATGTAACATTCATTACATTTTTTATTTTAAAACAGCTTTTAGAGGGGAAAAAGGAACCTCGCTTTTGGTCTCAATTTTTCAAAATTTCATGAAGAGTCAGGAAAAAATACAAGCCACGCCCAACCAGGTAATTACGGTTATGCCTTGTACACTGACATACCCTTTCTTACTTCACAGTGGTAGCAACCTTGACAAAAACACCACTTCCAAACAAAACCACAGCACAGAATTACAGCCTACCTGGAAAAGAAAGATGGAACAGAAAAATCCATGCTCAGAAAAGATATTTCCTCTGAACTATTAAAAATACTACTACTGAGATGGTTCTTCCCCTAGTGCACTTGTATTAAGAGATCACATAAAGAATCTAATACAAGCATGTAAAAATGAACTATTTACAACTAATAATCCAGAGAACACAGAACAAATATAGATGGGAAAATTAATGATTCCCATTGACCAATGCAAAACACCTATCTGGGTTTTCCAATAGCTCAAAAGGCATCCTGGGAGGGTAGGGGTGAAGGGCACACCTGGAGGAAGCCCACTCTTACAACATGCAGCCCTGGAATAAAGTGGCTGGCTAGCTGAAATGGAGTCTTTCTACAAATAAAATGATAAATTTCTCACTTGCTTAAGTAACCTCCTGTTGAGTAACTTGAATTAACAAAGTAACTGACTTAGTACAGAACTATGGGTACAAGATGATCATGACAAAACATTTTAAAGTGGTGCTGCTTCTGATGCCTGCAAGAATAAATCAATAGGTTTGCTTCCTACCACCCACAGTAACTGCACCCACTTTGGCAGAGGTTAACATTGTGAAATTTTTAAAAGGAGGACTTAAACAGGGATATAAAGACAGGTCCCTGTAGACCCACAGAGAGTAAAATAATCAAGAAATGAGTTATTCAATCACCAACTCAACTACTCAGATATATGAAGATATATTAAGAATAACCACCCCCCCCAAAAAAAATGAGAGAGAGAAAACCACACCATCACCTCCACAACTACCACAAAAACCCATTAAAAACCCATTAAAAAGTAATGCACAGCATGGCGACGACCACAGTTAACAACACTGTTCTGCGTATTTGAAAGTTTCTAAGAGAGTAAATCTTCAAAGTTCTCACCATGAGAAAAAAATTCTGTAACTAGGTGAGGTGATGGGTGTTAACCAGACTTATTGTGTGATCACTTTGTAAATATATACAAATAATCAAATTAGTATGCTGTACAACTGAAACTAATATAATGTTACATGTCGATTATACCTTAATAAAAAATGAACTAAGGGCTTCCCCACTTGCCACAACTAGGGAAAGCCCATGTGCAGCAACGAAGACCCAACACAGGCAAAAATAATTTAAAAAAAAAAAAGTAATAAAGGACTGATACATGCTACAACATGGATGAACCTTAAAAATATGATAAGTGAAAGAAGCCAGAAACAACAGGTCACATAGTGTATGATTCCACTCATATGAAATGTTCAGAGTAGGTAAATACATAGCGACAGATCAGGGGTTGTGAGGGGCCGGTGGGAAGGGGGAACAGAGAGAACTGCTCAATGGGTACAGAGTTTCCTGTTGAACTGATGAAAATGTTCTGGACTAGATAGTTAGAGACGGGGGTTGCAAAACATTGTGATGAACTAAATGTCACTGAATTGTTCACTTTTCAAAGGCTAATTTTATGTAATGTGAATTTTACCTCAATAAAAAAAATAATAAACTTTTTTTAAAAAAAGCAAATGTCCCACCACATACATCAGAAAGGAAGTCTTAAAACAGACTCTCAATGGCTCTGAAAACACAAGGCACCTTAGTGGAGCTGTGGATTCGAAGACAATGTAAAGCATTATCATTGAAACAGTGTTGTTAAAAAATACACTAGAAATTGGTTGAACTGGTTTAGTACTCTCTATTATTCTATTACCTCTAAAAACTCTTCACAATATTTATAAAGTGTACCCTTTCTCTGTGTTGAAAGCCTGTATTTGTAATGAAATCTAATTTCTCTTATTCAGTAAGTTCCCAGCATTCTCCTGTATGTAATTCCTTTGTTGTAAACACTAAACCAACTGTATTACTCATGAAGGTCGATGATTTTAGCAAATGAATAATTTATTTTTACTTTCAAAAGTCCTCTTTTTTCTTGTGATAAAAGTAGTGTAACCAAAAAAAAAAAGGGAAGGAAAAGAAAAAAAAAAGCTTATTTGTGAATATTCCTCCCCATTATACACTGTAACATTCTTGGTGACTTTTTCTGATTAATAAGGAGAAAAGTTATATCCCAGTTAAGACAGAAAAGCCCCATGTAATTAAAAGCTCTACCAAGCAATGAAAAGCTGATCCTGTAGTGAGGAGGTGTGGGCTGAAGGAAGACGTGGTGTTAAATATGCAAACTGAGTACCTATTTATTACTAATACAGCAGCAGCAAAAACAAATCAGATGCAATGCCAAGCGTTCTCATTAGCAACAATTATGTTCTCCAGAAGAATAAAAAAGCTGAAACACGTACCCATACCTGGCACATGCACACAGCAAGGACCACTCCCTAAGGGACCCACGAGGGGAAAAAATGCTTTAAAAACAGGACACTCTCTCACTAAAGGCCACTCATGTTAACAGGGTCACACTGGGCAGGACAGTATCACTGCTGGGGAGCACTGCTAGAAGTGTACGGCCATTATTGAAAGTGCACCCATGTTCGTTGCAGCATTATTCACAATAGTCAAGATATCCACATCTAACCTAAATATCCGTTGACAGATGAATGGAAAAGAAAATGTGAGATATCTCTATATCACATATATATATACGTGTGTGTGCATGTGTGTGTGCATGTACATACATATATATATATACGTGTATATATAATATTATTGTCATAAAAATAAAGGAAATCCTGTCATTTGTGATAACATGGATGAACCTGGTAGACATTACGCTGCGTGAAATGAGCCAGACAGAGAAACACAAATACTGCACAATCTCACTTATAGGTAGAATCTAGACATTCAAACCCATAGAACCAGACACATATGCCAAGGGTCGTAGGGTGGGGCAAATGAGGAGATGCTGGTCAAAATGTACAAACCTTCCATTATAAGATGAATAAGTTCTGAGGTTCTGATGCACAGCACGGTGACTATCCTTAATAACACTGTATTGTATACTATCAACACCTGAAATTTGCTAGGAGAGTAGAACTGAAGTGTTCTTACCACCAAAAACAAACAAACAAACAAAAACCCTCACATAACTATGTGAGGTGGTAGATGTGCTAATTACGTTGGTTGTAGTAATCATTTCACAATGTATACATATATTAAATCATAACATTGTATACTCTTAAAAAAAACTAATTGTGGTGATGGCTGTGTAACTCTGAAGGTACTAAAAGCCACTGAATTGTACACTTTAAATGGGTGAACTGTATGGTATGTGAATAGTATCTCAGTAAAGCTGTTACCAGAAAAAGAATCCCCAAAACTTGTATGCCATTTGCAAGCACATGTGGATGACCAGGCAGGTGGTCTCCAAGGGACTCTCCAGCCCAAGCATTCAAAATGAAGGCACAAAAGAGGTTAAATCCACTTAGACCAGTTTTAACAAGCAAGTGTGCACCAGAATTTAAGGTTATAACTTGGATGAGACTAAGACCCAGGGATTTCCAAAGAGAACCTGCATCCTTCCCAGGGTGGGAGGACGCTGTGCATTAACACAGTCACAAGGCCTCACAGACAAGGGAAAGGTGGGGGGGGGGGGGGCACCTGCTCCACATGAGGATGACAATGACACAGTGCTTTGTTGTAAAAACACAAAACAGAAGTCCCAGCCGTGTCAGTTGTACCATGTCAACTGTTGCTAAAAACAAACAAGCAAACAAACTATGGCCCTCAGGATGTCTGCTTGCTTTCAAAGATCATTTGTGACCCCTAATTCACATCCGAAAACACAACACTGAAAATTAACACAACAGGATGGAGAAAGGTTTAAATACAGTGAGAAAAACAAAGTTGGAAAGAAAAGAAATGAAAAGATTTTCCCTAGCTAAACTATATCAGATGAACAGCAGAAAATGTTAATATTAAATAACAAGAGATGGTCAAAGCTGCATTTCTACACATTATGTTGGTTTTCATTTTCTCTCAAATGTCTACTTTTTCTTTTAAATTTAATTTACATATTTGAATGAATATGATCTCCATAGCAGAAAAATTAACTTTTGGAATGTGTGCATTTTTTAAATTCAAAACATTTTTGTAATAGGTGATATAATCACATGGTTCTAATATCAAAATAATACGAAAAGGTACATATTTAGGAGGTAACAATGTTCCTGAGTTTCTTGGATATTCTTCAACATTTCTTTATGCAAATGTAACGGTCACTGTACACATGCAAGAATTATTGTCATCGTCAGACAGGTAAGTGGGATCATTACAAAAGGTGGGGAAACCCACAGTGCAGTCTCTGTATGGAAGTGCCACATGACTCAGACACACTCTAAACAGGGAATAAATGATAGGAAGGCAAGACTGGCTGATAAAACAGGTGAGGAATAAAAGGCTGTGTGGCTAAGATGTAAGTTTTCTCTGTATCTCCCACTAGACCATGAGCATCCTGAAAGCAGGACCAAAGGCGAGTTCATCACTATCATCACCCCACCACCCCATGCCTAGCACAGTGCCTGGCAGTTACAGGTGGCAAATACATGTTTGTTGAAAAGATGCATTCACGATAGCCATCATAGAGGAGTTAGGACTGAATAGGACCTACAGAATACCCCCAGGAGTAAAGGCTTGTCTGGCAGGGGCAAGAGCTCAAGCCCAGGGGTGAGACCACTAGACTACCAGGTGGGAATGCAATTAGAGGGTCCACCTCAAACCTCAGCAGGAAAGGGCAGGGTCCCGCAGAGCTAGAGGCTCACGCGGGCTCTCCTAGCCTAGGACGGGGAGCACATCTAGCCTGTACCCCTGGCTCTGGCCCCTCACCCGGGTAGCCAGCCCTGGACCAGCTATGAAGTCAAATCACGAGGGCATCACCCTTGGCTGGGCCCCTCTCTGTGAACTGTGCGATGACATCACTTCCCTACCTGCTCTGAATGCTACACCTTCCACCCCATCCTCCCATGACTGTAGACCCTTTTCTCTTCCCCAGTTTGGCTCTGGATTGTGTTCCTTCTCCCTCTCTGCCTCTGTGAAATTCACTTGGGACCCAGCAAGACCTGGAAAGCTGTGCGCTGGCAGACTGCAGGGAGTGACAATGGCATGTCTCCCTGAGACCCCAAGCCATCAAAGCCAGTGACAGCCAATAACAGATGTACAAACAACCCAAGCGCTAGGCCTCGCCCTTGCAGCCTTTCCCACAGGAGAACACTCTGGAACTCAGAGCCAGGGGCACCTTCCACATAGAGCTGCAGAATCCCCACTGTAGGGTGGCCACATGGCACCTAGGTCCAGACTCTCCCAAGAGGGTGACTGTCCGTACAGCTCTGTGCTAAACTCATCTCTAGTTCACTCTGCATTTGGCACAAAGAGACTGTTCAGAATATATGTCCCTTTAAAATGTCGAAATAACTTAGACATCAAGAAGCAAATGATACCCGCAAGAAAAGAGCTGAGCAACAGTTCCCTTCCCCTTTCATCACTGAAGTGTTCTTTGTTTGGTCTGTATCAAATGATGGGCAATCAGAAAACAGAATAACTCCTTACATAACACTCTCCAAACCAGGCAGTGCCTTAGAGTTCCCAAAACAGAAGCTCTCTTCTTCCAGAAAAGAAGATATCCTAAAACCTCCTCCATGGCAACAGGGAGCTGGACTAGCCACAGCCCAGGCATCACAAGATGGTGGTAGGCCAGCCTCCTTCCGCTGGCGGAGGGCTACCCTGGCAAACACCCATCACAGGAGCCAGCACACACGCGTCTGCGGTGATGTTCCCTCAGCTCAGCTGGAGATGCACGAGGACCCATGGAAATGGTCAGAGAGTTCAAGTCTCCCAGTAAATAATGGCACTTGTATTACAGCTATCGTTATAAAAATCTGTGACACTTCAAGAGACCCTTACGGAGCTATTAAAAAGATTTTGCATTCAGTTTTCGAGGTAACTTGGGCGGAATGCCATCGCTGCAGTAATTACTTTATTTATCACTATGTAAACGGACCTTAATGCTTCATTAAAAAAGACAAAGATGATGGTGCTCTCTTGCAGAAAACAAGTAAAAGTGGCAGCAAAGGCACTGGCCCTGTCTGCAAATACTGGTCAACTTAGATAAGAAGTAAGTCTCAAAGTGCTTTGGGACAGGAAGGCAGATAAATCGTTTGAGGAATAAAAAGCTAGCAACATTCAGTAACCCTGCAATTTGTACTGTGGTTTAACCTCAGCTGGCCAGAGCAGACACCTATTTTATTAGCAGGTTACAGGCACTTTAACTTTGAGACCTGATACACAGAGATATTTTAAACAGAATATGTACCTAAGCGTCTAAAAATGCCTTGAAAATAGTCAACTTTGTCTGACATACTGCCCCAGATGCCTACAAAACTTGAAAATTTTAAAAAATCTTTTAGAAAATTCAGTATGGAAGTGGTTAAGAAACCTGATATACATGCATAGCAACAATTTCCAGGTTCTTACTTGTGTTGGCAATTTTGCAAGGACATGAAGCTATTTCTATAGCACCTCGCTGCAATAATCCGTGTGTTCATCAAATGGACCACACAAGGGGCCCTTCTGTGATGCAAGGGAAGGTCTTTCCCACGTTGGACCAAATCCTGGATGTACTTGGGCACTTCCATTCTAAGATACTGGAAAGGAGGAAAACACACTAATTCCAAAGATAAGACTCATTAAAATGAAGCATACATGGCCTTAACCTAATTCTGCAGTCCTTTCTGGGACACCCCAGTGCTACTTCATATAACTAGCCTGCTAATATAAGCCACAAACACCTATCCTAAGATGCAGATGCTAACACTCCCCAATTTGGGCCGAGCAGGTTAGGTATCTTGCTTCAAGTTTTCCACCTGTGAAGAGAGGAAATTCCACCTTTCTCTCGGGGGGGGGGGGGGGGGGGGGGGGGTGGGGCTGGGGGGTGTGTATGTGTGTGTGTACACTTATAGGTGTATAATTGATGTTGATTACTCCATTGGTAGGATGTCTTACTCTCTGTACTGAGTGATGTGGGGGCAAAGGTGCTGGGGATGAGGGTAAGAAACACAGTCCTTTCCATAAGACAAACATACTGTGCATGTCTCCTTCACAGAAGTATCCTAATTTCAAACAGTTAAATTAAAGCCAATCCTGCCCCACTGATGTATCATCACTCTTAACAGCTGCTTCCCAATGCAGGTATGCATTTTTTTCTATTTCTATCTCACAATACACAGAGCAAATAAATTTCTACTCTGACACATTCTCTATGGGGAAGATGGTGGCCTGAGCAAACAGACTTGATCCTGCCTCCCTGCCAGGTCTTCCTGAAGTAACAAGGACAACTATAAAGCTTGCTGGCATTGCCTGGGGTTGAGGGACTTCTAAGGGGTGGGTAGGGCAGGGAATAGCTCCAGAAGAGAGAGCAGGTGTGATTCTCCACAGTCAGTGTAGCTGAGGGTCCACGTGAAGGGGAGAAGGCTTTGGACCCCGCTGAAACCCCAGGGAAGGTGTCTTCAATGGGAGGTGGCACAGTTCCCAAGCCTTGTGGCCAGGAGACGCTGGGGACAGAGAACGCAGCAGTAGACTATCTGTTCCCTCAGTTCCAGCATCTACCACTTGCTACTTTGCCACCAGCTGCGTGACACAACCTGGGACCTGCATGGCTGCTGAGGGCAGCTGGAAGCAGGCAAAGGGACAAGGGGCTGAGGGAGGGTGAACGAGCTGAACTGCAAGTGCCACTCACGGAAGTAAAACTAATGAAGCAGAGGAAAATTTTAACAAAAAAGTAATGAGAACACATATGGAGACGCGATCGTAGCTTAAAAACTTTCTGAATTGGGGCTTCCCTGGTGGCGCAGTGGTTGAGAATCTGCCTGCCAACGCAGGGGACACGGGTTCGAGCCCTGGTCTGGGAGGATCCCGCATGCCGCGGAGCAACTAGGCCCATGAGCCATAACTACTGAGCCTGTGCGTCTGGAGCGTGTGCTCCGCAACAAGAGAGGCCACGATAGCGAGAGGCCTGCGCACAGTGATGAAGGCTGGCCCCCACTTGCCGCAGCTGGAGAAAGCCCTCGCACAGAAACGAAGACCCAACACAGCCAAAAATAAATAAATAGTAAAAAAAAAAAAAAAAAAAAAACTTTCTGAATTAAAAAAAAAAACAATGAAAAACTTAACAGGAAAGCATAAAGTCTCAGTTAAACAAAATGACTAAATTCTAAAGACCTGCTGTACAACATTGTACCTATAGTCACAATACCGTACTATACACTTCAAAATGTAAGAGGATAAATCTCATGTCAAGTGTTCTTACCATAATAAAATAAAATTTTAAAAATAAAAAATTAAATTAAATGAAGAGAAAATACCTATTGCTCTAGAGTATTAAATTAATGTTCTGGAGGATTAAGGAGAAGAAATGTAGGCATTAAGAAGCAAAGGACAAGAACACAGAATTGGAATTCATGAGTGAAAGGATAAGAGATTTGGAGGACAGACCCATGAGATACAGAGTTATGGGGACAACACGAGTTCAGCAAATGTACATCCAGGTGGACAAAAGATTTAATGCTGGTATGTTACGAGAGTTTTACTTTCAACTGTTAGGCACTGGCAGGATTAAAAATAATGCAACTTTTGGGCTTCCCTGGTGGCACAGTGGTTGAGAGTCCGCCTGCCGATGCAGGGGACACGGGCTCGTGCCCCGGTCCGGGAGGATCCCACATGCTGCGGAGCGGCTGGGCCCGTGAGCCATGGCCGCTGAGCCTGCGTGTCTGGAGCCTGTGCTCCGCAACGGGAGAGGCCACAACAGTGAGAGGCCCGCGTACCGCAAAAAAAACCAACAAATAACAAAACAAAACAAAAAATAATGCAACTTTTAAATTAACAATTCCATAAGAATTGAGAAGAACAAAACAAAGTAAAATAAGAGACAACCACTGAATAAGATGAAAGTAATAAAGCAAAATTTATCAGTTATCACAATAGAGACAAGGCAGAATTTCCCTGTTAAAGGACAAGACTGTCACCTTGGATTTTAAAAGTCCAGCTCTATTTAAAACAAAAACAAAACATGGAACCTGCCCAAAACAAAGTGATAAAGAGTTTAAAAATGAAGAGTTGAACAAAAGTATACAAAGCAAATACAAAGAAAACAAGGGTGGCAATATTAAAATCAAATAAAGAAGAATTCAAGGCCGTAAGTACTAAACTGAACAAAATGGGATATTACATAATGATAAATATGTAATCTGAGGCAAAAATAAGAATTATACATCTTTATGCATCAAACAAAATGGGAGGTGAATACATTAAGCAAAAGCTCTTAGAAATATGACAGCTTAAAAATTATAAAAGACACTTTAACATACCTCTCAATTTGACAGTAAAAACAAACAGAGATTTGGATGCTCTGAATATAATGCAATCAATAAGTTTGATTTACTAAATATAGAAAATGAAAGCTTTGTATTTTATCAAGGATATAATTTTTTTTATGTCCCTGGAACAATTAAAAATTGATCATGTACTTGGACACGAGTAAACTTTAATAAATCCCCTAGATAGATATTTCAGAGCCACATTCATAGATGGTAATAAGATATCAAAAGATACCCCAAAGAAAATTTAGTGACATGCTCCTAAATAATCTCAGAATCAAAGTGCAAGTAAATATTTTAATTATAAACCATCTAGAAAATAACAAAAAGGAGACGGATCTTAAAACCAAAGGTACATAACTAAAGCTGTTGTTAAAGAAAATTTATAGCCTTAAATGCCATTATTTTAAAAGACTAAAAGTAAAATGAGACAGGCATTAAACTTAAGTCAAAAGGAATAGTAAAAGTGAATTAATAAAGATTACATACTGAAATTAAATTAAAAAGTAATATTGAATATAAAATTAATATACCTAGTTCTTTGAAGAGAATAAAATATATAAACCTCTAACAAGCCTGATTAAGGGGGGAAAAGGACAAAAGCAAAAATATGCATTAGCAATAAGGAAGGGGTTATTACCATGAATATCAAAAAAAATTTTAACAATATTATGTACAATTCTGTGCAATAAACTTAAATTTAGGCAAACTAATTTGCTAGCAAGTAGGAAATATCAAGATCCAGAGAAAATGTAAAGAGATGAATAGAACAACTGTAATATATTCTAAAAAATTAAAGAATGTGCTTTAAAAGATTTTGGGATAGGGTTGGGGGAGATACCAAGCCCAGGTGGTTTTCCAGCTGATTTCCCCTTAATATTTAAAAACTAGGTATTTCCTGTATTATGCAAATGCTTTCAGACTTTAGAAAAGGATGAATTCTTCTTAAATCATTTTAAAAACATAATCCTAGGGGCTTCCCTGGTGGCGCAGTGGTTGAGAGTCCGCCTGCCGACACGGGTTCATGCCCCGGTCCGCGAAGATCCCACATGCCCGGAGCAGCTGGGCCCGTGAGCCATGGCCGCTGGGCCTGCATGTCCGGAGCCTGTGCTCCGCAACGGGAGAGGCCACAGCGGTGAGAGGTCCGCGTACCACAAAACAAACAAAAAAAAATCCCATAATCCTAATATCAATACCTGACAGAGTGCAAATAAGGAAGAAACTCCAGACCCATCTCAAGACTGCAGTCATAAAAATTAAATAAAGTATTAGCAAATCAAATTTAGCAACATATGAAAGGAATACCACACCATAACAAATCAGGGTTATTCTAGGAATCCAAAGATGATTCAGTATTGGGAAATCTAATCAACGTAATTTATTACACCACAAAATAGAGGCAAAAGCTTACAATTATCGATATATCATGACAAAAAGGCATTTAATAAAATTCATCAACTTCTTTCAATAAAAACTAAAACATGAATGGATATACGCTACTTAAATATGATCAGTTATATTTACCAAAACTTAACAAAGGCATATTCAATGCTTAAAACACTGAATTTTTTTTTTTTTTTTTGCGGTACGCGGGCCTCTCACTGTTATGGCCTCTCCCGGTGCGGAGCACAGGCTCCGGACGCGCAGGCTCAGCGGCCATGGCTCACGGGCCTAGCCGCTCCATGGCATGTGGGATCTTCCCCGACCGGGGCACGAACCCGTGTACCCTGCCTCGGCAGGCGGACTCTCAACCACTGCGCCACCAGGGAAGCCCTGAAATATTTTTATTAAAATCAGGAGCAAGGTAATAATGCCCTTTCCCACAGAAACAAAAGTAGCAGCAAACAAGGATATATATGTATATATAAGTGAATTTACTGTAATCCTGTTTTAGTAGCACAACAAAACACAGAAAAAAAACAAACAAGAAGCAACATGTTGTCCATCAGTATAATATGGCTGATTAAATTACAGTACATGCATATTGGAAATTGCCATCATTTTAATACATGCAATTGACCTAAAGTGACATCCATATTTTAAGAAAAATCAACAAAAATGCTACAGAATACTATTTATAGAATACTCTTTATATTAATAGATGATCCTATTTTTATGAAAACCCAAAATTATACTGTACAAATGTGCATATTTTCATATTCCTAGAGAAAGAACACATTGAGATGTGTTTTATATATATAGATATTATCTTTCATGTGCATCATTTTTAAATTATCTTTATTCTGTTAAAGAAAATTTTAAAGAGACCCCCACTCCCCCGCCAAAATCTGTTTTGATGGCACAAAGCGCCTTCCAGGCACAGACAATTTAGAAAGGAAGGTAGGAAGGGAATACCTTGCAGCAGCTGGCCTCAGATCAACTGTTTGAATCCTGACTTCACATAGTAGCAAGTTCCTTAGCCTCCCAGAGCCTCTGTTTCCTCATCTGTAAAATGGGGATAGCTTCTCCCACCCGTCTTTGGCTTGTTAAGAGGGTTAACTGTCTAACCTCACCTACGAAGCTCGTCATTACTAGTGTCTTTTTATTAGCTCATTCCTCTCAAAAACGAACAGAAACAAGGAACTAAACTTCCCCCTGTGGGTCTCCAAGGGCTGCCTGGCAGCACCTAAATCCACAGCCTTTGCTGCTTCCAACTATAGCCAAGGTTCTGTTCGGATTTCTTTTCAATGTTACCACTGCTGCCAGTTTGAGTCAAAGGTGACCTGAAAACGTTTGCAGTCCTCAGTCACATTGGGAGTTGGTCACAACCACAACACCAGCCTTGAACTTCTTCACTGCTATTTAAAAAGCAGACACTTCTCTCAAATATTCACAGGCAGACTGCTGGCAGCAGCTAGGGATTTCCTGGAGAAGATCTCTTAAGACTCTCTGGACAATAAGAAAAGGACAAAGGAAGCACTGGTAGAACCCTCTATATACAAATCCCAGATGGAAATGTAGAAAGAAAACATCAGGAAGAGTCACTGCTACTGCTTCCAAGCTGCCTGGATTAATTAGGGATCATTAAAAGCAGAAAAGAGGGCTTCCCTGGTGGCGCAGTGGTTGAGAGTCTGCCTGCCGATGCAGGGGACACAGCTTCGTGCCCCAGTCCGGGAAGATCCCACATGCCGCGGAGCGGCTGGGCCCGTGAGCCATAGCCGCTGAGCCTGCGCGTCCGGAGCCTGTGCTCCGCAACGGGAGAGGCCACAACAGTGAGAGGCCCGCGTACCGCAAAAAAAAAAAAAAAAAAAAAAGCATTAAAGAAAAAGGGCAATGTTGAGACCTGGTCCCCTCCCTGTCTTGATACTGGTCCCATTCTGTAAGACAGTATTCATTAAGAACAAAATATGGAGAAGGAAAAAGTAACAACAGGGAAGAGAGTTTAATTGGGTGTTAAAATACGTCTAAATTTTTCCAAAAAAGAAAAACTGGGCTTCCCTGGGAAACGAGCTGGCCAAGAGGGTGGGGGGAACACTATAATGTCAAGAAGCAGACACTGTCCTCAAGGAGAAAGGCACAGAAGCTCCTCTCAACAAAGTCACAGCCAAGAGTGAAAACGAGAAACATCTCAGCTTAAACTAAAAGTAGCCTTTCTCTATTACAGAAAGAGCTTACATGCAAGAGAGATCACTCAACTCACATCTTTGTATCTCACATTTTCCAAGATACTTGTTTCATGATCCAAGCAATATCACAAAAAGGAAATAAAACCATCTGTAAGAAACCATGGTTTCACTAACAGGGAATTCCTCACAGTCCCCTTCCAGATGATAAGTTAAAAACTAAATGAAGTAATTCAAAAACTACGTTAATGTAAAATCCTATCAACTTTATAAATATACTTAGAAAAAGAAACTCTGCTTTCCTCTAAGAATTTATATCAAAGTTTATCTAATTTTCCAGTCCCAAACATATTGCTCAACTCATCTGAGTAACTTTTATTTATTATGATCATAGGTTTTTCTTTTTGGAGGTTTGATATTGATTGAAATAATACATTTTACTTAAAATATAGTTATGTATCATTTATAACTCAAAGTAAATATTATATATATATATATATAATCACTAGGTTGAGCTATATTATTCACATGTAAATATATTTAGGGGATAAAATTTAAGTATGGTTTCATTCATAAACACTCCATTCCTTAAAAATGGATTTAAAGCAAGACAATTCCACAGACAGCAGGACCCACTGGCTAAAACTGCCCCATGCCCTGAGTTTTCACAGTTGTGTGTCCTGATTTATACAAAATGACCTGGTTTGGGGTTCAGAAAATAGTCATAAATGTCAAAAGTCCACAAATGCCGAAAGAAAAAAAAACAACAACTATACTTCGATAAAAAAAGAAAAACAAACACAAAAGTCCACTAGGGAATGTTTAATTCAAAGCTCCGACTTATCGTTGACTAATATTGGGGGCAGGGAGATGTGGAAGAGCCAACGATGAGGCCAGGTGTGTGGGGAGATGTGTAAATGGGTTTGGGGCCACCCCAACTCAGTCCCCAAAGAACTAAGACTGTACACACCTGGGCATGGAAAACCTCCTGAAGGACACAGCCCGATGCTCTGATTCCCATGCAAACAAACACTGACAGCGGGGGGGGGGGTTAAAAATAAATGTATAATATAAACAGTAAAGAGTTTACATTGTGTATGTTGATTATCTAGAATGAGATTGACTTAGGCTGGAGGGGGAAAGAGGTAGGAGGAACCCACGTGAACCACAGCATATACCCAAACAGTGGTGCTAGTCTGTCTTCTCGTGGTTTTCTTATTTGTGGGGTACTTCTCACAAAGTGAACGTCACCATCTCACACATGGGATTTAGGAGCAGGAATCAGAGTTTAAACTGACAATAGCTTGTCTGGGAAGCAACAGGGCAAGAGCCTTAAGTTCATACCTTTCCTCAGAAACCCTATTTCAGAGGATGTATCCTAAGGAGTTCATTTGAAGTAAAGGACAAAGATTAAGGTATGGCAGTGTTCACTGCAGTTTTATTTATAATCATGAAAAATTATGAAAAACTGGAACCAGTACAAATGGCCAACACTGGGGAATGATTAAATACATTGTGACACCTTCATCCCATGCAATGTTACATCATCATTAAAAAATAAGGCTTAGAATGACTTCATGGCACTGAAAGACTTTAAACTTCCAGGAAATAAACGTGTTACTAGAAGAGGCTTGACTATGGTAAAATATGCTTTAAAAACCTAGAAGAAAATGTACTCAACTGCTCTCAGTGATGAACTTATGGGGCTTGACTTTTCTGGAGTTTTTCCAAATTCTTCAGCTGAGAGACAAACTTTTATCCCTAGATGCTGAGTAGTTTTAAGCAATTTAAAAAAAACAGAACAGGGCTTCCCTGGTGGCGCAGTGGTTGAGAATCTGCCTGCCAATGCAGGGGACACAGGTTCGAGCCGTGGTCTGGGAGGATCCCACATGCCGCGGAGCAACTAGCCCCGTGAGCCACAATTACTGAGCCTGCGCGTCTGGAGCCTGTGCTCTGCAACAGGAGAGGCCGCGATAGTGAGAGGTCGGCGCACCGCGATGAAGAGTGGCCCCCGCTTGCCGCAACTAGAGAAAGCCCTCACACAGAAATGAAGAGCCAACACAGCCATAAATAAATAAATAAAATTTAAAAATAAAAAAGGCAAAATTCCTTTAAAAAAAACTTAAAAAAAATAAAAAAACAGAACAAAGTAGGAACAAGGTGTGATAGAAAGAATACCATCCTAGGCTCAGAAGACTTAGGTTGTGTTCCCAGCTCCACCCTTAGACAAATCATTAAATACCCGAGTACGGCAGTTTTTATACCTGGAAGATGAGAAGCCGGACTAGATAATATCAGGGTTCCTCTCAGGCAAAGTGCACCTGACCTGAGAGACCATCCACCTTGCCTGAGACCCACAAAACCTCAGGGGACAGTGAGGGCTGCACAACAGGCCAGCCCGGGACCCCAGTACAGGCATGGTCAGGTGCTCCAGAGTCACCTGAGAACCCCTCAGCCTGTCCAGTCCCTGCCTGCACCTTGGACTTGCAACTGCTCCATGTGCTGGAGGAAGGGGTGCCTTAGATCGGAGGTAAAGTAAGAACTTTCTCTGGAGTCAAAGTGGTATCGCTGTATGCAGACAATTCACTCTCACAGCTCTTGTCCCTAATAGGTAAGGAAAGAGAAGAAAGGATGGCCCCTCTTGGATGAAAATCCAGCAAATATCCTTATGCACTAAAAAACAGGAAGAATAAACCACCCAAGTAAAAGCGGTCCTCTCTCCCTCTCCCTCTCTCCCTTTAAGCAGAAAATCAAAAGCCTGAAAATATTTCTTTTAAAAATCTAAATCAAGTGATTTTCCAGGGTCATACGGTGAACATGACAGTGGACTAGCCTATCCAGAAAAATGAGAAGTGTTACACCACACTGTCACCTGCCTAGCCCAGCCTAGTCACAGCCAAATCTAATCTCCTAGGTGAAATAGGGTATGATAGGATTACATAATTAATTTTCCTGTTAGGCATAATTGTTACTGACTTTATGTCATTACAGTGTCAGCTCATCTGATAGATGATTGCTATCACATTCTAATTACAAAAACACACAAACAATTTGTAACCATTCATTATTAAATAATGAGTGAGGCCACAGTTGCTAATGGAAACTTAGAAAAAATGAAAATTAAAGGCAAACTGGACAAGAGGTGCTTAAGAAATTAATAAATTAATCCTGATAAAATTTCTCAGCTGTTTACTAGTTATCAAGCTCTCAGATTACCTGCTAGACATTTTTTCTACAAGCCACACTGTTTAACTTGATTAAATGTCAGAGTGACTCAAATCACTTTATGTCACCAAGAACAAACAGAAATACAAATAAATATTTAAGACAGTTTAAACCGTTACCTCTGCACTTGAAGAGATAGCATTCCCCCTTGGTTACATATAAGGCGAGTACAAAAAACCCAAGTTTTAAAAATAGGTAAATTAGAAGCTATTCATTTAATAAAAGGACTTATTCTGTGGTTCCTGGTGAGTACTAGTATAAGTGTCTAAAGCATTAATAACAAGGAGGGTGTCACAAGGAGGAGAGAGCATCACAAACTGAAGTGTTAATATCTCTTGCCGGTTGCAAAGCAACCTCAAATTGAAACTAAAGCATCTCTGAAATCAACCTCTAGGTCATTAGCTCCCAACGTTGCTTATATTGACCTATAGGTGTTGACCTGTAGGATGTGAGCCAGTTGGGTAGGTGGTATCAGTCCCATCTTACAGATGAAGAAGAGTTTCAGAGAGGTGGTCAATAACCTATTAAATTATACTGCTTCAACATGAATCCTACCTAAACTCAATTTTTTAAACCAACTGGAAAAAAAAAAGAGGCAATGTTATCCTCCAGGAACAACAAATACTTGTTGAATAATGGGTCAACAGGAAGCACTTCACTAGTGCACGTTTGGGGCCTCATTGAAAGAAAAGAGATGCATCCAAAGGGCCTTCTTCCCAGCCTGACCCTGCAGCACAGAGCCCCTTAGACACCCCACACGGAAGATGTGCGCATACCCACCCAGCCTAAATGGAACTTAAACAGCATCTCCCTCTGGCTCTTAATTCTAATAACTCCTGGAGTAGCCACTGTAGCTGCCGAAAATCAGGTCCTAGAGTACAGCAAGGATGGCTCAAGAATAAAAGCAATTAACTAAATGTTTGTAGCGATAGCAAAAGGTTTCAAAACACTCAGAATGCTGAAAAAGGCAATCACTTGTAAGTGAATATTGGGAGTCATAAACAGGATTTGTTTTAGATCCTACAGTTTTCAGATTTTACAATGAAAGTCAACAGAAAAAGACGATTTGCATACACATTTGTATTTTACATATAATCGCTGAGGAATGCACCTAAATGGATAAAGAAAGGACATGCAGAAATATATATGTGAAAGCATACTTTGATCATGTAAGAATCATTCCCTGGTAGCAATAAGCAAATCAAATCAAATCAAAATTAAGCGGGGGGGTATTTTTAGTTTTAGAATTATTCAATAGGCAAACGTTTATCTCCTACAAATATATTCCAAACATCTTTGGCCTAACTCATCCCCTCCCTACAACACCGCACAACACCCACACACACCCACACACACATACACACCACGAGTGAAACATTCTGCTGCTAAAGCAAGTATTATAGGTGATATTTTTCAGAGTCGGTAAGGAGCCATTTTCCCAACAAACTAGTGATACCCACTACCATGGGCTGCAACACAGCTGACCCAAATTTATCATAGCATCATTTCTCTCTTGCTCTGGAGAGATGCAGCAGAACTTATGGACTCCTCCGAAAGTCCCAACCACAGAGTGGCGATCCACCAGTCGATTCATTGTCCAAGGGCCGCAGTTTGGAGTAGCTTTTTTTTAAATCTCAAAATCCCCTTCTAATCACTACCAAGCCCCCACATGCCCTCCAGGACCACACAACACGGTTCTCATGCTCACACACCTCTTCTTATGAGACTGAGTTGTCAGAGGGAATCTAAGATGCAAACTAAGCCATATTCAACTTAGCACCCAAAGTGACATACTCTGATTACAAACTGAGTGGTTAAAGGGTGGCTATAAATGGGAACCAATAGAGCTATAATTCAAAGGGTAAGTTGCTGGAGTCAACAGCTTGAATTTACATTACACCGAATTTATATTATCTCCTGAACATTTGGCATTAGACAGCTAAATAGCTGATAGCTTGAAAAAGTAATCATAGTGATCCATGAACCTGGTGAATTACATATTCATCCATCAAGAGAACTTAGGATCAGGGAATTCCCTTGCGGTCCGGTGGTTAGGACTCAGCACTGTCACTGCTGGGGCCCAGGGTTCAGTCCCTAGTTGGGGAACTAAAATCCTACAGGCCGAGAGGTGCGCGGGGGGTGGGGGGATGGGGAAGAGAGAGCAAGAGAGAGCTTAGGATCAACTCAAGAGATGTAGAATAACACTGCTCCAAACCAGCGTTCAAAGCGTTTCTTCACCAATGCTTATTAGTGAAAAAATCAACACCATTCAAGTGCCCAAAGAGGGTAAGAGAAACAAGTAACGAGACACATCCATGTGGCCCTTTGAATTCCTTACCATATGCACGTAGTGGCCTCAACCCTCTATTAAAAGCAGAACAATCAGAAAGTAAGTTCTTTTTAAAAATGGGAGTATATTTGATCAGCAGACCTTGTGACTTGAATGATGAGAAGGATAAGGAAGCCAAAAGAAGATGACAAACATGTCTAGAAATACCCCTTTCTACAAACTAAGAAAATGCACAAGTTTCCCCTCTACTGGTGTAGGTGATGTTAGAAGGGTGTGGACTGTGGGAGAAACACCCATGCAACAAGGAGTGCCAAGGTGATTTCTTAGAAGTGGCGAGAGGCAACCACCCAAATGATGTGTAAGTTACAGAATAAGGAAATCTATCCAAGGGACATGGACTGGCCTCTTCCACTCGGTCTTCCTGCAAGAGGGGAATGCCATCCAAGATCAACATAGAGGGAGTTCCAGAGCACACTGCTACCTGAGCAGGAGAAAGCACAGCAGTATTTTTTTTTAACTTTTAATACATAATATAAGCACAAGACAAAACTGAAAATAATACAAAAATGTACACTGAGGTGTGTCACTTCCACCCTGTCCCTACCTGGTTTGTTCCCCGCCTGCCCCCAGGTGTCCTCACATTACTCACTTTCTTGGTTTTCCTTCTGGTGTCAGTCTATATAAACACCAGCAAATGCAAAGATATAGTTTTATTTTCCACTCCTTAATTTTACAAAAAAGAAGTAAACCTTGCCTTTTTTCAGTTAATATCCTGGAGATCTATTCACACAGAGAATAGAGTGTCTTTGTGCTTCTTTAAGCTACAGAGTATTCCATTCTGTGCCTATATCTTAGTTTATTAACCAGTCCCTGTTGAAGGACACGTGGATTGTTCCCAGTCTACTACAATCACAAACAATGCTGCAATTTTTATGTGTGCAGGTGTATCATACGACAAATTCCCAGAAGTAGGACTTCCGGCTCAGAGGTTACCTGCATTTACATAACTTTCATAGATACCACCGCCAAACTGTCACAACCGCAATGTGTTAAGTGTTGTTTTTCCAAAGTCTTGACAATAGAGATTGTTGGACTTTTAGATTTTAGAGCAGCTTTAACCTTCAAACAGGAAAGGAAGAGAAAAGAGAAGTTTCTCCGAAGAGGAATTTGAACAGCTTCCAGGATTTTCAGCCTGACATCTCTCACACAGCATCTGCAATTCCTCAAAGACTTTTTTTTTTTTCTCCTTTATCCTCAGGACACCATAACAGGACCAAAGAGAAGCACAGCCCTCTTGCCCCACCAGGGCCCCCACACAGGCCAGTTTCCAAGTCCCCTCTCATTTCAAGGGAAACGAGAGAGGAGAGAGAAGAGAGAAGAACCCGGGAGGGAGAGACAGCTCTGCCACTGAGGAGCTCCTGACGGGTCACTGCCTCTAGGTCTCTGTGCCTCCTCTGTGCCTTCCTCACCTGCAACAGGTGTCAGTGGCAACACACAAACCAAATGGGGGTGCCAGGAGCATCAAATGGGGGTCATGTAGGCAAATGCGTAATGCAGCCAGTGGCCCAATGCATGTATTCCAAAAAAGAGTAACTGGTACCATTTTATAATAAATGCATGGCCATCATTTCATAACACCAAGAATATAAAAAAGTGTAAATTAACGCCAGTAATTGAGGTGAAAGCTCAGTTGAGTAAATCAATACACAGATACTGCTGTTTTACTCCAAGAGTACTTAGCTTTCCTCTCCCTACACTAGTTAATATTACTAGGAAAAGAACTAACCATGAAAATAAATGCAACCATCCCCGAAAGCATTAAGTCCATGCTAACTTTTACTGGGTAAGAATGTCACGACACGGTTGCCATTACCCCCAGGCCTTTGGGTCAGAGCACAAGGCCACCACTCCAGCCCAGCTCCTCGCCAAGGCTACGGGCTCATGGAAAGGAAGTGCCGGGGTCGTGTCCTGCAGTAGGTTGTGTCCCTCCTGGGGGACTACGGGCACGGTTCTGAAGCCTCTCCAGGACTCAGCGTCCTCCTCTATGAGCCGGTAATGGCAGCTTCTACTCATAGGGTTCTGCCAGGATGAAATGAGAAAACATACACAAAGTCCACAGTAAATGTCATAATATGGCATGAAACAGGGAACAGTCAGCATTACTGTCACCTCTAAGGGACCATCTGCCCCCTCTCTTATCTGAAACGAATCCCTGCATCTGCACTTTGGAGCCATCCTCAGCCTCCAGATCCTTGCTGGGCTTTCCCCTCTTCTCTCATTGACCACCCCCCTCCCTCTCAGCAGGGTCCCTCCCATGGACTCCAGGCTCTGTTAAAGAAAACAAAGTCCATGGGGAATTCCCTGGCGGTCCAGTGGTTAGGACTCCACACTTCCACTGCAGGGGGCCCGGGTTCGACCCCCCGCCCCCGGTCAAGGAACTAAGATCCCACAAGCCACGTGGCATGGCCAAAAAAAAAAAGTAAAGAAAACAAACTCCATCCTCAAAGTCTCCAGCTGCCATCCCTTCTGCCTCAGGCACGGCCACCCGTCTCTATGTCCTCGCCTCCCACCATCCACTTCCCCTCCAACCACGCCCCTGCATCAGCTCTCAGGTGACATACTCAAAGCCTCCCTGTGGCAAGACCCAGTGGCCCTCTTCCTTTCTCTTCCTCCGTGGTGGCTTTGGGCACTTTTGACCAACCACTCCCTCCTAGAAACCTCTCGCCTGGATCCTTGACACCACACTCCCTTGCCTTCCTCCCTGTGCTTGGACCACTCGGTCTCCTTGACAGGTTCCTGTTCCCCAATCCGGCCCTTGACCGTCGACGTGCCTCCAGGCTCCATCCCTGGCACAGCCTCTTCATCCCAAACCCCCTCCCCGGATGCTGGACTAGGAACTTCCCAACTAAGCTGCCATCCCAGACCCCGCTCTGAGCACCAGTCCACATTCCAAAGGCCTGTCTGACTCGGAGGTGCCTCAGACTCCCTGCCTCCAAAGTCAAACTCACACTCGTGATCCTTGCCGCCTGATTGCTCCCGGCATCGCCTGGCTCAGGGACAGGCACTGCCACAGCCGCCGTCCAGGCCAGAACCCTGCACACTATCCTTGAGTCCTGTTCACCCACCCGCTCAGCAGAGTCTGGGCCACTTGCCCTCCTAACCTCTCCACAGCTCACCTCTTCTTATCGCTGCCACTAGTCCAAGTTCACTGCACGCTTTGCCTCGGCTCCTCCAATAGCTTCCTAATAGGCCTGCTCTCTAACCTACTCTGCACACGGGGACCAGGGTGATTCTTTATATGACATTCTCAATACTATATCCTCTCTCTCTCACACATGCGCACCCCACATCTGATTTCCCTTCGTGACATGGTTAACACAAAGCCCTCGACCTGGCCTCTGGGACCCTGCCGTGGCCTGGCCCCGTCCCTGCCCCCCTCCATTCCCACCATGGGCCCTGGACACAGGCTTTCCTCTCCCTCTCAGCTTCACAGCACCACAGCTGGCCTTGGTGGCCCTCGTCACAGATGCCATGTTCTACAGTAGCCCTCTCTTATCTGCGGTTTCACTGCCCACAGTTTTGGTCACCCTCAGTCAACCACAGTCCGAAAATATTAAATGGAAAACTCCAGAAATTAACAATTCATAAGTATTAAATTGCATGCTGTTCTGTGCAGCCCAATGAAAAAGCAGGCCCTCCTGCCCCATCCAGCCCGGGACGTGAGTACCCCCCTTTGTCCAGCGTATCCGCCCATTAGTCACCTAGTAGCCGTCTCAGTTATCAGATCAACGGTATCACAGGACTTGTGTTCAAGTGACCCTTATTTTACTTAATAACAGCCCCAAAGCCCAAGAGTAGTGATGCTGGCAACTTGGATGTGCCAAAGAGAAGCTGTAAAGTGCTTCCTTTAAGTGAAAATTGAAAGCTCTAGACTTAAAAAAGAAAGGGAAAAAAAAATCATATGCTGAGGTTGCTAAGATCTATGGTAAGAATGAATCTTCCCTTTATAAAATTGTGAAGAAGGAAAAAAGAAATTTGTGCTAGTTTTGCTGTCACACCTCAAACTGCACAAGTTATGGCCACGGTGTATGGTAAGTGCTTAGTTAAGATGGAAAAGGCACTAAATTTGTACCATAAGATATTTTGAGAGAGAGAGAAAGACCACATTTACATAAATTTTATTACAGTATATTGCTATAATTATTCTACTTTATCATGAATTTTTGTTGTTGATCTCTTACTGTGCCTAATTTATAATTAAATTTTATCACAGGTATATATGTATAGGAAAAAACATAGTACATATAGGGTTCAGTACCACCCACAGTTTCAGGCATCCACTGGGGGTCTTGGGACGTATGTATCCCCCTCAAATAAGGGGGAACTAGTGTATTTGTTTGTGGCTGGTGTGATTAATGCACTTCCCAATAGTCAGTCCACATGGGCAGGCACCAATGTATGCAAATGACTCTTCGTGCCCAATGAGCATCTAATACGTGTTTACATAATGAATGAACCAATGAAAGAAGAGATGAATGACTCACTGGCCTGCCCTCCTCCAAATGACATGAAAATCCCAATTACCTCAAGGTACATTGTAAGACCTTGATGATACATCTGTGTTGTGGAAACACTGTTTTGTTTGTTTCTAAATCCTATCAGCAGCAAATTATAAAAACAGAAATGCATTTCCATCTTACCTCCCTTAGGTTTACAACCTTCTAATTTGTACTTTATTTTCAAAAGGCAGACACAGAAGTGCTAGTTACTGGAAGAAGGGGCAATAAAAAAAAAATCTAAAAATAACCTATTTACCATGAATCATAATTAACACGTGTTTCCTTAAGGGATTCATTATGAGGGCAATTATTATACAGGTGAACTTAATTTTTGTAACAAGTGAAAATAATATTATTTGAAACAATCCCAATGATCACTACGTCTTTTTTTAAAAAATAATCAAATTACATTGAAATTTTGAACTTCAGAAAATCTTACGCTAATCATATATCACAGGAGTTGTGGCTGGGACTGGTTCAGATCAAGCCACATTAGCCTAGAGGTAATGCTACAAAATTATCTTAATCCCTTCAGAAATGTTTACAACATCTCCACAGTATCAGAGCGCACAGATGCCCCATGCGCGGGCCCACTCGTCCCCTCAAGCATCTCACCTCTCAGGCAGACCAAGCTACCCTCCGCTCCTGCCTACTTTAACAATGACCAGCACTAGTTCTGGCGGGTTTATTTTCAAATGTTACTCAATTCCTCATTTATCCACAAAATGATGTGTTTTAGACCTAACTCCGTGTTGTCCACATTCCAGGTGTGGGCTAATTTTAAATGGATATTTCACAGGATACACAAGCCGGACAGCTGGACACACTCCTCAGGGAGAAGATCTGATCTTTGAAGAGAATGTTTCCCACCCAGATGAGAGTAGGGTGAACCATTTCAGGACCCAGCTCTGGGAGAGAATGCTTACAGCCTTAGCTTTCCAAGGACAGACCGGTTCTTAAAGCACCAAGTTCCCCACCTCACACCGGCTCACCTTCTGCCCCCCACACCTGACTTCTCAGAGGCTTCTGCAAACTAGGCATCTCAACCCTTTCAAACACGCTGGAAGTCTGTCTGAACACAAGTGTATATATATTAATATGTATCCACACGAACATGAACAAATAACAGAAATTTAGATAAATAAATGTATACAACTGTATTACTAACCACATAAAAATCCACATGTAGGAAGAGAATGACAGGACTACGCCTTTAAACCTACTTACTGAAAGCTTTAGACCAAGACCTGATTTTGCTTCTTTATGACGATCCTTCACAGTATCTCCTGGAAAAATCCAACAACTCCGAGAGTCCCTCTAGTCCAAGAAGAACTACTCTACAGAAACTGAGGAAATACAGGACTAGGATGCAGTGATGGACTGGTGTCAGCCAGCAGGTACACAAGTGTGTCTGTTTTCCAACACAGGGTGATGTGACACCTGAAGAACCCTTCGGCGGCCTGGAAAGGACTTGGCAGTTTCTTCTCCATGAGGGGATGCTTTTGGTAAGAGTCTACTATTTTTTGGCATGACACTCTGGGTACCTGATAAAAGGCCAATATAGAGCCTTCTGTTGCTGAAGAAGGAAATGAGCAAACCAGGCAGAAAGACTGGACAGCAAACCTCATCCAGGAAGGAAGTCTTTTTTTCCTGCTCTCAAAACAGATTTATTTATTTGTTTGTTTGTTTATTTATTTACACCTGTGCAATCACACTGATTTATTTCCAAAAGCTTAACTCTAATTCTTTTTAAAATTATTAATTTAATTTTAAAATTTTATACAATTTTTAAAGGTTACTTTCCATTTATAGTTACTACAAAATATTAGCTATATTCCCTGTGTTGTACAATACAACCTTGTAGCCTATCTTACACCTAATAGTTCATACCTCCCACTCCCCAGCCCCTATATTGTCCTTCCCCTCCCACTGGTAACCACTAGTTTGTTGTGTGTATCTGTGAGTCTGCTTCTTTTTTTTATATTTACTAGTTTGTTGCATTTTTTAGATTCCACATATAAGTGATATCATACTGTATTTGTCTTTCTTTCTTTTACCTAACCCTAGAAGAAAGTCACTTCTCTATGTAGTGTCTAAAAGTTTTAGGAAGTGATATGAACAGAGAAGCCAAAAGTTTTTTCAGAGTGCACAGATTCCTGGGTACCCCCAATGCTCAGGAAAACCACAGTGAAGCTCTAGCAAAAGTCCTACAATGGAGGCAGCTTAATGGAAAGCAAAATGGACAGGTCAACACAACAGTTCAGGGTTATTCTAAAATATGGGGTCTAGAAATGTGAAGTCAGACTGGGAACTACAGAGCATATAAAACTTTTTTAAAAACAAAAGTTGAAGCAATATTAAATACCATCCTTTGAATATTTCTACTCAGGAAGGATTTTTTTGGACTATAGATATTCTGAGATATGCCCACCAGAAAGACTATTCCTGTGGAATACAAAGTGGAGGTTTCCCTAGATAATTAAATTTTACTCAATCTCTTTAAAGAGCCAATTCAGATTCCTAACAGGGAAGTGGGGGAGAGGCACTTGGGGGGGGCCAAGGAGCAGGAAGGAGTAATTCCTAAATCAAACACTTTGTCTAAGCTGTGTGAATTCTAGAATGTTTTCACACATGCAGCCCTAATGGGAGCTCCGCAGCACAGACATTTTAATATCCTCCCCTCTCCTGCCTCCCAAACTCGAGCAACCAAGCTCTGCCCTACAGAGACGCGAGCCGCGTATTTACTGTAAATAAAACATTTCCCTCTGTTGTCCTTTTCTCCTCAAAAAGAGAACCCCTCCTTCTCTCAGACACATCGATTTCTTAATGTCACACATAACCAACCACAAAAGCCTTTTCAGCTCTTAGTGTGAGTTGGCAGCAAGGCTATGGTTAATGCTGAAACCCTGGTTTTGATGGGTTGTGCTTCAGGACTGTGTTTTGGCTTTGTTTGGGTTTCTTGTTTATTGTTTTTTTCTTCTCAAAAGCTTCAGATTCTTGACCTGTTAAATGCTTTTTTTAGCCTTCATTTACTCTTGGTCTCATTTATCATCTTCCTAACTGCCGCCCTGACATTCTCTAAAGGAAAAACTGGAAAGAAGAGTTCATAAAACCACACACATCCCACGGTGAATTCATCACCTGCGCAAGGTATGTAAATTAGGGCAAAACTACATCGCAAGCCCAACAAACACAGGAATGCTAAGACATTTTCAAACATCAAGAGAACTAACCCAAAGCTTAATAGAACATTGAGCCATAATGCTTTTACTCTCTGAAATACATAATGAAGACAAAATATTTCAAGTAGAACGTGACACTATGTAAGCATGCTCTCAGGTTTGTTCTCTAGGCTTGAGTTCTTCACAGAATTGTTAAACCTCGTCCCCCATAAACGTACATAGCAGAGGGGACAGGATGAATGTCAGATACAGTCACAAGACTCCCGTCCTCTCCTTCAGATCAAGTTTCCAGTCACGAGGTTAATATTTTCTTTTAGCAAAGATACCCTTTTTCAGACTATTTTCATAATAATCTCATGCCGGTAGTATAGGTTCAAGAGACAAATTTTTAACAGAGGGTCTGATGAAGCACCAAGCAAATGCCATTTGGTATCAAAAGACATAATGTCTTATCAATTTATAATTTTGTTTTGATGAATACCCCCAGTTACACTTCGACTCTGGAAAAGTCCCAAAGTGCCATTTTGAGGAAAATGATGGAAAAATAATATGTGTGCATAAGATTCGCTGACAGGGCTGTTGACAAACACAAGAGCAGCAGATTCTCTCACACTAGACCTTCACCAGGTCACCCAGATAACACAGCACGTGAGCCTTTATTTCACAAAACCAGGAATGGCCAAGATCAGCCACCACCATTTCCTGGATGTTCTGCATAGTTCCTGAGTCAAGCATTAATCAAGGTCAGTTCTGTCTAAAATGCAGAGTACAGCCCCCAGATGGTACAGCTACAGCATAAAAGCAGCGAGCATGTCGTTTCCACACTCAAGTTATAACTCATTTTTTTAAAGCAGTATAAGCTCTGAATTTTTAAGTAGGACAAAAGGTCATCTAGATCTGGTTCTTATTTAGTTTTGTTCTGTTTGTGTTTCAGGATATGAGTATACATCCTGGCACTGGAAGGGTGTGAGGGTTCACTTAAGAAGCTTGGGCAACGACACTGCACAACATTCAATCATCTAGAATGTAAACTGCAGTTAATTACACCCACCTAAATGGCCGTTGGGAGCATCAAGTGAGTATGCTGGGCAAACTGTAAAACAGGATTCAAGAGAATGTTGGACATCATGAGGTATTCAAGTACAAGTCCGAATTTCCAGTCATTTTGGTCTTTTATAACCTTAATAGAGAAATTCACCTGAAAATGAAACTGAGGTTTATGAATAGGGAGGTGGGGGATGGGGGTAGGAAGAGGGGATGGATTGTGACTTGGCCTCAAAAAGGCACAACTGCCTAATAATGAACAAGTCAGGACTAAAGTTCTGTGGGGCAATTTTCTAGCTCACATACAATACCTGGAACATAAAGAAAATGACCACACATGTTCATAAATAGCCTCTCTGATATTTATCAGGCCTGAGCCATGTGCCAGGCATGGTCTCCAGCAGCCAGGGTGGGCACTCGGCCACGTCCAGCAGGACATCACCACGGACAGACAGCATCTGAGACAAGGGCCTTGGGCACGGGCACCGGCAACTTGGACAAGCCTAAGTCTGAATAGGATATCCCATCCCACCGGTCATTTTAAAGCTCTTCAACAGCCGGCCCCTCCCCTGGCCTTACAACAGTACCAAACTGAGGAATAAACCATGGTTTACTCAGATGGAGGGTAACTGCTGCCTCCGTCATCGTTTTCTATCGTCAGGCTCCCTGACCAAATTTAGGCATGAACCGGATGGACTGTCATAGGATTTCAGTCCAGACACACGAGCGTGACCCAGCACACAGAAACACCTGAATGACAAGGGCAGCCAGAGGAATTGGAATGACAGCCCTCATCAACAAGACTGGAGGGGCTTCCCTGGTGGCGCAGTGGTTGAGAGTCCGCCTGCCGATTCAGGGGACACGGCTTCGTGCCCCGGTCCGGAAAGATCCCACATGCTGCGGAGCGGCTGGGCCCGTGAGCCATGGCCGCTGAGCCTGCACGTCCGGAGCCTGTGCTCCGCAACGGGAGAGGCCCCAACAGTGAGAGGCCCGCGTACCGCAAAAAACAAAACACACAAACAAGACTGGAGGAGCTCAGATCAGGACCCAGAAACACTTCTGCGCCCACAACAGACATCAAGGGCCTGGGCGGGCCCTTCCCTGTCAGCGCCATACAAATGGCACAAATCCTGAAGGGCTGGCCTGAGACTCTTTGAGAGCCAGAGAGGAGGTTACAGACCTGCCGCCCCTCCCCACCCACACACCCCCGAGACCTCCCCTCCTCTTCTAACTCCATCCCTCTGCTCCACAGTGGATCTCAGGTCAACGGTGATCAACATGGATCTCAACAGGCTCAGAATGCTGAAAAATACATGATGAAAAAAAGTATTTCTAAAACCTGCTCCTCTTCATCTTAGGATACTGGTGAGGAGGGGAGAGGAAGGAAGGAGGCAAGATCATTTTTTTAATTCTTCTAAAAATGACTTTTTGGGAAAAATTCCAGTTGAAAAACTTAGCCGAGGACCATTTGGAATTTATCTGAACGACCTCATCCTCAGATCTTACCAGATTTCCAGCCATCAACTTACTCTTACCATCCCTCTCAGGCCAGAGAGAGACAGTCATGTTCTCAGCAGAACAGATCCACTCTGGGCTCCTAATCTCAACACTGAATGACACCGAGGAACCAACTGGTCACCAAAGTGTCACCAGCCAAAAACTTCAACACACTGCCCCAGAGAGAAAGCCACCTGACGGTTCCCAAGACACAGATAGCGTAGAACAGCCGAGGGCTCTGCCAATTCTCATTGTTCACCGCTGAGTCAGTCACAGGAAAGCAGGAAACAGTTACACATAAGGGAGCACTGCAGGGACCATGTGTGTGGGCAAGAGACTGGGCCATGTAAGTCCCTGAAGGTGAGGTGCCCCTCCCAGAACACCTTGCTCTCCAAAATGCTGTCTTTTAGGGGCTGGCTGGTTCCAGAGAAACGACTGACATTTTAAGTATTGATATATTGTGCTGTTAAGTCCTGGTAATTCATAGATGCTTTTAAAACAGGAAGTCTGTTAGCACTGGGGGGGTGAAGTGATTTGTTTTTCTCTTTTAAAACACCCCCACTACGAAGTGAGAGAGTAGCATTGATATATATACACTACCAAATGTAAAATAGCTAGCTAGTGGGAAGCAGCCACATAGCAAAGGGAGATAAGCTTGGTGCTTTGTGACCACCTAGAGGGGTGGGATAGGGAGGGTGGGAGACGCAAGAGGGAGGGGATATGGGGATATATGTATACATATTGCTGATTCACTTTGTTGTACAGCAGAAACTAACACAACATTGTAAAGCAATTATACTCCAATAAAGATGTTAAAAAATAAAATAAAATACGCCCACTGATCAGGAAGACATATGCAGCCCCCTCACCACACTTTTAAAAGGAGGGAGCACCTTTAGTCACGTGGTCTGCTATGTTACACGCCAGATTGCCCCGTAAACAGACAGCATCTAGCACTGCCTGCCTAGCACCCCGTCAGACTCAAAGAGAAGAAGAAAGTATGAACCATCTCTCACCAATAGCTGTTTATTCAGTGAGTTACAAAAGAAGCCACTGGGTTTTTATTATCCAAGCTTTTAGGACAGTTCAAGTTCAATACACACAATGTTTCATTCATGCTGTTAAATTGATAATATTAACCTTTCTTGCTGAGACACATTAAAAATCCTGGCTTTTCAGAGCAAATGTAATTAGTTCACATTAGTAACTTCACCAGTAGCAGCGACAGAAGCAAAGGGAACTAACAGGATATGGATTAATGTAATCAAAATATCATCTCCCATCATCTCTACTCTTTAGGCAGCTGGCTACACTTCCTCTGTTGGTTGGATTTTTTTTTCTTTTTAATAAAAACAATAGATCAATGAAATGGATAAATAACTACTTGCAATCCCCCCTCAGGGGAATATTGTACAGGAAACCATTTTGGTGAGTGAGCCCAAAAGTTTTTAATTTGATGTGCCTGTTCAATGCAATTTTGACAACAGAGCAATGGCACCAGGCCCTCCTCCTCCAGGGCAGAGAGCTCTGGGTAGAGTGGGCAGGAGAGTTAGGAGGGAGAAGCTAGAGGCCGTTTGTGCCCCACAATAAGAAGCATCTCATGAAGAAAGAGTATCTGCCTCTAAACTCACTAAGAGAAAGAAACCAAAGTCCTGTTTGCCCTTGGAAGTACCTCCAACCTGTTCACACGCTGAAATGTATTCCTGTAAACCTTGTGCTGCCTATATACAGTGGGTGGGTGTTGTTTCTCGACTTTCTTTCTTCTGATCAGAACATCCACATTTTCCTCGGGGAGATCACCTTGCCCTCTTCCTCCCTGAGGCTCAGGGACCACGTGGCCTGGGCTTGCCCATCAAAGCATCATTTCCCTGGAACACACTGGTAGAGTGCAGGGACCAGGGCCGAGCTCAGCCAACAGAGATGTAAGGAAATGAGTCTGAGCCATTAGAACAGACCACTGGCTCTTGGGCACCAAACCCAAAGCTGGGCGGATGCAGGGTTGAAGCTGCTAACAACCCTCTCACCACCATATGTATCTTAAGAATGGAGACAACGTGGCAAGCAGGCGAGTCGGGGGAGCGGGGGAAGGCAGTGCCCAGGGGCTCTCCTGAAGCTTGATCCATTCCCAAACTTTCCCATTGAGATGAAAATGGCTTTTTTTTTTTTTTTTTTTTGCATTAACCAGTTGAAATGGGTTTATCGCCCCTTGGAAATGAAACTACATTTTCATTTCCATACAACACATTTCCCATGAGGTCAAGAAGCCCTCCCTGAATTGGAAGAAGTGGGAAGTGGCCGCTGCAGGAGCCCCTGGCATGAGAGCACTTCAGTAAACAGCACCCCCATCTCCCCCAACCTTGGAAACCACAGTGAACAGAGCCACAGTCCAATCAGCACTGCCACAAGGACATGCCAGCGTCTCACATGTCACCAGAAAGCAGAGACAAGAAGAAAGGATACTGCTACCAATGCATTTTTTTAAATGCAGGAAATTGGGTGTAGAGTTATAGAGTCCTTCCCCCAGGCTGGTTTTCACATTTAGGTTGTACAGATTTTTTTTAAGTCTAACCTATAAATTTGTCTTGGCATAGATGGGAAATGCCAAATTCAGAACAACAACCGTAAAAAGTAAACAATGCAAAAATTGCCCTTAGAAGAAAGTGATTCATGGCCCCCCAGAGTCCTTTAAAATACAAAGGCACCATATGAATTTAGTTCTTGTCCGAACTCAGGGAGGTATTCAAAGGTTACACACAATCAGCCTCCTGGAATCCAAGGGCAGTTAATGTTCAGAATGGTGGTCACCAATTAGTCCAAAACACACACTGATTTATCAAGCTCACACCTCTGTTTAAGTTTTAAGGTGCTTGGTTAGCGCTTGACCAAGTCTGAAGTGACACAGGTCTGGGGTCACTTACTTTACTGCAAAGTTAATGCCACCTTTACAAAGCCTCCATGGATGCAAACTCTGTATGCCATTCTGGGCAGTACCAGGTGAGCCAGAGGATAGAAACACGTGACTTTCTCTCCATGTGTTTCCACTTGAAGGAAAAAAGCATGATGAGAAATATTGAGACTTGATTAAGGCTAACCTACTTTGAAATAAAAAAGGATGCATTTATAGCCAAGTATTTTAAACATTAAAAAAAAAAGGTTGAATGAAAACGTCATGTCCTGTGACTGTAGGTTAACAGGACAGGAAAATTGCTAAAGGAGAATGAATACCTGTTATTATGCCCAGCCACGAAGCCTGAGTGATCTTTACATTAAGTGATACCATTATGGAAAATACAAAATCTAAAGAAATTACAGTACAGCAAAAACCTCAAATGGAAACAGCAGTATAGTTTACATGAATTGAATGCACACGCTTCCATCTAAGAATGGCAACATGCATGGCCAGCATCCGAGGGTCCCATGAGGCAGGCTAATGTTACCTGCTGCTCGGGAAACTATTGTTATCACCACCATGGTATGTTTGTAAAGGACTTTCAGGGTGTGTAATATCAGCCCCATTACGGTCCCACCCGCTAGCAGATCAAATGTACTAAATTATCTGGACATAAGACTTGTAAGAAAGGAAGAGGTGATCAGAGGTAAACCAGATAAACCCCTAGGCTTTGCCTCCCAAAGACCCTTTTCTGGTCATTGTTTAGGGGTCCCTAGCATGGTGATTTTGGAAGCAGAAGTAGCTCACAAGCAGTCCTGTGTTACATCCACATCTTGTTAAGATCTTACTGGGTAGGGTGGAGGGGGTTCCATCCCTTCTCACCTTTATCAGGTAGTTTTGCTCACGCTACTTATACTGAGAATACGCTTAAGGCTTCTGGAGGATTATTCTCTCAAGTGATAGTGCTGGGGGAAAGGCAACAGTAGGGGAGGCCTGGCTCCTCCAAAGGCCTTGGATGAATTTCCCTTCCTGAGATACTGTGGCCTCCTCTGGACCACATGGGGCTTAACCTAAACTTTCTCTGTGGTTCCTCTATCTTTGTTTGAAACCTGACAGGAAGAACCTGGGCCCTTCAAAACAGCCTCCTCCCTTGGAGACTCAGAGCTGCCATTGGACCCAGTCCCCAGGTCACTAGGGGCTGGGGGTTCCTGCTGCTACAGGGGCTCACTGAGCTCTCCTCCAGGGAATATGCCAGGTGCTTGATGATGCACAGACATCCTTCTGTGTATCTGCTGCTCTTTCTTATATAGAATATTTAAAAGATGAAGATTTATCCTGAAAAGTGGGCCCAGGGACTCTCTTCTTCCCACTCCACACACCCCTCCAAAGTCCTGGGATGATTTCCAGAACAGCATCCACTGCTTTCTCTCTCTCTAGCCATGTTGGTGTTTCCAGAAACCTCCTAGACTGGTCCACCTGCTCACACCAAGCACCCCAAACTTAACACGTTGAAACTGTAAACACTCTCCCTCCCTCCCCACCAAATTTCTATCCTGTCTTCCTCTATCCTGGTCAATGGCACCAGCGATCACTCAGTTTCTTCAACTGGTCATGCTTAGGCTCGTTGCTTTTCTTCTGCTGTCCCCATCACCCTCATCCTTCACCAGGTCCTGCTAAATCTTTCTCCAAAGCCCTCTGGCACCCTTTTCTATGCTCGCTCTCCACCCACCGCGTCTACCAGCTTCTCTTCCTCCCTCCCCCAATGACTGTCAGAGAACCTTTACAGAACACAAACCTGCTCTTAGCATTCTCCTGCTTCTCAGCCACCACCTGCCTGTAAAGTCAGGTCCAATCTCCTCAGTCAGGCAGACAAACTGGCCCAGCACAACCTGGTTTCTGCCAGCCTCCCCGCCCCATTCTTTGAGGCAATCTGCCTATCCAATTTATTCCTGTACTGCCTTTATTCACTTCATCCCTCAATCTCTGGTACCTAACAAACTCCTCTGCATCTGCTGAGGCCCTGCTCATGTGTGACCCATCCCTGACCCCTCCACGCCAACCAGCCCCCTCCCAGGCTCCCATGACACTTCACACACAGCCCTGATAAAATCCACGCCACACTGCTGTGTAGTTTATTAACACCTCAGTCTGTGCCACTAGGTGAGTCTCCTCCAGGAGAGCAGCTATGCGCCCTCATCTTCACGTCCCCAGAGCTGAGCTCAGTGCCCGGCAGAGGCAGCAACCAGCCAATGCGTGCTGAACCTCAGTGCTGCACGCATGGTACTGAGAGCTTGGAGGTGAGGACCATGACTGTGAAATACACACAGTCGGTCTAACGCTACCCACTTGGCGGAGTGAAGCTGGTCTCCCCCCCAACCCCTGCCCCCAGTGACAGTAACTCCAGTCAACACATAGAACCAACAGCACAACTGTGTGTAAACATGCTGTCAACTGTCCCTGCCGACCACATTCTCCAGCGGTTTGCCTCACGTCCCAGACCATTGGGTTAATCGCTATTCACGAGTCGCCAACCTGTATTCCTCTAACGAGAGAAGGGACTAATATAGACTCTTTTAATTATTACCCTGGGGTTCAGAAGTGAAAGGGGCAGCACAAAGCTGAAAGGGTGTTCTGTCCACTGAGGTGCCCACAGCACATTCCAGGAAACAGGACATAATTGGTGCCAACTCCCAAGCCTCCTCGAAGAGGCGCCACGACTGGCGGGGTAAGAGGCCAAAGTCCCAGCCACAGGACCAAGGAGCACCAGACACAGTTAAACAAACCAATCTATGGAAGCTATATCAATAGTCATTAATCTTTTGTCATAACCCAATTTGAAAAATTCACTGGGAGAAGGAAGCAAGGGACAAAATAACTGAAGTCATCAGCTGAGGGAAAAATTGAACAGTTTTTTAAACGCCATTCATTCCAACAGGTTAATGATTATGCGGATCGATGACCTGCTTCACGAAGAAAAGAGGTAGCAGAGCAACAAGCCCCTAATAAGTATTCTAGGATCAACTAAAATATTCCTTCAGTTGGTATAGACTATAATCTTGAGAAAAGGATTCACACATTCCATGACACCTATTTTTATAGCACACAGCCCAGAGTTAGCCATATCACTTTTAATGGCTTGAGATTCCAGAAGAATTATCACTATGGTAACATTTCAAAATGGCCGTCAAAGTTACCAGGGACTGGTCCACAGGGTTTGGATCACATAGAGCCTTTCAGACCAAGTTATTTTCAAAATTCGTCTAATGATTTCACACGCCCAACAAAGCTTGGCTAGAACTTAGCTAATGGGGTTATTTGCAAGTGTGAGTTAACAGAAAGAGCACCCAGTACATAATAAGCGCGCATACATTATCTGCTGTCACTCTGAATCAAGCTCCCTTCTAATAAAAAGCCTCCAGTATAAAATAATACACTGGTGGTTACAATGACGTGATAAATTCTTTAGTTTTTTGGTATGTATTAAAGTAGTATGAGGAAAAACAGGAAGGTATAAAAGTCAGTTATTGAAGTAACAAAAATAATGGCAAACTTAAGTTATTTTACAAAGTAGGAAGTGATATAAAGTATATAAGATACAATTGATCACAATATTCAAAAATGCTTGTGGATGGACAACAAAATACACCCTTCCACTAGGAACATACACTCAAATTCTTATAACCCTCCCATCCTTGGGGGTAGCCATTAAGAAATAAGTAATGCTCTTCCCTCCTCATTTTCATAAGAAAACAGAAAGCTGACCTCAAAGGCCAATTCCATGTGTACTAAGTTCAGGATTCTCAACTCGGAGCCAACACACTCAAAATCAGAGCTAGAAAAGACCTTAATCTCAAAATCAAAGCTAGAAAAGACCTTAATCATGTGTTTTTCAAACCCCAAGTTGCCACCCAGTGACAGTTCTCAAAATCAGTTGAATACATCTCTTACCAGCGTTAGAATCGAATAAGAAAATATTATGGTATTTCTTGGGTAGGAAGAGTGAGCACTGTATCAGATAAGAAGTGTTTTGGAAACACTTATCTTAGTTATATCCTTATTTTGTCCTGGGGCTAGGAGGTAAATCTACGTCTTACTGTGGGTCTGGTCAAAAAACCTGCAAACCACTGATGGGGTACAATGCCTTTTCCTGTTTCCAAGAGAGGCAAGGTGACCTGCCCAAGGTAATGCCCGAGAAGCAGTGATGCACTCAGACATTAGAATGTGAGGCCACCTGGTTTCCTTAGGTAATCTTGCTTCTTTCATCAATAAAACACTGAGCACAAGCATCCAGTAGGAGGCACTTACAAATAACCATATTTGAGAAATTAAAGGAACCAATGACACAAATTCTGTTTTTACCTAGTCTGTTAAGACCAGACGCCCTTTAAATGGGCCCCTGGGATCCCATAAATTTTTAATTACAAAATCATGGAACTGCAGAAACAGGGTGTTACAAGTGAGAATTGTTCTTTTCAAGGGTTACGCAGGGAATACCTTATCCAAGCCTGCCAAAAGTACACGGCATTGTCAAGGCCATTTACCAAAGAAACAGACACACACACAGTCCCAAGGGCATTCCGGACCAAGGTCCCTGCCAGCACCTACTGTTTGGGCTCTTATAGAGGATGAAGGTGAATCCCAGGCTTCTATTCCTGAGAAAGCCCGATTCTCAATAGGAACAGCAAGGAGCTTCCCAGCTACTGTCTCCAGAGAGCTGAGGATTTCACTAAGTCCTCAAACAGAGCCTGCTCTCACAGAAGGACAATCAGATGTGAAGAAAAATAAAACAAAACAGCAAAAAAAAAAAAAAGGGGGGGGGCTTCCCTGGTGGCGCAGTGGTTGAGAGTCCGCCTGCCGATGCAGGGGACACGGGTTTGTGCCCCGGTCCAGGAAGATCCCACATGCCGCGGAGCGGCTGGGCCCGTGAGCCATGGCCGCTGAGCCTGCGCGTCTGGAGCCTGTGCTCTGCAGCGGGAGAAGCCACAACAGTGAGAGGCCCGCGTACCACAAAAAAAAAAAAAAAGAAAGAAAAGAGATAAAACAAAACAAAAAACTACCTTAAAAAAAACCACATTACAGTTTTTTTAAGGCAAAGAAGTATAACAAAGAAAATTAAAAAACGGACCATAATCCTATTGTCCAGATAATACCCGCTGACCTTCGAAAAGAATAAAAGCACTAAATGCACATGGTCAGAAAATCCACACAGTGCTAAAAGAGCACAAGGTGAACAGTGGGGGTGACCCAGCATCTCCAGCCTCTTCCCACAGAGTATAAGTGCTTATCACTGTCTGGGAGTCCTTTTGGAAAACTATTTCATGGTTGTACAAGCATTTACCACCATATATGCTCTTTCTAAAGGCAGACCTGAAGGCTCACACTACCTACAATGGTCTGCACCTTTTTACACTTAATTTCTATCGGCATATGAAGATCTAACTTCTAAGAAAACAGCGGTGTGGTGAGAATCTCACTCTTTGGAAATGTATGAACCCAAAGCATTCAATATGCAATATTTCTGTGCCTACTTTGTAATCCTCTCATTCTGTAACACTTCCACCCATGGGAGTAAAAGCATCACGACGGCGTCTGCTGGTATTACACTGAGGAAGGGTCCTGTGCCAGGCCCTGTGCTGAGCCCTGTCCTTTACCCCCTACAGCCTGGGAAGGAAGCCAGCACCCGGCTCACAGAAGAGCCACAGAAAGGGAAGCTCCGGACCAAGGTGTCGGAGCCAGGAGCTAACACAGCCAAGACTCTCAGCTGGATCTGTCTGATTCTACTATCTCCTTCTAGAAGGAGCTTTCTGGACACAGGGTAAAAGTGTTGGCTTCCCCACTAGAGTAAAGGAAGCCACTTAAAAATCTGTTCAGAGAAAAAACTACCAGCCATACCCTGGGGTTTCACCCAGCAGCTGACTTTGGGGGAACAGGCAGGATGGGCTCAACAAGCTGGCACAGGTAAGACTGGGGGCCAACCCTCATCCTTGTTCTGCTGTCCCATGAACAGGGGTCTCGAAGGAAGCCCTGGATGAGGAGACTACCCAGGCTGAAGAAGCCAACCTGACCGTTCCCACCCCCACCAAAGCTGGCCAGCCTTTCCCAGAGTGACAAAAGGACAGGTGATCCAATGGGGAGAAATTCTTGCCAGAAACATCGCTTTTCACTAACATGCCTAGCTTGAATAGCCATGGGTGTGTTTACAGACCCAGGAATGTGCAAAACAAAAATACGCATTTAAAAAGTGAGTTGAAGGGTCATATCCAGGGAGCACAGTGCTAGCTCTGGCTCCTTTTTCCTTTGATGGGAAAGCAGAGGAGGGGGCTTCCCTTGGCCTCAGCGGGGCTGCCTGTAGGAGACCTTTTCCAGCCCAGCAGTTGGGCAGCGGGCATTCCTTTGGGGTGACAGCAGCCGCAGCGGTCTCGGTCTCACCATCGTCCCGCGGCTGCACGCCTGGTGACTAAGTGCACAGGAATTCGCCGGTGCCCAGCCCACCCACAGGACAGGAGGACAGGCGGGTGGAGGAAGCAGCCCAGGGCCCCTTCCCCAGAGAGAAAACCTGAGCTCTGCCCTCTAGCCGGGGTGCAGCGCAGGAGGGGCAGGACAGTCACTTCTGCAGAGGGTGGGGCCACCTGAACTCCAGTGACAGCCCTCTGCCCGCCCCCCACCACCACCACACACACACATACACGGGGTTCGCAGAGCATCTGGGCTCTGGACTCAGGCCTAACTTTGCTAACGGATCGTAGAGCAGAGTTTCATGGTGCACCTTTATCTCTTTGAGTAAAACTCTGAGTAAATGATGGTTGCCTGAGGGAAGCAGAACTAAACACCGGACAGGCAACAAGTTTGGTTTACCCAATAAATAAAAGAAAACTGAAAAAAAAAAAAAAAAAAAAAAGGGCTACGTGGCCAACTCATCATTCAGGAGTCTAATTCATGGTGAAATCGGCAATCCAAGATTTGATTTCAAGAAATCATTTCCTGACACTTCGTATTACTCCCTGCATGACTGTTACTTCTTTTTTTAAATAAAAGAATAAAAAGTTTCCTGTAAATCACATCCCTTTAGTCCTTTATCACAACCTGCCCTTGACCAGAGCTAAAGCATCCATTCATTTAAAGATATTTTTACAAGATTAAAGAAGGGTTTTAAAAAGAAAAAAAAAGTCTCCCAGTTACAAATCAGCCAAACAAAGGTACCTGATCACTGATCAGCTCAAAGTTTTGCTCCCTATGTGAAAATAATCCATCAATGTAAAAATAAATCCACCCTAAGTGGAGGGGAGGGGAGGGGAGGGGGGAGTAAAGTCTGAGACACAAGTATTTAAAATTCAGAAACAAGTCATTTCATAATTAAGCATCTGTAATTTGACTATGCTTATGTTACTCTTTCATTTTCATCTTTCCTTTATCTTTAGAGTCATACATTTTCTGACCATGTAAAGAAGGTGGGTTGGGGGGAGGGGGAGGAATAAGAGGGAGGAGGTGGGGAGGCTGTGCTAACAGAACCCTCACCACCTTTACTAGGTGGCTGTGCACCGAAGCCCCTTGGCTAGAGCAGGATATCAAGAATCGGTCAACCGTGGGGCCTAGCCTTCTCCAGCGCAAGACAGGCCAGCCGGTCACTGTTGGGTGTATGTTCACTGGACAGCACATGGCGGCTCCCTGGAAAGTGGCATGGTGTGATGGGGAGAATCACAGGCTATGGAATCAAAGAAAAGCAGGTCTGATTCCAGGTTGGCAGCTTAGCTGCATGAAAACTTACACCTGTTATGTCATTCTCTGTGCCTCAGTTTCCTCATCCATAAAAAATGGAGGGGATGGGAATGGCCACATACACCCTACAGGCTTCGACAAAGATTGAAGGAGACCACTCGAGAGGCGCCTGGCACGTAGTAATTGCTCCATGAAGGCTGGCTGCGATCATAAACACAGTCCTTTCTAATTGCCACAGGGATCCAGGGGGCGCAGGGGTCAGTTCACCTGTACAGAGATCTCACGCAGAAGAACTCCCCTCTGAGCTGATCCCGCTAGACCCCAGGGTCCACCACGGTTAGATCAACAGGCTCCTTGGAGGGCCAGCTCATTTCGGGATTTGCAGAAGCATGGTGGGGTTCTAATCTGCAAAACCTCCAAATGTAGGGGGATCTGCTAACAGGTTTTGAAGAGCTTTAACCAGAGATTAGCAAAAATGCCCTTTTGTCAATATTGTTAGATGCCTGGGATTTAGATGTGGATTTTTTTCCTATCCCACAGAAAACACTGAATCACGTAAAGATACTGAACAAGGAGACAATGACCCAGACCTAATAAGATGCTGCAGCTATGTTTCTACCATCAGGTGAATACCTTTCTCTTGGCACTGTTCACAATGTTATCGGTATGGCCTAGGGCACTCACCCACCCTCTCATCAGGCCCAGAGCCCTTGAGAGTGGAAAAGGGAGCAGGGCGGATGATGGCAGGGGAAGGAGGGAGTGTGCCCAGCTGGAGATGGTGGACAGGGGAGTGTTCCAGGTTCTAAAACAGCTTGACCCTCAAGAGCCGTGGGGGTGGCCTTGGCTCAATCTTCCACACCTTTTTCAAGTCGAAGTTTCCCTCTAATTCACCATGACTTTTCAGGGGGATTAAGCACGGCATGTGAAGCTAGTTCCTACAAAGTCACATGGAACACAAAGTTCTAATTGAACTTCTATATATTCCAGGGCCCATGACTTTTCTTTTGCTCTAATGGCACCACACCCTTGAATAACCAAATCCATAGATACCTGGGCAGGGCTGAAGGATCCTGCTGTGAGGACAAGGGGTGAGACCAGGGGTCTCAGCCTCCTGTTGCCTCCTTTCTCCACTGAAGGAAAAGCTCTCTTCTCACTTCCTAAACCAGAACATGTTCTACAAGGGCAAAGCGCTCTGGAGCCATCACAGCCTGTTCGCTCTAACCCAGGCCCCTTCTCAGCTAGAAAGCCCACCCCCAGTCAAGCATACGTTTAGATACAAGGAAAAATGTCAAGGGTGCATCTACTACAGAGGTCTTAGCTTAATGGAAAAATGAAGCTGTGGGCCCAGGAGAGGTTCACCATGACAGCTGTAACTTAGAGTGAAAATGGCCAGACACGTGAGAGCACATGCTGAGGTCCTTGGAGACGGGATTTCTGAACCAAGTCAGGGGTCAGACTAGATGATCTCTAAAGCTTTCTTTCCACTGTGAGATCCACACAGACATACTGCAGCTCCCTGAACCGGCTTTTTCATCCTGCACTAGTAGCCCCTGCTTCAGAACTGCCAGTGCCTAGAAGACAACGCACAACAGTCCTTCACTGACCCATCTGGAGAGACGGTCTCTACCTCCCAGGAAGCTCTCATTTCTGGGGCCCACACCAAAAACTTCCTTACCATGGAAATCCAGAAAGTTGAGCCTCCTTAAAAATTAATCTTGTAAGCGCATAGGTTCTTGGTTCACAGGTGATGCGCATGGAATAATCTGGGGTGTGCTGGAGGGTGATGCATAACATGAACAGTTAGTGGTTACCTGCTATAGTTTGCTTTAGTCTATTAGTTCAAAAATTAACTCACTTAGTATAACCTTAAATAACAAAATAAAATCCTAGAAGAAATGTAAATTTGTTTAATTCTTCACATTTTCTCAAAATATTTTCCCCCCTCCCCCCAGCCCCCTTCTCAAAATATTAATCACTGAGTCAATTAACTGTGGACAGGCCTAAACTGTTCCAAAGCTTTTCAAACCTACTAATTAAATGTGCTCTCACTACCACAATAAAAATTCTGGGAAACCTTGGGCTTCTGAGCATACGACACAGGATGAGAGAATCAAATCCATTCAGTTCCAATCTACTGCTCCACTTAATAAACAAAAAATGTTAACAACATGCATTTTTTAAAAATCTAAGTGGTTTCATAATGTAGATATTGTGAGTCTTCCCACGACGCTAAATGAAGGCTTATGACAAGAGTTTAATGAGCTGTTATCCAATATCTACCAGGCCTGGGGATTTCTGCTTCTTCCCCTCTGGAACAGAAGATGCTCAGAAAGCAGGGAGTGTCATGATCCGTACTAAATGGAACTGCCCTCCTCAAACATCTTCACTTTTATAGTCTGTAATCCAAGTCACTCTATTAGCAGGCAGGAAAATCCCAGCCAGCTTCAAAATTCCCTCATCTTTCTATTACTTCAAGTGACAACCTTTTCGCACTACTTTATCTTTGCATTAAGTACCAGGAGCTGAAAGATGCAATCAATTTCACATTTCTTTCTGCCTATTTACATGACTTATTTGTTTCAGCAGATCCTCATTGCCACAAATCCTTCCTTTGCCCATTCATGTCTGCATACTTAACATAGATTTAATATTTCTCTAGGCCAAAGATCATAGGCTGAGTTTTTCTCTGACTAGAGGACAGAGACAGGAGAGAGGGAGGAGGCTGTCTGCGATCCCTTTGTTGTCACAATTTACAAAGAACAGTTCACAATAAGAAAAGTGATAAAAAGCTTAAATCAGCCCCCCAAACACATCAGATCCAAAGTGGGAAAAAGAGGAGGAACTAAAATGTCCTGAGACTGTTCTGGTTCCAGAGACTGTCAGACACTTTACTGACCTTATGTAATAAAACTTGCTTGGTGGCCCTGGTGGTGGAGCAGGGAATCTAACCCAGACATAGGTCACAAATCCGCACTTCATAAACATCATGACATGAGTAATGAACCAAAAGTCCACCACCACAGAAACCAACTTGAGTCCTTCAAGGGCAGAAACTGCACCTTCTGGTGGACGTGTTCTGGATTCAACTTAGAATCCTCCCACCCAGCCAAGTGGGACACCAGAATGCTGAGTCCCAGCTCCTGTTCCCACTGCACACTCCAGCCTCGTCCCGCAGGCCTGTCTGACCATCTGGGAAAGGCTGAGCCCTCAGGGAGGGATTCTTTTTTTTTTAATCAGATATAAAGTGGAAACCACCAGCTTCCCATCACCACCCCTGCCTCACCCATCAGTCAGCAAAGGCACCACCTTCTGGGATAAAGCTCAACAAGTCTCTTCTACAAGCTGTCGGCAGGAGTTACACACAGATGATATCTCAGCTGAACAGGCTTGGGGCAGGGCTGCCGGCTGGGACCTCAATCACCACTCAGACTTCTGTTTTTGTGAAATAATACCCTCCACCTTCCATACGGCTTGCAAAATGCAACCCATTCATGAGTTGAGGGCCGTGTATACAGTGCTAGGCAAACAGTACTGAGCAAGTGGGAACGTTCTGCATGAAAGCCTTCCATTTCACTTGAGGCAAATGCTCTTTCCATGCAAAGCTCCAAATACAGAACTCTCCCCCCTTGGAGCTCTTAGCACTTGCTGCCTCTCCTTCTCTTTAGGCAAAAAATGTGGAGTGCCTCATCACACGGCATACGCTGTGTGTGTGTCTCTCTCTGCAATGCCACGTTTTTATCTTCTCTCTTAACAAAATACTAAGTTTCTATCATCTCATTGCCTGTCATGGGACTTGCACACAACAGGCTGACCGAAGGAAACAATGGGAATTTTGCTTTTCTCTCCTTCTACCCTTTCACTGAGATGCTTCGCCAGCCTATGCTCTATCTGCTACCCCTCGGTGAGCTTGTCAGAGACCACTACTCGCAGCCCACTCTCCAAGGACTGCTCTCGGAGCCTGTCCCTAAGGGTAGGGCCCATCCCAAAAGAGGTCAACTGCTTCACACCACGGCGAGTCTAGAACACCTGTTTCCATTCTCCAGCAGTGTTTCCTGAAGGCCAGGGCCAGCGGCTCCATCCCAGGTCCCCAACACCTTACTCTGCAACAGGGAAAGATGAGGAAACCGAGGAGCAGGGAGGGGAAGGGCTGGCATTGGGCCGCTCAGCTACCCGGCAGCAGAGGAGTCTCGTCAGTGCTTTCTGCAATAAACAATGATGCTTGTGTGTTCACAATTTCCATGCAAATTCCATCTGATCGTGAGGCAGGGCGGCCCCCTACTCCTCCTTGCCTTTTGATTACCCACCACCTGTCTCTCCATCCTAGCTTCAGAGATGAGAAGATGCTGACGAGAGGTCTGCATTTATTTTGATAATGGTGGAAGAGTTTGAGACTGGTGGTTGAAGAGTTGGCATATGAAAGTCCACACTTTACACTTTTAAAACTGCACGATGTACACCAGGCTTGTTTACGAAAAGAGAATCTGCACTGGCTCAGGCTAAACCAGTCACCAAAACCACTCACCTTTTATTTACTAGTGGAAAGGGGGTCTGAACACCATCCCGATCACCATTTCCCTCTCACAACCACTTAATCCCTCCTCACACATCTTCAGTGGCTCCTCTCTAAGCTCTGAGGCTTTCCATGTTAGAACAACAGTGCCCAACAAGACAGAGTTGCAGTTACCCAAAAAAACAGTATAAACCTTCCCATGGGACCAAGTCAAGTTGAGGGTCTTAAGTCCCCTGACCCCACAGCGTTAGCATGAAATTCAGTGAATCTGTGGCTGCAGCCTAACCATTTCCTCTGCCTGGTAACAGGCAGAAGCAACAGTGGGGCCCAGAGAGCTGTTGTATCTAAAATGTAAAATCAAATTAATCCTGCAAAACAAATTCATCTTAAAATGACAGTCTGTTAAGTTGGCTTTGGCTGTTTTATCAATTGCCTCTCAATAAAATACTGCTTTATTTAAGCAGACCCAGAAGTTCACCCCCCCTCCTAGTCGCCCATCTTGGGCATCCAATGACTTTTCCAAGGATTTTTTTCTTAGCAAACAAGAAATATTTGTTGAGCTAAAGAAGCATTCTTCTGAGAAAATGATACATTCTCAGAATTCTATTCATAAGCAACGATGGTGTCAAGATCCTTCGAGCCTTGACTCCCACAGTGAATGTGAAATGATGGCCACAAAGAGGGGGCGGCTGGGGTCAGAGGGGCAGGAAACCCACTGATCTCAGAAGATGATACCATGTCACCTAGACTGTACCACCTGGATGGTGCACCCAGCCCATGAGTGAAGTTACAAAGAGGGAGCATGAAATGCCCCATCCTGCATCTGGGCTGCTCTGTCTTCCCTCATGAGTGGAGGAGAGCACGAGGGACATTTCCTGCAACACTGCTTAAAAACCTGTTCCAAAGCTTCTTTGACACAGTTATGCAAATGCTTCTAAAAGAAGTATCAACGTATTACAAAATAATCCAATCATTTCAAGTCCCCTGAGGAAGGGAACAAAAATACATCCTATAACCTATCTGAGGAACAGTCTAATAAGACCCTAATAACATTGTCGATTTAGCAAAGCATAAGGGGCCATTTGGAGGTCAAGAAATCAGGACAGAAACATCACACTGGGAACCACAGGAATAAAGCTTGCATTTTCTGGACCTAGGAAATCTGACTAGTTTCCATTTGTCTCCATATTACCACTAATACCTTCTGGGGTTAAAATAAATAAATAAATAAATAAATAAATCCTAATTCGAACACTTCGGCTGCCCAGGAAGTGTTTCTAATACCAACCTTCATCTTGCCTTTTTTTGTATTGCAGGCTCTACGCTTCCTAATTTTCTTTTATTTTTTCACCCTTTTTACTACTAAGCCCTACTCCCCGGTCTTGGCAGCTGCTAAAAACCATCCAAGCACTTTGCATCTATCCAGAAACCCAGAACGGCAGCCTCGGTTCATAGATCTGCTGCTAAGGGCAGATGGAGGCGCGTCACAGCTGGGCCCTGCTTCCCAGGGGCCCCGGGCACAGACGGATCAGGGCCCAGGGGCTGCCCAGCCTCAGTCCCTGCACTCAGCGGCCTGCTTGCCTGCACCAGCTCCAGTAACCTCACAGCCTTCACCCGAGTCCCTTCATTAGGATTTGCAAAAACAAATGGGAGGCAGCTACACATGGGTCGGGTCTGTCTGCACCGTCTTAATGCAGAGTCCCCAAACACACTGCCTCTGTTCCCATCCCACGTGGATGCCGTGAAAAATGGCACAAAGAAAGGAAAGAGGACACGGTGGTTGCTTGTGACCACGGCAGAGAAACAAAAAGCGATTTCTGTCAGATAATGAGCTGAAATAGAAGTTGGGCTTCCGGGAGAGGGCCTGACATTCCTGCACAGCATTTTCCCACCCACCTGATCCCCTTGAACGGAAGGAAGATCTAAGGGAGGACAGAGAGACCCAGTGTTTGTTTCCTGCACTGGGGGTGAGAGGATGGAAATAAAACAAAACAGCCAAAGCAGAAGAGGCTGGGTGGGAGAATAAAGTGGTATGCACGCGCACACGTGCACGCACACACACCAAGTTAGTATTACCCAAAGAAGAGAATAAACAGGCACATGCTTCAGCAGGGAGCAGGCAGTTAGCTACCTTTACCCTGTGAGACCTGCAGTTGTCACAAATAAAAATGTACGTCCTTGTTATCTTTACCCCAAATTGTGCCCACTCTGCTGCTCTCTGCGAAAAACACATTTTAAAAAGATAATATTTAATGTTAGAATCAAACAAGAATCTTGTTGTTGATATTCTTAATTCTTCCCAACACCAAGCCTGCAAGCGGAATAAATTCATATGGTTTGATAACCAAATAAATAGAGTTTACACGTAACTATAGAGGCCCCACTGGCATCCCCATATAGACATATGTACCTCACCGAATGTCCTTTAAAGATATGGCTTATCTGGACAGACACAGCAATTTGAACAATTTGGATTAAACTAGCAAGAACCACTCCTACACTATGCCATGCTATTTATGATAATTGAATTTTTGCAATTTAGAAAAAGCAATAGAGAAAGACCATATAAGACATGGCAGTAAACATACACAGTCAATCCAGTTTAATGCTCAGAATTTTAAATAACCTCAGAATGCAGCTCTTAGGTATTATGTTCGATTTTTAAAAATAATAGCAGCTGCTACCATTTTCCAAGAACCTACTATGTGCTGTACCCTCTGTCCAGTGCTTTACAAATTCCAAACCTGCTCATTCCTGTTTCAGAGATGGAAGATGGGTCCTGGAAGCCTCACCCCAGCACCTGGGAACACAGAAGGCTAATGTATGGAATCCTCTCAATTCACAGACTGTTCCTTTTTTTAAAATTTTTACTTATTTATTTATTTTATTTTTGGCTGTGTTGGGTCTTCGTTTCTGTGCAAGGGCTTTCTCTAGTTGCGGCGAGCGGGGGCCACCCTTCATGGCGGTGCGTGGGCCTCTCACTATCGCGGCCTCTCCCGTTGTGGAGCACAAGCTCCAGTCGCGCAGGCTCAGTAGTTGTGGCTCACGGGTCCAGTTGCTCCACAGCATGTGGGATCTTCCCAGACCAGGGCTCGAACCCGTGTCCCCTGCGTTGGCAGGCAGATTCTCAACCACTGTGCCACCAGGGAAGCCTCACAGACTGTTCTTAAACCTTTGCCATATGATGTCATTTGTCCATACTGGAATGTAGGGTTTTTTTTTTTTAAATCCTATTTTGTACAAAATTATATATTCTTGCAAATCTCAATCTTAAATACCATAATGGTCCACAGGGGAAACCCACACCTTCCAGGTGTGAGGCCACCTAAACATGCCTGAAGACCAGTCAAGTAGAAGGTGGCAGGCACGTGATGGTAGCTGCTGCCTCCACAGTGTTGTCAGGGATGCATACGCTGGGAAAACCAGGAGTGAGGTCCTGGCCAGCAACAAGACACCCTGAACACTGCAGAAGAGTGGCCATGCTGACCCTGAAGGAGCACAATCTTCCCTGGACACTCTTCCCTGCCTACACAGGCCCCAGAAGCCCCCATCACTCCCTGACCTGAGATGGCAGCTGTCTCCCCCAAGCTCTAAGAAGTGCTCAGCCCTCGCCTCCTCCTGCAGGGCAGCTCACACAGCTACGAGGGCTCTGCAGGGAGCTATTCCTCCAGAGACTGAGAAGACAGGCCTGTCAGGAACTAGACAAAACCCCAGCTCTCATGACAACGTCCAGCTCACATGTGTTAGCCAGTGGCAGAACCCAGAATGGTCTAGCTTTTGGATTTCCATAAAGCTAGGGGGTTTATGGGGTTCCTTCTTCCACATAAAAGATCTGTACATGTCTTAAGTCCAGATTCCGAAGTTAGGCACAGTGATAAACAGATGCCTATTCTGTATCCTGTGTGTTGCAGACAGAGATTCCATCTCCTGCCCCCAGCGTTCCTGGAACACCTTGGCTGTCTCTTGCTTCCTCCAAGTCAGGGGGGCACTCCATCCCAGGATGGTGTCAGAGACCCCACCTCATGCTGCCTGAGTCCCGGCATCACACCATGTGCTAGAAGGAGGCGTGTTTCCAAGTCATGGCTCCCAGCTCCACTGCGAGCCAAACCTAAGTCCCAAGCCACCCTATGCACTCAAGTTGAGCAACGCAGTCCAGGACAGGATTAGCCACGGGCCCACACGTTCCACGTCATCCCCACTCTAGCAGAGAATGTCACGCTGGCACACACACAAGGAAAGCAAGATAGAAATATTAACGCAACAAAAGAAAGAGGCTTTTTAGGAGTAGGAAGAAACCAGAATGGTCTTACAAGTAGGCTTAACTGATGAGATGGGAAGGGAGTCCAGAATATTTTCCAAACACCTAGAATTGCAAAAATCACCCTAGGAGACTTATTCTGAAAGCTTTTTCATCTCTAAGATGAGATCCCTATTAAAAAACAAACTTCTGAAGGGAGCGCAGGAGAGTGACACCTTAATTAGGTGACACTTAGCCGAGAATGAAGCCTTTCAATGACAAGGCACGGGAACTAAGAGGCGGGGTCAGCTAAGAGGGTCCACGGGACAGAGGGGCACAAAGTGCCTCTCCATCTTGGTAACAGCGTCGCCAGTCAGGGAGAAGAGAATGCTACCTTTATGCGTGACTATAGAAGGCAGAGAAGTGAGGCCCAGGGGCATGTGACCCCCTTCTAAATAAAGAAACCCCCACACTGGGAGCAGCCAACCAGAGCAGGGGCCTTCTAGGGGGAGAGAGACCAGCTCCGAGCTACACACAGGCCGGAGCCCTCTGGACGGTCTGCCCCTTCCTCTCGGATGCTCAGGCCTCCCTCTGCCCCACGCGGACACGCAGGCCCCTACCCTGGTCCACAGTGGCAAGAGACTACACGGTATTTCACAGGGGGAAATCTCCCTCATAAGAAGCTTTAAAAAAGAAAAAGAAGAAAAGAAGAAGAATTAGCCAGAAGTGTTAGGATGAAATAATGCATGGGGTCTCAGGGCAGAGAAACTGTCTCCCCACCTCATCTCAATGCAGCAGGTGATTTACAAAAACTTAAACAAGCCCCCCACTTTTACCTGGCAGGCCTGACATATCAATCTGTAAGCAAATGAGGAAGGGGTGCAATTCCGCCCCACACACCAATACCACCCTTGTGAGGAGTGTCCGATAAACAAAAACAGAAGAACATGTTTGGGGGGAAAACACGTAGAATTATCTTTTTTACACCACCTGCCTTCATTTGAAGTCCCTGACCCCATCAGTGAGACGGCAGTATAATGTGTTCCTTTTGTCAATAAAGGGAGCCATTTCCTGCCTTGTCACTTGAAGGCTCCGCTCTGCTATTTTTCTGGTTTCTCATCTCGAAGGCAGTAGGAAATGCAACAAGCTCCGGGACAGCTGTTCCCAGTCAATGCCTTTTTAATTGCAGTAAGGCTGCACCACCAGCGAAGCCAACTTCCAACACGGCCAGGCTTGCAGGCTTGGTGGATTGCCTGGCAAAGACCAGGCCTGCTCACAGGCAACATAGTGATCCGAGTGGACCACAAGCTGTTCACCCTGACGGGTTACAAAGTACTTGGAGACTAACTTCAGCAGTAAGTTTTTGGATTTTTTTTTTTTTTTTGGTGAGGGGGGTGTAATACCTGAAATCAGGTACCAGAAAGCCCCAACGCAAGCAAACACCACACACAGTTAGGCAACACACTGGGTGGGGAAAGAAGCACAGGTGCCCAGAGAAGGTTCACCCCATTCCCTCCGTGGACGTGGCCGACCTCCAGCGAATAAATGAACAGCACCCCAGGCCAAGCTTCAACTTTCAAGATGGTTCCCACCCTTCTCCATCATCTTTGGCTTTGAATCATTCTGACCGGGGCAGGGAGAGAAGAGCTCCCACCCATGGTTGACCCTCCCAGCCAGTTATGAGCTGGGGACGGTCTGGGTGACTCCCTGGGAGCAACGACCATGAAAATTACACAGGAAACATCCGCATTTCATAATCCTCGAGGCTTTTGGCTCGCTGAGGACTGTTACTCCACACCCTTCTCTGCGCAAGGGGGAAAATGTATTTTCCTGACAATCAATCTTTCACAAAGCAGGTGCGTGCTCACCCCTGGGGGGACAGCCACACTGACCAAGCGTTGGAAGATATGCCCAGAATTTACTCAGCACCACAGACAGGCTTCTCCTCTTCAGGAAGGGCTCACCGGAGTCCACAAAGCCCTGCAGTCCTCCAGCAGTGGGCGGCCAGCTGGTCAGTGGGGGAGAACACCACCGCGGTCAAGGACCTGAAGGCACAAGGCCAGGTGCACAGCCCGCTTCATGGGGTTTCACAGGCTCCTCTACAGGATTTTAGGGACAGGAGCCTCTTGGTCAGCATGCGTGTGGGGAAGGTCACTGGGCCGAGACAGAGAGGCAAGAAGGCTGGGGAGAGGCCGTGTCACCGAACACGGGGAGAGCAGAGGAAGGCAGACTAGGGAAACATTTCAGATGGAAAGGGCTTGGTGTCTGGTTGGAGAAGGAAGCATCCAGATGGTACCCAAGTGTCCGACATGGGAGCTTGGAGAACAAGAACACTACCCACAGGAGTGGAAACAAGGAAAACCCTGGGCTATAAATGAGGAGCCAGAGAAGACCACCAGATGCTGAAACGCCCATGGGGGTCCAGTCATGACAGCAGACGGGGTCGAGAGCTCACACAGAGGTCAGAGCTGGAGATGGTATTTGGAAGCCAGATGCAGATGGGAGGATGCTGAAGCAGTGGGTGAGATATTCTGGGGGAACAGGACAGTGGAGAGAGGGCCCAGGATGTTACTCTGGAAAACAGCTATTAAAGACTGGACGAGGAGCCAGAAAAGAGACAGCTGCACAGGTAGGAGGAGAATCAGTGACGCTGGCAGGCAGGGATGAAGGAGTCAACGGTGTCGCATCTCAGGGGGCACCAGTTACACTGTCATGGAAGGAAAAAGCCATACTCCATTTTTCTAAGGGTCAATCACTTTCTAGGAATGAGTAACTCAAGCCTGCATAAAACCACCCCTCAAAATTGTAAGACAACAGAGAAATACAGAAGCGGGCAGAGAACCCACAGCGTAGTAATTTCCTTAGCGGGGCTGTAGACGAAGTTGCCTGCCACCGCAGTCAGGATCTACAGAGGGACTTTAAAGGAGAGCGTCAGGTGAAAACTGCCTATCAGCACTGCATAACTGAGTGTTTCTCCGTTATGTCAAAAATGTCACACATATCCCTGACTGGACATATCTCTCCAGATGCTCCCCCTCCGTCTGTAGCCAGCCCTGGGAAGAAAAATAGAATGGGATTCTTCTATGCTTAAATCTTTTAAATTGGCCATCTTAAGTCTAATGTGGACCCCAAGGCAGACATTCTGTTTGGACTCAATGCCCTCCACCTGGCTCCTTGAATCGTTCCTAAGCTCTCTGGCTGGAGAGCTGTGGAGCACCACAGCACTGCAGTGCTCAGCCAGAGAGATGATGCGGGCAAGAACCCAGGGCCTTTGACGGCATGATCTAAAGCAGCATTCTCCAAAAGAATTAGAATGCGAACTACATCTGCAATTTCAAATTTTCTAGAAGCCATATTAAAAAGTAAAAAGAAACAGGTGAAATTATAGGAATATATTTTACTTCATCTCAAGCATCATTTTTAACATGTAATCAATATACAAAATATTAAGGAAATATCTTACTTTCTTTCCCCCATACTACACTTTGAAATCCAGTGTGTATTTTACACTTAAAAATATCTCAATTCGGATAGGCCACAGTTCAAGTACTCGACAAGACGTGGGGCTAGTGGCTACTCCACAGGACAGAGCAGGTCAGAAGGGAATCTATGCAAAGGGAAAGAGTTCTGATTCAACTAGAAAATCTCCAAGAAACCTGCCAACGCTTGAGTTTTCAAGACAAGCTGAAGGGGAGACAATTTCCCTGAATGCTGTTATTAATTTTAAATAAATACTCCATTGTGAAATCACAGAAAAACATCAGGAGGCCTGAGACACTGGCCTGGGAGAAGGCTGCAGGGTGTGGCCTTGGAGGAGAGGCTGTCTGGCCAGCAGGCCCATCAGCATCAGTTGTAGAAGCACCAAGGCCCCATTTCCATCTCCTGGTCCTTTCTCATGGAGCTCTTCCTCTTTCTCTTTCTAATCTTCCAACAGCCCTATGGGGAAGGCAAGGGGCTATCACATTTTGCAGATGAAGAAACTGAGGGCCAAGCCAAGTTTAAGTTACTTGCTCATTTCTAGTCACGGCTACTAGACTTGGGCCCAGAACTCATGCCTCGCCCCTGCTCCAGGCTTCTTCAACAAGCAGCTGGCCAGAAACAGCCCAAAGTCCATAGTGAGACCTAAATATACCGACTGAATCACTGAACAAGTGCCCACCTAACGACTTTTTATGTAACACCTCCCTTTTGTACAGACCTTACGAGTTTTCAAATCAGTTTTGCACACACACGTGATCACCACTAAGGAATAGTATGGGGCTGCCCAATGGAACACTCTAAACATATCCAACTACAGCCCAGAATGGCTGGCTGGCCCACGGTCACCCAGGCCTCTTATACCACATCCAACATCTTTCCACGACACATGACACCTCCTTTGATGATGGCTTTTTCTTTTAAAATAAAAGTTTTAAATGTCAAGACTACTTGAAAATATTTTTTGTTGTTTTCTCAGAACTAGCAGGTAACCTAATGATAGGATACTATTTTAATCAATCACAAATATGACTTCAGCACAGTATTTCCCCCAACCTTAGCCAAAAGGGATTCTCCAAGTGGCCCAATGGTGTTCTCAGCTCTTCAAGGTCCTGGTTTCAGCCAGTGGGATCCCTCCCTTACCGAACCAGTGTTCACCTACCCGCTGATCCAATGACAGAGGGCAGGAAAGCGTGTGCTCTTCAAAGCAAGCATCCTTTCTCTGCTTCCACCCTGGCTGGCAGGGAACTGAAACAATGTTACCTGTGGGCTCTGGCCTTTGGTCTGTTTATTTTACACGCATCACGGTTTAGGCAAGCCTACCAATTTGGGATTTCTTGGCTCTCCGTGACTAGCCACAGTACATGGGCTCCTTGGGTCTCTAACTGGGCCAACCATTAAACAGCTATTTATAGCTACCACACTGCCTTCCAACCAGTGAGGGGAACCCTCCTGGCCAACAGACCTAAACATTGCTGAAAGCAAGAAGACAAAGGCCCAGAGTCACATTTCAATACCCAACAACCCGGCGCTCAAGGTATCGATCACAATCAGGCAAGAGTTCAGTTATACTCAAAGGAAAATAAGCACACACAGCAGATGAATAAACGAGAATCTTCCAAATACCACCACCTGACCCCCAAGACCAGTAAACACATTGCAAAGTTCTTTCAATAAGTGATTCACAAGATTTGCACAATTCTTCAAGAAAGAGGTAGAAAAGAAAGGAAGCAGTAGCCTGGGGTGTACAAAGCCTGCAAGGTCGACCTGAACCTGGGACTCCTAGAAACTGGTCCAGGGTTCCCCTGCCCCCACCGCCTTGGGGTGGTGCTCCAAGGATGCTCCATCATAAACCAGGATGCCCAAGCACTGTAACGTCATCATTAAGGACCAAGGACTGGGTGTGGGTCACCACTTTCACAGGATGTGAATTAGCCTTTACCTTTCCTTTATTCCACAATATTCCAGGTGTACTCACGCTAAGGAAGCCCTGCGTTACCAAAAAACATCCTTTCACGCAAAGGATGGAAGAGCTGATACGTATGCAGCCTCTGACTGCCAGGGCTTAGGCACTTTCAAGCACACCAGGTCACCCTTCTCATCAGAAATTCAAAGCAGCAGTTCCTCAAGCCTCTAGCCCAGGAGTGCAGTGACGGTTTCTAGTGTGTGACTGGAATGGTCTGACAGAAGCCGGGATGGCCTGCAGCCAGGCCACAGTCCTGCACCTACCAGTTCCCAGATGCAAAAGGAAGCCCCTCAAGACCCCACATCCTAATTGCAATACAGCCGTACCCACCCGTCGGAACCACGCATTCAGAAGAGGAGGGAGGGCGGGGGAGGGGGGTAGAGAGAAGCAGGAGGGGAGCCACGGTCATATCTTCATCTTACTTTTCTGACAGCGGTTCGTGGTCCAGCAGCGGTAGTTGTACTCGTTGTTGATGGTCGTCTTCTCACACAGCGGCTTCTCCTCCATCGTCCCCGGGCACAGGTCCCCACACTCCTTTGGGGGCTTATTCCCCACGATGTAGTTATTGGACACGGCATCCAGGATTAGGGACCAGTCCACCGTGGAGAGGTAGCAGAGGTCAGCATTCTTCTCGATCCGGATGGCCCCACGGGTAATGTTTCGCAGGTTGTAGAGCCCAATATCCTTGAGGTTGGTCATCTCGAAGATGACCAGGGCGTAGTTGTAGAAGAGCTTCCAGCCACGGATGACTGTGAGGTTGGGGAAGAGGTCACCGAGGCTCTCGAGGCCGGCCACGCGGAACAGCAGCAGGTACTCAGTGATGACCGTGAGCTTAGGGAAGCGGTAGCTGCGGTAGTCCTCAGCCTTGGAAATGAGCAGGATGTGGAGGTAGCCCTCGATCACCGTGCAGTTCTCCAGCCGCTTCAGCTGCTGGTAGTCGTTGCGGATGTCGATGCCTGGCCCACAGACTGCAGGGAGACAAGAGGGGAGGGCGGGACAGGTCTCAGTTACAAGGAAACCACTTTTTAAAAACTATTTCCCAACCCATAACATGACCAGTTTCCAGGAAACCTATATTATTATTAAAGAAATAAGACCCCATTTAGGAGTGGCTGCAGGTGGGCTATCTGGGGAGCTCAGCAGCCAGCCGTCCTTGGGGAAGTGCCCAGTCTGGGCCAGATGCTGTGCAACACACTCACTGTCACGGGAGGTGCCATCCCCATCCCACCAATGTGCAAACCACAGCTTAAAGCCCAGGGCCGCACAGGAGCACAGGGGAGGGTCAAGGTTGCAACCCAGGCCTGACTGCACAGCTGCCAGGCTGCACATTCCCCACCCCTGCTGCAGAGCGTCAGTGCCCTGCACCTGAACACAGAGCTCAGGAGCCAAGGGACAACGACTCACTCCTGCAGCCAGCCTCAAGGACACCATGCAGTATACACTGGAGAACAGTCACTGTGACCTAGAAGGTAGGGACCCCAAGAAGCACGCTCCCATGTTTCCTACCACCATTTGACATGGGCAGGTGGCCTTGGGCTCTCCCCAACACTGCATGAGTGTAGACAGAAAGGCTAACTTAGCAGCAAGATAAGAATATGTGATTTATATGAATAAAAGAGGTATCCAATTCCAACTTTAATAAAGTGTTTTCTTAATCAAGAAAGTATGCTTCCTGCAGAAAGGTTAGGTAACAGATAGCAAAAAGATAGTAAAAATCATCAGTAATCCCAACATCCAAAGATACCACTACCTATGCCAATTATCCTTTCTTTATAATTTAAGGTAAAGGAAATCGGACAATAATATGTTTTCAAACATACTTCCTTCATTTCATATGAACATTTTACCAAGTCATTGCCTTACTACATCATTATTTTAAGGAGACAGTAATTCTAGGATATGAATATGCACCGTGAGTTCTTTTCTTTTTAAACCAATCCCCTATTGTTGGATATTTAGGTTATCTCCATATTTTCACATCATAAACAACACTGCAGTGGACATTCTCTGCAGATATTCAAAACTGTTTTCTTAGAACAAATCCCTAGAAGTAGAATTGCTGGGCCAAGGCATCTGCAGATTTTAAAGGCTTTTGATAAAACAGCCTCAATACTGGAAACTTCTTTTTTTAATTCTAAACATACACACAAAGAAAAACCCTTGGTTACTATCCTCTCTTAAAACTTAATAATCCCCAAACCTTCCATTACAGCTTCTCAAAGTGACGTTTTTTGATTGATGTAATTTGTTAATTTGTGAAGCACCCAACATGCATGGCACTGCAGGAGATGCAAAGAAACCTCAGAGGAGGCTCGTGGTGGAGGCGGGAGCTGAGACCTGTGATAAACAACTGTCAGGTGAAGCAGGAGGTGGTTGGTGTGTGCACATTGCAGGCCCACTCTAGATGTGAGTGGAACTAAGCAAGGCAGACAGGAGTAGCCTTGGAGCTTCCTGCAGAGAGATGGTCCTTTGTATCACAGCACCAAGGGGCACTGCACATGCACCAGCTCCTGAGGGACAGGTGGGATTTAAAACTGGGTATAACATTCCAGAGGCCAGAGAAAAGGCAGAACAAGATACATTCAAGCGGCAGCCAATCTGATGGCCAGGGGTGCAGAGGAGAGCAGAAGTGAGTCTAGCACAGCTCAAGTCATAAAGGATCACAGGTGGGGACAGGTACATTCATCTCAGGAATGAGGCCCCTCTCAAGACTCTTGGGTGAGAGAGAAGGCTAAGCAAGGTGTTGTGGGTTTTTTTTTGGAGAAGTAATCTGGTGATCGAGTGCAAGACAGAATCAAAACAGAGTAGATGTGGGAAAAGGGAAGAGAGTCCAGTGGGGCTTACAGCCACAGGCAGAAACTGGACAGAGGCAGTGGGAGAGGGGGAAGTGGGGAGCCCCTGGGCTGAGAAGCAGGCAACGTGTGAGAACCTAGAACTGGAAACTTCATTTGGCCTAATTTCCTCCTTTTACTGATGGGAAAATGAAGCCTCTCAGACAGAGAAGAGCATGGGAGAAACAAGCACTCTGAGAACATCCACAGTCAGGCAAGAGGTTGTGCTGGAAGCTCTGGATGCATCAGTGTGCTTCATTTCCTGCGATGCTCTCAACAGTACCTCACATTATGTAATCCCATCACCAGCTGGAAGGTGAGGAATTCAATTTGAGGAGACAAGTACTTCACATAAGGTCACATACACAACACACCAGCCCCTTCACAGCCAAACTTCACATAGTTCTTGGACAGTCCCATCTCTTAGCATCTTCACCAACCGGTTACCTCCAATCCACTCCAACTACCCTTCTGCCCTGGTCATGATACCAAATAGCTTAGCAAAGCCTCCAATGACATTATCAAAACCAAGGACAGGGATTCTGCCGGCAGCCTTCGTTTGGGCTGCAATTCTTCCCAGAGTCTCCGGCCTGCTGGCCTACTACATCAGATTTTGGATTCACCAAGCCTCCACAATCACAGTCTTGGTGCTCCAGCCGGCTGTCAGGCCTGAGCCTCTGAGGTGGTAGAGCCGAGTTCACCAGAGACCTCCCAGCCCCACGTAATAAAAAACGGTGAAAGCTCTCTCACAGATCTCCATCTTGAAGCGAAGACCCAGCTCCACTCAATGACCAGCAAGCTACAGTGCTGGACATCCTATGCCAAACAACTAACAAGACAGGAACACAACCCCACACATTAGCAGAGAGGCTGCTTAAAACCATAATAAGGTAACAGACACCCCAAAACACACCACCGGACATGGTCCTGCCCACCAGAAAGACAAGATCCAGCCTCATCCACCAGAACACAGGCACCAGTCTCCTCCACCAGGAAGCCTACACAGCCCACTGAACCAACCCTACCCACTGGGAGCAGACACCAAAAACAACGAGAACTATGAACCTGCAGCCTGCAGAAAAGAGACCCCAAACACAGTAAGTTAAGCACAATGAGAAGACAGAAAAACACACAGCAGATGAGGGAGCAAGATAAAAACCGACCAGACCTAACAAATGAAGAGGAAATCGGCAGTCTACCTGAAAAAGAATTCAGAATAATGATAGTAAAGGTGATCCAAAATCTTGGAAATAGAATGGAGAAAATACAATAAACGTTTAACAAGGATTAGAACAACTAAAGAGCAAACAATGATGAACAATACAATAAATGAAATTAAAAATTCTCTACAAGGAATCAATAGCAGAATAACTGATGCAGAAAAACAGATCCGTGACCTGGAAGTTAAAATAGTGGAAATAACTACTGCAGAACAGAATAAAGAAAAAAGAATGAAAAGAACTGAGGACAGTCTCAGAGACCTCTAGGACAACATTAAATGCACCAACATTCGAATTACAGGGGTCCCAAAGAAGAAGAGAAAAAGAAAGCGACTGAGAAAACACTTGAAGAGATTATAGTTGAAAACTTCCCTAATATGGGAAAGGAAATAGTCAATCAAGTCCAGGAAGCACAGAGAGTCCCATACAGAATAAATCCAGGAGAAACACGCCAAGACACATATTAATCAAACTATCAAAAATTAAATACAAAGAAAAAATATTTAAAGCAGCAAGGGAAAAACAACAAATAACATACAAGGGAATCACCATAAGGTTAACAGCTGAACTTTCAGCAGAAACTCTGCAAGCCAGAAGGGAGTGGCAGGACATATTTAAAGTGATGAAAGGGTAAAACCTACAACGAACATTACTCTACCCAGCAAGGATCTCATTCAGATTCGACAGAGAAATTAAAACCTTTACAGAGAAGCAAAAGCTAAGAGAATTCAGCACCACCAAACCAGCTTTACAGAACATCCTAAAGGAGTTCTCTAGGCAGGAAACACAAGAGAAGGAAAAGACCTACAATAACAAATCCAAAACAATTAAGAATATGGTAACAGGAACATACATATCGATACCTACCTTAAATGTAAATGGATTAAATGCTCCAACCAAAAGACACAGACTGGCTGAATGGATACAAAAACAAGACCTGTATATATGCTGTCTACAAGACACCCACTTCAGACCTAAGGACACATACAAACTGAAAGTGAGGGGATGGAAAAGAAAGACAAGGTTGCCCACTCTCACCACTATTATTCAACACAGTTTTGGAAGTTTTAGCTACAGCAAACAGAGAAGAAAAAGAAATAAAAGGAAACCAAATGGAAAAGAAGAAGTAAAACTCACTGTTTGCAGATGGCATGATACTATACATAGAGAATCCCAAAGATGCTACCAGAAAACTATTAGAGCTAATCAATGAATTTGGTAAAGTAGCAGGATATAAAATTAATGCACAGAAATCTCTTGCATTCCTATACACTAATGATGAAAAATCTGAAAGAGAAATTAAGGAAACACTCCCATTTACCATTGCAACAAAAAGAATAAAATACCTAGGATTAACCTACCTAAGGAGAGAAAAGACCTGTATGCAGAAAATTATGACACTGATGAAAGAAATTAAAGATGATACAAACAGATGGAGAGATATACCATGTTCTTGGATTGGAAGAATCAACACTGTGAAAATGACTATACTAACCAAAGCAATCTATAGATTCAATGCAATCCCTATCAAACTACCAATGGCATTTTTCACAGAACTAGAACGAAAAATTTCACAATTTGTATGGAAACACAGAAGACCCCAATAGCCAAAGCAATCCTGAGAACGAAAAACGGAACTGGATGAATCAGGCTCCCTGACTTCAGACTATACTACAAAGCTACAGTAATCAAGACAGTATGGTACTGGCACAAAAACAGAAACAGAGATCAATGGAACAGGATAGAAAGCCCAGAGATAAACCTATGCACATATGGTCACCTTATATTTGATAAAGGAGGCAAGAGTATACAATGGAGAAAAGACAGCCTCTTCAATAAGTGGTGTTGGGAAAACTGGACAGCTACATGTAAAAGAATGAAATTAGAACACTTCCTAACACCATACACAAAAATAAACTCAAAATGGATTAAAGACCTAAATGTAAGGCCAGACACTATAAAACTCTTAGAGGAAAACATAGGCAGAACACTATGCCACACATCACAGCAAGATCCTTTTTAACCCACCTCCTAGAAAAATGGAAATAAAAACAAAAATAAACAAATGGGACTTAATGAAACTTCAAAGTTTTTGCACAGCAAAGGAAACCATAAACAAAACGAAAAGACAATCTTTAAAATGGGAGAAAATATTTGCAAACGAAGCAACTGACAAAGGATTAATCTCCAAAATATATAGGCAGCTCATGCAGCACAATACCAAAACAACAAACAACCCAATCCAAAAATGGGCAGAAGATCTAGACATTTCTCCAAAGAAGGTATACAGACTGCCAACAAACACATGAAAGGATGCTCAATATCACTAATCATTAGAGAAATGCAAATCAAATCTACAATGAGGTATCACCTCACACCAGTCCGAATGGCCATCATCAAAAAGTGTACAAACAGGGCTTCCCTGGTGGCACAGTGGTTGAGAGTCCACCTGCTGATGCAGGGGACATGGGTTCGTGCCCTGGTCCGGGAAGATCCCACATGCCACAGAGCAGCTAGGCCCGTGAGCCATGGCCGCTGAGCCTGCGCGTCCAGAGCCTGTGCTCCGCAGCAGGAGAGGCCACAACAGTGAGAGGCCCGCGTTCTGCAAAAAAAAAAAAAAAAAAAAAGTCTACAAACAATAAATGCTAAAAGGGTGCAGAGAAAAAGGAACCCTCTTGCACTGTTGGTGGGAATGTAAATTGATACAGCCACTATGGAGAACAGTATGGAGGTTCCTTTAAAAACTAAAAATAGAACTACCATATGACCCAGCGATCCCACTACTGGGCATATACCCTGAGAAAACCGTAATTCAAAAAGAATCATGTATCACAATGTTCATTGCAGCTCTATTTACAATAGTCAGGACATGGAAGCAACCTAAGGGTCCATCAACAGATGAATGGATAAAGAAGATGGGGCACATATATACAATGGAATATTACTCAGCCATAAAAAGAAACAAAACTGAATTATTTGTAGTCAAGTGGATGGACCTAGAGTCTGTCATACAGAGTGAAGTAGTCAGAAAGAGAAAAACAAATACCGTATGCTAACACATATATATGGAATCTAAAAAAAAAAAAAAAATGGTTCTGAAGAACCTATGGGCAGGACAGGAATAAAGAGGCAGGCGTAGAGAATGGACTTGAGGACACGAGAGGGGGAAGGGTAAGGTGGGACGAAGTGAGATAGTGGCATGGACATATGTACACTACCAAATGTAAAATAGATAGCTAGTAGGAAGCAGCCACATAGCACAGGGAGATCTGCTCGGTGCTTTGTGTCCATCTAGAGGGGTGGGATAGCGAGGGTGGAAGGAAGACGCAAGAGGGAGGAGATATGGGGATATATGTTTATGTATAGCTGATTCACTTTGTGGTACAGCAGAAACTAGCACACCATTGTAAAGCAATTATACTCCAATAATGATGTTAAAAAAAAAAAAAAGAAAAACAAGGACAGTTCCAGTCCTCATCTTACTTGACCTCTTCAGAGTCTTCTGGCCTCGCCTCCTTCTCTAGGCCCCTCTGATCCCACATACCCACTGTCCATCCTTCCTCTTCAACCTGACCTCTAAATGTCGGCCTCTGTCATTTCACGTGGGCAACAGGCTTCGTGTGCCGCCCCTACACTGGTTCATTCTCAGTGGCGTGTCATGGTTCCGGAGCTCTGAGCTCTGCAGTTGAAAATCTACCTGCCTACTCCATGGCTCCACTTAGGAATCTAATAACTCATGTCCCCCACCCCCACCCCAGTCCGCCTCCCAAGCTTCCATATTTGGTCACTGACACTCCCATTCCCTGAACTGCTCATATCAAAAACCAAGGAGTCATTCCTGATTCTCCTCTCCCCCCCATACCACATGGTATCCAGTGCAGCCACACATCCTCTTGGGCCTCATGCTTATTGAAATGTCAAACAGAGAAAGGCAAACACTATGTTCTCACTTATATGTGGAATCTAAAAAAGCCAAACCCATAGAAATAGACTAGAATGGTGGTTGCCAGGGGCCAGGGGAGATGTTGGTCCAAGGGTATAAACTGCCCAATAGGACTGGAGGAGCGAATACACAGCTTGGTGACCATAATGAACAATACTGAATTATATACTTGAAAGCTGTTAAGAGAGTAGATCTTAAGCGTTAAAACCACAGATGTGCAGAAATCGTATTTTTGTGAGGGGATGGAGGTGTTAACTGACCTTATGTTGGTGATCATTTTGCCATGTAACTAATCACCACACCATACACCTTAAGCTTATGTTTATGTCATATTTTAATGTCAATATCATCTCAGTAAAGCTGAGAAAAACGGTCCTCCTGGCTCCAGCTCCCAAGCCTGTGGGAATCTCAGATGTTCTTCCCACCACAGCTCTTCGACCACGCCATCCACTCCCCCCCCCAGGGCGTGTCCACCCTCCTCAGGACCAAGTCCTGGCCTTTCTTCTCACGCTGACCACTCCCACTGCGACATCAGCTCCAGGGGGACAGGAAGTGATTTTCTATTTAGCTCACAATTCTATCCCCGGTGCCTGAAACAGCAGCTGTGCACAGTCCACACATCATTAACACACACGCACAGCGAGTGCCTTTCTCCACATCCACCTGTCTCTGTCCACCGCTCTCACTCTGACCTGAGCCACCGTCATCTCCAGCGTGGACAACAGCGACAGCCTCCCCAGAATCCAGCCCGCACCACCCAGGCCTCCTTCTACCTCTTCTCTAGTATGTTCTCACTCAGTGCACTTAGGCCCCCAAGCGCCTTCCTTCATGCCCTGCTGTCTGGGGTCCACCTCCTGTCACATGTCTGCCTCATTCCCATCATGAGGCTCTGCATTCAAATGTCACCTCCTCAGAGCTTTGCCCAAACACCCTAGCTTCACCAGCACTCCCCTACTGCCTCTCCCTCCCTCATTTCTCCATTTCATCGATTTCAGAGCACTTTTCATGTCTGAAAAATGTCAATACCTGAACGGATGTGTTTAGCTGAGCGATCAGTGTCTATTACCCCCACTGAAAGCACAGGCTCTGCCCTGTTTGTTTACTGCTTTTTCTCCCAGGCCTAACGTCGGGCACACGGCAGCTGCAGGAAAGATGTGCTGCCCGAGTGAGGCCAAGGAAGCCTTGTATCCTGCTTCCCACTCCTGCTCCCCTTTCCTGAGGTGAAATGGAGAGAACAAGGTCTCCATCAGGTATCTGCCCCCAGAGGACTCTCCAAATCAAGACATACGACCCAGCTTCAGGCCAATGACTCAATGAGAAAGTCTTTTTTTTTCTTTTGTACTATTTATTCCTTCCTATGCCCAGTCTAAACATTCATATTCCTTCCATGCTATTGTAAATTAAGTATATTAGTTTCCTCCTAAATAGTAAACAGAAGTTTTTATAGAGGAGTACCTGGATGCAATCTATTATTGTTGTATTCATATTGATATTCATATATTGATGATACTAGCAAGTGTTAGCATCAATAAATGTTTGCTATCCTCTCCAATAGACCAGAAAATTCAGTACCCAGGGAAAGAGCATAAAGACACAAAACTAAAGTTTGCTGAAGTTTTCTATGGCCACCAAAACAGACACTAGGGAAGAATCCCTTTTACTCTGCCTCCTGGCTCCCCTCCATAGCCAGTATAGACCATTCCATTCACAGAGGCCACACTACAGGGCCAGAACCAACAGCTTCTTCAAACAATAGAGGTGCCTCCACACTGGACACTTTTTCCCCATTTATAGAAGCAAAGTAGGAAGAAACTACCCACTTATTCCTGAAGAAAAGACAAGTCCAAGCCACAAAGTGCAAGGCAGGACCCGACCGCCAGCCATTTTGGATTCCATCAGTGACACTGTCAGTCTTCGGGGTGTTTTGTGATAGGAACTGAAGAGGGAAAACCCAGTTGGACCATTAATGATAGCACAGTGCTCGGAAGGCACAAGCCACAAACAGGAAAGAGAATACAGGATGCTTCATTTATGCTGCGAAATAATACAAGCTTTGAGGGAGTGAGTATTCCACACAGTGTAGGAAGGAAAGGCATACCCTTGCTACTACTCATTGGTGATTAAAAGGAAATTGTAAAACACCGCTTCTCCCTTTTCAAAGCAACAGAGAGCCAAAGAACTCGCAAACTTTAGAAAAGGCACTGGCATGTGAGATCGCAGGCTGGCCTGTAAAGAAATAATCATCGAAGCTCATGGAATTGAAGGCAAGCAGGAAGCAGAGGGAAAGAGCACTGCTGGAAGGTAAGGATGGGGGCCTGGGCCGGCAAGGGGGTGGGGTAGAAGGCCCTTCCCCCCAAAGACCATTTTAAATAGTCTTTCCATTGAAAGAAATACTATTCCCCCCAAATTCCTAGGTATTTTTAAAAAATCAAAAAGGCAGAATTTCTGCTCTAGGGACTTGAGTGAATGGTATAAACAAACTACACATCTTTGGAAAATAAATCCCTAAGAACTGCTAATATAAGAAGGGCTAATGAAAAGCATTTATTGAGAAGCCCCCCAAAAGCTGTGTATCTAAGTATTTGGAAGAGCTATACAAGAAATTCAATTACAACTCTATCATATGCTCAATATTAAACACAATCTTGGATCCTAGAAAAAGAAAAATGGGGTGACTCAGGTCCAAGCGCTGGAGTGCTATTGCCTGGCTCCTGACCTCAACGGGTCACATCCCTCCCGTCTCTAAGCCTCATTTTCCACACCTGCAAAATGGGCTGTTCATACCTACCACACAGAGGCTGTCACAGAATCAGATAAGGGCTTTTGTGTTCCTATCGACGGTAATAAGCTTGAGGCAATATTACTACATAAATTAAACATTAATAAAAACATTCATCCATTGTGTTGTCCCCATCTAAATATTACTAATATATAAAAAAGGGGGGAAATGAGCAAAACTGTGGGTTAGCCTTCTGACACCAATTCCATTAAAGAATAGCAGAGGTAGTTATCTAATTAAAATGTTCTCCACTTTGATCAACTCTTCTTTAAAAATATGGGACATGGGACAGTCTTCGCTGTACTTGGAAATAAAAGACATCGGGAAGCATAATTAGCATCACTTTCCTGCAGGTCTACAGGCAAATGATGAAAGAAAAACATATTCGTGAACCAGTTGTCATCTCTGGTTCTGGTGGTAAAACCCAACATAACAAAACCGATGTCTTGGCCATCGGCCCAGGATAAGCGTTCCTTATTTCCCTTAAAATTAACTCTTTGGAACCAATCACTTAGTACTGCAAAACTCCCTCTAGACGCTATCACTCTATGAAAGCCAAACAGATTCAAGAGATTAGGAGAGGATTCATGTATAGCTGAGTTTTGTGCAAGGAGACATAGCAACCACCTCTCAAGCCAGTGGAAAGTAAAACAAAAGTTTTAATAGTCAATGAACAGGGCTCAGGAACCGCAAAGAAGGGGGCCCATGACACCCCACCTCTAGGGAGATCAGGAAGCCTTCTCAGAGGAAGGGATCCCTGAGGATGACCTGAAAGGTGAGCAGGGTCTTGCCAGGAAAGGCAGGCAGGGAACGGGGAAGGGGGGCACATACCTGGAGGTGGCTGGTGGCAGTTCAGGGGAACCCCAGGGATATAGCCTGTGTGACAGGGAAAGAACAAGGGTAACAGCAGGGCAGATGCTAGAAAGCAGACTGAGACAAGTGCTCAGTAGGTCAATTTCATTTTGCAGGTTGAAGGACAGTCTTCAAAATCGTGAGCATGCATCAGAACCACCTGGAGGGCTTGGTAAAACACAGAACACAGGGGCCTGAGGACTTGCATTTCTAGTAAGTGCCTGGGTGATGCTGATCCTGCTGGCCTGGGTACCACCCCTTGAGAACCACTGCCCCAGAAAATAATACTTTAACCCCCCCCTTACCTGTCACTACCCTCCCTGCCCACTGCATTTGCTATGTGATGCAGGAAAAGCCTGTGCACCTGTAGTTCTTAATGTGATCTTCACCAGAAAATCCCCAAGCATCCCACAGACACAATGTAGGAAGCACAGCAAAGCAGAAGGAAAAGGTGGTGGAGTTGGAGTGTCCCTAGTGCCCCCCAGTCCACCCGTGGCTGTTCAGTCTGCGGCCCCTTCCCTGAGTAAAGGTCTCAGCACACCCTCTATTGTGCTCAGGGAAGGCAGGGCATGGGTTTCTTTCTACCAGCTTCTCCTCTGTAGACTACAACTAACCAAAAAGTCAGAGATGGGGCTTCCCTGGTGGCGCAGTGGTTGAGAGTCTGCCTGCCGATGCAGGGGACACAGGTTCATGCCCCGGTCCGGGAAGATCCCACATGCCGCAGAGCGGCTAGGCCCATGAGCCATGGCCGCTGAGCCTGCACATCTGGAGCCTGTGCTCCGCAACGGGAGAGGCCACAACAGTGAGAGGCCCTCGTACCGCAAAAAAAAAAAAAAAAAAATCAGAGATGGGGAAAAAAAGACAATGTTATGATAACAAACACTACTGATACTCCCAAGTTTGTTAAAGTAGAATTTTCTGTGTAAATGTAAACAGACACAATTCATGTTAAGCCTTTTTATCTTTCTGTATCAATGAGGATGTATTTACGTTGTGTATGTACATTTATATTTTACACAGACTGCAGTCCGGCCACCTGACACATTCAGTAACTAAAGGCCATCTTAAGAATGTAAGGGATTGCATTACACAGGTGACTGTGGGGACAGAAATTAAAAATCAAGTGTAATTTTCAATGTGTAGTGAACAAGTTCACTGTCCCAAGTAAGAGCCATGTCTACTATACACAACCTAAAAACCCATGCACATATAATATGTAGTCCTGAAGGCTCTGAACTTGAAAACAGAGTGCTACAATGTGGCACAGAACTTACAAAGACAAGTGAGATGTTTACATCCTGCCTGCCAATGAAGAAATGGAAACTTACCGGGAATTAATTCAAAGGCTGTAGGGAACACAAGCCCCAGCGTCCCCATCACATACAGCATCTGGGGCCAGACAGATTGGTAAAGAAGGAAGCTGTATTTGTTTCAACGGAGGCGCACCAACTGTTTTCCTGGGTCTTCATTAAAAACAACTTTGCCTGCTCTGACGGTTACTCCAAATCCCTTTCTGATCTTAAAATATCGAAAGCCCAATATTCTTTCTAAGTCTCTGTATTTCAAAAGCGCCTTTATGAAAGCCTCCCATCCTTTCTACTTATTTCCAGTTCTGACGGCTGGTTGCCTTTTTGATGAAGCAGCACACGGGGACTAGACTCCCTTGGTTATAGCCACCTGCTCAGGCCCCCACGGGCCCTGTGGGAGCCTCACCGCTAACCAGGCACACCACAGTGCAGGTGTGAGAGCGCGTCAGCCTCCGAACCCTGAATCCGTGCAGCCAGTGGATGGCGCTATGGGGCTCAGGCCCTGCGGGAGGTATACAGTAGGATCAAAGAGAGGCAAGCAGACCTGCTGCAGCCTGACCTGGAAAATGTGTTTCGTCTGCCTTCTCTTCCCTCTTCCTTATGATTTTGGATTTTCTACTCAGAAACAGGCAAGTCTTCTAAAATAAAAGTCGCCCCTGTGGCCCCCATTCTATCTCACTGGCTTTTGTAGAACACGTATCATTGCACTTAGAATTCACATACTCATTTAAAAAGTATTTTACTTGGCTCTACGATGCTCCAGTTCCCTTGAGTGACCTGTACTCTTTCAATTAGCCAATTATCTAAACAAGCTGATAATCAGTGCGGAAACCCCACGTATCTGATCCCCCCTGCACTTTGAGGCGATTCTTCATGGATGTGGTGTTAAAGGTCAGGCCCTTGAATGGCTGAGGCTTTGAATATGATTGGGGGCCTTTGATGGAGGGGAGGGGCACCAGGTCGGTCTTCAGGGACCAGATAACTCTTGGTTCCATCTCCAACCAACCACCACTTGGCCTGAGATTGGTCCTTCACTGCCGTGCCTCGGTTTCCTCCTGATTCAGATGAGGGTACGGGACTAGATGTATTCATTCTTCCAACAAATACTTATAAAACACCTCCCAAGTGCTAACGTGTACTTTCCAGGTTCTGGGAAGTCGGCAGTGAACAAAACCAACACACTCCTGCCTTCATGGAGCAGCCAGTCCTGATGGGCTCTAAAACCACACACTCCGTGCCCCCCAGGGCAGAGCCCAGGGCTCGCCTGCAGTGACCCTCACACAGCCAGCACCGCGGGCTGGATGCACACTCAGACAAACGTTAACACCGCGTGGATGCCCGAGGAGCCAACGCATACCTGCTACAGAGAACCATCACACAAAACATAACAGGACACCCAGCTCAGATGCCCAGAGAGGGAGTTATCCCATTAAAAGCAAGCAAGCGCTCACCGCAAGCTACACACAGCAGGGGCTCCAAGAAAGAAGTGTGGTCCACCTGTTGACTTCAGCAGGGACCACATGGAGCTGGGCCCAGGGCCGGGGAGGAGGCGGGGGGGGGGGGGGGCAGGGGCAGCAGAGATCTAAACAGAGGAGAAAGGGGAGGGAGAGGTCTGAGGGAGAGCAGGGGGGCAAAGGGAAGCCTGGAACAGAAGGCACTAAAGCAGCCAAGGGAAACCCCAGCGGGAGCCAGCGTCCCAGCACTCATAAGGCAATGGAAAAGTGCAACCACTGAGGGGTCTGGGCATATCATAAAAATATGGAGTTTGGGAATGGTCATTCTGGCAGTGGTCAGTAACCAAACCAAAGTATAGAGGATTATATGCCCATGTCCATAGCAGCATTGTTCCCAACAGCCAAAAGGTGGAAGCAACCCAAGTGTCCATTAACAGATGGATGGATAAATAAAATGTGGTCTGTCCATACAATGAAACAGCATTCAGTCTTAAAAAGAAAGAAAATTCTGACACCTGCTACAACATGGATGAACCCTAAGGGCATGATGCCGAGTGGAAATTAGCCAATCACAAAAGAACAAATACTGTATGATCCCACCACATACACTAGTCAAGTTCAAAGAGGCAGAAAATAGAATGGTGGGGGTACGGGGGAATGGAGAGTTGTTTAATGAGTACAGTTTCAGCTTTTCAAAATGAAGAAAGTTCTGGAGATTGGTTGTACAACCCTAACATGACTGTACACTTAAAAACAGTTAAGATGGTAAATTCTATGCTATGTGTATTTGTACACATATTTTTTAATATGTGTACACATATTAAATTTTTTAAAAGCACAATTTTTTAAAAGCATAGGGGAGAATTTTCACTGTTTTTATTCTGCCCCTCATGGGTCACACAAGTGTAAATGAACAGCTAAAGGCAGGCCACACAGCCCATCCACCACCCATGACCAAAGAGAACCCAGTGGGAAGAAAAGCAGCTCTGCCACAGATGGGTGGGGCATTTAGAAATAAGCTGCCAGGCCAGGCATAACAGGGGGGGCTGCACCCAGTACAACCAGAGACCTCAGGGCACAAATCAGGGGCCTCATAAGAGTCCTGCACAGACTCTCCATGAAAATGGGCTCTGAGCACACAAGGCAGGTATTAAGTGGTCAGACAGGTGGGCACCTGCAGACACCTCTATACGAAGTGGGAAGAAGCTAAAAAACCCACTTGCAAGGCCCCACCCCTGCCAACTAGACTGTGGCTGACCTCTCCGTCAGATGTGATTCAAGGGCAGAATTCTCACACTAGTTTATCAATTTTCTAACTTTTGCTGTTCCCAGGTCATTTCCTATAGCCAGATACAGCCGTACCTCCACGCAGCTCTTGCCTTGTAAAATGTGGTGAGGTGAGCACGAGAAAATTCCGTCACGCTCCAGCCTGTCCCCTTGCCGCAGCTCCTGCCCTTAAGTCCTCACTCCCACTTTTGCCAAGGCCTTTGTATTTTCTACAGCTTCGGCATTTATTATGCTGTTCTAACACCTCCAGATTCACCTCCTCTCCAAGGGACAGGTATTTCTTCCACTGTGTGCTTATCCAAGCAACTGGAGGCCAATCGCATCCTTGACTCCTTCACTGAGCGATGCTGCAACTTTACCGAGGCCTGGTACACTCTGCATTCAAAATGTCTCTATCCATGCCATGGCTGCCTAGCCAGCAGCCTCCAGGAAGACACTCCCTGCATCCTGCCAGGAGTGGACATCCTAAACCAGTGCCCTCCCAGACCTTGGCTCCCCAAAAGATCAGTTAAATGCCTTTCTCCCAAGCAGTTCAATCCCACTCTGCTCCAGATAACAGCCCAACACCCAAGCCACCATAGTAACATTCCCTCCCTGTACTCTCGTATTATCAACCAAAGGCAGAAACAGAAGAAAAACACTGCTGCAAAGTGAAGCCATGGATCATAAACCATAAACCATCATAAACCACAATGACTTGGAAATTTGGATTTATTTTTCCTTCTTGGCCTGAGGACTTTTTAAATTGGTAGACTTCGGGGGCACAAGACTTCATCTACAGTGCCGTATTAAAATTTCATCATACCCTCGTCAACAAGGTGAAACAATACGAACTACATTTGAATAGCTTCGTAAATGCACAATTCACCCTCCGATGTGCTGACTCATGAATGGCACAAAGAAGGTCTCTAGTGGAAGGCCACGAGGCTCTTTCTGTATGTTTCCACATCTTTATCAATTACTTGAACGATGGCACAGATAAAATGTTTATCAAATTCAAGGATGACAAGTTTCTTGGAGAGATGGCAAATACATTGGATGACAGAGTCATGAGATAAAAAGATCAACAGATTGGAATTGCAATAGAGGAAATAATGTTATTTGGACACTTGGATGCAAAAAAAGAAATGCACAAATGTAGGAGGTGTGAAAAAGACTTAGGAGATTTAACTGGATACAATTTCTGTATGTGACGATGGGGCGTTTTGGCTGCCAAAAAAAAAGTCAGCCAGCCTTAGACTATACTCGGGGAGGCTTTGTAAAGTAAGAGGATAGGAGAGGTCCCCAAAACTAGGTTTCTGTCTCCACACTTTAGAAGAGAAGAGAGAAAATGGGAGAGGATCCAAGTGACCGCCAGGAGGAAGAGGGACCTGAAATCCATCTCATAGGTAACAGCTGCAGAAAACGAGCATTCGCAGGTCCACAGGAAGGAGGGCTGGCTGGGTTCTATGTGAAGCTGATGGGGAACGGGAACACAGAATGTAGAATCAACACAGGGCAAAGGCTTTGGGTTCCATATAAGAACACACAATAGGATTTATCTGAAGTCAGAATGGGCTGCCTAAAGAGGTGATAAAGATTTCTGTGGACCTGCACATTTCAGAGATTTTATAAGCTTGATTTCACCGACTGCTAGTAACTCTGTGGGGGTGATATCTGCCCTGTTTACAGCCGAGGACACTGACCAACAAATGACCCACCTGGGATCGGTTCGTCACTATAGGGGCCAGAGCTGGGGCTTACATATGGATTCCCTCACATGATTCTGAGCAGAAAATTCCTTTTTAGTGATACTGCAAGGCTGGCAAGGATGCTACTGCCCGGAACCTGAGACCAGAAGAGAGGCCCTTCTACAGCCTGTGCACCTCGAGAGCCATCTGACCAAGCTCAGAGGGTGGACACCTCTGTCAACCCCAAAGCCCCGACCCCTCACATAAGAGCCTTACAGATACCTCAACCCACGTGTAAAGGGATGTTTCTGACCTCTTATCCCACGGAAAAGCATATACTGCTGCCACAAGTTAATTCCACTGCAGAACGTCAAATTCTTGTTTTTGTTCACAAACCATGGCGAAAAAATAAAAGAGAGAAAATACACTTTCGTCGAACTCCGAGAACTCTTCCTGCACAGGCAAAGTTTTCCTTGGAGGACATAGGCGGAGCTCACAGATTCGGAACACAGGATTTCAACTCCATCAGACAACTGCCACTCATCACCCCCTGTGTTCCCATGAAATCACATACCCACTTTTATCTCAGTTCTCAAACAAATTTCCCTCCACGTATCCGTTGTTCTTTAAAACAATTCTACTCAGAAACGGGTCAAACTTTCCTCTGCAAGTCACAGAGAAGTCGGCCCCCTCAACCTTAGTGCACACAGTCTTTATTTGGTGCTGAAATTCAGATCACACCAAGAAACCCTAATGTTAAGAGAGTTACCACCCAATCAAAAAATCTATATGCTCTTTCACAGCAGTTGAGAAGCTCTTTTTTTTTTCTTTACAAGTTCAGGTTTATAACAATATAATTCTCAAGTTCCTGGAGAACTCTGAGAAACTGAGCGACACTTGCCTTTAAAGCAAACTACTTAGTGAGGTGCAAGGGGCCAAATGCAGCCACAGCATCTGCATCCCTCTCGCCCATGCCCTTCAGGTGAGTGGGCTCAGGGGTGCTGGGGACAGGGGAGCACTGCACACTGAGGTCCCAGGGGAAGGGGGGAACGCCACGCTGCCACCACCCCTCACTCCAGGAAAGTGGCAGATATTCACAAAGCCACCCAGCAGCACAGCTGGGAGCCTGGAGCCTCCCAAGGCTCCTTCTCATTGGTTTAGGGGTGACAGGCATGCCCACTTGCTAGGCTGTCACAGAGGATTAAAGAGCCTACCATGGAATGGGTGGACGTGAACAAACGATGCAGTGGGTAACCCCTCGAACAACCCTCCAATTCAGTCTCCCTGCATCCTTACCCAGCCTGTACTGTTAGTTTGCTTAAAAGTCAGCAGCATGGTATAGACAAGAATAATTATGCTTTAAAACAAAAACAAAACCTGGAGACATAAAAGTATGGCAATTAAGTGCAATGGGATTCCTTCGAGTGCTCCTTGGTACTGGATAATGGACATGTTTCTAAATGGAAACCAGAAACGAGACAGGTGCTGCTGGGTGGTCCCACCTTAGGCGCTCTGAGAGAGTCCAAACTTTCTCCCATGTCTCCTCTTTAGGATAATGTACTATGCCGCCTTTAAGAATTCTACCCTGGACAGCAGGGAAACATGGAAAACAGATGACCCTCTCTCAGGGGACAAACAAACCCCTGGGAGGGGGAGTCCTCTGCAGCCGTGTTCCCCGCGTCACACGGCTGGAGGGAGAGCCAGCTGGACAGCAGCCACGCTCAGGGGCTGCACAGAACCAAGCTACGAGTATGGGATTGAAGTGAAGTTGATCTGCAAGGGAGAAAAAAGGCTAGGCCAACGTCTCAAGTCCCCACAGTCGGCAAATCCTGTCTCCCCACGTGCGGGTGGCACCACTCACAGGCAGGGTCAGCATCTGCCCGTGGCCATCCCCACCCCCGTGCCCGCTGCATTCTGCTCAGCCCAGACCCAGCCTCTGAGGCTTAACATGCCTCCCAGTCACAGCACTGTGGCTGGAGCTGGTGGGCAGCAATTAGGGGGGGCAGTAAGAACAGGGTGTTCGCATGGGACCAGGCCTGCTGGTCCACCGGGCCCCAGGGTTAGGGAACACCACTGCGCCTACGTGCTCCAGGGTCAATGCCCTGAGAGAGGAGACACAGGTCAAAGGAACCTGGGCCAAAGCCTGGGCAAAATGTAATGACCCTGAAGACCGAGGATCCAGGGTCCTCCCACTGCTTGAGCACTCCTGCATCCACCAGGCCTCCCTCACCCCGGGTCCCCTGGTGCTCGAGACAAGATGTACTTCTTCCCATCAAAACACGCACACACCATCAGGCAGCAGCTCTCGCAGATGTATCAGATGGAAAACAACAAACTTGGTGTAACACATCTTGAGTGCTTTCCACTTTTAAATGCTGGGGCCTGTGGGAAAGATTTCAGATAAAGGCTCTGATTCCTGCAGAAGAGATCTCTATTTTGTTTATATTTCTAGCAGAGCTTGGTTTCTCAAATGCTCCTCGACAGTCCAGGATTCGTGGTCATCCATCTACAGCAAGACTTCCAGGGCATCATGATTAGACAAATGAGAACTAAAACATTTTGTCTTATCAGAATAGCAAAAAGTATAAATCTCCTAACACCAAGCATGAGTGAGAACAGGGGCACAGAGGCTCTCCTACTTTTGGTAGGAATGCAAGCATGTAGCCATTTTGGAGGGCAACATCCAGCCAAACATTCAAATGCCTGAAACTCGTTGACCCAGTAACTCCTTTTCCGGGGACCCACCCCTCACATAAGGTGGGGCAGAGAGATAAACGTGAAAGCATTCCCTGGAATCTTATTTATAGAGTCAAAAACCAGGAAACAACCTAAATGTCCATCTTTTAAAGAAACTGCAAGGTCTCCTTACAATGATCAATACAGAGCAATTAAAAAGAACAGAGAGTATCAATATGTTGCTGATTTTTTAAACCCCTTTACAGTAGAGAAGTCCAATAAACACCACCTCAACCAAGCAGTCAAGATTAACATCACTGGGGGGTAGGTCATGTTGATAGTGTGGTTCCCTGGATACACTGACAGAGGGCAATTCACCTCTGGGGTCTCCCCCACCGCCCAAACCCAGGATCCCAGTCTAACCACAGGAGAACCATCAGATGAACCCAAATTGAGGGACACTCTGCATAAAACCTGACCAGTGTTCCTCAAAACTGTCACAGCCACCAAGAACAAGGAACGTCTGAGAAACTGTTACAGACCAGAGGAGGTGACAGACACACAACAACTAAATGAATGAACGTGGGATCCTGCCTGGGATCCTGGGACAGAAAAGGCACACGGGGCAAAAACTGGTGAAATCTTTAAAAAGTGTTGAGTTTCATTAATGAATAGTGATGTGCTAATGCTGGTTCCCCAGTTGTGGCACACACACCATGGCAACGTAGGATGTTACCAGGGGAAGCTGTTAAGGGGTATATATGGACTCTGTACTGTCACAGCAACTTCTGTGTAACCTAAAACTATTCTAACAGAACAGGCTCACTTAAAAAAGAGACAGACAGTGACAGAGAGAGGGAGGATGACACTCATGACAATAGGGATCGTATTTACGTTTTTTGTTGTTGTTGTTAAACTATCGGTATTGCTCTGTGGCTGCTTCCCTCCTCACCTGCCGACAGGTGTATAAACACACAGGAGAGAATGCCTGGAAGAGACATACGGAGTTGTTAGCAGTGGTTACTTCTAGGGGCAGGGGGAGTGGATTCAGAGATACCAGGGAGAGGAGAGAGAAAGCTATCACCTCTACTCTGTGACTCTGGGCTGTTTTAATTTTTACAAGGAGCACACATTCATATATTACATGTACATGCAAAACCATTTTAAAAACAAAGTAGATAGATCTCTCTGCTACAGGAAGCTATCCAAGATACATTACCTTGAAAAACCACAAATTGCACATTTATGTTTTAAAAACGCCCAGGACACGACGTGTTCGCTGCATGTAGTGAGTATCTGTGAAGCTTACCTTTGGGAAGTAGGATGGAAGAAGGAAGAGCCTGAGAAGAGTGGAGACAGGAGAGCTCGGCGTTTTTGCTCCTTACCTTCTGTTTAAGTGTTTTACCAGAAGCACATATTTTTTAATAATCATCATCATCAAAATGACGATAAATCCTCGCAGTTCATTCCGTACTTGCTCCATCTCCTTGGCCCCAAACCACACCCAAAGGAACCGACAAACATTTTGTGATTCTGATCTAGGGCCAGACACGCCCACTCCTCTGCCCACAGCCTAGAGGTTGTGGGAGGTGTTGGGGGAAAGCATAATCAAGGAGCACCCTGGCCGTGGCCCTCAGCCCTCACTCACCCGTAAGCTGGACCGCTGGTAACAGAATCTCTCTGTCCAACAGGGTCCATGAGGATGCACACTGCTCTCCCTGGAGCATCCTGGCAGAGCTAGGAGAACATGGTAACTGATACCCGTTAACAGCAGGAAAGTATGGCAAGACCTTAACCTGCCTTCTGAATCACCTTTAAACTATGCAAGGTCTCCTCCTGAGTAAATAATTTCTAATATTTTAGATTAATACCTTCTGATTAATCAACCTAGGACAGAACACTGGGTCCCCAACTGGAGTATCCAAATACCTACTGCAACTATCCAAAGCTGCTGCTCCTTGAAAGGACTCAAAAGCAAACGAACAGAAAGAACTGTAAGATATCTAGACGGGGGGAATAATGCAATAAAGATGAAAAATTGTTATTCCAAGTTGCTTTTAAGATCAAGTGGCTTAATTTCACTAACATTGATTTTTTTTTTGGAGTGATTTAATTTTGCTAACACTGGCTGAGGTTCTGCTTGCTTGACACTGACAACTGGGCAAGGCAAAGTCACACCCACCACACAGAGGAGGGGAGGAGGAAGGAAAGGCCAGGCCATGGAGGAACCGTCCAAATGCAGATGCTGATGCATGGAAGCACGAGGGCTAAAAGGGAGCCTCTGAGATTAATCATGGTTTCTTTTTTAGTACCTGGGTCTCAGAAAGTCTGATATAAACCGGAGCCTTTTCTCCAAAAAACTACAGAGCTTGCATGCAATTTCAAAAAGAGCTCTGAACCTCATCTTCGGGCCTCCTGAGTCACAGATAACTAACCAAGTACTCTTGAGCCTTAAGCATCTATAAACGACTTCACAGATGAATAAACCAAGGTCTAGAGAGATTAGATGACTTTCTCAAAATTCCCCCACTAGCTGGTGGCAGGGTAGAATGAAGCCCTCATCGCATGCTGCCAAGCAGAGATGTTTCTAGAGAACATGCAGCACACCCAGCAGAGGTAAGCCTTGCCCCCCCACCCAAAAAAAGGGTTATAAAGTCATCCCCATATGTGCCAATTCCACACAATGGTACATACGTGAAATAGTAGCGTCATAACACCCCCAGGTAACAATCTGCGTAGTAAGCCAGAGTGAGAGCTCTGCACAGCTGCTCACTATGAACTCAGGCCAGGGCTGGAGTCACAATCCAAACCCTGCACTCTGCTCACGAAACAAGAATCCACGTTTAGATCACCAGAGAACACACTGGCAGCCCAGCCGGCAGCCTCCTCGTCCTCCTCTAAATACCAAGCAGGCACGCAGAGCCCTCAACCAGTGGGACCCTACGCCCTGTCCAGCAGCCCGTTTCATGCTGGAACCACAGAGCACATGGTACCTGCTGCGGCTCCACAAGCAAACATCTCCAGGTGAGCCCATTGTGCCGTCCACATCCACATACGCTCAAGTCGCATCACCAAACCAGGGCCAGGGATCATGAGGAACTTTAACTCCAGCTGAGAGATGAGTAGCTTCCATCTTCCCCATGAAGCCAGAGAGAGCAAAGCCAAAATGTGAAGGCAAAATGAGACAGAGTTCTGCAGCTATAACTGTTAAGAGCTTTATTTCTTTGTCCGAATTTAACCATTACACAATGACAGCTTTGGAGCCCAATGGCATCGATGCCAAGTCCTGGCTGCTGCTGCTGCCACCTCTTCCCTGATGACAACACAGCACCTGTCTGGGGGCTGGGTCCCCGGCCTAACCATCTACAACGCACCCCCTATCCTGCTACCACAGCGGTCTTCCTAAAACGCAAATCTGATGGTGCCCATTCTTCTATTTCAAGTCCTTCAAAGGCTCCCTGTGCCTTCCAGATAAAACCCAACCTCCTTAGAATAGCCTGTGAGGGCTGTGATCTGACCATGCCAATACCTCCAGCCTCAGCTCCTGGACTCCCCCTCCAAGGACAATACATGGAGCCACTCTGGGTTCCCAAACTCCAGCACATCAGGTACACAGGTTTCCCAGAAGCTCCTTCTAACAAAACACTCATCTTCTCGACACCAGCCTTCGACACTCACCTTGGTGCCAACTTGACCCTTCCCTCTCTGCTCAGCCGTGGGACACTGGCAGCACTCATCTCCCTAAACCTGTGGGTTCAGGTGCTCACTTGCTACTGGACTATGAGCTCCTGGGCGGCAGAGACTGTATTTATTCTCTGTCTTTCACAAGGGCCCACCCAGCCCAAGTCTAAGGAAGAGCAGGTCTCAGTAAACACCGGGCAAATGAATAACAAGTACAAAATCAGCTGCTAACTGTGGTTCACACACTCTCTCCCCTCTCCTCCTACCCAAACCGTCATGTTTAAGTCCGTGTGTGTCCATAAAAAGTCCAAATACTTCACCAAACTTTGCTAAAACTTTAAAGCGTCCTCAATCAAATCCACAATAAGATAGCACCTCATACCCATTAGGACGGCTACTACCAACCAATAAACAAGTAAGCAAACAAAATAACAAACGTTGGGCTTCCCTGGTGGCGCAGTGGTTGAGAGTCCGCCTGCCAATGCAGGGGACACGGGTTCGTGCCCTGGTCCGGGAAGATCCCACATGCCGCAGAGCGGCTGGGCCCATGAGCCATGGCCGCTGAGCCTGTACGTCCGGAGCCTGTGCTCCGCAACGGGAGAGGCCACAGCAGTGAGAGGCCCGCATACCGCAAAAAAAAAAAAAATGTTGACAAGGATGCTGAGAAACTGGAACCCTTGTGCACTGCTGGTGGGAATATAAAATGATGCAGCCTTTATAGAAGCAGTACTGTGGTTCCTCAAAAATTAATCACGGAATTACCATATTATCCAGCAATTCCAGCTCTGGGTGTACACCCAAAAGAATTGAAAGCAGGGTCTCCAAGAGATATTTATAAACCCATGTTCATAGCAGCATTATTCACAATAGCCCAAAGGTAGAAGCAACCCCAGTATCCATTGAGATGATAAACAAAAGATGTCATATACATATAATGGAATATTTTTCTGACTTTAGAAATTCTGATACACGCTACAACGTGAATCAACCTTGAAAACATTTATGCTAAGTGAATAAGCTAGCCACAAAAGGACAGTGTTTGATCCTACTTATATGAGGTTCCTGAGAGCAGTCATGTTCTTAGAGACAGAAAGTAGAATGGTATTTACCAGGGGCTGAGGGGAGGCAGAAATGGGGAGTTAGTGTTCAATGAGTACAGAGTTTCAGTGTGGGAAGATGAAAAGCTCTGGAGATGGATGGTGGTGATGGTTCCAGAACAATGTGAATATATTTAATGTCCATGAAATGTATGCTTTAAAATGGTTAAGATCATAAATTTTATGTTATGTGTAGGTAATTTTGTGTTTTGTATACAATTAAAATTAGAAAAAAAAGTGCCGTCAATTGCTCCTGACACTGCTCTAAGTAAAGTTCAAACTATTGTGTTGGCCAAAAGGTTCGTTTGGTTTTTTTCGTAAGACGGCTCTAGTAGCACTTAGCTGTCTTTAACTTCATTCAAAACAATTTTGTTAGATTGTATGTGACAGCTGTCATATTAGTGTGCATTTTGAAAAAAGACATCAAAATCGGTGAATTTTTGTGTAGCCGTTTTAATAATGAAGATGGAAGGAAAAAAGCAACATTTTCGGCATATTATGCTTTATTATTTCAAGAAAGGTAAAATCTCAACCAAAATGCAAGAAAAGACTTGTGCAGTGTATGGAGAAGGTGCTGTGACTGATCGAACGTGTCAAAAGTGGTTTGCGAAGTTTCATGCCAGAGATTTCTCGCTGGACACTGCTCCACAGTCAGGTAGACCAGTTGAAGTGGATAGCGATCAAATCAAGACATTAACTGAGAACCATCAACATTACACCACGCAGGAGATAGCCAATATACTCAAAATATCCAAATCAAGCATTGAAAATCATTTGCACCAGCCTGGTTATGTTAATCGCTTTGATGCTTGGGTTCCACATAAGCGAAAAAAAACCTTCTTAACCGTATTTCCGCATGGGATTCTCTACTTAAATGTAATTGAAATTGTTCCGTTTTTAAAACAAATTGTGACAGGTGACGAAAAGTGGATACTGTACAACAATGTGGAACGGAAGAGATCACAAAGCAAGCGAAATGAACCACCACCAACCACATCAAAGGCCGGTCTTCATCCAAAGAAAGAGATGTTGTGGATATGGTGGGATTGGAAGGGAGTCCTCCATTGTGAGCTCCTTCTGGAAAACCAAATGATTAATTCCAACAAGTACTGCCCCCAATTAGGCCAACTGAAAGCAGCACTCGATGAAAGGCGTCCAGAATTAGTCAACAGAAAATGCAAAAACTTCCATAAGAATAATGCAAGACTGCATGTTTCTTTGATGACCAGGCAAAAACTGCTACAGTTTGGCTAGGAAGTTCTGATTCATCCGTCATACTCACCAGACATTGCACCTTCAGATTTCCATTTATTTAGGTCTAAAATTCTCTTAATGGAAAAAATTTCAATTCCCTATAAGACTGTAAAAGGCACCCAGAACAGTTTTTTGCTCAAAAAGATAAAAAGTTTTGGGAAGATGGAATTATGAAATTGCCTGAAAAATGGCAGAAGGTAATGGAACAAAAGGGTGAATACGTTGTTCAATAAAGTTCTTGGTGAAAATGAGAAATGTGTCTTCTATTTTTACTTAAAAACCGAAGGCACTTTTTGGCCAACCCAATAGTTTTAGACACTGGTAGCTGCCCCACCATGCAAAAAGGCTGCAACCCCAAGGTTTGGTGATCAGGTTGCAAGGGGTGCAAGAGAGGGTAGCTGCTGACCACTGGGACCCACTGCCAGCCCTGAACAGATTTGCACACCAGGAGCACGCTGGTCTCTTGCACAGTCTTCTCCCATCTTCCAGTCTTCTGGAGGCACCACCTGGGGGCCCAGCTCTCAAAAGGCATTTTTAGAGAGACTCCGGGCAGACAGTCTGCAAATACAGACACTGTTCGAGCCAGACAAGGCTGCTCCTGGAGGCCCAGGAAAGAGGTTGTGCCTGGCCACTGGGAAGATGCCGAAGGGCAGGCACAGAGCAGGTCAGAGGAGGAGAGGCCCAGGAGGGTATCTGGAAGGAGAGTCCAGCAGGAAGCCAAGCATGGAAAACCCCAGAGGAGCAAGGGTCTGGGTTCTCTTTAACCCCCTGCACTAATCAGCTCAAGGAGGAAGTTGGGGGTCTGTGACCTTTTAAGTTGCAGCCTCAGCAAGGACCCACAGGGCCAATTCCCGGTGGTCTAAAGACCACCATGCACCATTGCTGGGCTCACGTGCCTGCCAGCCAAGTTTCCATTCACTTCCCGGAAATCATGGTGAGGTTAACCATGAATTCAAACACAGCATCATTCTTAAAAGCCAAGAGTTCCTGCTTAAAAGTTAAATGGAATCCTGAAATGCTAGGAGCCAATCAATCTTCAGATTTTCAATCTAGTGAAATTCGATCCTCCAGTATACATCAGGTGGAATGGCAAAGAAACAGATAAACTAAAATAATCTAAAACTGGTTTCTATTTAGCTTTCTAGTACGATTTGGGGTCATAAAACTGACTTTCCTCTTTACGCTTGACCTAAGATATTATTAAAATGAATTTGCAATTTTCAAATTATGTTAACAAATGGCACCCAGTTATCTGCAGAGTGGCAGGGCTAAAATCAAGGCTATGAAAAATCATGCAGGAAAGAAGAGGAAGAAAAAATGTATATGTGGAATGCATACTGTGGGACCTAACTCTTCACAGGGTTTCCCAAATATCTAGAAGCTCGGGGGGGTGGGGGTGGGGGGCACTACATAATTTGCCCCAAATAAGTCACTAAATGGTGGAATGAAAGCCCAGATTTACCAAAGCCCACGCACGCTCTCAGCACACGGAGGGGCTCCTCCAACTGCAATTCTCCTTCTATTTACTAAACGGTAGCATCCCAATGGCCAAACTTGCTCCTATTAAAAAGGAAAATAAAGAAAGCTCCCTGCCCTCATCTGAATAAGCTTTAGTTATGTTTGTAAAAACATTCAGAAAAGGCCATAAAAAGATCTTCACTGAGGACTGTGCTAAGTATTAAGTATTATTCAATAAACCACAGCTTGGAGGCTGCCAGCTGACGTCTAGCTATAACCTGGAAAGAGCTTTGGATGAATACATTGTGTTTCTTTTTTTCCTGTTTCAATTCTTAGGTATCGTTTACATTCATCTGCACCCCTTCTATTAAAAAACATAAAACAACGGAGCAGAGCTACAGTAAGACACAACCAGATAGGTGGCATATTATGATAAACAAAGATGACAATAAAACATTTTTCCAGCTGTGATAAACATATTTAAGATCTATCACAGAGGTTGTTGGAGCCACAACTGAAAACGATCAAAATTACAAGTTGTTTATAACATAGAATTTATGTCTTTAAAGCTTTCATTTTTTAGGCAGAGGCTGTCTCCCTAGGAGATCATTCCCTTACATTTTTTTCAAATTTGAACTTTTTTTTTAAAACTTTGGTTCTTTGTTTTTTTAATATATAAATTTATTTATTTTTGGCTGTGTTGGGTCTGCATTGCTGCGCATGGCCTTTCTCTAGCTGTGGTGGGTGGGCTTCTCATTGTGGTGGCTTCTCTTGTCACAGAGCGCAGGCTCTAGGTGTGTGGGCTTCAGTAGTTGTGGCACGCAGGCTCAGTAGTTGTGGCTCGCAGGTTCTAAAGCATAAGCCCAGTAGTTGGGCCCACAGGCTTTGTTGCTCCGCAGCATGTGGGATCTTCCCGGACCAGGGCTCAAACCCGTGTCCCCTGCATTGGCAGGCAGATTCTTAACCAATGCACCACCAGGGAAGTCCTGAACTTTTTTTGTTTTCTTTTAAGTTGTGACCTTTTTTTTTTTTTTTTTTGCCGTACACGGGCCTCTCACTGTTGTGGCCTCTCCCGTTGCGGAGCACAGGCTCTGGTCACACAGGCTCAGCGGCCATGGCTCACGGGCCCAGCCGCTCCGCGGCATGTGGGATCTTCCCGGACCGGGGCACAAACCCATGTCCCCTGCATCGGCAGGCGGACTCTCAACCACTGCGCCACCAGGGAAGCCCTTAAGTTGTGACTTTTTTGAGGCTGTCAACACATCCAAAGTGATTTAACAACTGGCTAAGGAATGGGCAGCACCGTTTGCAAACGAACAAAGCACTTGGCTCAGCTCAGAGGCTGAGTTGGTAAAGATGCTGCTCGGAGTGGCTTCATCAGCCTCCAGGGCTCTTCTAGGGATCCATACCCACCAGGTGGTCACAACACTTGCCTTTCATTACGTCTTGATATTTTGAACAAGGAGTTGAAGTAACAGGTGTCTCAGTGTCCCAGAGATCAAGAAGGAAGAGAGTAAGAGGAATGAGGAATTATGTCCAGATTTCTAAACACCCATGTCTTCGTGCCATTTCTTGGCCTCTAAAACCATTTGGTTTCTACATAGAGGCTTCCCTCCCCTACTTAAAACACACACACACACAACAAAAAACTTTGAACAATAAACCTTACCATCCAACTGTGACTGATGAGATGTGCTTGTGAAATTGGCTTGTCACATGCACTTACATAAGAGGACACCCACTTGATTGCAGTTCATAATATCCCTGACATCTTAAAAACTTCAATAGACAGCAATTTCCTCAACAAACAAAACTACTGTATATGGAACTAAGCTGAGCTAAGACTACCTCATCCTTTAAAAACCGACGGCAATAAACAAGCTGCAACCCAGCTGGTCAGTGCCCAGGGAAGACACATCCCTTTGCAGAATCCAGGGGACTTGCCAGCCACCTCCCTGCCTTGTAAGCAGGAACGGCCCCCAAATCTGGGACAACAGAGGAGATTCAACAGAACTGGATAACATCAGATTGTGAAAGACTTAGACTACTAAACGGAACACTTTACTTTTTGAATCCTAAAGTAAACATCCAGATCACTTGAGGAATCGCTGAGCTGTACCTTTGAAAAGGCACTTTATCTCCCTTTGAAGTCAAACTAGTCAGATCCTCTAAAACCTAGTAATGCCAACCCAATTCCACCTGTCTTAATGAACACCTACTATGTGCCAGGCACTTTGTCAGGCCCTAGGGAAATAAAGAACGTTTTCCCTGCTTTAAAGAACCCCTGTAACAATGACAGGAGAGAAAAATAAACCAATCACCCCAGTACCGTGTAGTGCATACAAGATGCACTGGCAGGGAAAGAGGTCACTGACACAAGAGGTTAATCAACTCTAGGGAGGGAAGGGCTGCCCAAGAGCCCACTTGGAGCAAAATGCACAGCAAGAAAAGTTCAGTATTACCGTCCACTGCATCTGAGACCCCAAAACAAGCCATTAAATATAAATTTTAAAAGCAACCCAGAGAAAGATATTAGTTTCTATGTCCCTAAGGAAAATGTAAAAATGTAGACAAGTTCTTCAATTAAACCTCTAACATTTCTGAATCAACTATTTAAAGAAAAAGACTCCTCTTATATTTGACACTTTTCCCCACAAAAAAATAATCCAAGAGCACAGACATGCTTTTTCAATGTTAAGGTTGGTCCCCTTGGGCCCTAAATGGAACACCAGCTCGCCCAGCAGAATACCTTCAGCAAACATTTCTCCTAGAATATTCCCAGCCCTTCCTTGAGAACAACTCAGATCACCTTTGTAAATGCAAGATCCCTGGTATCAACTGGAGACGGAAGTTACTCAAAATCATGTCAAACCAGATCACCACTGAATACTCTGTGTGACCAGATGGCAATGGCAGGCCGCTTGCATGTTTCCAGGGTGCAGGTTGCTCACATATCCACCCTGTCGTTCATTCATCAATCCTGCCCCCACCAGATGATCCTGTGACTGAGAGCATCCTCAAGGGCAGCCAACTCCTTCCTAATCACTCTCCACCCTACATGGAGAATCACCCAGCTCAAAAGAAACAGTATAAAGGCTCCATCAAAATTCCAGATCGATTTTACATGACCCAACAGAAATCATAGCATTTATCCTCCCTCACCTCACCCATGCTGAATAATGACAATCTCCTTGTGGTCACGTGTACCAGATAATAATCAAGATGCCACCAGAGAAATCCTAAATTCAAGGATCTTGGCTTGATACAGGTCTAAATCAGAGACACGAGCCGAATTTTCAAATTAAACTGAGCCAGACTTACATAGGACAAGATTCTCCACTGAGGTGAAGGGCATGTCACAGCCCCTGTAAGAATAGCTCCGAGGCTGGAGCATGAGCCCAAGAGGATCCAGGCCGTCCCTCACATAGAAAATCACCTAGGTTGATGGTGTCCCAACTCTGCTCCCACCTCTGCAGCCAGGAACCACAGGAGGTTATCCAAGCCACCCTCTGGAGTTCCCCAACTACCCAGCAAATTACAATGCTACATCAACCTGGAGGTTTATCCAGGGGCTAGCTACCCCGTGGGATGAACCCAAATATGCAAGCATCTTCCTCTCCATAAAGCCTGCAAGGTCAACGCAACTCCACTGCACAGATTACAATCAATGAAAACCTCCCTTCTAACAACAGCAACAGCCGATGGTGGATGCAAAGCAAGAATTAAACAAGCAGATGTGTGTCATGTACCAGGTGGACAGACGTGTGTAAGAAATAGAGTGCAGAGAAAGGAGACAGAGTGCTTGGCCTCAAGCAGCTCCTGATCTTTGCTCCTGATAAGCAAGGTAGATGTGTAAAGAGACAAAATCCTAACATAAGCAAAATACTAAGAAAGCTTAAAGGAAGTAATTAATTCTGGTTCTTTGGGGGAGGGAAGGAGCCCCAAAACAAAGAAAGCACTGGCAGGTCTAACCAAGAATAAAGGAGAAAAGTAACTAAAAATAGAAATGAGAAAACACATACTGAAGAAATAACACCAGAAAGAATATTCTACAGACAACTAAGCTGTAATTTTTGAATGTGATTAGACTGATTTGTTGGAAATCTTTAACCTACCAAAATTGATTTTTAAAAAAAACCAGAAATCTGGAACAGACCAATAGCCATGGAAGAATTTTTTTAAGTTGTCACAGAACAATCCATTTTTTAAAGCATCAGCCTCCAAAATGTTTAACAAGTGAGCCCTTTCAAGCCTTCAAAGGACACTGTATTGCCACTATATCAACTGTTGCAGAGAAGGTAAAAAGGTAATCACTGGTAGTTCACTTTACAAAGCTAGCATAATCCTGATAGCGAAACCAGGAAAAGACAGCATACAAAGAGAACCATAGAGTTATCTCACTTAAATACAGAGATGAAAAAATTTTAATGCAATGTAAGCAAACCAAATTATGAATCTAAACAGTCACCCACCACAACCAAAAACAGTCTATCCCAGGAATTTGAGGAATGACTACCAGGTAATCTATTCCCACATCACCTTAATGGGTATAACAACAACAATATCTCAATCTAAATGGATACCAAAACAACATCTGATGACAGTCAACACCCATCCCTAATTAGTCACCCACGAAAACTAGACAGGTAATTCTTCAACATGATGAAAACCTCTCTTAAACCAAAAGATATCATACATATTGAGGAATACCAGGAACATTAGCATTAATATAAGCCAAAAAGGGCCAACATCCCCATAAACAGCATTTAATACTATTTAGATGAACCAGCCAATGCAATAGGACCCTGCAGCCAGTGAATGCTGCTTGACTGACCCACCCCCCACCCCACCCCCACAGCAGGCCCACTAACCACCTCCCACCTTCTAGCCAGGGGTGGCCATTGAGGAAGCGACAGTTGGCTACGCAGGACTTGCTGGCAAGTCATTCTGCCCTTTTGCCCTTTGCCTTTATACCTTCCTCTTCCTGCCTGCCTGAAACACAGATGTGATGCTTGGAGGCACAGGGGCCATCTTGTGACGTGAGGACCAAAGACACAGTGATGGATGGAGAAACAGAAGCCTGGACTGTGGTCCTCCATGCCCTCTTTGAGCACACTTCAGTGGCCACAGACTGCTTCCCTCTAGACTTCTTAAACTGGAAAAAAAGCAGTCCTGACTGCTTAAGCCTTTATCAGGCAGATTTCCTGTTATTTGCAGCCATTTATCTTCCTAAATGATACATACCTGAAACAAAGTACTGAAAAAACTGGAGACAAAGTTATCCTTATTGGTCATCAGCGACTCTCTGTATAGAAAAATCAGGAGAATCAACTGAAAGAAACTATAACTAACAAGAGCAATCAATGAATTGGGTAAATACAAGATAAATATACAAAATTCCATAGCTTTCCTCACACAAAAGCAATAATCAGTTAAAAGATATAAAGGGGAATAAAGATTCCTTCCACAATAGCAACAAAAGAGTGTTAATTACCTAGGAATAACCCAAAGGGAAAAGTATAAACCTCTATGACTTTCTATGATTTCTTAATAGATAAATAAAAGTTGAATAAAGAGAGCCATGAAATGTCCTTGACTGAGAAGTCCAAATATCTGGTAATGTTATCTTCTCCTTAATTGATTTATTAACAATCACAACCAAAATCCAATGGATTTTTTCTTTTACAGGAGGGTGATGGAGAAGATGACCTGCAAAACAAAACAACACACACACACACACGCAAAACTTCAGGTGGAAGAATGCTTCTCCAAAAATATTTCACTGAGTAGAGATTCTTCCTAGAAGATATTAATATATATAATGAAGCTACCATGTGTGAGACAGTACGATTTTACCACAAACAGCACACAGATCAGAGGGAAAAGATAGTTTTTAAATAGATCCTATAATACAAAATATATTAGATAATCCAGGGAAGGTAAAAAGAAAACATCACCATGTTCAGAAAACTGAATAATCAACGGGGGAGGTATCTCAATTTACTGAAATACAAAATAAATCCTCGAAGCATTAAAGAACTAAAAGAAAAAGATGAAACGAACTAAAACAGTGAGATTAAATTTTTTAAATGCTAAAACTGCAAGGCTCAATTTAGCATTCAATACTGGTGAAGAACATGGGTGACAGGTACTGTTGCTGGGAGCTTAAATTAGGAGTTTTCTGGAAAGCAATTCGGCAGTATTTATCTAGGATCAAAAGTATGCACACTTAAAGAAGTCCTAATATTCCATACTTTCAACTTTTAGGAGTCTAACCCAAAGAACTAATAAGAGTAGCACATGAACAATAGTACACATGATTTTATCACAGTATTTTTAATGGCAAAAATTGTAAAATGCTTAAATTTATCAATTATACAATTTTAATTATTTAACTAAAGACCATATTCCAGATGATAAAAATATAATGCAAGAGACAAAAATTCACAATGTGATGATAAGCGGGGAAAATGAGGATAAAAATCTGTGTAGACTGAACACCCATTTTGTTTTTAAAATATACAGGTACACACATAAGTTGAGGGGGAATAAAAGACCTTAGGAAATAACAACAAACTATTAACAATGTTTACCTCTACATTGATTGACTACAGATGATTTTTATTTTCCTTTTTTCCCAATGATAGTTTCTGATTTTCCCCTAATAACCATTTATTACTATTATAATTGGAAAAAAGCAATAAATGTAATAATTGTAGCATAGGTGGCAGGCATATTTGCCCCTAATTAAAGGTTCATTGTTCATCACAGTGGCACATTATCTTTAAACAGGTCAAATATGTGAAATGGTTGTACTGCCATATGCACATGTGATTGTTGAATCAATTCTCACAGCTATTATGAACCCTCTCGACTGCAGGGCTCATCTACAAGAGGCAATGGGCTCTATCGGGAGTGCAGTAAGTGGAAGAGGGCAGGAAGCTTTGCTTTGGTTGTGATCTTAGAACTCTCTGGTCTCCGTTTCTTTGCATTTCATAAAACCCACCACGTGCCAAGTACCATGGACCCAACAGTGAACACAATTCTTGCATTCATGGAGCCTTCAGTTTCTCTTTCCAAAATTTTAGGTTAAAGCAATCATGATCACTGTTTTGTCCTTTTGGCATGTGTAATTATGATTTGATAACAAATTCTGTCTCAATACAAGAATTAGATTCTGTAGTAATTATTTTAAAGCACGACTAAAATCCACTCTCCCCCAAAAGCTGAAAATTTATCATTACTTTTAAACATACAGGTTTGCTATAGATAGCATTAACGTTTTGACCATTCAGAGACCACCACCAACTCATTCTGCCAATTAAACTTGTCTATGGCCCCCAAGACAGCATTCACTAGACAAGAGAAACATGGTTCCACAGTTGTACAAATATTTTTTTAGAGAAACTGCAATGACAATGGGAAGTTCACTGGATGAGGAGAAAAGGGAGCTCTCTAGATTTCCAGAGAGAAGAACATGCTGGCCTCAAACACGCAAAATTCAAAACTAATTAGCAGAGCCCGACACAGAGGGGTTGCTTATTAGGTATTTGCACATCAACTGTTTCACAGAATGAACAGCAATTTTAAAAAGCAGTTGCTTCATCTGCTAATTCAGAGCACCCTGCTCCCAAGAGCTCTCTCTACCACCATTTTTTTTTTTTTTTTTTTTTTTTGCGGTACACGGGTCTCTCACTGTTGTGGCCTCTCCCGTTGTGGAGCACAGGCTCCGGTCGTGCAAGCTCAGCGGCCATGGCTCACGGGCCCAGCCGCTCCGCGGCATGTGGGATCTTCCCGGACCGGGGCAGGAACCCGCGTCCCCTGCATCGGCAGGCGGACTCTCAACCACTGCGCCACGAGGGAAGCCCTGGAAAGATTTATTCATCAGCCAGAGGTGAGGCAGGTGTGTCTAACCGTAACCTCGTGTGGGAGAATCCAGCAGTTACCACCTATTTTGTTATAAACACGGTGTTTCCAAAGATGATGTGTAAGGCTACGGAGAGTCGAAGGTCTTTGTGCTTTAAAAAAACAAAATCACTAAAAACTAAAAGTTATACCCAGGGATTGAGTACTTTTTTCCCCAATTTTTATTGTTAAGAGAGCCCCCAAAAACTAGAGATGAGAGCTGTTATTCCCCCACTGGATGCACAGTTGAAGAAAGACAAAACAGAAAGACACCTCTCCTGTTTATGACCTCTAGGAAGAGTCCCCCAGAAGATGGGCTGTTCCACCAATATATCAATTAACCAGATTGTGTAAAACCACCTGCCCTCCAAACAGATGCTACCATAACCCCAGAGAAGGCAGGCAACAGCACTTTAACATGCTCCTAGATGAAAACACAGCCCAGCATCTGCACAGAACAGGTACTGAGCTACACAATGGGAGCTGGATATTAGGAATTCTACCCAGAAACATTTTCATTAATCTTCATGAAAGCCCAGATCAAGTATCAGTAGATATCTGCTTCAACTTTTTAGGCCCCTGGATTTGGGGGTGGCGGGGGGAAACCATTCACCACAGATGAAATGATTCTGGGCCAGAATTAGTTAACACAATGAGAACCACTTCAGTGGCTAAGATATCTTCCCTTAAAGCCGAAAAGGTTCTTCTGTTACTCAAAATGTTGACTTTTATCACAAATTACATCAGAACTTTCAAATAGAAGGAATAAAATTTGTAGCACGGAAGCATTTGAACTTGAGACACTTTTGCTGATCCGCACTTTTATTTAATGAAAAGTGTTGGTGGGAAAAAAAATGTGAAGCCTGACATTCCATCATTTTGTTGATTACTTTGGATCTTTCTCCCTTGTTGCAGGAATTATAAATATTCCCACTTCTTTTATATTCACAAAGTGTAATTTGTACCTGAAAAAGTCTTTCAAAAATAAACATTAACATTATAAGGGAAACAAGTGGCATTGTTGCAAATGTCTGTGTGCCCTAGAGAACTCACTATTGCTTGGGTTATATTCACACATACACCATAAAGCTAAGAAAGAACCTAAAATTTCGCCTGTGCACTGCTGTGCTGATTAAACTGAAGTTCTTTTAACTTATCACCTTCATACTGCCTGCCCAAACAAAAAGATCTCAAGAATTCCTTTGAAATAGCCCAAACAAGAGCCTAAACTTGTGAAGCTATTTTTCAGAGCTCAATAGTACAACAACAGGAAGTAGAACTTCTGGGATGGAGATTTTGCTATTTATTTTTTCTTTCAATGGCTGCTTTTAAACGAGAGAGAGAAAAAAAATGTCTACAGACATTACAAATCCTGGAAGCTATGAATCAGGAAGTGGGAAATGGTTGATGCTGAAATGGCCAGCCTGAAAACCCTGGCTCTTTCATGTCCTTAAGTCTCCAGGGCCAGGAATTTCAGAAATCTCAGGCATTTTGCATTATTTTCTGAATCTTAAAAGAGTCGAGACTTGAGAGAGAAAGGCCAGGGAAAATTAACCAGTGAGTGAGCCCCTAACCTCTGGCTTCATGCCCCTACCACCACACATACCTTGCCCCCATAATTAAAGGTTCAGTGGGGACTTACTGTCTACAAATGGGGTTTTGTTTAAGATGTTGCTCAAGAGAAGGGGGTGAAAGGTCCTGGGGGGCATAGACAGAGCCGGCCCCATGCTTCAGCCTCCTTGTTCCCTCCCAGTGTGGAACCTGCAATAGACTCAGGACACTAAATATTTCACATCTCAAAACACACTACAATTGATGGATATTGATGCTCACTTTTGTTTTCGGGAAAGACTCTACCTGATAGATTCTACTAAATCTAAGTAAAATTCAAAGGCCCACACAACAAAACTGCGTGAATGCTTTCAGCCACGCCGATTTGAGGGGGACATCGCTCCCTCACCTGTTTCAAATGGAGCTCGAGCAACAGTGCAGGGCTCGCTCCTCTGCAAAGACACCCAACAGACGTCTGCATAGGAGTTTATCATGCTGATCGAGGGCAAAGAGCGCACCATCATCCTCCTTCCAAAAGTAATGACAGCTCAATCAGAAATGCCTTTCCATTCCAAAGCCCTCACAGTCCAAACACCAGAAAGCTACCACGGCCTGGAAAATATTCCCAATTATTTTCTATAGGGATCAGACATACCACCTCCACTAGCAGGTTGTATGCGATGACATATATAAAAAAATGTTGATCTGGGGTGGAAAGCAAAGGAAAAAAGAATGGAAATGAAGTCATTTCTACTTATTCCTATCAGATGTGATAATTTGGGAGGCCTTTGTCTGGCATCACAATAAATCTGCCATAATCAAATACAGGCAAATACACCGGAATGTACAATGCGATGGCATGCTCGCATACAGGAGGGACTGGCCTCCTCCATCTCCCCAAAAAAGGTCTGGGTTATTTCACAAAGACCAGTGGCCTCCAGTGTGTTTCTTTAACTTACACGAATAAGAGAACCAGTCTTTTTTTTTTTTTTGGCGGTACGCGGGCCTCTCACTGTTGTGGCCTCTCCCATTGCGGAGCACAGGCTCCGGACGCACAGGCTCAGTGGCCATGGCTCACGGGCCCAGCCGCTCCGCAGCATGTGGGATCCTCCCGGACCAGGGCACAAACCCACGTCCCCTGCATCAGCAGACGGACTCTCAACCGCTGTGCCACCAGGGAGGCCCTTTTTAATTTTTTTTAAAAGAAGATGTTGGGGGTAGGAGTTCATTAATTAATTTATTTATTTTTGCTGTGTTGGGTCTTCGTTTCTGTGCAAGGGCTTTCTCTAGTTGGGGCAAGCGGGGGCCACTCTTCATCGCAGTGCGCGGGCCTCTCACTATCGCGGCCTCTCATTGCGGAGCACAAGCTCCAGACGCACAGGCTCAGTAGCTGTGGCTCATGGAACTAGCTGGTCCACGGCTTGTGGGATCCTCCCAGACCAGGGCTCGAACCCATGTCCCCTTCATTGGCAGGCAGATTCTCAACCACTGCGCCACCAGGGAAGCCCGAGAACCAGTCTTTAATGAACTATTTTTGCCCTCGAGACTCACCCACATCCCTCAACGTGGCTGGCCTCTGAGGACCCCCAAAACCATTCCCAATCTGCCTCCAGCCTCATCCTCCACTACCACCTCCACAAACCCTCCTCTCCAGCCTTTTCTTCAAGCCCCACCGCACGCTGTTAAGGTCCTACCCTCAGCTCACCCCATGCCTAGTGAAATCCTGGTCCTCCAAGCACCTCTTCCAGGGAGCCTCAGGATCTCCCCCTCAATTTCCACCACCCTTTCCCACTCTGCTCACCCTGTTCTCATTCATTGCAGTGCCCAGGCCTCTCCCAGCAGCTGTGTACGCCGGATCTTCTCAGCCGCACAGTAAGCTCTTTTTAAGGCTGGAGCTGCATCTGTGACACCTTCCTACCACTGGCAGGTCCCTGAACATCCAGACACTCCAATTTGTCTCTCTTCAACTCCTACAAAACCAGATTCTCTCTATCGAGCTCAGCTCAACATCCCTTAGGCCCCTGATCGACCTGTTCGCCTCCTCAGCTCTGCAGTAAAAGCATCTCCAAACCCTTCCACTCTGCTGCTCACTGTAGCCACATCCAAGTGACGCCCTCAGCCCCTGCTCTCACAGGCGCCCGGGGTGGGCCTGGCATCAGAGAGAAAGACCCACTGCCCCTCCAGGAGCCAGATCACCCTCCAGGCCCCACGCAGCTTGGTCAGCCTCTGGGACCACGCTCAGGACTCGAAGGTGGGCCACCAAGCCAGCTGCACGGCCCAGCGCAGGCAGCCTTCGGCTTCCACACCTACCTGGCAGGGCTGCTGAGAGGACAGAGGGAAGGTGGGTGTGAGCTCTTCGGCCACTGCCCTCGTGGGAGTCGGGGCCTGAATTCCCAGGGCCGAGAAAAGGCTGATCTCTGTGGTCCTGCTGCTGTCCTGCTCCCACCCCTCTGCCCATACATCTAACCCTGGACCTTTCTCTGTCCTTTCACCCATAAGAATCCACAGCTGCCACGCACACATGACCCTCAGGGCAACTTTCTGATCGAGACAAGAAAAAGGTGGCAAATCGGCCTTCAAGTAGGAGTCCAGGGCGGCAAGAAAAGGATCATAAATTCCCCACAAGTAACTGGCACACGCTCACTGAACATTCAAACGGGTGGTCAGGGTGGAGTTCGGGACGGGGGAGAAAACCTCACATGGGCTTCTATCCCCTTCACTTAAGCACGCCCCATTTTCAGGCAGCGGAGGATCCAAGAAGCATGGTAAACGTCTCCTGCAGGTTTCAGATCAGCAAATTAAAGGGGCTAACCGAGTCCTAAGGAAGCCCAACCCGCAGGCAGCAACCCGCACGCAGGGGATCCTCCTAGCAGAAGTCTTAAGACGGTCTCATCCGTCTCTAAACTGCTCACAGGATTAACGGGAAGGTAATGGGAAGGCTTGATCGATACTGATTTCACCATCATGGGAGTGACTCATCCTTAAATCCTACCCAGCTTAAAACTCAGCTGTGAACAGAAACAAAACAACATAATAGCAATGTCAGATTGAAAATAGCAAGTATGACTTGTAAACAGTTCATGCTTATAAACAATTAACAGTCACCTCCCCAGTCATCCAGCCTTCTGGATGTGCTGAGAGGAAGTACCGCTCAGACTCCCAAGTGGGCCAGAGGCAGGACTGTCCTCAGCACAGCCCGCATCAACCCCTCCCCACCATGCTGGAGTCAGGTTTACAAAATAGACCCTGAGGAAGTTAAGATGAGTGCCTCTGAACTGCATTCCATGCATTTGAAAGATGAGTGCTCACCAAGGAACCCAGCTTTCAAAAACTCAAAGTTAAGCTGTCCTGGAGTACAATTCCCCCCAGGAGCTACTGCAGAGTTTAAAGGCAGCAACTTCTTTGTCCAGAAATGGCAGAAATGGGGTCATGTGAGATTTCCCAATAACCGTATTCCTCTCAAGAAGCATTCACTTTAAGAAGAAGCAATCAGGTGCCCAGAAGACAAACTATACATTTTAAGCATTTGGCCGGAGCATCAGAAGGCAAATGTGCTTAGTGCCATCTTGAAAGTATATACTTTTAGGTACTGAATTTCACTTAGTTTTTCAAACCTAACCTGTAACCAACTCTCAAAACTGGCCAAGAACAAATATATATACGTATTATATTATAATAATATAATGTTATATATATATTATTCCATCATTATGGGATGCATGTTTGTGTCCCCTGAAAATTCATATGCTGAAGCCCTAACCCCCAGTGGGATGGTATTAGGATGTGGGGCCTTGAGGGTCATTAGGTTTAATGAGGTCATGAGGGTGGGGCCCCTTGGTGGGATGAGTGTCCTTAAAAGAAGAAACCAGAGCATGCGCTCTCTCCCTCCCTCCCTCTCCACCACATGAAGATACCACGTGAAGACGGCCATCTGCAAACCAGTAAGTAGGCCCTCATCAGACACTCGATCTGCCAGCACCTTGATGTTGGACTTCCAGCCTCCAAAACCGTGGGAAATAAAATGTCTGTTGTTTAACCCCCCAGTCTATGATAATTTGTCATAAAAGCCTGAGCCAATGCAGACTTCCCTCCAGCTCCATAAGAGCACATCACCAACTTGGGAAAGGGGTGCACCACCCTCTTGTCACGTGACAATACCTCCTGCCCAGGGGAAGACAAGAGGGGTCCCTCGGGCTTGCTTCCAAGATGCAGGGAAAATACCAGTCCAACTTCCAAACCTGGCTAAGCTGCCAGCAGTGAGATTCCTCCCACAGGGCCCACACCTAGAGACTGCTCAACTGAGCAGGGTGGAGAAAAGTCCTTTCACCGCCAAACAGGCTTGCCTACCTCCCGGTCTTGTTGGAATCCAGCAGGTCCAGGCCTGAGCCCTGACTCCTGGTTAAACTAGAGGGTGACAACTTAGGACAAAGAACCAGGCCCAGAGAGCATCTGCTGGAATGGTGGGCAGGCGGGCCTGGCCTTGGACATGAAGCACATGCCCTGTGCCCTCAAGCAACACACCCCTTGGGGCCTCCATTTTCTCTTCTGTACAGGAAGGCACTGGCTCTTTTCTACTTCGGAGATGCTCCCATTCTTGCTTGCAGAGGTCAAGCCCTTTCCTTCAGGGCTCCCTATGCCGTGGGGGAGACAGTGTGCAGGAAGAAATTGAGTTGTCAAAGCAAATGAAAAACTTCCAGTCTAATCAGTGAGGAAACCAAATATCTAAACAAATCTCTCATCTGGAAAAATAAGAAAATGAAAAAGCAATTACACGTCACATGGCTGATTAGTAATAAATTTCATTTGTGAGTCGATGGCATGAGAGTCTGACTCCTGACTTGCTTTCCCTGAAAGGAAAACATGATCTGTGACACTCTCTCATTATGGAAAACGAACCCATCCCTGGTGACTCAGCTCAAATCTACATTTGCTGGTGAGGCCTCCCTTGACCTCACACACCCTCCACTGTGCTCCCATGGCACCTGTGACACCCTTGGCTTGCCTTCTCCACCGTGGCCACCACGGGCAGGGGTTGGCCTTCTTCAGTCTGTCTCCCCCACTCTCCCACATGGCATATACTCATAGTTGAACCAATCAAGAAATAAGATTTTTTGAAATTTTGGTAAAATAAACACAACATAAAATGGCGCAGTGGTTGAGAGTCTGCCTGCCAATGCAGGGGACACGGGTTCGTGCCCCGGTCCGGAAGGATCCCACATGCCGCGGAGCGGCTGGGCCCGTGAGCCATGGCCGCTGAGCCTGCAAGTCCAGAGCCTGTGCTCCGCAACAGGAGAGGCCACAGCAGTGAGAGGCCCGCGTCCCGCAAAAAATAAAAAATAAAATTAAAAAAAAGTACCACTTTATCCATATTTAAGTGCACAGTTCAGTGTCATTAAACACATTCACGCTGTTGCACAACCATCACCACCATCCATCCACAGAACACTTTCCATCTTGAGAAACTGAACCTCCAAACCCATCAGACACTAACTCCCCATCCTCCCCCCTCCCCCAGCCCCTGGTACCCACCATTCTACTTTCTGTCACTATAAATGTGACAGCTCTAGGTACCTCATATAAGTGGAATCATATGGTATTTGTTTATTTGTGTCTGGCTTATTTCACTTAATATGATGTCCTCAAGGTTCATCCCTGTTGCAGCATGTGTCAGAACCTCTTTCCTTTTTAAGGCTGCATAATATTTCATTGCTTGTATGGGTCACATTTTGTTTAACCATTCATCCACTGATGGACACTTGGGTTGCTTCCACCTTTTGGCTATTGCAAACAATTATTTGCTGCTATGAACATAGGTGTGCAAAATATCTCTGACTCCCTGCTGTCAATTCTTTTGGGTATATACTAACATAGGACTGCTGGATCAGACTGCAATTCTATGTTTAATTTTTCAAGGGACCACCACACTTTTCCACAGTGACTGCACAATTTACTTTCCCACCAGCAATGCACAAGGGCTACAATTTCTTCACATCCTTGCCAACAGTTGTTGTTTTCAATTTTTTGATAATTGCCATCCTCATGGGTGTGAATTGGTATCTCTTCGTCATTTTGATCTGCATTTCCCTAATGACTAGTGATGTGGAGCATCTTTTCATGTGCTTATTGGCCTCAAGGAATAAGTTTTAAACCAAAGGAATTAACTCCTCCCCCTAAGAAAAGCACCATCTCTTACTGTGAGTTGTTTCATCAAGTTCGTTGAGTAAGTGGTTTGGATTCAAGACACATGTCTCTTAGAAACACCACCAAAGGTTATGGCCCCCTAGTGAGACCACCCAACCCCACCTAACAAGCTCTTGAAGCAGGACTAAACCTGGATCCCCATTCTGATAAGCAGAGACCCCGTTCAACCCAAGAGAGCAGAGTAAGAGGGCAATTCCTTCTCTCTGTCCTAGGGGAAGCTCTCCAGTAAAGCATTTACTAACCAGGCACCATTTCTGTGGCTGGCTTCCCACCCCCTCGCTGAGACCTTCTCTGGCAGCTGGGGACCCAGGCTCTGGGACTCCCATTCCTGCAAACAGCCCTTGACCTACAAGGGCCACAGGTTCTCAATTTTTCCACACTCTCAATTTTAAATATTTTAATTAGTTTTTCTGGATAAGTAGATTCATGTGTTTCAGATCCTGTGTCCTAAATTTGGGCAGGGGCTATGACTCCCACCCTCATCTCTCATGCAGATCTGCTTCTTCCCCAGAAGGCTGCCTGACCCCTAATTACCTGAGCTATTCCTGAGGAAGGAAGAGAGTGCAGGGCTGTACACGCTTCACACTATTGTGGGAATGACTCATTTCTGTCCTGTAGTGCTGACACCTGGGCTTTCTTGGGATTCAAATAACTGCCTCTCCTGGAGGAGAATGTTTCACACCCTTCCCCGGAGGCAGAAGGGATAACAGGAAGAGAGAGGAACAGAAGGGAGGGAAGTGTCTTCCATCCCCAAAGACGAAGGCTGGACCAAGCACTCGTGAAACTCCTCTAAGTAAAATGAAGCTCAAGTCTTAATGTAAAGGTCAGAGAAGGCAAATGATGCTAAAAGCAGTACATCAGCATCCATACACACCAGGAGGGTACCAATTATTCTTTAAGGAAATAGACAACTTTTCATGTGTATTTCCTCCATCCTTAGCAAAAATAAGAAGAGCTAACCCCTAGTGCAGATGACAGGAATGTCATACATTCAAAGGAATGTATGCGTATTTGCTCATGAAATACTTAGTCTTGTCCTCTGAAATGGGTACCATTATCAACTCCCATTTTACAGATGAGAAAACCGGGGCAGAGAAGGAAAACAAGGTGTCCCAGGAACAGCCCATCAGTAGACTTCTCATTTTGAGAGACTCCAGGCTCTAACTCAAATCTCTAAAGGGAATCTGGACCATCAAACATGACCGGGGAGAAAAGCAGTCTGTGGCACAGCAGAAGGCCTGCTTTCCAACTGAGGAAAACGGACACTCTGAGACGCTTAGGCTCTGCTTGCTCCAACAGGTGAAAAGAGATTTAAAATTCAGAATTCACTATGCTGATAGCAGGAAAGTAGCACCAGAGTCCCCAGGCCCTTCAGGAAGCCTCTGAAACTGGCGTGTTTTTAAGGTTATTTGTCCAGTGAAAACAGCTGCAGAACAGGCAGCAGGAATCTTCCAGCACCAACCCCCAGCTAAGGACCAGCAACTGCTTCTCAGGAGAACTACAACGTGCCTGGTCGAGTTAAAAGCATAAATCAATACGCGTTAAAAAGCACCAGTAGCAAAGCCCAGACCTGGACACAGAGCTGGCATCCCCTTTCAAACAAATCATTCCTCACTGCTCCGGGTGGTGCGGTGAGGCCTGGAAACGGCCCTGCGAGGTCTGCCAGCACTGCAGGGGGCCAGGCCCTGCCCACCCCAATCGCAGCAGGCCAAGGCCACGGCCAGCCGGGCCCATGACCTAGCTCAGAGGGGAACCAGGGTCATCACTCGACTGCGTTCCCTTGGAAAGCTGGAAAGCAGCATATGGCAATGAACGCACAAGCTCACCTGAAGAGGTTTCACTTTTATTTTTAGAGGAGAGGAGTAAGTCTGGAGGCCGTGTTGGCTCCCCCAGTTTCAGCTTGGTCCTCACCCTTACCAGGTACCCCTGATGCCCCCAACAAAGATGAGGTGTATGTGTGTGTGCACTTCTAAAGTCCAGGGCAGCTGTTTCTGAAGGGCTCTGCTGTGTGAGCCGCCTCCTCCTGGGCCTCCCTCACCTACACCTTCGCCGGTTCATGCCAGGGACCCCATCAAGAGGCCAGGGAGGCCTCCCTTGCACACTGTCTCCCAGGGAACACGCTGACGCTCAAAAGGCTGAGTCCCCTCCCAGAGCGCTTGGCTGTCCTGCCCTCCCCACCTCCACGGGCCCTGCCCCACCAGGAACCTTGCCCCTGGGACCCTGAGAGCCAATACATTCAAGGAGCACTGAAGTCAGACGTCCCCCTACAGCCTCTCGTGCTCTTCAGCAGCTCGACGTCCCCACCCCTGCAGCCCACACACTTCATGAGTTCAAAACTTCACTGTAGATATAGGAAAGGAGGTCAATCCTCCAGTGGTTAGCATGTGGGGAAGGCCGGAGCCTGGAGCCCTGGGGAAAGGCCGGCAAGGCCACCACAGCATGTGGAGAAAAGACAGACAAAAACATGCATCTGTTGGATGCTTTCTACAAGCTGGTTCTACTGAGCACCTGAGATACAGTATTGCTAATCCTCCCATCATCCCAAACTACAGATGGGGACACTGAGGCCTGGAACTCCTGCTCCAATACCTGCCTACACCTGAGAAAGGGAGGTAGAGGGGTACGTGCGGGGACGGGGGCTTCAAAGGCAGGCAGCGCTGCGCATAGGCAGCCCCACGACAAGGACAGATGAAAGGCAGGCACTGTGCTGGCTTGTCCTGGTGGGTTCACATCCACTCTGTTCAACATTCGCATGGAGATTTTACAAAACTCTCTTACAATCTATGCTTGAAATTAATGTGCCAGGTTCAAATGATTATGTTTACATTTTCTATAAGAAATATCCCGTCTTACGAGTCTCCTCAGGGCTATGATGCTTTTAACGATAATCTCTTAGGTGTTAATTATGTTCAGGAGTCCTCGTCACACCATCCTAGACAAGTAAACTTCCGGGGGAGGGGTGGTGTGCAGGGAGCAGGCTTCACCTCCAATGGCCCTACGATGAGGCCGTCAAAGGCCTTATCCAGACCCCTAAAGAAGAGGGAGCACTTCAGTGACAGAGGTCTTTAAGATTAGCTACTGTCCCTGCCAGGATCCACTGCAAACGTCTACTGGCCTCAGCAAGAAAACAATGCAAGAAACAGAAGCAAATGTCTGCTCACAGTGATGCTGCTGCTTCCAACTAGACCTTCCTAAGAACTCCATCTCTCTCTACATTGTCTCAGGATCTGAGGACTAGAAAAGCCATAAGAAACAGCCTAGAGGGTCCCTGTCATTCAGAGGGAAGAGTGTGAGTGGTCAGCAGCTGCGGAGGAGGCAGTGCCCACCGGACCCCCTGAGGCTCCCCCCTGCTCCCCTGCATCAGGCCAAGCCAGGCACACCACACAGCAGAGCCCAGCCCAACTGCTTGCCTCCAATCAGGAGCCCAGCTCCACATAGTTTGAAGCCTGCCACGGACAAAATTGGTGCTGATGAGTGATTCATTAAACCCTACCTATAGGGAACTTCTGGAACAAGGCTTCCCTCCAGAGGGATGAGGCAGCCTTGACACAGGGCTAGAATCACAAGTGACCTTTCCAGGGGTTCTAAGATTTTTATTCACCTCAGTGTACAAAAAGCCTGATGAAACAATGATTTTAAAGATTGCTTTCAAGTTCTATGTAGTAGTAACTGGCCTGATAAAATGTTTCACCTGGCAGAGTGATCATGACAAGATGAAAATAAATTTGTTGTAAATAGTGTTGTAAAGAGTGCTTCAAAGTGAATGGGGGAGTGGGGAGAGGGACGGAGTTTGTCCCTTTAAGAAGTCTTCTGTTTCTTGAGGTCTTCCTATGTGCCAGGCACTGGGCCGCGTCCTGGGAATTCAAGGATGACCAAGGTACCATTCCCTTCCCCGACCAGTGAGATAAAACAATTTGGGGGTGATGCACTAATAGGGGTATAAGGAGAGAGCTGTGAGGCCAACCAGCATGCAGGATCAAGGCCACCAGAGAGGGGGAACTGTAGCTAATTCTGAAAAGAGTTTGCCAGAGGGCAAATTGGTAATATAGTTGTTCCAAGCAGAGAGGCTCCCACCTGCCAAGGCAGAGAGACTTGAATGGGTACAGCCTGTTTCAGAAACAGCCGGAGCTGCTGTTCAAAATGTCTTAGATGATGGCAGGTTGCAGTCCTGTATCAGACAGCCAAACCAATGACTTCCAAATTAAGAATAAAAAAAAGCAATCACGGAGAGACCAGTCTAAAACTTTCAAAATATAAAACTGAAGAACTACCTATACACTAACTTACTGTAGCCTCAACTAAGGAAGTGAGAAAGTGGATTCTGAAAATACCCAAGAAGTATGAAGCCAAATATAGAAAAATATCTAACAAAATACAACCAATGTGAGACCCAACGCCAGCAATAACAGTGTTTGTTACTATTCTCTATTAGGATTTCTGGCTGGTAAACACCTGAACTACATAAAAACTGCCCAAGGGCACACATTTAAGAATAATTAAAGTTTTACCACATATTTTAAGTAGAACAATGGGAAGTAAATCTTCCTTATTTTTAAAAATGAATCAATAGGTTTTTTAAATCTCTAACCTCAAAAGAAGTATTTTAGAAGTTGTCATTTTCTAAAGTCCTGTAAAAACATCTTAAATCCCAAACTGTAAAAGGCACACTAGATATAACAACTTTGCCAAGGTTGCTTACATCACTTAGGAAGACCCTAATTCTCTCATGCTAGCTCACTGTTGCAGTAGAACAATCTTAATTCAAAACCATATCCCAACGGTTCCTACAGAAGCCTGCAGTCTCCACATTTTCCTGCAAACCGGATTCCCAGGAACCAAGCCAAACAGCAAAATCTAAGAAGGGCAGTGGGGTAATTGCTATCTTCATCCATAGGGCACTGTTAATTCAGGACCCAAGAGGCTAAATTTCCTTTCTGGCCACTAGATGGCGCCTATGCATTAGTGAGGTGGGCAAAGTGCACACTGGACACTTCTTGGGCACCAGCAAAAATTGACAAATGAAAGAATTAAGAGAGAAAGCATAATAAGCAGATCTCTGAAATGGATGCTGCACTGCAGGCACTGGCCACTGTTTACTGAAAAAAGGTAAAATCACACAACTGTGTTTAAGAAGCAAATTGCAATCCTGTTAATAAGCACCTTAGCAAAATAAAGCTTTATTACAGAACATTTATTGAGCACCTACTATGTGCCAGGCTCTGACAATGGCAGTCAAATGTCAAGTGCGTCCTATGTTTCTAGCACTACCCAAATAACATCTCTGTTCAAGGATGTCATGTCATGAGCAGTAGCAAGCTAAAGTCTGAGGGCTCAGTATATGCCAGCCTCTGTTCTAAGCACTTGACATATGTATCAGTTCACTTCGTTTTTATGAATAAATGTCTGGAATAGGTTCTATTAAAATTATAATATTACAGGGCTTCCCTGGTGGCGCAGTGGTTGAGAATCTGCCTGCCAGTGCAGGGGACACGGGTTTGATCCCTGGTCCGGGAGGATCCCACATACCGTGGAGCAACTGGGCTTGTGTGCCACAACTACTGAGCCTGTGCTCTAGAGCGTGCGAGCCACAACTACTGAAGCCCATGTGCCTAGAGCCCGTGCTCCGCCACAAGAGAAGCCACCACAGTGAGAAGCCCGCACGCAGCAACGAAGACCCAACGCAGCCAAAAATAAATTAATTAATTAATTTAAAAATAAACTATAGTATTGCAGATGAGGGAACTGAGGCACAGGAAGATTAAACAATTTGCTTGAGACCTTAGCTATTGAGCAGCTGAGATTCAAACCCAAGCCCTTTGGCTGCCCTGCTCTCTACAGCCTCATAAAATGACAACAGCTCAGGTACCAGACAAAACAAATCACTGTTTACCGGCACAGCAGGGGGTATGACATCAAAAGGAATAAGGGGGAAGTCAGGTCTATAGAAATGAAGGTAATCAAGAAAAGCTTCAGGAAGGAGAAGGAATCTGAGTTAGAAATTAAAGGATGGCATCTCAGATGTACTATAACCACAGGAAGGTATTTGAGGGACAGGAATTAACTGACTTAGTGTCCCATCTTTAGACAGTTACAGTATTGTCCCTATTTCACAGATCTGAAACCTAGAGATTTTTTTAAATGAAAAAACATTCCTCTTCCCCCAATTTTTCTGACCTTAATTTTCTAAATATATTAGAAGATGGTTTTATTTTGTTGTTTAATGAGAAAAGGAGAAAACTCTCCCCCAATTATTTCAAGTCTCTACATTTCTGTTGAGACTCAGAAAAGTTAACTTGTTCAGGGCCTGGGAACTAATTGGCAGCGAAGGAGAAACTAGAACCAGGTGACCTTGCTGTGCTCTAGAGTAGCACTTTCCACTATTCAGTTTGGAGGGGGGAGGGGACAGGGAGCAGTAAAGAGGAAAAACATGCCAAGCCATGAACACAGCAGGAGCAAAACCATGGAGACAGGAATGGGCTTACTTACCGCACAGCTAGAGCCCATTGCTGGAGAGTGCTGGGAATTCACACGGGATCCCTACAGCAAAGTCTCAGTAGGACGGATTACAGCCCTAGATGGGGGCCCTTGGACCTGATTCCTGGACCATGATGCGGCACATGCTGAGTATCTGGGGCTGGCAAGTCCATCAAAGCAGAGGGAGGGCGCAGGAGTCAGAGTGCCCGGCCCAGAGGCCAACCAAGCATCTCCTCTAAGAGTCCATGCAGGTCTGGACTGGACCAGGGTGGAGCCAGAAATGCACAAATCTGAACAATTTCAAGTGACTCAGTGAGGTAGAAAGGAAACAGTCAATGAATGAGTCTCCCCAGAAAAGGGCTGATGAACTGAAATTTAACTAGGAATTCCATCCTGATCCAACATTTGTTGTTGAAATTCTTACTGAGGTAATGTTAGACAGAAAATCCCAAATATATCGCTTGACAAAGTAAAGCAGCAATACAAAAGAATTTCCTGTGATTAAACTATACCATGCTGTGACCTCACATTTGCCATGAACTCATTATCCACAGAAATCAGACAACAGAACTACAGAAGCTGAACAGCAGATCTTCCTCTGTCGCTGGTCTCTTTGTTCCTTTGTTTTCATGACAATCTGTGTTCCTCTTTCAAATTCGGAGTCTGTGAGCTATTGGTAGGTATTACCCCACTACTATGAGACCCCAGAAAATTAGGTGGGGAGAATAAACACAGGATGACACTGATAATCTGAGCACAACTGCTGAGGGTTTTGCAACCTAAATATAATTAATAGCTGATGACTTAAAACTATTGCCAGCTGACAGAGGAAGGTAGATCATGGACCTCTCACCTGGGCTTTCTTTCTATGCTTACTACTTTTCTCCAGGAGGTTATTAAAGGTCACTGGTATGCTTCCAATTTCAGAAAAATTGTTATAAACTCATCTCTCCCTAATTATCATCAGACTTTTCTCCCTTGAAGTGTTATTAACTAAAATTTGCCTAACTCAAATTGGTACTGTCTCACGTACTTAGTCTAACATGTATTTCCAATAATCAATTTCATAGAGACAAACCACTGACTGTATTTTATATGAGAGGATAAGCTGAAAGTAGGCATCCAAAACATCTAAGGAAAATTTTAAAGTTCTGCTCTATAAAACATTTATGCTTTAAGACTGTCAACATATATTTGTTCTCTCACGTCAAGAGTAATTTAGAAAGCAGTATGCATACACCTGAATTACCAACCTGACAAATAATTCCGAAGCCAGTTGAAAGAAAGCTCGTGATAGGTTTAAAAAAAAAAAAAGTAGCCATACAAAAGTATACAAAACAGCAACAATAATGTACTTGAAACTGTCAGAACTCGGAAGAATGGATGGAAATACACACACACAATTCTGAACAAGTGGCATTTTTTATTATATAACTATTACTAAAGTAGATGCTTGTCTTGTTAAGGGAACTAAGAGGCTAAGGAGTGATATAAAAAATAAACTTTCAAACCTCCCTCCCCCAAGAACTTTCTGGACTAGGAATAGAATACTTCCTCAAGAATAGAATAGAATACTTCCTCTTTAAAATATAAATGCTTAAATTAAAAAACAAATTTTTAAGGCTTCCAGACTATCACAATGTGAACAATTTAAAGCAGGTATAGCTATCTCTGCAGCATTTGGTGGTACCTGTCTTACGCATGCACATTTTCCCTATGTGGCTAGCCTCCAATCTATTTCAAATAAGAAACCATCAGCAATCATACATGGGACACTCAGCTCCATGGACGCATCCCCAGCAACTGACCAAGTAGCCATCACCAGTACTAACCAAGGAGAGGACCAATATGAGAATAAAGGCAGTCCCTGCATCCCTACCTACCTTTCCCCATCACAAATAGTAGCAACAATACACGGTAAAAGTTATTGCAATCATAGGCATTCATCCCTCATCATAAAAGAAACTTTCTGCTGTGTTCCAGTAAAATCTGAATAGCAACCTATAAGTTTAAAAATTCTTCTAGTCCAGGGCAGAAAAAAGAAAGAAAAATGAAAGCCTCATTTACTAGTTTGTTTTAGTGTTTTAAACAAACATAGCAAGTAACTTCTGTGTTTTGACTCATATATTTAAAATCATATGTAGAATAGTTTATGATATCAGAACAAATTTTTAAACTTAAAGAATTGAGTCCAATAAGTACTCAACATGTATTTATTGAGGAAAAGAGGAAAGAGAAAAAACCATTTAATTCAAGTAAAGAAATATCAATATTCCCTTCAGATTTTGAAATTAATCAATTTCATAAGCCCTAAGTGAAGCTGGCATAAGTGGAAAAAGTAGAGAAGTCTTCTAAACATATTATTTGGGATTTTACAACATGAGTAAAACTGATGATTTAAAAATGGGAAAAAAAATAGAAAACAATTTAGTCTTCAATCTTCAAAAGTCTCAAAATCAAAGACACTGTTAATATTTTCAGTCGAATATAACCAAAACAATTTATCAAAAGAAACGAACTTCACCATGCCCAGGGAATGTGCATCTATTGAGATAACAACCTAACTTGTTTTTAAAGATCTTCTGTTTACCAACCGTTTTACACAAAATGTATGCCCCTTCCTCAGAAGAAATCAGTTCTTTCCAGATCCTTGGGGGTTGGTATAAGGGTGGTACTTATTTCAAAGTTTTAATCTTTCCAAATACTGAAAATCCTCCCCAAATGTCAACAAGTCTCAATGTGCAAAAACATTGGGACTGTTGTTCCCCACTCCACCCACCCACCCCACCTCCCTGCCACCTTAGTTTAAGCCAAATCATTTCTTTACAAATAACTGGAAAAGTTCCTCTTGATAATCGGATGCCAAACACCATTTTCAAGGAGAAGTCAGAGTGCTTCATTCATAATTCAACTTGTCTTTAAAGTGTTCAGAATTTTCCTTTGGAACATCTCAGACAGAGAAATCAAGAAACTATATCCCAAGCACGTGTGCAACTATTATATATTTAGTACAATTGAGAGGCATGCATCTCTTGGACTCAGATAGCACCTGTCATAAGTTGGCTAAGAACAGCAGTTCAAAGCAAGTTGGCCTGTGGGCACAAATACCTCTTCTATGAACTAGGGTTGATTTTTAAGTGAGTTTTGAAAACAAATCGAAAAAAATCACAACCCAGAGAGAAACATGGCTTGGACATTTTACAATTAAAAAACATTTCAAGATTTAATTGCCTCCTCAATCTCTTTCTTAGCCCCTCACACTTTTAAAAGCAGTCAAGTATTTTAAATTAAATAAGGCCTTACAATTATGAAAGTTCTCTAAAGATTTCCAGAAAGCTAACTAAGCAATGTGTAAATCCAAAAAATGTAAACCAAGTAAGTCCCATCTTCCTTACAACTCAAAACGTGCTGTGAAACATTCATGTACACACCTGTAACTCCTACTAAAGTTTTGGCAAATGGTAACTACGACACTGTCCATTTTTAATCACAATTGTCATAACCAATGTTATAAACAAGGCAGTGCAGCTGATCGAGATGGGTGACTGTCTCATGGATGCCACAGCCTGCCAGCAACAATGCAATAGGAGGGAAGGTATTAATAAGGCAAGCGGTGCTGCACAGGCCTTCAGAATATCAACAACAGTGATTTGCTTCCTGTCTTAAGTCTACAGAAATGTTTTTAAAGGGCCTTTAAAATGTTATTTGAGGACTGTGTACCCTGTGCTGAGTCTGAAAAAGATCTGAATTTTCCAGAAACTTTGTTTCATGCACGATTATACAAAAATGCCCCAAGGACAAAAGTGAAGTTCTCTTTCTGTGCAGGCTCCGGCATCACTTAACAAAGGATCCAGCTTCCATACAGCAGGTGCTCAATAAGTGCTGGCTGGATTCAGTTGCTTCTTACAGCTCATTCTTACAAAACAAATGAAACCAGATTTAAAAGGAAGCTACTGTCCCTGGAGGGCTCTCCTTGGCAAAACTCTAAGGCAACAAGTGAAAACGATACAGTTGATATTCATTACTGCCCTGATCTTGCAACAATAAGAAGAACAGGAAACATTTTTATTAGTAAACTGAGCCTCAGATGAAGACCAAAAACAAATATAAACAACAATTGAATTTACGGTCTTTTCCTATTAAAAGGCCAAGGTAAATCTGGATAAAGACAGAACAGTTTGAAAACAAAAATGCCTTTGCTATGTTTTTTAATCTTTTGTTCAATAAGAAATTTTAATTAAAAAATAAAATAATCACTGTATACCTGAAAAAGCTGCTGTATCCTACAAAGATTCTCTTTCCTGCTCAGATTCTGGAGCTATTTAAGAAATAAAACAAGCAACAAAGAAGAAAAAGAAAGCCCACTGCATTAAAATGAACAGTTCTTCCTCAGTTTTTACTACCAGGTTGGTTAATATGGGATATCAAAAAAAGACAGTGGAAATTCTTTATCATCTTAAACATTACATTCTTTCTTGTTCGAAAACATATGTAAGAAAACTAGAATAGAAAATGCCATCCAGACTCGGCTCCTAAACTCTCATCTTGGAAAGACCAACATCGTTTCAGATTCAGTTAAGGATTTTACTGTCACAAATCGGACTTTCACTACTAGCACTTGCGTTTTTTTAACCCAACCCCTTAATCCTTAATGTGAGCTATGTCTAACCAAGATTCTTTTTTCCTGTCTGTCTTTTTCTCCTATGGCACTGAATCTCTGCTGTTAGAGCTTCAGCGATCAGTTTGTAGTTCATGGATCTGAAAAACTCCATAAATTAAAAAAAGAGAGACATCAACCTGCTGGACAAGTTTACTTAATAATTTTAATCTAGATTCTATGTTCAGAGTAACACAACGCATTCTTTTCAACCTTAGCATATTTCTTTAAAAAAAAATCCCATATTACATTTGGGATATAATTCACATAGCATAAAAATCACTCATTTAAAGTGTACAATTCAATGGTTTTTAGTATTTTCAGAAGGTTGTGCAACCATCGCCACAAACTAATTTTAGAATATTTTCATCACCCCAAAAAGAAACCCTGCATCCATTAGCAGCCACTCCCCACCCCCTCCTCCCCCAGCCCTATGCTACCACTAATCTACTTTCTGTCTCCATGGATTTGTTAATTCTGGACTTCATATAAATGGAATCATACAATACGTGGTCTTTTGTGACTGACTTCTTTCACTTAGCATGTTTTTAATGTTCTTCCAGTCAACCTTAGCATATTTCTTAATGTTGGACTTTTCTAATCCTTCTGACAAATCAAATATATACCCTTTTAAACTTCCAACCCACGCCCCACCCCTCCGCAAAAGTACCGTTTACTTGCTATTTCCCTCTAGAGAGGCTAAACTATAATTTGCTATTTAGGTTCTTTCCAAACTTCTTATTCTGGATTCTTCTCCTGGTAATAAAACAGCAACTTCTTTTAACACCAACCTTTCACATACCTACATTTTCCTGACAATAAGATATGACTGTGCCTAGGGCAGAAAGATGACACATCTTTTTAATGAGATGGCCACAATACATTTAAAGTGCACATTGACTTTTTTAATATAAAAAAGCATCATATTATTTGGCTATCACTCCTAACTCCCAAACCTCCCTTCTTCAGATGCACTGTTCACAGTACATTGATAAAAAATTCTGTATGACTTCATCTGCTTCGAAACTTCTTGATTTTCTAAGTTAAAGATTTAAAAAATCATCCCTACTGCTATCACACTCTGAGAGAAAACACTAATCCCTAAACAGGCCAACACAATATTAATCAACAGCACCCCAGTCTTTATTATATTATACTAGACAGCCAAAAGAATGTTGGTCTCTGATAGGACTCAGTGGTTTATTTCTATCAGAAGTAAGCATTCCAGCACCTTCTGGACTAAGGACTGAACACACGCTGACACTGAGCATATCATTTACTCCTGAAAACTTCCAAGCTGTAGGTAGGGAGGGGCAGGTAGTGAGTTTGAACTTCAACAAACAATAATGAGGATTGGGGTGCTTTCTGGCCATCCATCAAGTTTTCAGAAACCAACCATTTTCAAGGGACCCTTGAGCAAAGCTTTGGCATCTAGAACTATAAAAGTATGTTAAAATGCCCCTACCCCTCCTGTTTTCTCAGGGAAAAAAACCACCTTTTGCCAAGATATTTTTCACGAAGAACTCCAAACATGATATCCTATTTTTTTACATTTTTTTTTTGATATCCTATTTTAAAATGCCGGAGTCCTGCATGGGAGAAGCAAGGCCATTCCTGCTGTTGTGAACTTCAGAACTTACTAACATTAAACAATAAAACTAGAAACACGACACAGTTCAACCACATGCTGTAGTAAAATGGATTAACTCTCCTGTGTCTCCTAAGCTATATTTAGCTTTTAAAGGCTAGAAACCCTCCTCTGTCCCCCCAAACACCATCTGCGAGCCTTAGAAGGGAGCCGAAAGCCCTTCGCCCAATCCAGCCAGAGGAAAGTTTAGAAAACAAAGAACAAGAGAGTTCAGACTTGTAGAAGGTCCGGACTCAATCAGAGTCTTACTCCATGAAGTAAACACGCTAATTCTATAAAAATCTGCTCTTACTCCATCATGGACTGATTTCTTACAAAACGTTTAAGAAGGGTTTGTTTACAGGAACAGCCTTTCCGAACTGCCCCTATGATGGGGACAGACAGCCCCCGCTGCCTCCCGATTCCCCCCCTCACTCTTCGAGGCTCCGTCGTGATTTTTCAAAGTTAATTGGCACCACCTGCATACCCTCGGCAAGCATTACTCACCAACACGCCCTCGTCGTTCCTAGCCCCAGTTCTGTGGCTGCATTTAAACTTTAATCGTGTTCAAGTTACCCTGCCATCGCGAATGTATCAGTAAGCCTCACTTTAATGTTTTGAGAAGAACAGGACTCCCTCCTTTCCTCCCTCCACACACCGCGGGGCCCTAAGTTCTCACTCCCTCCCTCCCCGCACTTCCCTACCCCTACCCGACACTACCAAAACAAAAGCTATCAGATTGCAGGCGACAGCGTGTGGAGCGATATTGCTTATTAACTATGTACAAAGGAAGTGCGGGGCAGCGGGGGAGGGAATGCAACAAAACTCTGGCCACGAAACCCAGCCCAAGGTTGCGCGCTAGCAAAACAAAACACCCTCCTCCGCACCCCCGCCGCCGCAGATCCTGGCGCCCCTTAAACGACGACGCACGACACCTCTCGCCAGGGCCCGGCGTCTCGGTGTCCCGGAGCGGCCGTGTGGCTGCAGCTACAGCCCCGCGTTGCGAGCACGTGTATGGAAATGCAAGTCGGCTCCGACCACACACCCACTCCCGCACACTCGGATGCTGCCCTACCACCCCTAGCCCTGCCCGGAGGAGGAGAGCGTCCACCCGCCGGTAGAAACTGGGAGAAGCTCCCAGCACCCTCTGAACTGGGGGTCCGGACGCGCTCCCCGGAACAGCCCAACTGACGCAGGGCCCCCGACCTCGCACTTTTCCAAGGGCTTCGTGGAGGGGTGGGGGGCCTAGGCGGGAACGCTCCCCGCACCCCCAAGCAGCACTGAGCAGCCCCGGGAAGCCGGGGACTAGCGACCCACCGCGGGTCCGGCGAAAGCGACATGAAAGGCCAGGAACCCAAAGAGCCCAAGGGACAAAGCGCGTTGGGCCACAGAAGGCCGCGCTGGAATGTTTGGAAACCCATCCTGGGGCTGCGAAGCCTCTCCGCCAGGCACCTCCTCCAGGGCACCTTGCACCCCCAAAGGCCAGCAGGCTGCCCGCTCCCGCCACCGGTCACCGAGTTTGCCCCAGCCGCGAGGTGGCCGCGCGAGCTGTCACCGCCGCCTGCGCGGTGCGCGGCCCCGCGCACCGGGAGGGGCGCGTGGTGCGGGAAGCCGGGCGCGAACTTCCCTGCTGGAGCCCGCGGGCCGCCCGGGAGTGAGCGCTGCGGAGACAGCCGACCCCCGGGGCAGGGCTCTAGGGACAGCGAAAGAGAAAGCCACCGAGGCCCTTCCCACGTGGGGATGCGCTGAGCTGGGGCCCGCGGGGCTCCAAACTAACGCGCCTGGGCCCCGGGGCCCCTCCGGCCTTCCGGCCGAGCCCCTCGGCGCCCCGCCCCGCGGCTCCCGAGACCGGGAGCCCAACAGCTGCGACGGTGGCAACTCGTGTTTCGCAAACAGGGCGCAGCCCCTCAGAGGAAAAGTTCCCGCAGTGGCCGCGGGCGGCGGGCACATACTCACTTTCTCCACTCGTCGGCCAGAGCGAGAGCGCGGCGGAGAAAAATAGGAGCCCCCACAGCGAGGTCGGGGACCCTCCTCCGGAGCCAGACTTCATTCCTTTTATTTGGGACGAAATTCCCCTTTCTCAAAAAAAAAGGGGGGTGGGAAGGAAAAGAAAAAGTCTCAAACTCAGTCTTCGCCCCCCCCCTCCAAAAACAAGGGCGAAGGCAACAATATTCCAAAGGCGGCGCCGGCCGGGGGTCCGCGGGGCTGCGCGGACGGGGCGGGCGGCGGCGCTGGGCGGCCCCTCAGCGCCGGCAGCCGCGGCCGAGGACTCGGCGGAGTCGGGAACCCGATGCGCGCCGGGGCGGGCTGTCGGCGTCGTCGGCCTCCATTTTCAAACCCAAAGAGACAGGAGGGAGGAAAAACTGCAAAGAAAGGGGGCAAAGCCCAAATCCGTCTCGGCGAGGAAGGACAAAACCGGCCCCAGACAGAGGAGGAGGCTGTCCGACGCCCGAGCCTCCGCGGCGGGAGGGCGCGACGCAGTTCGCAAGATTGCCCCGAAGTCCGGGTCGCGGGCGAGGCCGACCGGGGGCAGAAATACGGAGTAAAAATGAATGAGCGGCTCCCCCTCCTCCTCCTCCTCCGGGCTCCGCTCGCCGCCGCCTCCTCCCTCAGCTCCGCCGCCGCCGCCGCCGCGAGCTCCTTCCCAAATCCAGGACACACACAAAGCGGCGGGCCGACCGCGCCGCGCTCAGCACTCCCGCCGCGCCGCCCGGGCTCCGCGCCGCCGCCGCCCGGCCCGCGCCGGCCCCCGCCCGCCGCCGCCGCCGCCGCCGCCGCCGGCTCCGCGCGGGGGCCCCGGCTCGCTGAAGGTCAAAGCCGAGGCGCGCGGCGCGCCGTGGAGCTCCCCTCGCGCGGGAGGGGCGTGGAGGGCCCGGGGAGCGGGGCCGAGGGTCTGCAACCTCCAGGCACGGGCGCGCCGGGGGCAGGCTCGCTGGCGGCGTCCCTCTCTCTCGCTCGCCTCTCGAGTTCGCCTGGTGCGCTCGCTCCTCCTCGGGTTTTTTTCCTTTTTTTTTTTTTTTTTTTCCGCTCAGCAGAGTTAATGCTGGTAAACAAGAGCCTCAGCCTCGCCGCGCCGCTGCCGCCGCCGCTGCCACACACTGGGGGCTCGCGCGCGCGCGCTCTCGGGACCGTGCACACTCGCCCGCGCGCACACCCGCCCGCGCGCACACTGGAGCGGCCACAGCCGCAGCCGCGGCGCGCGGAGGGCCCGGCCCAGGCCGGCGCGCGCCAAGAGCCGGAGCCTGGGATCTCAGGGCAGTGCGGAGCGGAGCCCGAGCGTGGGATGCGAAGCTGCGAAGCACCGCCCCCGCCCCCTGCCCGCGCGGGCACACGCGCGCGCGCCCACACGCTCTCGCCCCCACCCGCACTGCGCCGGCCACCCTGCACGCGCCCTCCCCTCCCGCAAGACTCCAAAAACAATGCCCCCGGCGCCTGTCCGGGCACAGCGGAGGAGCTAGCAGGGGAGGGGAGGAGGGGCGGGGGTGGGGGGTGGGGGCGGGCGGGGAGTGCGGGGCCCGAGAGGTTCATTGAAAACAACAACAGCAAGGCTGGAAAACGCGTTTCCCCAGTTCTTGAAAAGCTTCATTGTTTCTTGCAGCTGTTGCAAAAGAAATAAATAAGTGCGTGCATGCGGCATTTTTTCGCAGCCTGCTGGAAAGCTCGAACGTGGCGGGAGGGGCATACCTGGGAGAAAGGAGACCCCCAGGCTACTAAGTGGGCACATTCGCGCAAGGTTGGGGCAGCCACGGCGTCGCCATCGGGGAGCCCACAGTTCCAGGGCTCGCGGGCAGCTAGGGCGAAGGGCGCGGCTCCCGTGGCTCGGCCCCGGGAGCAATGGGAGACGGCCCGCTGGGGCCCGGAGCCGGGGAAGGGGAGCCCAGACAGGCTGCCCCGCGTGCCCAGCGCGCGTCCCCGCGGCGGCCGCCAGGGGGCGCGGCAGGAGCCGGGGAGGGCTGGCCCGCGGAGTGTCGCCTCCCTCCCTCCGGGAGAGGAAATATGGGGGCCCGGACTGGGGGCCGGCCGGGTTGGGTAGCGCTGGCCCGGCCTCCGAGACCCGCGGCGGGTCCAGAGAGATCCTCGCGGATTCGCGCTTCTCCTGGCTCCACCACGTGGACGGCTGAGGGGAGCGGCCAGGGCGCGTGCACGGTGCGGGGCTCCGGGGGCCCCGAGGCTAGGGGGCGTGTCCGAGGGGTTCCCCGAGGAAGGGGTGGGGGGACCGGGGCCGAGACGGGTCTCCCGGTTGGGTTCGCGACAGGCGAACACGCCTCACACAAGCACAATGAGTGGTCACTGCGGAAACCCACCCGCACCTGCCTCGGGTCCTCCCGGGCACGTCTCTCTTGCCTCCTTCGCTCTGTAAGTGACTAGAAACTTCCAGTCCAGTCTCCTCTGTGGTTTTCTTGAATGTGCCCAAGGAGAGGTTTCCCCAAAGAGAGACTTGCCCTAGGACTGACATCTAATGAATAACGCTGCGGAGACCAGGTCCTCAAAGCGGGAAACAGCCCCGCAATGGCTAGAGAGAGGAGTTTGAAATACGTGGACTTTTAAAAATAGTGATTGGACCACGTGTCGCCTTTAATGTGGTCCGGTTTCATGACTCAGGCTAATTGCTGTCAATAATAAGTAAAAAGAAGATGGCTAACAAAGAGTTGTGAATGTCGAGATTGAGTAGAAGTGTTAGTCTCATAAACAATCAGGCTGTCTGGTAAGAGGGGATCTGTTCCAAAGGAAAGTAGTTTTCTTTTTTTTACTCTAATTGTAAAAGGTTTCCGCGTTACATTATGCATCCCATCGTTCGTAAATAATTTTTTAAATTAAGAGCTGAAAACCAGTCAAAAGCTATTATAATGGAAACCTAGCCCTTTTCCCCCTATATTTATTCCCTAGATCATTTTTCCCCTTGGAAATTTTTAGCTCAATTCAGTAAGTCAGTTGGATAGAAGGGAAATAAATCTTTTTTTACTTAAGAAAGTCATTCATATGGGATTGTTTTGTTTAACTGAAATTCAGCTGAATTTTTAAATAAAATGTTCCAGTTTTAGATATTCCTGGACATTAGCAAAGAAAGAAATATATTTGAATCTTTAAAAAGAAATTTAAATTTAGCATGTATCATTTTAAAAGTAGGCACTACCATATGAATAATTAAAATTTGGTCTACTAATTTTTAAATATTTCTTCAGACAATTCCCTATATGAGGTTGGTTTCAATGCCTACAGATCCATTCTGCAATTAAATGTAAAAGAATATCAATATTATATTTTCATTATATTTAATATTCCGAATTTTGTAATACATACTTGTAAATTAAGACAAAAGTTTAGAGCTGATTTTTTAAAAGAATGATGCTAATATAAGATCTTTAAATACTACACAATATATATTTTAGTATTAGTAAATTCATTCAGTTGTCCCTGAGAACATAAGGGGATATATGGAATAAAGAGAAATGCATACAGTTATTTAAATTGTAGGGGTTTTTTTTTAACCAAAATGAGCTTTCATTTGTGATTTTTTTAAATGTTTTTTTTTTCCTAAAGTGCTAGGACGTCAATAAGGTTAAATTATTTTAGACAGTGAAGTTAAATGTTTTTTATCATATAGCTTAATATTTAGAAAAAAAATCAAAATTTAGGTTGCCTTTCAGCTCTACCTTGATTACGCAGACAAAGAAGGTGATTTGCATTTTCTTCAATTATTACATTCTACATACCAAAGTCAAGCTTATTTTTTCAACCTTAGAAATAAAATCAGGTAGTAAAACATTAATTGGAGTATTTGCTTTACAACTGCACTGCCAATGCATCACACATTTTGTTTTATGCAATTTTCCCCAGGTATCTTATAAATTTCCCTTACTTTGGAACTGAAACTGGTTGGTCATTTTCACTTTATAAAAACTGTTTACTTGAAAAGAGTTATATCTCAAATTACTGTGCTAAATGTACCAGATCCCCCCCGCCAAATGTAATATATACCAAGTGAAAAATATGAGAAACAGCACAAATGACAGTTGACAAGTAATACAATATATTGTGATATATTCCCAGAAAGGAATGTCATTCAACAGCAAGTGAATAAACTACAGCCACATACAACATGAGCAGATCTTTGAAACAATATGTTAAGTAAAGAAATGTAAGTTCCGAAAAACTATACACATAATACCATTCTGATAAAGCTCTTAAAAGCAGGGAAAACAAAAACTATGAGGCAAATTTTAAAGCAAGACCATCAAATACATGATAAAATATTTTTGTTTTGTTTTGTTTTGCTTTTGTTTTTGTCTTAGCAAGAGGATTCATAAAGAGCACAAAATCCAGATCTTGGTTACTTCAGGGAGGAAGTGGGGAGAACCCCAAAGGCACATGCAATGTTCTTGGAAATATGTTCATCCTCAGATGGGGTGGTAGATTTACAAATTTCCATTTTATAATTATGCTTTATAACTAACACATATGTTACACATATTTTTGCATGTATAAAATATTAAAGTAGATAAGAAAGAAAAATATGGGAGAAATTCATGAAAGAGATCATCCCAGCTTTCCAGTATGATTCTTCTAGATTCCAAGCTGTTTGTATAAACAAATCAGAAGCATTAAAGAACCACTAAAATTGTATAGTTAATCAAGGTCTTACCCTTAAGGATATATTTCAAGGAGTATGTACCCATAGCCTATCAATGCAATTCAAGACAAAAACAAATCATGAAACAAACAATGTCAAAGAATTCACTCCATAGGTAATCAGGTTCATTAAGAGTACATTCTGTAAATTGTCTGGCAGTTTCCTATAAGGTTAAGTAAACATACACCTAACTCATGATCCAGCAATTCTACCCCTAGGTATTTAACCAAAAGAAATGAAAATATATCCACAGAGAGACCTGTATGGGAATGTTGATAGTTGCTTTATTCATAATAGTAAAAAACTGGAAACAACCGAAATGTACCTCAAAAGGGAAAAGGACAAACAAATCATGATATAGCCATTCAACACACTACTGCTTACCAATAAAAAGGAACAAACTATTAATACATACAAAAACATAGATAAGCCTCAAAAGCATGGTAGTGTGTGTATTCATCAAAAACACATTGAACTGTACATTTAAGATGGATGCACTTCGTTGTGTGTAATCATATCTGAATTTTAAGTTTTAAAGAGTGCATTATGTAATTTAGAAATTTTGCAGCTGTTCTAAAAAAGCTTAGCAAAATGCTTTCCATTTTTGCTATTATGTGAGTTAGTAGAGCTCATCTCCAACCTCCATGCCCACAGCTGTCTCTACAAATCAATATACTTTCAGAGATACATCTGCCTAAGTTCTCCTGCGAAGGGCTTTAGCTGGAGAAGCCACCAAGGGGGTCTCCACAAAGCAATCCGGGGGCAGGAAAGAGACAAGGGATCTCTAGATGGTTCCAGTCTCTGCACAGCCACAGCGAGGTGAGTCCCAGTCTCCTTGAGATCTGTTTACACTCAGCTTGAAAAGAGTTTTCTATTTTAGATGTGCACAGATAGCCAGCTCACGGGGCTGCAAGTGCTACATTCCTCCCTAATACTTTAAAAGCAAAGTGGAGTTTTCAGAAACCTCCACCTTGGACAGGGACAGTGGGACATCTTTTTGTGACTACTTCCAGAACCATGTTCCGGTGTAACATCAGTAAGGGAAGTTCCTGGAAAACCCAGGCCTGGGCCAGGAGTGACAGGCACCCTCGTGCTCGCCATGGATCCAAGGTGGAAGCTGGAAGTCTTCTGTTGCTGCACAGCCTTCCACAAACTGTCACTAGCCTGAGGGTGAGGCATATTCAACTCTCCTCGCAGTAATTTGTGGGACAGTAAGCAATACCAGGAGCGCTGTACTAGCTCCATCTTTTTCACTTGTCTGTTTCACTTGGGTCTCTGAGATGGCTGTGCCATCTTTACTCTTCCACGTAGTTAACTTTCAATCTTAAGGATCCTTGGCTGGTAGAAAGCACAAAAGATGCTTCTTCATCTTTGAAATGCATCTTAGAAGTACCTGAAAAGTGGGGTTAAATCAAAATTTCTCTTCACTCTGATTAATGCCACCAGCTCTGAGATGTTTTATCAGCAACATGCCAAAAGGTGACAAGCGGCTCTGCCCCACTCTGCAAAGCTGTGTGACTCTGTGAAGGTAGCTTTACCTGTTTTCTCCTCTGTGAAATGATCATATTGGAGTAGACCTTTCTGCTTCTTAAAATACCATGATTTCTTTCTTCGGTTTTTAATTGAGAGTGGTACCTTGGTATCCCATACTACAGCTCCTACCTTTAATTTATTTTTCAAGTAATTAATAGCCTGTAAATCAATGCACAGGCAACAGAAGCCAGACTCAAGGAATAATTGTTTCCTAACTTGTTTTATTAATGCAGATTTTTCACACATTAGGGTTTCTTAGAGCAGAACACTTTTTTCCCAGCAGTTCTTAATTCCCATATGTATTCCAAGAATGTAAGTATGGAAAGACAAGCAAAAATATCACCACAGCAGGGGCTACGCCAAGTGGCCACGGGTGACCCACAAAAGGGATAATCTCCTCATTGATCACTGAGAATGTTCCCGCAAAGTGTTCTCTTCTGGATACTAAGTTCTAGTGGAGCCTTATTCTATAGAATATATTGGTACATTTCTTCAGCAAAAAAAAAATCCATGTGTCAGGCTCCTTAATAGTGCCAAACTCTGTTGCTGGCCTCATGGACACACTACAAATAAGTGAGATCTTAAAGTTATGTAGATGTCTGCTGCTCTGCAGTGTGGAGACCACACGTGGAGAATCAGGTTGTTTATACATTTGTCCGTGGAGGACCATTGATCAACAAGAGAACTCCATACTGACACAGGGGCAAGAATGGGAAAGGGATGCTTCCTGTATCCCTTGGGGAATGATTAAGACCTACAGACATGAAGTCTTATGTGACTTCTGTTTTCATATGCCTGGAAAATGACTATAAGACTTGACCCAGGTAATTCCAATGGGCAGAGCTAGCCCAATGGGAAGGAAAGCAGATATCAGTTACTTTTAAGAATGTTTCTTCTTTTCCAGTAGAAACAAATAAGTAGCATTATCTTTCAGGCTCTGCTTGCAGCACTGCCTTGTGTGGGAAAGAGCTCATCATCGTAGGCATGCAGAGACTGGATCCACACCTGCTGGGGAAATCATCCAAAGAAGCACTGGATTGACTGAGAGGCCGGCAGGGTAACATCTGAGGTCCCTTCCAATTCCATGATAACTGGACATTTGGAGTCTACTTCTGGGCTTGGATAGCTGTGTGTGATGGCCACTGAAGGAGCCTGCCTTTGCTTTAAACGAATAGTGAACAGCTTCAAAGTTGAAGATGTATTAGTTTAATAGGATATTGCATGTATCATATTATAGAAACTCTGATGAAATAGCTTCTGAAAGAAGTCCAAGGCCCAGTTCCAATAGGCTGAAAAGTCAAGTTAGAAGGTCAGGGATTGCTTTCAAACCAACCATATTGTGGGAGATGGTTGAAGCAAGTGGGAGTCAGGTGGAGGTTAAGATAACTGGTGTGCTTGTGTGTCCAACAATAGGCTACATGGGGTGGGTACTGGGAGCCCTGACTTGTAGAGCTTGCCAATTTTCCTTGTGTAAATATTTCACCATGGCTAATTTAAGCAACCAATGTGAGGTCACTAAGCACAGAGTTCTGAAGAGATATACAACTGGCTTTTGTGAGACCCTATGAGCCCGCTTCAGTACATCATTGGGTTAAGTTATCTGAGAACCTTGTATTACCTTTGTAACAAATTAAATATGTATTCAGTAGGAAATTTATGAGCAACTCAGTACAAAAAAGGCAATAGCTATAAATAGGCAATTCACAGAAGAAACCAGAACAGCCAATAAGCATGAAAATATACTCAGCAACCTGGTTGGCAAAATTAAGAATTAGACTGTACCAGCTGTTCACAGGGATGAATGGCGGAATTGCATTCTTAGTCACTGCTACTGGGAAGACGAATTAGTGCATCCACTTTGGAGAGCACTTGACAATATCCATAAGGCACCTACCGCAAAACCCAACGATGCCACTCAGAGAGAGTATACCCTAAAAACTGTTGACATACGCACCGGAAGACACATACAAGAGTGTTCATTGGAACATTATCTTCAACAGTAAAAAAACTTTCCCTAATTGTCCCTCAGGGGAAGGATGAAAAATGGTACATTAGACTTACAATAGGATACTATACAGAGGTCAAAATAAATGAACTAGATATAAGTGATCAACATAGATGAATTTAACAACCAATATCGTGTGAAGGAGCAATTTGCAAAAGTTAAATAACCACATGCTACTGCTTATGTAACTATTAACACAAAAACAATAGCATATCTTGTTAATGGAAATGTACATATGTAGCCTAAGTATAAAATATGCATGGAAATGATAAACAACAACTTCAGACATTATCTCTGGGAATGAGGAGAGAGGAAAGGGATAGAGAGTAATTTTAACTACGTTGGTAATTATATTTCTTGAAAAGACAAAAGAGATCTGAGGCAAACGGGGCAAAATGTTAGTATCCGTTAAGCCAAGATAATAGGTACATCATGTGTGTCTATTCAATTATTTTCTGAACTTTTCTTTACACTTGAACTATTTTATAATTTTCATTTGCCTTTTCTTAAATACACTTTTAATTTTAGAACAGTTTAAATTTACAGAATTTTTTGCAAAGAGTACAGAGGTCTCCTGTATACCCCAAACCCAATTTCTTCTATTATTAACATCTTGTATTATTATTGTACATTTGTCACAAGTAATGAACAAATACTGATATATCATTTTTAACTAAAGTTCATACTTTATTTAGGTTTCCCCAGTTTTCCCCTAATGTCTATTTCCTGTTCCGGGATCCCAGCTAGGATCCCACATCACAAGGGATGTTATGTCTCCTTGGACTTCTCTTGGCTGTGAGAGCTTCTCAGACCTTCCTTGTTTCTGATGACCTTGACAGCTTTGAAAAGTACTGGTCAGGTATTTCGTAGACTGTCCCTCAACTGGAATTTGGTGTTTTTCTCATGATCAGACTGGGATAATGCATTTTGGGGAGGAAGATCACAAAGATGAAGTGGCATTCTTGTCACATCATATCAAGGATGCATACAGTCATCCTAACATCACTGCTGTTGTTGACCTTGATCACTTGGTTGAGGGAGAATTTATCAATTTTCTCCACTGTTACTCTTCCCCCCCCCCCACTCTTTCCATACTCTCCTTTTTGAAAACAAGTCACTATGCTTAAGGAGTGGGAAGTTATGCTCCCCCTCCTTCATGGTGGAGTTTCTTCATAAATTATTTGGAGTTCTTCTGCATGGGAGATTTGTCTATTCTCCTCATTTCTTTCTTTCTTTAGTCATTATTTGTATCAGTATGAACGCATGTATATTTATTTCATATTTTGGGTTATAATCCAATACAACTTTATTTTGTTTTGCTCAGTTTTTTTCCAGCTTTGGCTATTGGGAGTTCTTTCGGTTGGCTCCCGGGTCGCTTTGACATACCCCCATCATTGCATTTTGTTGGTTCTTGGAGGGTTTTCTTCAGCTCCTTTTTATTTTCTGGCATTTCAAGATACTCCAGTGTCATCTTCTGTATCTCCTCCCTAGTCCTGGAAGCAATCATTTCTCCAAGAGATCTGGTTCCTTCTGGAGAATTCTATTAGAAACCAAAATCTGGGTACTGGGTGTGCTTGCTGCTACTGAGGTGTCTTTTCTTCCAGGCCCCCTCAGCTGACAGAATAAGGAAATATGTTGTGTGTATACTGACTTGTGTCTTTACACATATCTGTGTCTAGATTAAACTAAACATGAAATAATATTAGAGTCTCATACTGAGTCTCCAACTCTAATCCATTAGCACATGGGTCATTCTGACCTCCTCCCCTTGCTGCCACTCCAATAGTGAGAAACCTGGCTCTCACCATCTGCCATCCATTTATTTATTGCTCCATTTATAATTTTTTAAAGAAGAAAAGCTGTAGGGAAATGCTTCAACTTATTACAGCATCCAGAGCAAAGGTACAGATTAATTACAGAGCAGACATCTGAAGGAGAAGATATATCCATTCAGAGCACAGATCTCCCTTTTGGTGCCTTGTACCCTTCCGGGGGCAGTCTTGGAAACATGGACAAAATGTCCTTTCAAAACGAGTCCCACACAAAAAGGATGAAGACCACCAAAGCACACCTGGAGGGATTCTTGATGATTGGGCAAGAGGGAGAGTCATGGGATGGGAGCTAAAGAGAAAAACAAGATTGGAAACATTCATTCCCAAAAACAGTTCTTACCTTCTTTTGAATAACGGATTCCTTTGAGACCTGTGAGGGCCAAGGACCCTCAACCCAGGAAAACATTTACATAGCTCAAGCAGCGTGAAAACATTGTCCCATGGTGGGGAAATCTCACCTCTGAGCCCATACTTGCACCTCAAGTTAAGAAAACCTTATGTGTATGATATGAATGTCGTTTATTTGCCTGTTTGTCAGTAGGGAGGGGTGAGCAGGTGGGCTCAGTGTGGATGCTGCATTGTTTTAGCCCGGCTGTTTTCAGAATGGGCAAAGCTCCTGCCTTCCAGGTGTGGGCCCAGGATCTGTGACTTTTATGGTAAACTCCCATTTATAGCAAGTAGCAAATGACATTGGATTTCTATTTATGGAAATAAACATTTTTTTCTTTTAAAATAAATCTAAATTTTATTTTTAATAAAAGCATTTTAAAGAAACATATGAAGTGACATTTGGGACAATAGGGAACTAGAGTTTTGGAAACAGGTACAGAGAGACAATATCTTGAGTATAATGAAAAGTGTACATGCTTTGAAGCCATAAGGGTTTGGGTTCAAATCCCCTCTTTGCCAGGTGCCAGGGGTGTGATCTCAGGTAGGTGAGACTTTCCCCATCTGTAAAATGGCAAGAATAAAATTTGGCACATCCACCAGTGTTTCTCCAAGTATGTTTTCTGTGCCACCCCCCCATCAGGATCAGCTAAAGTTCTTGTAAAATGGAACTTTCCAGGCTGCCACCCAGAACTTTTATTATCAGATAGAATCCCAGGGGGCAAAGCCTAGAATTCTGCATTTTAACAACGGCCCCCCAATGATTTCTATGATGTCTGCAGGCTGTGGAGAGGATGAAATAAGCTGAAATAGGTAAAGTACTTGGCACACTGGAGCAGGAAAGACATTGTTGTTCTGGACTGCCTACCATATGAACATCACCTCCCAATGGATCCTAAGGGCCCTGCTTAGGCCTGTCATGGATGGCTGTGCAGGTTGTACACTGCACAAGTCTAGCGATTGGCACCCTGGATTTGTGTGGTATATAAACTCTATGTTCATGCATGACCTTCTCAGAATCTCAGCTGATCTAGACCCTTCTGGTTCTTTTTTTGAGCCTGGTTCTCCCAGCCTTCCTTATAATTCTCAGCTATGCAGCAGCCTTCCAATGAATTCCTTCACTGATCAGGGGGCCTAGAACTGGATTTTGCTGTTTGCGATCAAGAAACATGACAGGGTGAGTGACCAGTGACTGCTCTGTTCCCTTCTATCAAGTATTTCTCAGTGATGTTCCTGGGATTTGTGGGGTGCTGTAGAGCCCCTCTCTGGCTGAGTTCAGTCAGTAAATATATGACCAGTTCCTCATCCAAACTCTGTTTTCTGCTTCAAGCTGTTTTATAGGTTGGATTTTGGCTCAATAGTTCTTTTGGAAAGAATAATTCCACTACTTAAAAGAAAAAGTTTGAAAATCACTGCCTGTTACCAGATACCCCCGAAGAGACTGTGCCGTGTGGATGGCAATGAGGCGGAGAGTGAGGGCGGGGGAGGGAGGAGCCTCAGGTTGATGAAGGCGGAGGCCGAGCCTGGGGTCTGTAGGGCTCCCTAGAGCAGCCAAGGCCCTCGTTTCAGAAGTAAATACTGCTGCTAGGTAAAATCCCATTACCAGAGTAGGAAACTTTTGAGGCCCCTCAAAGGCCGCCCTACCCTGCCCATGGGAAAATTGACCATGTCCAAGAAGAAAAGGGGGTGTGGATGTGACTGGATGACCTTGTCAGTCAGAAGCCTCCTGACCTCAGGAGGAGGGAATAGGTGAGAACTTCTGAAGAATCTCCAAAGACCACAGCCAAGAAAGGCACCAAAGTCATCACTGAGGGACCAAGGGAGAAGGGCACAGGGCACTTTCTTTTGGTCTGAGTATACCAGCCTATGGGAGTGAGAGTGAAGAAACATAGAGGGGTCTGGACATTTTCCATGGGAACCAGAACTCCCTCCTCTCCCTCCTGGATCTGCAGCACTTGGAGTGCAGAGACGTTTCCTTGCTCTCCAAAATTTGACGTTTGCAATAGAGACATTAAATTTTCATTAGACATTTCCTCTTGGTTCATGACTATGACAACAGAAAAATGTATACAACAACAACAGCAAAAAAGATGATATGTTGAATATTCTTATAAATATCATCCCTTTCACTTGCTGATCATGGATCCACTGCCACTGGGCTGCTGCTTCTGCTTGCTTCTTGCTTTTCAATGGGCCACAGATGAGGCAGTGGGGCTGTTCATCTCACTTTTGTTGTTCTGCACCAGACTCTTCTCTGGATTTACTGATTTATTCTCTTTTATCACCATACCCCACTCCTATCCCCGTCCTTAGCCATTTTTATTATCTTAAAGGTAGGCAGGAAATTTTACATTTTGTATATAATTGAAAAGCTGGGTTATAGTGGAAGGCACACAATATAAAATTACAGGGGTGGCTGGGGCAGGGGGGTCATGTGATAAAAGCTGTGGACATTCTCCCTGCAATAATCTACCTTTATTTGAGCATACAATTTTGCAATTTCTGGGCTTCAAGGATCCCTAAGGCCCTCTGTGGGCATTCTCTGAACTGCAAGTTCATTTACCTCTGTGATATAAGAAAATTGTGAGAATTAGGAAAGTATTTGAAATGCAGATACTTTTAAATGGACTGTATCTTTTATTCTTTTCAAAATTATAAAAATAAGTTTTATTGGGTAAGAAATTGCAATGAAATAAATTTTACATTAATGAACAGATAATGACCATTTGTAATTAGTGTAACATACACATTTCTTGTATAGAAGTAGATTCTTCTAAAAGAGGAGGAAGAGGACTTACCTTTGTTGAGTGCTTACTCGGGGCCAGCATTGCACCTGATGTACCATCTCCCTTTCCTTAACCCACAGAGGTGGTCATTACCATGGCCACTTTTACAGATGGGGAAACTGAAGTGCGAGGAGAGGGTAAGAGGTGTTCCCAAAGTGGTAATATTATAGTGTTAGAAGTTCTGTCTTAAACAGACACAGAGAACACTTTTTTATATACTACTTACAAAATGAATTTATTTAGCAAAGGAGAATTAACATTTTTCCATGGATGGACTTGAATTCTGCCTCATTACAATAACATTTTAAATTAGTAGAATTAGGGTTTCCTGTGCCATTTCTGATTACACCACTGGGTTCCTTTGTCTCATGTGATTGGGTTTTCATTTGGAAAGGAGTTAAAAAACAAAAACAAAGCAACCCCCCCAAAACTTGTATTTCTACAATAGGTCATACCTTAAAGAGAGAACTTCCCCCTGAGCACTACTCAGTCCAGAGCCTCACATCTCTCAGGAACAAGCCACCCTGGGTCCCAGAGGTGAAATCAGCTGTTCACCTCCATACCCTCACACCCTTCTTACCATCGCACATTGCAAAGGATTTGCAGGCAGAGTTTGTGTCACTCCTTTCATCAGTGTTACTCAGGGATGTATGTGCGCATATGAAGCATTCAGTAAATTATCTGCTAAACTGTGTTAAATTCCTACTTTTTAAATTGGGGAAATTTTTAATGCAGAAAAATAAGGAGAAGAGTTTTGAAGAGACGCATTACCCACGAGCCAGGATTTGCAGCAAATGATAACATTTTCTCACTTTTGTTTGAGATCTTTGTTTGCTTAAAATAAATAAAACTTACAAATGTTTTTTTCTGGTTTCATTCTCTTCCTGCCTACTTCAGAGAAAGCGATGATCATTACTTTGGTATGTATCTTTCCGATCTATACTTTTACACTTTTACTACATGTAATTCTTAGTATTATTTTAAATGATTTAAAACATTTTACTTATTCTTCAGCTTGCTTTTTAAACTTAATATATGTTTTCAAGATCTATTCATGTTGGCGCATGTAGATCTAGTTTATTTGCCTTAGTTATTATGTGACATCCCATGATTTGTATACACCATGTTTTCCTTATTCATTCCCAGGTGAGAGGCATTTAGGGGTCCCCTGCCCAGCTCTTCACTAACAAACAATGCTGTAATGAACATCTGTATTACAACTCAGGTTACATTTTGTACAAATTACTTAATACACCATTGGCAAATAGGGGAAGGGTATTGGTAGAACATGGAGGTCATGCTGGCTTATATGCGATTTTTCCCAACATGTTACTGTTTCAAAGCACTTAAAAGAGAAAGTCTTAACAATGAATACAGACCTGAGCTGAAAAACTACAGAAATATCTTCCTTCAGAGCAGACAGTGACAGGAGTGCAGATGAAGAAATCAGAAGCATTGCCCCCGTATTAAAAAAAATAGAATAGAAGGCTATCCCCAGAGCCATATTTTAAATTTTTATGAAAATGCCCTCTGCGCAGGCCATCTACACTTACCTGTCCAGAAAGGAAGGAGCCTGGAAGGACAGACATCTAGGACTCCAGGGGTGAATGTCAGCAGTGGATTAACTGTACTGTATTTTTGTCATGATTTTTAAAAATTTTGTTTTTGTTAGTTCTTGCATGACAAATTCCACAGGTTTTGAGTGGTCTTCCCCAACCCTGTTTTCCTCATAAAACTTGCTATTTTTAGTGGAGGAATTTGTACTTATTTCCTTAAGCACATGTGTATACCTAGCAGTGGAATTGCTGGGTCACAGGAGATGTACATTTTCAACTATTCTAGATTTTTCCCAAATTACTCTTTAGAGTGGCTTCACCAATTTACACTCCTATCAGGAGAGGAGAGTCCTGATTTCCCTGCTTCCATGCTGTTACCTGATGTTGTTAAACTTTACTTTTAGCAATATCATGGGTATAAAATGCTTTCTTATGGTTGTTTTAATTTGCATTTCCCCAGTTGCTAGTGAAGCCGAGCATATTTTTATATGCTTATTGGCCATTCCATTTTCCTCTCCTGGGTATTACCAGCTCAACACTTTGTCAATTTTTAAGCTGAATTGTTTGTCTTCTTCTTATTAGCTTATAGGAATTCTTTATGCATTCTAGATATGAATCCTTTGCCTATTAAATTGCTACTTTTATGTTCTCCTCCCAATGTCCCCACTCTCTGTATAAGTCTATTTTTTAAATGTCTGCTCCACCATAAAAACACTGGATTTTTTTTTTCTGAAGTACATCCTAGGTAACTGTGGTTTTAGATTATGCAATTAGGTTGTACAACTAGAAAAAATTTGAAATTCAGATGTTTGTAAAGATTCTTGTTCTCCTCTCCATATGTTATCCATTCTCCTATTTCTAGAACCTTCTCTATGTACATAAGAGTTTTCAAAGCAGACAAAAAGAGGTAACCCCTGTCCTGAAAACTGTGGACCAGATTTATTTCATTTGCCAGGTTAATTAGAAAAGATTTTTGTGGAAAAAATTCAGGAAGGTTAAACATCATATTTGAATTGGATCCTTTCTAGATGTCTTAAGCCCGTGAGAAAACAATATACTTTATTAAATTCCTCGATTCTCATTGTTAAACTATTCAAGCCATAAGCAATCAATCATGCTTTTCTGACAAGTTACCTAAGAAAAATTTCCTTAAACAGAATTGCATTTCTGACTAAATTTAAAAAGTGACATTCTGACTTTTTTTTAAATTAGGTACCTAACTCCAAAAAAAAAAAAAAAAAAAAACTTGGAGTTTGCCTGGAACTGAAAATTTAGTGTGTGGAAATGTGAGGAAAAGACCTAAGTGTTGGCAAAAGATTGCAATAAAGTAAATGATGTGGTTTTCTCAGGGGTGATTTTGCAACTTGAAACATTCCAAAAAGAGTTAGTGATCACAAAGTTTCTTTTAGCTTCTAGCCTTGAAATACTTGGCATACATAGAGCTCTTAGGGATATTTGGATAAATTAAATTTATATTGACATTTTCTAAAGTTGGCATAGGTTTCTAGCTGGTGTGGGCACGTGTCAAACCCAGAACATTTTGAGGCATTCAATTTTACAACCAATAGATATCAACATCAAACTGTCCCTTCCTGCACTATATTCCTAAAATCTGAATCACATTGAGATTTAAAATATGTTGTTTTTTCCTGATAAAAAAGCAGCAGATTCCTCAAAAATTAATCACAGAATTACCATATGAGCCAGCAACTCCACTGTTAAAGCAGGAGATTGAACAAATATTTGTACGCCAGCATTATTCACAATAGCCAGAAAGTGGAAACAATCCAAGTGTCCATCAACAGATGAATGGATAAACAAAATGTGGTATATCCTTGCAACAGAATATTATTTAGCCTTCAAAAGGAAGGAAATTCTGACACATGATACAACATGAATGAACCTTGAAAACATTACGCTAAGTGAAATAAACCAGATACAAAAGGAAATTCACAGAGACAGAAAATAGATTATAGGTTATCAGAGGCTGGGAAGAAAGGAGAAGGAGGAGTTTCTGTTTGGAGAAGATGAAAAATTTTGGGAAATAGTGGTGATAATTAACTAACATGTGGATGTAATTAATGTCACTAAACTGTACATTTAAAAATAGTTAAAATGGCAAAAGTTATATTATGTATATTTTACCATAATAAAAGAAAGTTTTAAAAGGCAATTTCTTCAAGACCCTCCCCCAATAAAGCAACAATTACTTATTAAAGAAAGGTTGGAAAACCTATAAAGTAAAATAAAATTAAAACCACCTGTTATCTCAGCATGCAGTGATAATGAACGTGAAAATAGGCTGTGCACTTTTTTTTCTGGTCATAGGTATATGTATGCAGATACATACCCAGGATCACCCAGTACCGGAGCAGGTTTTTCCCACTGAATGTTGTAACAATCAATAGAATCCATTCCTATCCGTGAACCTTAACTTATTTAAACCAATCAACTATTGTTGGATATGTAAAGTGTTTTCAATACTTTCTCAATTTTAAATAATTTTGTAGTGGACATCCTTGTCATACCTTTTATGAACATTTCATTATTTCCTTAGGATAAATTCTTCAAAGCAAAATTACTGGGTCAAAGAATGAATTTTTTTTAAAATCTCCTAATGTACATGTACTATTAATTTGCCTTGCAGGAAGTTTTGTGATTTACATTTTCATAGCTGAGTGTGAGATTTTATTGCATCTTCACCAACGGTGAGTGTCTCATTTTATAAAAGTCTCTTCGAAATTAATAAGAATAAATTCCATAGGAATGATGGAATTCCAAAAATATTGGGCTAGTGATAGTACTGGTACAGAAAAGAAAAAAGGTAACTTTTATAGGTTAAAAAAAGGGATGGAAGAAATCAATAGAGATCTGGTACAATAGAATGATTAGCCATTCTCTGCCACTCTTATCTGGATGGAGACACCCTTAGGGCTCTCCCTGGGAAGTTACATCTGGTGTTGCCTACCCACCGTCCAAGACCCCTCCAGCCACACCTAGCAACTCAGTTTCCAGCTCCTTTACCTATGCTCCTGCCTTTCCTTTGGCCGTGAAATGTTCTTCCTCACCCATTTCCTCAAGTACAGACCCATTCATTCTTTGAGCTCCATCTCTACACAACCTCTGAGGGCCAGAGGTGGAGCAGTCTGGAACACGAGGAAGAAGAAACGCCAACGGTGCAAATGCAACTCACAAATGGACAGGAAGAGGTGAGGTCCTTCTAAAGTAGGATTGCCCACGCCACAGAATTCCATCTGAAACAAGTGGTGGTGGAGTGGGGTGGTGAGGATTCTGGGATCTGGGTAGGAGGCGAGCTGGCAGTAAAGGGGGAGTGGGCTGCTGGTTAGCATTTTGTGCCTTCTCTCAGTGAGTGTGCCTTCTCTCTTAGGAGTGCGGGCTGCGAGGCAGGACAGGATGGGCAGACAGCCCTATTGCCTGGAACATGGTAACTTTAGACTGAGTGCTCAATTCTTGAACTATACTCAGATTTTAAAATACAAGAAATATTGTCTTCAGGTATTAATAAAGCAGTAACTTGGGTTTGTGTAGCACCTTAGTCTTTACATATGTTATCTAGTTTTAAAAAGTTTGTTTTGAGCCTCAGAACTAACGTGTGAAATTGGTAGTGCATGCATTGTCATCCTTTTCACTCCGTTTTATATGTGCAGACTCTGAGGTTCCAGGAAAGCTGGACAAAATACCAGTTCACACCCAGGATTTCTGGCCCCAGGTTCTGAGCATTCTCCAAGACAGCCCAAGCTGCTCTTCCAAAAATGTGGCTGCTGTGTCAGACCTGTGACTTTTCTGATTTGAAAGTGTCGTGGCAAAGGGCAAAGTGGAGAAAGAACTAACTGCGGAGAGGGTTTCCATTCAAACAACCCTTCTGAAAAGAACATAAGAAAGGACTTCATTTTCCCTTTCTGCAAGTAAGGGGTTAAAATGCACAGAGATGCTGTATGGCAATGTTGTAGGTGCTCTAAGAATGAAAGGTGTGAATGGTATTTGTTATTAAAAATACCATTTATCCTAAACAATTTGTTATTAAAAATATAAAAATATTTAAAATGTATTTTTATAACACGAACACAACATTAATAAGAGAGTGGAAGAATGGTGATGCTTTTGATTGAAATATTTTTGCTTTACTTTTTAAACAAAATATCACAAAGGTATTTAACTAAATATCATGCTAATTGATACCAGAAATAACAATATAGACACTGGCTCATTATAAACATCGATAAGTCAAAAGAGATTTGGTTTCAGATTGTTTGAATAACCCATAACTCTTATTTCAGCAACTTTTGGTAAAGGAAAAAGCTCCCCAGGAAATGAATGAGAGAAGTGGAAAAGATCCCTGATCCGAAATAATTTTCTTTTGCTTTGTTCCCCCAAATGGGGTAAATGTACTTCTGATTTCAGTAGTGGTCTTGCTAAGGTGTGATCTGAGAAATGCATAACAAAAAGCACATGATTTCTGTATGAGTCGGGGTTTAAGAATACAACCTTTTCTATATTTCAGCTTAAGATTTTAATTTTATTAATAACACAATTTTTAAACAATATCCACATCATTTGATTAAATCTTCAATTATTTATATTATTTTATGCCTTTTTCTGATTTTTTTCCATATGTTAATAGATTTTACACTGCCTTTATCCATAGTTTTATACATTTTTATACACTTTTATGCTCTGTTTTTTTCGCTTTTGTTTTTTACTCATTTTTCAATGTACCTGCAATCACCTTAACATTTTTCTGTTTCTTGGAAAGGAGTAATTTTCAAACTTTCTTTAGCAGAATAATTATTTTATCAAACAAAATCCTGTATGTTTTAGTGGGATACCCACTTAGTCCAGAACTAACCACCATGATAGTTCATTTCAACATTTACAATTTCCCTTCCCTATACAATTAAATTGTTTTCAGTATTTGAAAATTTAAACTATGCTATTATAAGTTTCTTTGTACATGATTTTTAAAAAAATAATTTTACTTGGATAAATTCTGAGAGGCAAATTTTTCTGAGTGGAACATTTTTTTGTTTGTTTGTGATATGCATTGTCAGATTTCTTTCCAGAAGGAACAAACCAAATTTTACTGTCATCCACAAACAAGAGTTCTCTGTTTCCCCAAAGCCTAGCTAGCAATGAGTTTTGTCATTCACTTTACTTAATTTAATTTAGTGGGTGTGAAATGATGACACATTGATTCAATTTGAATTTCTTTAAATTTTAGAAAAAGTGGTTGGTTCATCAGATGTTGATTTCCTATTGGTATTTTATTTCATTTAAACCATCCATTTTCTTCTAACATTTGTCTCTTGAGCACTGGTGCTTGGTTCTATCCTAATAAATTTTTCATCTATTTTAGATAATAAGCATTTGCCAACCATTTATTTCAAATATTTTATTATCTATAGAATATTTTAGAAATTGAATTCTATCAATCTACTTTCTCTGTTGCTTGAATCATCACAATTATTTTCGTACATAGTTCTATTCTGTTTCCTCCTAGTTTTCTTGTTGTTATTATCATTATTAATTTACCATTTACTCCATTCACTATTTATTATGAAGGCTAGGTCTAAGTTAATTTTTTCTTCATTTTGATTTCTAATTATCCCCAAAGCAACCATTAAATAATCATTACCTCTCCATTTGTTTTGTTAATATTTATAATTTACCAAGTTCTTATATATAAGCCTGCTCCTGCATTCTCTCTTGTGTTTAAATTTGTTTCTGTTTTTAAACCAAAACCATAATGATTTTTATTTTCTAATTTATACTATTGTGGGCTTTCTAACATTTTTCAATAAGCATGCATTTTATTTTATTTGTTTTTGGTATTTTATAATGAGGACAAATCTTTTAAAATTGTATTTATCAATCGTGCATATTTATTTTTGAGACAAAGCATTGGAATAGTTTTTGTCATATTTTGGTAAGTATTTTTATAGGTTTCATTGAAAGTAAATCGGATCTAAAAATTAACATGTAGGAGAATATATTCTTTTTTATATTCAGTCACCCAACAGAGCAGTTTTTTTCCTTCACATCTTTTAAAAATTAGCATTTTCTAGTTTTGTTTGTACACCTTGAGTGACGGTGATTCTGGAATATTACATATTTTTGCTAGTATTGTGAATGGGACTGCCTCAAACCAATTACCAGTTAGTTGCTGGTTTTTACTAGAAATGCTTTGGAGATTTGTGGAGTTCGTCTTTATCGGGACACTTTCATGAACTCTTTTTAATTCTAATACTTTTAGTTGGAATCAGGTTCAACTTAAAATTCTGTTTTTCATTTTATAATATTGATTCTTTAGTGCATTTTTGAAGCATTGTTAGGATAACAAGAATCTCCAAAGATATGCTAAATAATTTTAATAAAAAACATCTTTGTTTTTGCCTGTTTTTAAATAGAATGCTTCAAAAATTTCTCTTCTACAGACTGGTAGGTTTTAGAAATATGGTTTATTAAAGAAGTATTTTCTGATTTCTATTCTTAAGATTTTACCAAAAAGAGCATTGAATTTTATCAAATATTTTAATCTTTTATTAAGGCCATATGAATTTTGTTCCTGAAGTTACTTAAATTGTGTATTTTATTCATAACTTTATTTGTACAAAACTGGACATATTATTATGATAAACCTTACCTGTTCATGCTAAAAATATTTTAAAAATAGGGTCATATTCTATTTACAGATATTTTCACATTTGTAAGAACTTCGTCTAAAGAGAGATTTCCCTTGTAGTGTTAACCAGGTTTAAGAACAGGATCTTTTTTTTTTTCTGCTAGAATAAGCTAAAGAAATATTGAATCTAATTTTTTTTTATGAATTGTTCTTCGTTTTATTTGAAAATTTGAAAAAATTTCCAGTTAACTCATTGTGTCATTGTAGCAAGGAAAGCAGTTTCTTGGCTAATGGTCTTCATTTCTTCTCTAGCAATTGGTCTGTTCACATTCTCAGCCTCTTATTGTATCATTTAAAATTCTGTAACTTTGGTAAAATCATCTATTTTACTTTAGTGTCCAAATGTATCACCATTATAAATGGGCAACATATTCCCAAATGATTTTTAGTCTCTTTTAATTGTTTTTTAAATGTTTCTGGTTTAACTTTTTTTCCTTGTTGAATTTACTAGTGAATTAAAACAATTTTTTTTCTCTTCAAAGTGAGAAATCTCTGCTGTAGTATTTCAGAGAATATTTCTTATCACATTTGCTTACTTCTGCATGTATTTTTCCCCTAGAGGTATTTGCTTGGTTCTTCTTCTAGAAGTATATTTCTAGTTTTTGAAATTTTGCTTTTCTTATTAATAAAGACCTTTAAAGAAGTGAGTTTTCTCTAAACATATCTTATCTTTCAGTTCAAGGATCTGATGGGTACTACCTTTGTTTTCCATATTTTACAATGATTTGTTATTGTATTTCAAATTTATTCCCTGACCAGGTGATAGTTAAAATCTTTCTTTCATTGGTATTGTCATTTTTAAAAATTTAAAATAAAATATTAACATTTTAGGTATTTTTCCTTTATTGAAATTTCCTGTTAATTTTTTTGCTGTGGAAGTTCTCCATATTCTGTGTTTGCCCTTTAAATTCACACCATAAAATTGCTCATTCAATTATTCAGTTATTAATTGTAGTTTTGCAAATTCTTATTTCCTTTCCCCCCTACTTTGTCTATTGTTATGACGAGATAAAGATTTCTGCTACAATTTTTATTTCAACTTCATCTTGTAATTCTGTTTCTTTCATGTTGTTTGTTGCAATGTGTTTTAGTTCATATAAAGTTTAATACCTTTTGTTCTCATTGATTATTTTGCCTTATAATAAACTCACTTTTATTGCTTCATTCTGTTTGCTTTGTATTCTGCTCTGATATAATATGTTTGATATTTTCTGACTCAACCAATTATTTTTACTCTTTCCACATCTACTTGTCTTTATCTTTTATGTAGAATATTCTTGGATTTTTTTTTCCTTAAATACAACCTAAAGTTTTTTTTTAATAGGGAAATGTAAACCATTGGCATATCCTCTTATAATCGTTATACTTAAAACCATTGTGACCATATTTTATTTTTCTTACTATCTATTATTTGGCTATATTTCTTTTTTTGTCTCTTCACTTTGGAAACAGTCATATTTAAGCTTCTTTTATGTCACTCAATTCTAAAAAGAAAACAAATATTTTTATATGGTAGTAACTGTTGAGAAAAATCTGACACTTAGAATTTTTTCACTCTCCTCTTTTCCTTTTTCCATTCCTCATAGCTTATATCTGACAGAAATCATTTTTTAAATTTTTTTGTACTTTTCTCTCATTGACACTGATTGTTTATTGCCATGACGCTGGAAGTGCTATTTGAAGATGAGGTGTATGGTTAGGGAGTTTATGAACGGTTTTCTGCTATCAAATCTAGTAGATAATCTGTAAGAATTTCCTTTTTTATTTTTCTTTTCTTTTTAGGAACATTCTAGATAGTTTTCCACTGCCTTTGGGAAGGTTACCGTCTCTACAACTGCTACATTTGATCTCATCCTAATCTAAAGCACTTTTTCAAAGCAGAAAATCACCACTCTTAATTACATTTTAAATAAGCACATGAATAGAATAGTGGCTTGTGTTCATCTCACACTTAACACTGAGACAACATGGTTGCATTCTCTGTCCTGGGAAGTTTAGAGTTAGTAGCCTTTCTGTGCTTGTCAGACTCCGTGGGCCCTTTCCTGCTAGGAGAAGCGTGGACTTTAGAATTCAAACTACATCTCTGCCACTGACTGCAGGCTCTTCTAAAAACTGAGACTCTGGAAGAGTTGCTGAGGGTAGTCAAAGGGCCAACCTCTGGTGATGGTTCCATTATCCCAGAGCTCCGTTCATTTATTTATACATCGATTGAACTAATTCTTTCTTTATATATAGCTTGTCTATTATGTAACTGCCCCATACAGTGGAGATTCTTTTTTGGAATGAGATGTGGAATACTTTAAATACCTATGAAATCAAGTGTACACTCAACACTGTTTCAGCTTCCAGTCTCAGCTGTTTAATCAGTTCTGGAAATTCTGTTCGCTCACAGTTGAAATGATGGTCTGGGGCACAAATTGTTTCCTTAGGAGTAATAGCATCAGCAATGGCTCACATTTACTAACCTTTTGCCACGAGCAGCCTCACTGTCAGTTTTGGAAAACCATACTTTCAACTCCGAGTCCCATGCATTTTTTTCATTCATAATATTCCTGGAGGGTTTAATCTTTATTATTTTCCAGCTTATCCTTTGTTTTAACGATTCAATATTCTGTAATGCTGTCTGTCCACTCCACCCCCACTGCTCAGCTCCTAGTCTGTTCTAGATTATTCCGTTGAAAGCAATCACAATTTTTCTGTTTTTAAAACCCCAACCAGATTCAGTAGTCATTCTCTCCCATCCTTCTTCATCTGAGAATGAAGGTCAGCTATATCCTGACTGTGATTCTCGTCATCGTTCTTTACTGGAGAGACAGAGGCTTTAATGGTTTTCCTGCTATTAACCTAGTGCATTGAATAAGGTTTTCACATACCTTTAAAGTGTTTACTCTCTTCCTTTTTACATAGCTCCTAAGAAGGTTCGTCTCTTTCTCTCTCAAGCTTTTATACACTCACTTAAGAGTTTCTAGATTCCTGATGTTTTAATTGGTGTCTCAATGGTCTTAACAGAAAGGAGTTACCTGACAGAACACTTTATCATCTACTCCATCATCCACTCAGAACATTGTTCTTCCCATATGACTGACTTCACCAGTGGAACCCGGGGAAAATGCAAACTACCTTGTCCATTACTGTAAGTGACCTTGATCGCAAAACATAACTAAATGTTCTCAACTGTTGGAAAGGGAGACAAACGAGAACACATTTCATTCTTTGAATCCTGTGAGCTCAGAGTTAAAAAGCTCTCTTAGACATCTTTTGATTTCTTGAAGTTTGACCTTTCATTACTAATCATTTAAATATAATTCTGCTTCTCAGCAACCTCCTTCCATCTGGGTATGTAATTCCCTCTCTTACAGAGCTTCTTAGAATTTGTCAATACAGTTATATTTTCTTGCGAGAAAAACAAGCCCTCTGAATAACAACAACAAAATCTTTCTTAAACAGAGACGGGGAGTGCTTTCACCACCACTACCACCTGTCTGTTGCCCAGATCTTTCACTTGTTCATCCCTGTGTTTCTTAATCTCCTTCCCAGGAGTTCATCTTGTGAGTAAATCAAAACAACACATGCCCAGGGAGGAGTGGTTCCCACCACTGTGTGTCATTGTGAAAAAGAGCGGCATCCACCGCCGCCCATACAACAAAAGTGCCCACAAATCTGAGTACTATCTTTGTGCGTTTTTCTTTAAAAAGCCTGGGATAAACATGCCAGGGATGGCAAAGAGAGTAAGGGCTTCTCTCATTCTTGTGCACAGAAAGGAAGCCGGCCCCTTCAGGAGAGCTGTAATTGAAAATTTGCAGTTGACACACAAAACACCGCTTTAGCTTGCACTGGAAATAGGAAGCTGGATGCCACGGCTAAATATTGTTAGCATTCCTATTTGTATCCCTGCAGTAAATAGTGTTATTACTGTAAAGCTGAGCAAGCATGACATTTCTGACTGCCTCTCCTTTTCAACGGAGAATCTATAAATAGTGCCTGTGTAGCATTTAAACATTTCAAACCATCACGTTTTTGTTCATACAAATGTGTGATCGGAGCCATTCATGCCCATAAATATTTTTCCTCACAATCTGAGCTCAAAACAGCCACAAGCCGCTCCCATCACCCACAGACTATGGGACACTTTGTAAAATGTTGACCGTTCCCAGGGGGAAAACATGGTTACCAGCTGAGGAGCCAGGCATGTACAAGGTACCATTTCAACACCTCCCTCCACACCTTCCTGAAGACTCAGCAAAAAGAAATCAGTATTTCCCAAAGTGAACAACGCTTTTACCAAAACATGTTTTTTGAAAAAGTGTTTTTTTAATAAATAAGTTTGGGAAGCATCACAAATTATTGCCCTCCTCTTGGAGGTTCATGAACATCCAACATTTATTCCGCAAATATTTATTGAGCGTGTACCAAGGCCCAGGATTATTCAGGGACTAGACATTAAACAGGGAACAAATCAGACGGAGTCCCAAACCTTCAGGAAAACTTGTAATTTGGTCTTAAATGAACACATCATACTGTTTTCCCATAGCTGCTGTGACCACAAGCTTGGTGGCTAAAACAACAGAAATGTACTCTCTTGCAGTTCTGGAGGTCAAAAGCCTGAGATCAGTACCTCTGGGTCACGATCAAGGTGTCCAGAGGCCATGTTCCCTCTGGAGGCTCTAAAGGAGAATCTGTCCCTATCTCTTCCTGCTGCTGCTGGCATTCGTTGTCTCCTGCCTGTATCTCCCACTCTCTGCCTCTCTACTCACAGTGCCTTCCATCCGTGTCAAATCTCCTTCAGCTCCCACTTCTAAGGGCTCTTGTGATTGCATTTAGGGCCCACCTGGATGATCTATTGCCTCAAAATCCTTAATTTAATCACATCTGCAAAACTCTTTTACTGTGCAAGTTTCCAGAGATTAAGACTGTACATCTTTGGGGACCATTATTCAGCCTATTACATGGAGAAATGGCTCTAGGATGTCCTGTGGTAGCAACTGCTTTTCTGCTTTCATCTTGGACCCTCTATTTGAGAAATGCCTGCCTCACCCAGAGAATCCTGGCTGTCTTTTCCCACTGTGGAATATGTTGGGCTGTCTGCTGTCTGCTTTCATAGGAGGGGAGAGCTGTCCTGGTGGGTTCCCTTTGAGCATTTTCCTCCCTGTTGGGTTCAATAAACTCTCCGTAGCTGACCCTGACTACATAGCAGGTTTGTTATAAGAAGAAAAGACAGAGGACAGGACTCCCTGGACACGGAAGGCTGGGTGGTCACAGCCCTTCCTGGGCAGGGTTCTCACCTTTCCTTTGCCTCTGGCTCATCACAGCTCCCAGACCTTTCCCCCTATTCTCTTAGAAAAGACCACAGGATGGAGGCATTTTCACAAGGAATTTTCTTAAAAATTACAAGAAAACAAAAGGGACGCAGACAAGGGACACAAAAAGAGTTAGCTCACCAGCCCTGGTTCTTGGTTGGTCGACACCTGCCTCTGCCGCAGCTCCTTGCTGTCTCCTGTGATTTCCAGCAGGTAGCCTCCTTGCTCCTCTTACTACAAGCCAAACCTCAACTTCATTTTTCCTATTTCAAGCTTCTGACACTCTCTATCACCTTCCTATTGAGTTCCAGGTTCTGGAAAGAACAAATCTCATTTACTATGTGTTCAGTCATCCAACTAAAACGTGATAGGCACCTACTGTATGCCAGGCAGGCACAGTGTCTCCCAGTTTCATGCCAGGTCCCTTGGATCTGGCTCCCAGACCTTCGTACAGAAAGAAAGAAACACTGAGATAGGTCTGAGGGCAGAGCTTGAACTAAAGGAAGAGTTTATGGAACACCTATCCCCTCCAAGTGTCACCAGCAGGAGAGCTCATCTGATGATGTAAATGGGATCAAGATCAGTACAGGTTTAAAAAATAAGGTTTTGGACAATCCTTGTAGAGTAGAAAGTTTCTCTAGTGTTCATCAAAAAATTATTAAGAGAGAAGGAAAGGCTCCTGGGGACGCTATGGAAGCTTCGAGGAGACTTCCATGAGAAGTGAAGTGTGGCATCCTAGCTCAGTCAGATGGTGAGCGGAGGGCAAGACCAGTGATTGACAGGGCTGTGCACCACTAGGACGCTGTAAAGCAAGAAAATCTGAAATCCGAGCGTTCCAGTGACAAGTAGCAAAGGGCAGCGACCCTTCAAGCATAGCTGATGTAAAGTTCTGGGCCCAGGAACTCCTCCTTGATAGGGGGGCTTATAATTTATAAAATTGGTAATATTATGTAATTGGTATCATTATATCATTGAAATTATTTTCTATGATATATAATTGATAATATATTGATTATAAATGTCACTGATAATATTGATATAATATTGATAATTTGTAATGTTGGTAAGGGGGTCTAGGCACCATCCTAGCTGCTGAGTTACAGCAATGGACACGTGGTCTCCTGCCTTCATGAAGCTGACATGCTAATGTGACGAGACCAATAATAAGCATATAAACAAATAATCTGGCACTTTCTCTCTCCTTCTCCAGCCCAGTAAATCCTCACCCTGGACACCCCTAAGTCAGGAGGAGTACCACAAAACTGGCAGCCAGGGTTGTGTGGAGAACAGAAGACGGGGTAGAACAGGGAGTAAGCATGTCGTTAGATCAAAACCATCTTCGACTGCACGGCGATTTGCCAGCTACAAGGCACTTCCACTTGGCCCAGCTCATGGAATCCTCCCACCGACCCCAAGAGAAAACTATCCTCCCATGTGTTATCCCCATTGCAGAGATAAAGGCTCGAGACCCAAGCTTGCTCAAGGTTACGCAGAGTCTGTACTCTCTTAATTTGGTGCTGCCCCACTGCACTCACCCAGAATGAAAGAGCCGGTACGATCCCAGTGGGGTTAAAAAGCTCAGCCACAGGAACCAAATGCCAGCATAAAAAAAAAGCTACTTCTGCACAGAATTCCTTTCCTCGATGCTCACTTTGCTGGGGCAGGAGACGGGGATCACATCTTGCAGACTCTGTGCTCTGTCCACCTTGTACAAACTTCAGAGTAGGTGTGGGTAAAATAGGAGCTCGGACCATCGCCACCTGAATTGATTCTGACTCTGAAGGAGGCAGGAGAAACCCATAGCCACTCTCGGACTGGAGGGTAGGGATTTTTACATATATTTCTCAAGCTGTCTTGGGCAGTCACACTAGTGGGTAGGGAACATACAACCTCTGTTGACACAGCTGTAGACAATCCTCCTTGAAATGGAGCCCTTGGTCATTGTTTACAGGGCCATGGTCAATAGTGTATTTAAAAAAAATTTTTTTTTGAGTTTATAGGATATAATGACAGATAATAACAAAGCTACTGCACTTTCACCTCCATCAACCAATCAATCACAAAAGAGTCACCAATAATAATCAAATAAACTTATTTCAGGGCACTTTCTCTACAGTGGGGTGATCATTGCTACTTTTTCACGTTATCAGATTACATGGTGGGTTGATAGCACCTGCTCCTTCCCGGCCTCTGGCTAGCAGGGGCAATTTTAAGGGGGCATTAGGGAATTCAAGCATGCACCCAGTGGAGACCTCCCTCCAACAGACAGGAGTGTGTGCCTGGACTTCCCCCGTCCCTCTCCCAACGCCCAGGACAGATGCCTGGTGCTCCATGCGAGCCACCTATGCTCCAGCTTAACGTAGAATGAAGCCTTCGCCTCGGCCAAGTTCAGGAAAGGTCTTGGTAGCCACTGTTTCAGGAAGGCTGGGAGCAGAGGTCAGGGTCCCAGGACTTGGGAAGGACATTCAAGCTGAGGATTGAAGGCTATTACCAGGGACCAGGCTGGAAGACTTGCTAGGGAACTGCCGTTCCATAAGAAGCAAATAATCCGTTTGCTTTGTAATGAATGTGAGACACCAGCAGAGCTATCCTGACGAATGATAAAATGTCTCTCCTCTCTGCCTCTCTCTTTCTGTGCCCTATCTTTCTTCTCCATTGACTTTCTTTTTAACAATTTATTATTTTTGTAAAGGGATACCTACTCACAGTAAAATATTCGAACGATGTAAAGTACAAAGGAAAAAACCCGAAGAGCTCAAAATCTAACCACCTAAGAGATGACTACTGTTAACCTTTTTGTGGCAATCTGTGTGAGTGTGTGTGTGTGTGTGTGTGTGTGTCTGTGTAATTTCTAGTGCTTCTATCAGAGTACAACCCACTTGGGGTAAAATGCTCAAATCATCAGTTTACAGCAAGTTTAATGTCCCTCTGTCACCAGCACCCAGCTGGTGCCCCTTCCAGCCAAAGTTTCAACACTTTGGGTTCAAACTTTTATTAAACACCCATGATCCTAGACACAAACCTTGTGACAACCATGTCTTCCTAAACTGGAATTGCAAAAATAGCCGACACACTACTATTTAATCACCACCCCTGTCTGTACGAACTCCTCTACAAACTGCCAAGGGCCAGCGTGCTCCTGAGTCCTGGCCCACAGCCCGGCTGCCTGCTGGAACCACCTGGACAGCTTTATAACTGCCGATGCTGGGCTCCTGCTCCAGCAAGGTCGATTTAATTGGTCCAGGTGAGGAATCAAGGTGTGTGTGTGTGTGTGTGTGTGTATGTGTACATGAAATATATAATCTCCCCAGGTGATCGTAATATGCCACCAAGGGGGGCGACCTCTGGTATAGGACCATTTTCTGCCACACAAATGCACTGCAAGTAGAACTCTGTCCCAACCCACCTGACCCCACAATGATCTTCGTGAGACCAGGCAGAGTGCCATGCACTCATCACCAAAAAGAAAACTGGGGCTCAAAGAGGTGGTGGTCTGTGCCCAGACTGCACGATGGTGGTGGGAGGTGCTCATGCTGGTCTTCTCAGCCTTGGGCTAGGTCATGGGCACTGGCCAAGTTCTCATGGAGCAGAGGGGGCACAGCCCTGAGGAAGGGCTCCCCCTGTCCCCTTCACCCAAATCATCTGCAGTGGGGCAGTGGGGTGGGGCTCAGCTGGCAGGTCATGTCCAGGGGGCCAACATCTTAGGATTCACAGGTAGGAAACCAAGCAGGCACAGAAGTATGCTTGCACATCTGCAGACTCACTCTGGAAGGAAAGGAAGGAGGCAGGGAGGGGAAACTGCCTTCCTCTGGGGAATAGGCACAGGTGGAGAGGACCCAGCTACCTGTATTACCTACTTAAAATTTTTTTATTATTAAAAAGTTTCAAATATACAGAAAAGTAGAGAGAATGGAATATATTACCTTTTTAATAATTAAGGTTTTAAAATGAAGACATTAAAAAAAAGGCACTTGAAGGATATTTCTAAACCATTAGCAGTTGAAATTAAGGGTGACGTTTCCATTAATTTCACGTCCCCTGAATTTTAGTTGTCCCGTGTAGCGTTTGAAGAATAAAAGCTTAGTGAGGGCAGGGATTTTTGTCCCTTTAAGCTCACTGCCTCTCCTCCAGTGCCTAGAACAGGGCTTGGCACACAATGGACAACAGCTGAATCTGTTGGTGAAGGAGTAAGTGTGTGAACTGAGCGCGCGTGGCTTTTGGATTTGGGGGGAAACAGTTATAAATGGTTATATAAAAAATAGATGCAAGGAGAACAGTGTCCTTTTTTGTTCTGCCAGCAGGTGCTAAGCCAGGGATGAGATGGCAGTCTTCGTTCTCTGGGGTCATGTCTAATTTTTTCCATGATGTAAAATTAAAGAGCATATGAGTCAAAGTAAGGAAACTGTAAGAACACTTGAAGGATAGGATATAAACCCAGAAAACTCAACGTACATCTCAACCACTGAATCTGTTAATTTATAAACGATGCAAGCTTGAGAAAAATGGGCAGATTATTCATGACGGAAAAGAAAAACTCAGGTGCCAAGAAGCAGGGCCTGGGTCCTATGAGTTCGTATATTCTCCCAGTGTGGGGAAGGTGGGAGTAAGAGTGGCTCGTTGGTCTCCCAGGGCCATGACCTCATTCATAACCACTCTTGTTTTCTCTCCTGGTTGTCACCCACAGTAGTGACAGAGGGGGACCTTGCTGTCCAGCAGAGTAGAAAAAGTTGGCCATGGGAATGTGAATGGGAGACACAGTTGACCTCGGCCCCAGACACTTGACCCAGAGTGTTCTTGTCCTGGAGGGATGAGCTAAGATGGATTTCAGATGAACTGCAAGGGCCCGCGTTACTGGAAGGAATCATTTTTGCAGCCTTCCAAGGTACTCTAAATTCACCTGACTTTCTTCATTCTATTCACATATGCAGTCCTGATTTGCAGAATTCATCCTTGAAAAGCTTCTGCTAATATTCAAGAACCTAGGGAGATGGTGTCCTATGCTCCCTAAGGATATAAACATACCCAAGTCCATCCTTGCAGGTGGGCAATGAGGCAACGGTTACGTCTCTCCCTTCTGGATGAGGAAAAGGTCTGGACCTGGGCCAGAAGGACATGCTTGGTATCACTCGGGTGGCCCCAGAGTTCCAGAACCCCTTGCTTTGGGCTTCTGTGCAACCAGATCAGCCACCACCTGGCAACTTCCAAGTGGGTGTGAATCCAGCCACACTCTCAGGAAGTCTTTGCAGATCAAATGATCCTAGGCATCCTCTGAGTTCCCATCCCACATTTATAAAAGTCACTGCCAAGCTGTAAGATGTATTCTCCCTTCTCAGACAGCCTTGGACTTAACTGAGAATAAGAACAAAAATAACAATAACTAACATTTATAAGACGTTTACATATTTCAAAGAGACTTCAGATAAAATGTCTCACAATAGTTCTGTGACGAAGACATTATAATAATTATAATAATAATGATCATTCTTGTCCATTTTCTAAATGAACAGACTGCAGTTGGAAATTTACCTGAGTTGTTCAAAGCTGCAGAGGGGCTGGGACTCAAACCAAGGCCTCCTGCTTCTAGAGGTGATCATGCTTATGTCACCCAGGCAGTTGGAGAAATCCATTCCTATCCAATATCTTATCTACTCCTATATATAAAAAGATCTCACTAAGAGACCTGGGCAGGAATCAGGAGGAGGGTTAAATCAAGGTTACTTGGGAGAGTTGTGTTTCCTCATCCACAAAATTAAGAGATTAGACCAGATGATCTTTGGGTCCCCCTACGTCCTGACACTTTTTTTTTTCTTTTTGGCCGCGCCGTGCGATCCTAGTTCCCCCACCAGTGATCGAACCCGCGGCCCTTACAGTGGAAGCGTAGAGTCTTAACCACTGGAGTGCCAGGGAAGTCCCGTGACATATTTTTTACTCTCTCAAAGGCCACAGCCAAGGGGGCAGGTCCCTAGCTAGGCACCAGGCTCTTCTGCCCAGGTAGACCCCAGTGAAGGCAAAGAAGAAAATAAGACAATGTTCAAAAATAAAATAAAATGCAAGGACAAAAGATTTCAGTGGTGACTTTTCCATGCGGAATTACCATTAGGTACCAAAGAGACAGTTGGTTTTCCACTCAGCAAACATTTATTGGGAGGCTGCCATTTGCTGGCATAGTTCTAAAAGCTAGAAACACAAAGACGATGGCTGGGCAACCTCTGTCTTCTGGTCAAAGGAAAGACTAGCAATTAGGAGCGAATCTGGTGAGGGCAGCGAGAGAAGGATGGGTCATCTTCCTGGTGGGGGTAGTGGGGATGGGGGTGGGGGAGGCTCTAGAGGAGGAGAGGTTTACACAGGGCCTTGTAGTGGGGGATCAGAGATATGCCCCCCATGGTTCCCAAACTATCTCCACCACCTCACTTGACTTTCTCTCAGTGGTGATGAGAAAATCCTTCATCCATTACTGTGTGAGAAGCTCTAGACAGTTCCCTCAATTGCAGGAGGAGGCAATGCTTTCTTCTAGTGACAAATGAATGAGGAAGAAGGACTCTCCTCCTGAGACACTTTGCACCTCAAAGGGGGTCCTTTCCCACCCCCAAGAAGCTCACTCACCTACTCAATAGTTGAAGTACCTGCTGAAAACTCACATGGGAGGTGCCCTGGTGAGAGAAACAGAGGCTGGGATGCCCACTAACTTTCTTGCCCTGCCTGGGGTCCCTAGAAGATGGAATTATTGCTGCCTGCAGCCTCTGAGTCTTTGCTGCTCCTTACACGTCATGTATAAATTGCCATTTCTGTGTTCTCAAGCCTCTCCCAAACTTCCAAACACTGTAGAAACTTTCTGTTTCTGTTTGGACCATGATGCAATGTTTCCATAAATTGTGACCCTGTATAACAGCAGCAAGCATGTGTACAGCACTTTAGACCTAAGCTACTGGTCCTCTCCAGTCCCGGCCACACAGAACCACCTGCCGCTGGACATCAGGCTCTCCTCTAACACGGGTGCTTTCACATCCCCCCTCTAAGCTCACGTGTGAAGAGAGGCATCCCTTGGAATCAGCAGCCAAAGTGACTATATACACCCCGAGTCTGTATTTCACAGATGCTCTTGACTCCCTCTGCACCTCTTTCCAGCAAGGCTGCTCACACAGTTGCACTGAAAATGGGGATTGTTGCTTCCCTGAGATATCTCCATCATTTCCCAGACTCTTCTCCCAGGTTTGTCTTTCCCTTTTCAGCTCCAGGTTTTAGCCATGATGTCCCTCTTGTCTGGAAGGACACTCTTCACCCCTCGTTCCCTCTGCTGCCTTCTCCCAGTTCCACAATACTCAGGACGCCCACCCTATGTGGACTCAGGTCCTGCTCTCAGTTGTATCTGTGCACCAGCTCATCTTCCCCACGTAGGCTGAAGGTGCCATGAGGATGGGTACCACTTTCCTCATATTTTTTCCCTGAAGATCACCTGCCACATGCCCTTGCATGTTCCAGATGTGCCATAGATCAGCACATATTGAACTGGAATCTGGAGAAAGAACAGGACAAGACATGGTCTCTCTCACACTTGGAGCAAATGCATGAAATACATTCAATATTTTCTCTGTGAATCCGGTGGAGATAGTGTAACCAGCAGTTCTACTACCCTGTATGGCAGGTGACACTTAACTTTGTCATAGGCTTTCTTAACAAACACTTATAAGGCACCACCTGCATGCAAGGCCCTGGGAGGTAGGGTGGGGAAATAACACAAGTAAACCCCCATTTTAAATATTTAGCTGATGCCTGAGAAAGTAAAAGAATTGTTAGGGTGCGTTTATTTGAAAACTTTGGAAAACACTTAAGGGGTGTTTCTAATTTTCAAAAGAATTGCTTTTTTAAAAAAATGTTTAATGTTCTTCAGAGGGAAAGACTTTGGAAAGTATATCCTTTGCTGCTGTCCAAAGAAAATGAGTTCTGTTCTTTGTCTGATGGCATTTCCTAGTATTTACATTGAGAAAAGTGGAAAAGTTTAACTCCTAACCATTGTCATTACTTTCAAATGTTAATGTCAAAATATACAATTGTTTCTGCCATTAGGGATAGAAACAGTTTAACAGGTATACTGAGGTATGTTATGAACAAAATGCTAAATTAAGGTGTTTAGCACAGAGTTATGAAATGTTAACATGGTATTACTATTATACTTTAAATGCATTTATTGAAATATAATTTACATACTGCAAAATTCACCCATTTGAAGTATATGATTTGATGGTGTTAGCGTATTCATAGAGTTGTGCAACCATCTCCCACGATCTAATTTTAGAACATTTTCATCAACCCCATTAGCAGTCACTCCGCACTCTCGCCACCCCAGCCCTAGGCAAACACAAATCTATTTTCTGTCTTTATAGATTTGCTTATTCTCAACACTTTATATAAATGGAATCATATCATATATGAGTTCTTTTGTGAACAATTTCTTTCACTAATGCTTTCAAGGTTTACCCATGTTGTAGCATATATCTTTCCTTTTCATGGACGAATAATAATCACATTTTATTTACACCACATTTTATTTATCCATTCAAGAGTTGATGCACACCTGGGTTGTTTCCACTTTTTGGCTCTTATGAATAATGCCACTATGAACATTCATGCATAAGCTTTTGTGTGGGTGTATATGTCATTTCTCTTGGGTAGATACCTAGGAGTGGAATTGCTAGGTCATAAGGTAATTTTATGTTTAACATTTTGAGGAACTGCCAAACTATTTTGCAAAGTGGCTGCACAATTTTACATTCCCAGCAGCACTGTATCAGGATCCCAATTTCTCCACAGCCTGACTGACACTTACTACTGTCTGTCTTTTTTATTATAGCCATCCAGGAGGCTATGAAGTGGTATCTCATTTGTATTTTCCTGATGGCTAATTATGTTGGTCATATTTTCATGCACTTATTGACCATTGTGTGTCTTCATTGGAGAAATGTCTATTCAAATCCTTTGCCCATTTTCAAATGGAATTGTCTCTTTGTTATTGAGTTATAAGAACTCTTTATGTATTCTGGATACCAGTCCCTTATCAAACAGGATTTCCAAATATTTTCTCCCCTTCTATTAGTTGTCTTTTAACTTTCTTAACAACATAGTATTTTAAATAAAGGGAAAAGTAGGACAGAAACAATTGAAATTATCTAGACCTGTCTGTAATTTCTGTATGACTCACTTGCTGTTTCAAAATGATTTCTGTCTGTTGGCTTTCTGTTCTAATTCAAAAGTTATGAAGGCGAAGGTTTTTGTAAGGAAACAAAAATGTAAATGAAAGGACTAATTTGTGTGCTTTCCCAGAGTTTTTATTGAGGTTTTCCTTGGCCACTTTATTTCCCATTGCAAAATGTAGCCAAGTTCCTGTTACAATTGTTTTTAAGGAAATATTTTTGTAGTTTAAGAAGAAATTAAATAATGCATTATGTGTTTACTATAGAAACAGTGTGGAAGCTTCAAATTTGTAGGATTTCAGGCTGTCAGTATAAGTCAGGAAAGGGCTTCAATGGAGAGAATGTGAGACTAAAAGCGACCAGCAGAAAGCAGACCAGAGGCCAGGAGAGAGCACCAGGCCTCCTACAGGGGAACCCAAAAGACCACATTCTTTGGGAAGTGACCACCCATAGAAGCCAGCCAGCAGCCTTGAGGATGGTATCCTTGATGGTACAGTATTTGCGTGTGTGTGTGTGTGTGTGTGTGTGTGTACACATGTATGTGTGCATGAGCAAAGAAAGATAGAGACAGAGAGAGATAGAGAGAGGAGGGAGAGGAGGGGAAGGAGGGGGAGGGGAAGGCATTATTTCCCATTCAAAATTTTTTGTCTTTAAAATCTCTTCAATGAGCCCCGTCTTTGTAAACATACCTGTATGCCCAATTCTTTCCAGCTCAAGGAATATAGGGGACCGCTTGTTCTCAGAATTGTACTTAGCATTTTCTTTTTAAGGAGGCCTCCGCTCTGCCCTCCTACTTAAAGCTCTCTCCTGCACATGTGTGCACATTGTATGCACCCAAGGTACTCAGTTACTCACAAAACGTCCTGATCCCTCTGGAAATTAAATTCCATTCCAGTTTTTTGAACTTCACATATTTAGTTCATGACATAGGGGCCCTTGAAATGTTAAATCCAAAACTTGGTGTGGATTATCATTAAAAACTTGGGACTTGGTCTGAAACCCCACTCCTCTGAGCAGCAAGAGGAAAACACGGTTGCAAAGCCTGCAGCATGTCCATCCTCGGCTATAAATAAGAAGGGCTCGTTTTGCAGTAGTCCGGCTTCTAGGCACAAAATATCTGCCAGCATGTACGCTGTCTGTATTTATGCAGATCACGGACCCATGCCCTTCTCTTTGTTTCCTGTTGGTAAATGCCTTTATTTGCCCATAAATATCTTTCATCTCCATGACATGGACATAATCTCTGTACTCTTCCCAGTGTGTATGAAAAGGGAAGAAGGGAAAAGCCTACTAGGTTGCCCTGTGTTCTCTTCACTACAACAGTGATACAAAATGTACTTCGTAAGCATTAGTTGTGTGCCTACCATGTTTTCCACACATCGTCTCTAGAAGATCGGCGTTTTTTCAGCCCTCAAAGTGGTTAAGTAATTTGCCTGAAGTCACATGTTCTGATCTAGGATTTGAATCCAGTAGATCCTGATTTGGGAGCCCGGTGGCTTTGGATTTTAAATTAAAAATATACAATTTAGGGGAAGCAGATGGTTTGTCTTCATCATCCAAACCCAAAGTATTCTTTCCCAGGAATGGGTTTGCAGAATCACATCGACAGTGAAGTGGGGCCATATGGCCTGGGCTTGAATCCTGGCTCTACTTCTTGCTGGTGCTGTGATCTCAGGCAACAATTTGACCTCACTGTTGTCATCTGTAAAACACCTATCTACCTAAAAAGGTGTCATCAGGATCCAAGAATATAACCTATGCAATGGTAAACCCTCAGTTAATATTAGCCGCTATGACTAAGATCTGTATATTCAACCAGAGTTGGAATGCTGAGTGAAAGGAATGCTTTTCTCTGAGTAGAATTAAATAAATCAATTTGAAAGCATTAGAGCTCCCTGCCCCCCACCTTTAATGCAATGGGTGGACTTACCCAGGAGTCCGGTATAGAATTAGTTTGTTCAACAAATGCTATTAGAACCCTACTGCGGTGCCAAGTTCTGAGCTGGGTGCCAGGGATAATACAGTGAACAAAACAGACACACTCCCCCATTCTTCATACTGCAGAGCTCACAGTCTGGTGGAAAAGACACCAATTATACAATCAGACCCATGGTGAGTAAGAGCAGGCTCCTCTGGACAACACAACAGAGGCAACTGCTTCTTCACAAAGTCAACTCTTGTCTCAGGTTTTTTAAAATCTAAAATTTACCTGGAAGCATACTTTTTTCTTTTACCCAAGAAATTGTCAACCTTGTTGACAAACCCTGCTTAATGTTAGTTCCGATTACAAATGGCAAATTTAATTCAATGTTTTTCACACATCAGATATTTAAGTAGTTTTTAAAAAGAAATATCTCACAATGCCAACTGGAATCTTTTCTGGAGCAAGATGTCAACTTAATGAGAGTTTAGAATGTAGCGGTGGGTGGAAGATGTTAGGATTCTTTAAAATGTTGGTTTGGTTTTTACAGGGCTATTACAGAGTCCAGAGGGCCTAACTTTTCCTTTGGATACCATTAAATTCCTAGAAGGCATCCTGGAGCATTTCTCTGTACGTGTGTGCTCCACCTGTCCTTCATGATCTGCCCTTAGAGGGCTCAGGACAGTGGCTTTCGGTCCATGTGAGTCATAGATTCTGCTCCAGGATGCTCTTTGGGGGTAAGGGATGCTAAGAAGGTGGAACTGATCAAACTGGGTATGGCAGAGGGACCCTTCCTCAAAGCAAGGTGGCTCAGGACAGGTCTGACATCCCCGTGGCAGGGTCCCACGTGTGGAAGACGGGTGTAGGTTTGGTGAGAGGGAAGATGTGGGACAGGAGGCCACTAGCTGTGTTATTGCAGTGCCAGAGGCTTCAAACTGCAGGGCCACCTCTAATGTCTTGCCAGCAGCTAAGGCTTCAGCAACCTTCCAACTAACACAGAACAATGCAGAAGAAACAAAGAATAAACCACTTACAGTTTAACCTCTGGAGAGAGAAGACAGCTTCCTGCCCAGGACTGTACTTTTTTTAGGACCTAGAGGAGTTTGCAGAGTGAGAGCGATGTGCAGTGCCATTCTTTCCCTGGGTCCCTCTGCGACGCATTCTACGGGGAGTTCGGGGCTTGCTCTTGGTAAGTGAAACAGTCCCAAGCGTCATGGCAAAGATGCTGAAGGTGTGTAATCCAGTTCCACATAGAATTCGACATAACGAAAGGAAATATGGTATTATCCCTATTACCTTTAAATAGCTCCCTCTTCAACACTCCCTTTTAAATCTGCACACAGACTCTCACGCGCAGGCGCGGTCCTACACGCATCTCTCTGAAAGTGGCAGAAGCCAAATGCTTTGAGTTCTCCAGGATTTGAGCTTTGTCTCTCCAGCCCTCAAATATATACATGACTCTTCACATCCACTTCAACTGCATAACTCCTTCTTTACCCAGATATCGTCCTGATGATAAACATCTTGCGGTCCTCACCATCCGCCACTACCTTAGCCTTATGTAATCCACTGGCACACGGGCTTTCTCAGTGTGTCTGTTTGGTGCCTGTTTGTATCATTTTGATTTTAGGTCCATCTGGTACTGACTGTGTCTTTTCTGTACACAATGCATTCAGTTACTGTTAAACAATAATAGTTATTTAATAACAGCAACGTGTGCTTCTCAGGGAGACCGGACTAATTTAAGGGCAGGTGAGCTGGAGGGAGGAGGGTTGCAATATTCCTCCATGAGCTTTGGGTTTCTTCCAGGCACCAGTTATCTATTTCTTCCCCAGGGGTACTGATCCTGGAGTTCAGGAAGAAAATAAAATGCCCTCAGGGTCCCTTTGGAAAGTAGAGATTTGTCCTTGAAGTGCCAGGAAAGACAGTGCTTCCTTAGTGCTGAGTCCTGGTTGGCAGCCCCTCAGGTTGATGATAAGAACCCCACCTGCATGGGAAAAGAATAGGGAGGACATCTTGAGGTGACTTTCCTTTTCATTCCTCCTATATCAAGTTGGCATCTCCATGGCTCAAGATATGAAAGATTAACTTTTCCTTTATTTCCCCTATCACAGGAAGGGAGAGAGGCACCTACTTGTGGAAAATTGGCTGAGGGTGGGTTTTCAAGGATCCCTTGTAGGTATGCCACCGAGGGGTGGCTTGAAGATAAGGTGCGGGATTTACCCTCCCAGAACTTTTATTAGCTCCTTCAAAACCATCCCCAAATTGAGAGACCTTCTAATTGCTCCTCAGAGTGAGGTCCAGGACCAGTAGCATCAGTTTCTCCTGGGAGTTTATTAGATCTACAGAATCACAGAACTCTGGACCAGAAATATCATTTTAACAAGATCCCCAGAAATTTGTATGCTCTGAGTCAGTGGTTCTCTCCTGTGGCTGCATGGCAGCATCATCTGGGAGCTTTTCAAAAGGACCCAAGCCTCTGGCCCCCCTCTAGCAGCTCTGTGTAGTTTAGGAAACATTGATTCAGACAAGAAGGGGCTCTGGAGCCTGAGTTATATCTCCCTTAGCCTCTTAGTGGATGTGTGAATTCGGGACAGCTCTATGCTGGCTTCTTTGTGAAACTGGGGCCATAATTGTAGCTATCTCATAAGATTATCCTGAGGATTAAAAGAGATGGTGTTTGTAAGCTCTGAAGCACAAGTCCTCAGTAAACAATGCCTGTTGTTATCGAAACAGGATTTAAGACAAGTCCCCTGGAGCTCTCTTCCCACCAGAGTGCTGGCCTAAACCCCTTTCTTATTGATGCTGCAGAGCAAGTTTTAGGTGACCCACTTTGCCTGGAGATTTCTTTGAGCTTATCAGCCACTCTAAGTCGGCACATTCTATTGTTCTTCCTTAGTAAGCTCAATGAATTCTCATTGCCCTGCGATTGATGCGGGAGGAGGGGGGCCCGGGAAACACCGCTTAAAATAAATCCACTTAAAACAGAAACCAAATTATTTTACCAAATAATGGGAGAAGCAAGTTTAATTGGAACTTAATACTAAAGACATAAACTACAATTTAACCAAACTTAATCGTTTAGGTAATAATCACATGCAGATTTTCAGAACAAAGCATAACTCAGCTGTCATTTTTAGTGGTAGGAGCTCTGCCAAAATTGTTCTAGAATGATAGGTTAATGTGATTTTTTAAAAAATCAGGGCTGACCTTTTTCTTCCTTTCCTTTTTTTCTTTGACAATTCATACTTACTTTGTAGACAATTTGTTTGTCCTTGTATTGTTAGATATTCTCAGCATTGTCACCATCAGAGAGAGACTGACCTAAACAATATTAATGTGATAGGTGTGAGTTGGTCTTACTCTTATACCTGGAAGGATGTTCAATTGAAGAAAAATATTGTAATATTCAGTAGTCAGTCTTCCATACTGTGATCACTTTTACTTCTCTATGCAACCTTGTAGTTGTTAGTCCTTGGATAGAAATTTTCAGATCGAAGGACCCTTAGTATCTGAATCTGTTTTTTTTTTAATACACAAATTTGCTAATTCCTTTAAAATGACATTGCATTTCTCAGGAACTTCATCTTAACCCTCTTCTTTGGAAGAATTCATTTATATTTTCTAAGAATGTTAGCTCTGAAAGTAACCTTGGAAATCATGTGTTTCAATTTCCTTATTTTCCAAAAGGAGAAACTAAGACTTGGGGATGAGGGGGTTGACTTTCTGAGACCACTGAATTGACATGAGCAGAAGCCAGTGTTTTGTTTCACACAGACTGACTGTTTTAATTAGGTCTCTGAAGCCCAGGATGATGGATGTTTGTGTTTCCCGTGTCACCAAAATGCCTAGCCCTAAAATGCACAAAATCTTACTGGAAATAATTCCTCCCCGCCCCCGCTTCTTTTCTTTTACAATTTTGTGGATATTAAGAGTGGAAAGCAGAGCTAGGAAATAAAATACAAATTTCAATTGTCCAGCCGTTTTCTCATGAAGCCCAGGGAGGCTGGCAGGGAGAGTGGGGGAGGGGCAGGAATAGGGTCTCCAAGTCAGAACACCTTTAAGGAGGGTGCTGATGACGAGGGGGGCCCGAAGGACTCCAAGTCTGGAGCAGGCAGTCTGTGAGCAGGGGCTGACCTTCCAGCCTGGATCTAGTGCTGGACTGAAGGTCCATGCCAGATCCAGCTGGCTCCCACGGTGAGCTCCTCTGCTCTTCGTCTGACCCGGGTGTCTCCACACCTGCCACCCATAGGTGTGGATGGGGAAGCAAGGGAGAGAGAAGAGAGTCTTTTTTTTTTTTTTTTTTTGGCGGTACGCGGGCCTCTCACTGCTGTGGCCTCTCCCGTTGCGGAGCACAAGCTCCGGACGCGCAGGCTCAGCGGCCATGGCTCACGGACCCAGCCGCTCCGCGGCACGCGGGATCTTCCCGGACCGGGGCACGAACCCACGTCCCCTGCATCGGCAGGCGGACTCCCAACCACCGCGCCACCAGGGAAGCTCTTGAAGAGAGTCTTTTTAACCAATGGGGAAAATGAGTGACCAACACTGCCCCCCAATAGGATGTGCGTATGTTGACCTCCAAATTTCTGATGGAGCCACGGGACCCACAAATATGTAGAGAGGTGACAGAGCCTGGAGACCAGTGAACATCTTCAAACCTCACCTGCAGGGAGTGCTGAGTCTGAATCACCAACAGAGTAGAGCATGAGCCTCCCCCCACCTCATTTTAAATGTCAAGAAGGGGTTTTTTTTTTTTTTAACAGTTTTTCTCCAAAAAACTATTATTGCAGGCAAAACAAAGAAAGGAAAGCTTCAAAATTATTTTTCATAATTCCAAAGTCCCCTTGGAATTATGAAGTTGCTTGAGGATCCTAATTCAACCCGGCTTTATTGGGAGACAAAGGGCTAAGTATCCCTATCAAGGAGTGAACTGTGCCTTCTCTAAACAGATAAGAGCATTAACATTTCTTGCATCAACTTGTCCACAGGATCTTGGCAACTCTTGGCAACTCTCTCCTTCAGTAGCTCATCTCCGACAACAGCAAAAAGCAGTCATGTTTCCTAGGCTTCATCTCTGACAAGGAAGAGGAGGTGGCATCCTCCCTGGAGAGACCTGTTGAATTAGTGGCTATGGAGATGCGTGGGCTAAACAGGCTTGAAGGGGAAAAGATAAAGGGAAGCAGGCATGCCTTCTGGGAGATAAAAGCAGGGGAAAGGAGGAAAGAACATGAGTAAATGACAGTGAAAACCAATCCAGAGCCAAGAGTTGGACAGGTTCTGGCATAGAAAGAGTTGTATTAGGAGAACTATTCAGTGTGTTAATGGCCAAAGTATTTGACTTTAGAAACAGCAAGAGTTATTTCTTTCTAGAGAAGTTGTTAACAGCTTCCCCTGTGAGACCATCTGGTTTGGAGAATCCCAACATAGTTATAAAGCGTAGCAAGGAGGAACTAAGGGCTTTACAACTAAGGGAGCTCAGAGCTCTTCCAAACAATTGTTTTCTTGGAACTTTTCACAGCGTGGGACACAAAGGGCTACTTAAGTTGGGCATAGAGGTGTACAGCTATTTGTGGACCATGATGGATAAGGGCACAAAGCTGGTAGGCAAGCTTCCTACACATGCAACATGCCAAGAACAGAGAACACAGGCTGTGAGAGGGGGAGCTTTTCTTTCAGTCCCATCTATAAACAAAAAAGCCTGCTGTGGAGAGAGGAAAGTCCATAGAAGGAAAAAATGTTTTAGATAATGTATGCTTTCTGAAGCTTGATAGTTTTATATGTGGTAACAAGATGAGAACTTTGTTCTGGGGTATCTGAAAGGGTTTGTCTGCGCATCTAATGGGACCAGGAGGAGCGTGGCATCACCTGCGGCTTCTGAGTGTTTAGAAGCTTTTTGGAGTTCAGGTCTGTCAGACTTGTTTTGTTCCAAAAGTTAAAGGCCTATGGAACCCCATCAAGGGTGTCCTTAGGATGAGTGAAAGTTGCAGGGCATGCGGGAATATTATGTATTTTCCCAGCACATATGTCTTACTAATATTTTTATTCTGAGAGGCAATACATTGTTTTAATTCAGGTTAGAAGGCACAATCCTAAAACAACAAAACTTTTTAAGAAATTACATCTTTTATTTTGAAATAATTGTAGATTCATATGCAGTTGTAAGAAGTAAGACAGAGAAATTCCATGTACTCTTCTCAGTTTCCCCCATGGTAGTATCTTGCAAAATTATAGTACAACATCACAACCAAGATATTGATCTCGATACAATCCACAGGTTTGTTCAGATTTCCCCAGTTTTACTTGAACTCCTTTTTTTGTGTGTGTTTTTTGTTTTATACAATTGTATCACTTTTGTAGGTTCAAATATCCACCACTTCCGTCAAGATACAGGAATTTTCCATCACTGAAAGGATCCCTCCATTGCCCTGTTATAGGCACACCCACTTCTCTCCCTCCCTCTCCCTCCTCCTTAACCCCTGACAACTGCCCATCTGTCCTCCGTTTCTATAATTTCCATTTCTGTAATTTTGTCATTTCAAAAATATTATAGAAATGGAATCATATAGAATACAAACTTTAGGGATTGGCTTTTCCACGCAGCATAATTCCCTTGAGATCTATCCAAGTTGTTGCCTGCATCAATAGCTCCTCCCTTTTTACTTCTGAGTGATAGTCCATGCTGTAGATATACTGCAGTTGGTTTAACCATTCACTCTAAAAGGATACAATTTTTCAGAGTGAAATATGCTAAATTTTAAAAGTCAAATGTATTTTTGAAATTCCTCTTATACAAAACTTTAAAACTTGAATGTAAAAGAAAACATTGCTTTTAAGGTGTGTGTGTGTGTGTGTGTGTGTGTGTGTGTATGTGTGTGTGTGTGTGTGTGTGTGTGTGTGTGTGTGTGTGTGTGTTTTCTCAGATTTTATGTTTGGAGGAAGTTTTTCTTAATCATGGCAGAGTAGTACTATTCCTGATCATAACCTGAAACTAATATCAAACATCATATGAAAAAGAGATTGTGACAAATGAGAATTGTGCAGTATTCACATGAGTACTTAAAATGAATTTTTTTTTAACCTTTTCTTATATTTTATAAAAACTCTTGATTTGGGGTGTTTATTTCCTGTTAGTACATAGGATATCCTAACCCCATTTTTAGTCATCCTGTGCAGTGTGTCCATCCGGCTTCCAACGGATTTTTTAAATTCTTTTGTTAAATAAGTATCCTAAAAAGAATGTAGACTTTAAAATAAATGAACGCCTCTTTTATAAGCAATGTAGACTTTTTCAGCTTGATTACAGATAGGATAAATGAACTATCAAATAATTTCTTGTTTTAACAGGGGAAACACCCTCTCTTTTCATTGAAAATAACTTTAAATCATCAATAGTCATTTAAATAATATTATCCTACCTTGAGCCTCGAGTTTTTCTATTATTTTGAAATAATATTGTTATGCATTTTTGGCAAATTGCAAACATATTCTTTGCCTATAAGTACTAGATCTAAAAGAAAGCCATGAATATAACAAATAATTCTGATGTTAAATTCCCCTTACTATTTCTGGAAAGAATTTTTTTAAATTCAGGTCATTTTATATACAAATATTTATATAACACTTTGGTAACTTTATTATGCTTATGAGGTTAATTTTAATTTTTTTTAAGCTTTCAAACTTGACTCCAAGAATTTTCATAATGTGAAGCGTGATATACATCCAAGTCGTCTTTATGTCTTCTAAAACTAAAATCACTAACAATTCTACCACTTCTTCATTAGTAAAAAATGGTTGATTTCTCTCTTTTTATTATTTATTTATTTATTTGCGGTACGCGGACCTCTCACTGTTGTGGCCTCTCCCGTTGTGGAGCACAGGCTCCGGACGCGCAGGCTCAGCGGCCATGGCCCACGGGCCCAGCCGCTCAGCGGCATGTGGGATCTTCCCGGACCGGAGCACGAACCGGTGTCCCCCACATCGGCAGGCGGACTCTCAACCACTGCGCCACCAGGGAAACCCTCTCTTTTTATTTTTTTAAGCAGAAAGTGTGGGGAGTTAAGTTTTAGAGGCTGTGTCCACTCTTTTCCAGGAGTCAATTAGAGCTTCCTGTTGAGAAAAGAGGCAACAGAAACACTTATCCAAAGCAGCCTTTGGAAAGCACTGCTTTTTGTCACATGTCTGAGCTATCAGGATACAAGCAAGGTCCATCCTACCAGAGGAAAAAACAAAATCAAAGCAAAACATAAACACACCGCAATCAAACACAGAAACAACAATTGAGGGCTTCTCCTTTATGTTTCCCCAAGGGTTTCATTTGAATTTGCCAATCTAAGCAGCTCAGAGTCTTTGAGAGAGTTTGATTAAGTGTTTGAATATGGGTACTTTCTTGATCTAGATGTAAAATATCAGTTCATCTGCCACACAGAACATAATTCTTTGACTTTTGGAAAACACACCTGAACCTTCCTGTGTCCACTTGTGTGGAGTTGTGAGCAATCACACACGCCAGGGTGTCACACTCTGTTTTAAAAACAAAGTTTTTTAAAAAGTTTAAAATTTGAAGACTACATTAAATTCAGTGTTAAAAACAAATGTTTCAAATGTCTTTCCTTTTCAAGAAAAAAAATGTTTGTCTATTCATAGATATAAAAAAATATAACCCAAACCAGGTTACTTCTAGGAAACAGATCTGGGTGGAGGAACACTTTGATTTTTCTCATTTTCTGCTCGTTTAGATCGTTTGCATCTTTATAAAAAAAAATTAGTATGTTCTGTTGTGTAACAAAATCCTTTTCTTCACGTGTTTATTTTCAGTTTCTGTACCTATCTACTTCTGAGAAAACTTCAAGAAAAAAACATCAAAGCATTAAAACTACAGGACACAGATAACCTGTAGGAAACAGAAAGTAGAGATGTTCAGTGCTGATTATAGTCAAATAGGCAATGACTTTGGCTCAAAGCTCCCTGGAGACTCCAGGATAACAGAAAAAAAAAAAGAGTTCTTGTCCATGCTGTGGGGCTAAAAAGTGGTGTTTTTTTTTTTTAAGAGAGCTTACAAATTAATCCACTTCTGTAAAAAATTTTCCTAGCACTAAACTCAAGCAGGAATTGATCACATAGATCCTTGTGAAAGGGTGAATGGCCCAGAGAACTACATTTTCAAGTAGCATTTGACGAGAGAGATATTCTGTTCAAATAGATCATTCTCAGAATCACCCTCTAGGAAAACCTCTAAATGGTAATTGAATAAAGGCATTTCTGAGACTCTGTAATCCTGATGATAAGAGCACACACACAAAAAGATACTACTCTATATTTTAAAAAGTGCAAGTTACTATTGTTTGATACGGTAGCATTTACACATTTTAAACCTAGAGGGAGATGCCGTCTGCTTTCCATCAGATTTCTAGCATAGCAGCCCCTTGTCCCAGGTATGGATGGGGCATAGCTGTATTTTTTGTTTTTTTCATTAAAGCATGGAGAAGAGAAAGGGATGGAAATGATAAAAATTAAAAGAGAAAAAAAAAATCCCCACGATCATTATTTGGGAAAAAAAGAGAGTAAAAAGTATAAAACACTCCAATCACTGGAACCTGAGTGTCTCTTTTCCATTGTTTTCTCATTTTCATTTTTAATCATTATAATCATAGAGTACATGCAATTTTGTATTCCTTTTCCGAGTGTACCTTTTATCAGGAGTATTTTCCACATTGTTGGACAGTCCCTTTACATATCACAAATATCTTCTTGCATTTTTCATACAGGTAATTTTTGCCTTAAAACTGTAGAATGACAGGACATTTTGATGGCTCTTAATACATATAGATATTGACAGATTGATTTTCAAGAAGGATAATTTTCAAGATTACATATACTGATTTCATATTTTTACATGCTCGTTTTGGAAACGAGCCTCACCCTAATTGTTTTAAACTGAAGTTCTTTGTTTATTAGAGAGTCAAGCAAGAATACAATGTTTGAACAAACATTTCTATATTTCCAACTAAAAATATTTCTTTTCCTAGTCATAGAAAATATAGAAATAGAAAATATTGCCCATTTTATCTGTTGGGGGTTTTTGGTGTTGCTGTTATCAATTTGCCTAAGCTCATTATATAATAAAGATATTAACACATGCTTGGTCACATGCCACAAATGTTTCCCCCCTTTTATTTGTTTATTTTGAAACATGCCCAAGTTTGTATCTCAAGGCAGCTTCCCTCCATCGTAAAACACTCTCTACTTTCCAGCTGGTGAATGCTCAGAAAATGCAAGCTGATTTTTATGTTAGGCTAAGCAAAACGCAATTAGGAAGATAAATTTGCTGCCACCTCTAACATACACACAAAAATCATATGCCACTTATAAATCGATGTCAACTCCAAATGGCTTTTGGATTTCCTAGAGAGACGCAGTATAAGAAATGGTTCTGAAGACCGAATATGGGGTGATTCAGTCTTCTTTTCTGTGAAATGATAAAGTCATATTGTAGTCTTAGGAGAAAATTACAAATGGGAAAACAATTTGAAAATGTTAAAAGATGTCATATGTAATGCAATGATAACAATAATGATAGTACCAAACAATAAATATAACAATTAAGGTAAAAAAGAGGATCACTTTATTTTTGCCACCTCTTCCTAGTTGTGCATACTTGTGGAAATTGAACCCACAGGATCTGAAGGGGGTCACACACTCCATTTGGCTCAATGCCATAGCTATGATTTAAGTTCAATTACAGCCAGGACAATTGATACACATGCAGATGAATTTGATTTCCCCTCAGAATGTTCTTTTTTCAGATAAAAATATTAGTTTTAGGAATGAGGTAAAAAGTAAAAGAGAAAAATAAAAAAGACCCATAGTTCCATCACTTAGAAATAACATCTGTTAATTTTATTCCTTTTTTTCCCCTTCTTTAGAGTATATATTGAAGTTTATTTCCTAAATACATGGGGTGGTAAATCTATGAAATTTGGTTTTGCAGTAAGGAAAATGACAAAACTATGCATTTTATGTGTTTGGTGGAGGATAATTCCCACTTGTAGTAACTTTCCATAGGTGTGTAACTTTAAAAGGCATGACTTGCTTGTAAAATATTATCGAAAATTTGGGCTGTCCTTTGGTGGCATTTAAGTCCTCTTAAAAGCAAAACAAAATGAAATAAATAAAACGAAACCCAAGAGAGTTAAGGCAAAAAGAAATCTTCTAAGAAGCAGAAAAGTAGAAGCCACCACACCCCCAAATAAGTTTTCTCTCTGCACACACATGGAGCTGGCACTTGTGTGTGACACACGGCTGCTGAGAACAGGACAGTTCTGCCGAGATGGGCAGGGCTCAGCTCTTGGTGAGGAATTCTGAAGGAGGCAGGACCTTCTTCCTGGGCATGCTGGGCTGCCCGCTTTATCCTTACGAATATATTCACTTCTGGTTTCTTGGGCAAGTTATAATCTCTTAAGTTACTTCACAGGTTTCTCCCACAGACATTTATTGTCAGCCATCAGGTTTTGGGGGAAGAACTGGGGCTGCGGAGACTAAAGGTTTGTCTCCTGCCTTCCAGGAAGCCCCACTTGCTCCAGGGAGCCGGGCAGCAAAACCAGTGGCTGTCAATGGGGTGAATGCTGTCCTTCCGTGACACCATCTCCCTTTTCCCCCAGTAAAGTCAGAGTCTGCTCACTCTTCAACACTCACCTTTTAATAAAGTTTGTTTGAGAGAAATAAATCATGGAAATTATCATAAAGCAAGATGGTAAAGAAAAAAAATAGTATCATTAGAGTCATTGATTTATAATACTTTACTTACGATTCTTATATTAGTTTCTTTCCTACATCATAGATGTTTAAGGATCTCATCATTTTTGTCTCTTATCAAAGTTGAATATGTAATTCAATCTTTGATATGAAATAAAATAGCAGCTAACATATTTCTGAGCATTTACTATGTATTAGATACTTTGCCTGTACTATCTCATTTAATTATTTTATCCTTAAAAACTTCTGATCTCATTTTTAGTTTTTTCTAAATAAAGAGTTAAATAGTACTGTCTAGTGATGTTGCAAGTTCACAAAGCGTGTAGGTAGCTGAACTTGAAACTGAGCTCTGTTTCTATAGTTTGACAGCCCCTCACTGGTGGGGACTTGGGTAGAAAAAATCTTTACAGAAGAAAAAAGGAAATATTTTTATTTCATTAAAACGAAATAAAAGAAAATTTCAAAAAATGACAAAGGTCTTGTTTTGTCACGTGGGAAGCTGCAGGATTTTTTCATGTAATTATTTTAAATATGGAGATTTCTCTTAATGGCACAATGATTACATATCCGTGAAAAAAATCATTCTCCCCTTTTTGGGCAATGTCACTTATTTGTCATAAGTGACAAATAAGCAATTAGTCGAAGTCAGGAGGGAAAGTTTACTGTGTCAGAGAATAATCATAGTTAGCTCTGGGTGTCTGTAGTTCTTAATGACACACTAGATATCGTGCAGTAATAAATGCTTTTTTTGAAAAATGGAGCCAAGAGTATGGAAACTAGCTATTAATTTGGTATGGCATGGTTTAGCTAATGTGACTTGTTATTCCATTAATATTTTGTCATTAGCTGCCAGGCAAAAGTACAAGAATTATGAAATGCTACCCTGTAAGTTCCTTCTGAAGAAGAGAGAGGGAATTCTCTCTAGTCCTCTACTGCTCATGAAAGCTCTTAAGAATACATACATATATATATATATATATATATATATATATATAATGAACAAAAAGGGAAGTCAATTTATAATTTAAAGAGAATGAAGAAATATAACAATAAGCAATTCAGTTTTTTTTAAAAGGCTAAAAATATTTTTTCCAGTGAAGGTTAAAGGATTTTTTAATGCACCTCTCCATGACTATAGGCTATTTTAACTCTTTTCAAACACCTAAATTTAGAAAAATTCCATACAGGCTTGATTTGTCTCTGTTACACAGACTTCGTTGCTATGACAGCAACATGATACAATTATTTATTGCCATGACAATCTGCTGTAGGTTTTAAAAATACATTATCTATTTTTATTAGTGTTGTCAATTGTGCTGGGAAGGGATACCACCACTTCACATAATCGAGAAAGCCTGTAATGCAGGGAACAAGTGGAAATCATTTTGCTGGAGAGGCAGAGCCCAGAACAAGCCAAATTCCTTGGAATCCTCAGTGACACGCATATCCTCCACTAACAACAGCATCCTGGCCAGCTGTCTGTCTGCAGCGAGCATTTTGGCGGGGGATGTGGGCTCCATTTATGCTTTCCATGTGGCTTCTGCTTTGCCACGTTGGGTCAACATCAGATAGGACCGGAAGCACAGAGAGCTTTGCACGCGTAAGGAATATGCATCTATTGTACCTTTTCAGGAAGAGAGATCTGTGTGTGCTTCGTGACCAGACTGACGGTGATCTTCCTGTCCTGAGAAGGTGCCTGGGGTTGTTTGCGGGTGGATGGGTGGGACTGTTACCCAACCCTCACAGTGCCAAAATGGTGCTCAGTGGTGCCCGGCTCTTAGCCCGCTTCCCTCTTTCCTCTTCTCTCTTGGGCTCCCCCACCTGCCAGTCCTATAGAAAAATAATAGAAATAATACTACTTTTGGTGCTGAGTGTTTTATCCAAGAATTATGGTATTATTTGCATTTGAATCCATAACTGGATCATCAACAACCAACCAGCTAGTTAAGGCATCCTGGAAAATTAGTTTTGGTTGCTGGTTCTAAAATATAAAGTTTTCCTTCTAAATTGATAAGAAAACGTCAATCGCCTCCATACAGTTGGAACGCTGGTTAAACATGTAAGATGCGTTCTGTGTGACACAAAGTCTTTTAGCTTTCTATGATCATTTATTGTCATGATAATTCATGCAAGTGATCCTACTATCATTCCCATTTCTTAAACGAGAACATTGAGGCTGCCCTGAGAGGGAAATTGTCCAGAGTCATCCAGCTAGTACATGGTGGGGTCTGCCTGATGCCTTGTGCTCTTAAGGAGATGGTCACAAGGAGGAAATGTTTCTGACAGAAATATGGTTATGGGCTGGAGCTATGCCCTTGGAAGTACTCTTTCAGGATGCATCATGAGACAGGGGTCTGTCCAGGTGGAGATGAGGGCTGGCCCCTACTCCTTGGACCGCCTCCCCCATATTGAAATGTCAAGGGTGGGGTTATAATATGTTGGCTACAGACTGCCATTGCACAGTGTGTGTGTGTGTGTGTGTGTGTGTGTGTGTGCACGCACGCGTGTGCTCAGTGAGTGTTTTATCCAAAAGACTAGTATGGTATTCATATAGTATAACAAATAATCTATCGCCAATCCAATCAGCTTGTTCTAGGAATTTGTCTTTTGCTGCTGTTTATAAAAACTAAACTTATTCATACAAATCAATAAGGAAAATACAACCCTTTGCCCTGGTAGAGATGGAGAGGTGATCCCCTCTCCCCAAAACTGTGTGTGTGCGCACACACACACACACACACACATTGTTGATGTGAACATATATTTAAAAATTCAAACACATTAGTTATCAAACAGGCAAGTTAAAATAATGCAGAAAAATTGTTTTGTCTTTAAGTGTATTGCTTTAGTGATCATATCAAACACTGGTAAGGCTATCAGGGGTTTGAATTATTTGAAGCCTTCTAGAAAACATTTTTAAACTATTTATTAAGCTTTTAAAAACATGAATACCTTCTGTTCCAGAAATTCCACTTTTAGGATGTATCCTGAGTATAGGAAAAGATTTCTCAAAGTTGTATACAAATGTCAGCAAATACTGAATTAAGTTATGGCACAGTTATTATTGTCTACCATGTAGATATTTAAAATTTTGTTTAGAGTATATTTAATGTTATTAAATACCATTTATGATGCACATGAGAAAAGCATTTTACAAATCAGACTGATGACAGTCATGCACATGATAATCATCATATATGCTTAGGAAATAGACTGAATGGACCACCACACAGATACTCACAGTATGCTATTTCTGAGAGGTGGGGTTATAGTACTTTTTATTTTAAGATTTGTACTTTTCTGTTTTTTCTAAATTTCCTTCAGTGATATAACTTACCTTTGTGGATGTCAATCTGACTGTGATAAACCTGCAGGCATATTACAGAAATCAGTGGTAAATAGGAAGAACCATCAGCTTATATTTACTTGTCTCATGTCAGGTAAAAATACAATAACTGTGAAATATTTGTGTTTCTGCAATAGTTTTTAATGAGGGAGATGGGAAGCTTAGGTGTGGTTGGATGTGTCTGTCAATGACCCCAATCCTGGCTGGAGTTTACGAGTAATGATGGGTAAGCAAACTCAGAGCTGAACAGAAGTGTCGGGTCAAATTTGTGTTATTGTATTTATTTATTTATTATTTTTTTATCTTTTTGTGGTACGCGGGCCTCTCACTGTTGTGGTCTCTCCCGTTGCGGAGCACAGGCTCCGGACGCGCAGGCTCAGTGCCATGGCTCACGGGCCCAGCCGCTCCGTGGCATGTGGGATCTTCCCGGACTGGGGCACGAACCCGCGTCCCCTGCATCGGCAGGCGGACTCTCAACCATTGTGCCACCAGGGAAGCCCTGTATTTATTTTTAATTTGAAAAAGGAATGCTTTTAAAACCCTTTCTGGTTGACATTGGGTGAGGAGGTTAATAGGGGCTTCCTTGTTTTCACGCATACATTGTACCCATACTATGCTTTACACCGGGACAAGACTGAAATATATATTCCATTGTTAGCATTTTCAACAAAAGGATGCTTTTTCATCCCGAAAATAATTCTATGTTCTAGCTCACAAGTTGCTAATAAACATCAAAAGATGGAACAGTATTGGAAGAAATCAAGCCTTCTCTTCATGTAAAATTACTAAAGAATAAACTGGCAGTGGATTCTATGAATTGAAATAAGAGGATTATTGTTTCTGGGAAATTATTCCTAAGAACTCTCAATTTTAACTTAAAAAATTGAGCAATAGTACAGGCAAAATTACCATATCCTTGTTCTAGAGAAGAAAAATTTAATTTAAACAAAAATATGATTTTCATTAAAATGTTATAAGGTATAAATATACAGAATTATGTTTTTTTCCAAGATTTTCTGTCAATATCTTGAGTTGGTGTAAGTTACATATTTTAAAATATCAAAACCCTGGCAAAACACTGTGATGATGGTGGTGGTGGTGGTGATGATGGATGCCTATTATTTGCAAAAAAATGTTAGAGGTTTAAAAGCACTTTCAAACCGACATGTCTCCCTTCCCCCCAATCCTCAGAACCACCTGGGGAAGTGTTCCTCATCCCATTTTAGTGAGTGGTCCCATCATTAACACACTACTGGGACCACCCCAGGCTCCTGAGAGCCCTTTAGGTTTCTGAATAAGTCCCTCTGATGTATCTAATTTTCATACATTAGGGTATTTCAGGAAGATTTAGAGCCAAAGTTATAAAATCATAGATTTAGTATATGAGGGAGAAAATACTTATTTTTTTGAGAAGACCCAAAAGAACTATTGTTTCTTTTAAAGTAACAAAATAAGGAAAGTTTCTTGCAGTGTAACACATTACAGATATGAAATTAAATTTTGTGATGAACTGTCCTTTGAAAAATGGGAAGAGCTGATACCTAGAAACATGTCAAGACAATACTTTACCAGCTTCACAATTTAGGCCACCCACTGAAACTGGGAAACTGGTATACAAAGCATCAGAGACTCTGACTGATGGACCAATACACTACTTAATATTGATAAAGAGAGAAGACATATTTACATATTCATTCATTAAGTCATTCTACAAATATTTATTGAGGATTTACTATGTGCCAAGCACTGTGCTGAGCACAGGGAAACAGGGACTATAATTGAGAACAATACCAGAAGTGGTCCCTGTCCTTGTGGAACTTAAGCTCAAGGTCTGGGGGAAGGTATATATATCAATCGAATTTTCACCATAAGGAATGTATAATGGCAAACCATAGTCTGAACTGTTAAACAAAAGTATGAGGTGTCTTTAGAGCATTAGTAGGGTAACCCCACCTGGTTAGGGGGTTCAGGAGGGATCCAGATTTTGTAGTCCTGATACTGTAGAAGAAAGGGTTGTCTTTATGGAAAAAAGCACAAAATTATAAATATAAAATTAAGTTTAATAGAGAATATTAATTTTGAATGAGAAAAGAAATGGTGAACATTTTTAAAGCTGCAAATACCACAACGTAAGATCTTCCTTCCCCCCCAAAACCCATAATATTTTTTATTAACTTCCTGACATAGCTCTGTAACATCTTTTGTCTGCATACTTTTTAATCACAGTTTCATATGGTAACAGTTTTGTGATATATTTTCTATATAGACTATAGAAATTTACTTAGTCACTACTCTAATTGTTGGATGATGAAAATGTGTTCCCCGCCCCCCCCCCCCCGCCCCCCGTACGCGGGCCTCTCACTGCTGCGGCCTCTCCCGTTGCGGAGCACAGGCTCTGGACGCGCAGGCTCAGCGGCCATGGCTCACGGGCCCAGCCGCTCCGCGGCATGTGGGATCTTCCCAGACCGGGGCACGGACCCGCGTCCCCTGCATCGGCAGGCGGACTCCCAACCACTGCGCCACCAGGGAAGCCCGAAAATGTATTTTTTATTCTTGATTGTTGTGAAATGTTTCCTTCAGCCTTACAACTCATTTTTGGTAGTGTCACGTGCCTTGTAAAGATTGAGGTAAATTTGGGGAAAGCGCCATAAGCTCCATCAAGTTTTATGTATAACTTGTAAGATCTGGGAGAATTTTCCACAGACTGGTTCTAGTGCATTTCAGACCTTCTGTGCATTTGAGACCTTGCTGCTCTTGCACTACCCACAGACTTTTGGTGCAAGGTGCTGTAGGACACGCTCCTTCCGGTCTCTGCCTGCCAGGTAAATCAACAGAGTGGGAGGTGGACATATCCCTGGAAGCCCTTCCTCTACGAGAACACCTGGCGAAATGACTGATAACCAACTATACATGTATGTCCCACTAAACCCAAACTAAAAGTCTTTCCCCACTCAGGTTCCCCATGTTCATTCCAGCGCCAGCAGGAGGGAAAGTGTGAGGGAGGTAGATTTGGAATGGAGAGAGACGGGGATCTGATCCATGTGTGGTTTAACTCTTGGTTTGTAAATTTTACAAAACTACATGACCACAGGACCACACTGTAGGTCCCCCCTTTCCTCAGGGTCTTGGAAGGAGCTCCTGTAAGTGACAGCTCCTGAAACTAAGGCTTTGGGGTACCTCCTTTGGATTCTGTGAGGGAAATGATTTGGGGGCTGAGGTTTGACACTGGAATGATTCCTGTTGCCTGGGTTGGGGTGGGGCATGGGGAGGCAGGAGCTCGTGTGCTTAAGGTGGGTCCTGGTGTTCCTCAAGCCCACCCAGCCACATCCTTCCCAGAGACCCCTCAGGGTTTCAAACTGTGTCTTGAATAGCTCAGGGAGCGCTGTTTGGTATAGCGCATCTCTACAGAAGAATATGCTTGAGGAACGTGTTTGAAACCTCCTGTTTCCTCCCTCTCTTCCTCCCTCCCTCCTTCCTTAATATTGCCCAATTATCTCTTTTTTCCCCTTGTTTAAATCAGGATCCAAACAGTGTCCACACACTGTGTTAGGTGCATATGTCTCCTAGACTCTTTTAATCTATACGTCCCATTTCTCTCTGTTGTTTTTAATTGCTACTTTTTTGTTGAAGAAACTGGGATTTGTCTGTAGAGTTTCTCACATTCTGGATTTTGCTGATTGCATCCAGGTTGTTTTAGTATGGTCTCCTGTCCCCTGTATTTTCCATAAACTAGTGGTTAGATCTAAAGGCTTAATTAGATTTGGGCTCAATATTTTGGCAAGAACAACATTGAAGAGGTGGTGCTGTGTACTTCCTGTCACATCACTTCAAGGGGCTCCTTACAACCTGTTATCTCTTTTTGATACTAGGATTGATCAGTGTGGCCAGGTGCTAATCCATGATTACAAAGTTCCCCATCAGCATTTCTCCTAGTGGATATAGTAGCCACTCATTGCCTAGGTCCATTAATTCACTAGGGAATACAAAGTGGTGATAGTTCCATCGTTCCTTCTGTATTTATTAGCTAGAATACACTTGTGAAAAAGTTAGCATTACAGACTATTTAGTAGCTTTGAAATAAATTTTATAAAAGACAGAAAAAGTTAAAAGAAAGACAGTATAAATACATGATCCTTTGCCTTTATTTAGCATATTTTAGAGTCATGAGTTGGTGTCTAGCAAAATCCAATAGTGATTAACTATTTTTAAAAATATTATCATGGACTCATTGATTTTGAGCTTATTTGGTGTGTTTCCTTTCATTGCAGCTTTATTCTTCTAATTGCTCAAAATTTCCCAACTTTTGCCAGTGAGAACCTTTTCAAGATGGTTCCTGAGTTCTTTTCATGTGCCCCTCATGGACTTTGATAGCTTCCCTGCTCCCTGGTACAAGTATGGTTCTTCCTGTGCCTTTCCTGCTCCCAACCTGGGATTGGCCAATTCTCCAAAGATTTCTGTTTCCTTTTAGTTGGCAATGGTATTTAGAGACCAAAATATATATGAGTGCTGGGTGACACTGACACTGATTTTTTTTTCAAGGATTCAGGCTTTTTTTTTTTTTTAAGAACATTCCAGATTGTAAATTTATCTGTTTCCTTGTGATGTCATTGAACTTGTGTTTTCTATGACCTGGAAGTTAAGTCTAGATGTTTGATCATATTCAGCTTAGCTTTTTGTTGTTTATTTTTGTTATTTTTTGGCAAGAATGTCTTGAGCGTTTCCTTTTTTCAAACTGCATCATACCAGAGGCAGGGAAAATGTCAGTTTGTTCTCCTCTAAGTGTTGTTAAGCTTGATCATTCATTTAAGATGGTCACCTCCAGAACTCTCACTATGAAGATATCTTTTTTCCTTTGAAATAAGTAAGTAACCTGCAGAGTGTTGCTTTGACATCATGCAAATATCCAGTTCCCTAAAATTTTTTCCTCTAATGGTTTTACCACCACTGAAGACCTTGCCTGAATCAATTGCTACACAAGAGTTTGCACAATGGCGATTTAAAAATTTTACACCTCTATGTTTACTAGCTGACCCTTTTGTTTAAGGAAGAGCTGCTTCCTTTTTCTCATACTCATTGACTTCTATTATTCACTCATATATGTTCACTCAATATGTTACAATCAACCATGGTCATTATTATTCTCATGCAAAATTGTCCTAAATTTGGCCAGCAGGAACTCATTCAAACTTCTCTTGTGTCCTTTTGACATGACTGCATTAGTCTTTGAGTATTGCAAGAGATCTAGAATCAGCTATTTCTCTTAGGAACCCAGGTTCCTTTTAGTGAGAAATGTTATTTAGAGACCACAGTTTGAGAGCTAAGGGTGCTCTTCCTACTGGCTTGCCATTGCTTCCAGGCCCTTTCAGTGGACAGAGTTGGAAACACATTTTTTTCTCTAACTAGTAGGAATAAGGATACTTTATTTTCTCCTTTTTCAGTTTTCTGTGCTTTCTAAAATTCTAAAAAAAAAATGTATTTTATGGTGGTAAAATATATACAACATAAAACTTACCATTTTAACATTTTATTTTAAGTTCAGTGGCATTAAGTGGTGATGCAACCATCACCACCATACAGTCAAAACTATGTGTTTTAAAGTCTCCTTATGGAATTTTTGTCTTTAGATGCTTATGCCACCACACAACATTCAGTTATACAAGTCATTTCCACTCGTTTTTCAATTTTGTGAGGCTGATTTTCACCATTTTGATTTAACTTTGTTTTGAATTATGTAAAGTAAACATATGATCCAAAATCATAACCATATGCCAAGGTACATTCATAATCATGCTTCGACCCTCTTTATTCCCTTTTTCCACAGGAAACCGTTTTAATTGCTTTTGCTTTATCCTCCTATTGTTTCTTCTTGAAATCGAATGCAATTATATATATATGTGTGTGTGTGTGTGTATATATATATATATATATATCCCCTAAACCCTTAAACACTGTTCTCCACCTTGATTTTTTCACTTAACAGTAAATCCTAACGTTTACCCTATATGCCTATATTGCGGTCTCCCTCATTCTTCTTTACTACTGCATAGTACTTAGAATCCCCTGTGTACCACAGGTTATTCAACTAGTTCCCGTCAGTGGACATTTATGTTGTTTCTGGAGCCATTTTAAGTCCTGCTCTAAATCCAACAGGACAACGTGGTAGAATAGCAGGATGCCAATAGCTAGAACGAGAGGGACAAAATGGTGGTGGTGGGGGCCAGGTGGGCAGTGGTTGCCAAAGAATATGCGTTGCCTACCTATTGGGATCTTCAGTGGAGGTTCCCAACGTAGGGAATCTTCAAAGAGCCCTGGAAAGTGCCCATGAAAAAGTTAGCTCAAAACATCCAGCCAAGTAAAGACTTTCTTGTCCCCTTACTTCTCTCTCCACCTTCTTTAGACAATGTGGGAGGGAAGACGGGAAGAGATGGAGCAGAATTGGACCACGTCTCCTTTATGTGTCTTCCAGGCCTTCCCTGGGTGACCCTGTGACTGACCATCCAAACTGGGATACTTAATTGGTATCATATTATAAAAATAGTTCTATTCAAAAACTATTTTTGAAATATGATTATTACTCTAAAACAAAATTATACATGTACATATATATATTAAAGAAAAATATAAAAACTCATTTATGTTGATTATCTGAAATTTTAAGAAATAAGCAGAATAACTACTCTTGGTGCATATTAACATCTTATCAGTTTCTCAGCTTTGTTCTAATAGCATATTTTTTCAATATAGTCCTTTTTTCCCTGTAAAACTGACTGAAACCATCCTCAAAGACGCATTTTATTATGCATTTATTATAACAATAAATTTGAAATTGGCACCATCTTCAATTGAGCTTTCTCTATAGATCGTATTAATTTTATTGATAAAATACCCTCTTTACAGGAGCCAAGGTACCTGGCAACCACAGAGCAAACAGTGTTAAATGGAGTATTCTATTTTTTCAGGATTTGAAATGTGCAAATATTTTAGCCAAAGTATTTTCACAGGTATTATAATTTTGCATTCATTCAGAGAATCTTTCTTTGATAACCATTTGTGCAAGACAAAAATAATCAAATAAATTATCTCTATGATTCTCTTTTACTGTCTCACCAAGCTTAAGTGCTGCAAAATTTTAGATCTTTTCAATTATATTCCTTTCTGTTATCAAACATAATATTAAACATCTACTTAAAAATAGAAGCCCTTCCCCGAATCATATAAACCATTTAGTTTAATATGTTCAGTTCTTCCTTGTTTTTTAAAAATTGAAATAAAATTCACTGTTTTAAAGTGTACAATTCAGTGATATTTACTACATTTACAATGTTGTGCAACCACCATCTCTATCCAGTTCTAAAACATTTCCATCACCTCAAAAAGAGACCTTGTGCCAATTAAGCAGTCATTCCCCATACCCCACTCTCCCCAGCTCCCCACAGCCATTTAACTACGTTCTATCTCTATGGATTTACCTGTTCTGGATATTTCATACAATATGTGACCGTTGTTTCTAGGTTCTTTCACTTAGCATAATGTCATCAAGGTTCATCCACCTTATAGCATGTATCAGTACTTCATTCCCTTCTCACGGCTGAATAATATTCCATTGTATAGGTATACTGCATTTTGTTTATCCATTCAGCTGTTGATAGACATTTGGGTTATTTACACCTTTTAGCTATTGTGAATAGTGTTGCTATGAACATTTCTGTGCAAGTGTTTGTTTGAACACCTGTTTTCAATTCTTTTGTGTATTTACCAAGGAGTAGAATTTCTGGGTCATCTGGTAATTCTATATTTAATTTTTTAAGGAACTGCCGAACTGTTTTCCACTGCGGCTGCACTATTTTACATTGCTACCTCCAATGTACAAAGGTTCTGATTTCTCCACATCTTCACCAATGCTCATTGTTTTCTATTTATTTGTTACTATGATAGCCATCCTAGTAGGTATGAAGTGGCGTCTCATTGTGCCATCCTTGCTTTTGTGAAGAAAAAGTGTAATATCTTCCTGCTTTAAGCATTGTTTTCAATCATTGCAATTCACTAAAAAGCTTCAAAAACTGATTTTTTTGTTGTTGTTGTTGCTTCATTCCTGGAATACTTGGTTGAATATTTCCAACTGACTTGTTAGAATCATTTGTTTGGAAAAAAGTGTAACCAAAAATGCAACCAACATTTAGATGACTCATCTTTGGGAAAGTTTAATTCCATTACAGAATATTTTTGTTGATTTATAAAATATTTTTAAAGGCTTTAGCATGTCTGAAATTTTATTCATGACTAACTGCCAAAAGAAAGCAAAAGCCTAAATAAGTACTGCCATGTTGACGTATGTGTTTGTATTCAACATCATCTCAGTTGCAAAAATTTTGTAGTCAACTTCTAATAGCTAGCTAGCTAGCTAGATAAATAGATAACCAACACTTCCATTTTGAAAATAAAATGTGTCAGCTTGTTTAGACGTGATGACAAATTACCTGTGCCTTACAATCAATTCCAAATACATTTCTGCTCCAGAAAATTCCTAATTTAGAGATAACAGTGTTTTAACCACAGTTCTATGCTCCACCAAAATTTGTAATCCTATTATCACTGTAAAAAAGAAATAATTTCATCTTCAATGTTGAACTTCTGATTTAGATCTATAAAAGTGTTTCATTGTTGACAGAGTGAACCTCCAAAAACTGGACTTTGATATGCTAACCAAATGTTGCATAACTATAAACAATAGTCCTGTTTCTTTATATTTTAATTTAAAAAGTACCTTGCAGATTGTTGCATATCAGTACATAAAAAGCTGTCTCATTTTTTGTAAGTGGTTGCAAGTATCGCGCTAAATGGATGCACCAAAATTTATTAAACCAGTTTATTTTAATGGGTATTTAACTTTGTACTAGAATTTTGTAATCATAGAAAAATTTTGCAATGAATAACACTTAATAAAGTATTATTTCCTATAGAGCCTATCTATAAGGGAAATATTTATCAATGTAGTTTCTGTACCAAAAATGTATATATTACATTTTAAGTGATATTTATTGTTTAAATAGAGATTGTACATCTATCATCTCCAAATAGCAATGTTCAAGTGTGCCTCTTCCTCACATGATTACCACCACAGTGTGTTAGCAATCTTTTTGATTTTACCAATAAAATCTTTACCAATAAAAAAAAAAACTAGACTTTGATTCCATGCATTGGATGAAAATATTAAATTATCATTAGAGTTAACTGGTTTTCTGTTTGAAGCATCTGATGTCACTGATATAAATCAGGCATCACTTGACTGCAAAAATTCTTCTGCTGCCAAAGGAGCCAATGCATTAACGGCCATGGTTTTACTTTTCACATGTGCACAAGAAAATGTGGGATCAAAAATAAGCAAAATTAATCTATAAGAAAGACATTTGATCTAAATAAAAATCATGCTTCACAGGGTGATCTATAAAACCCTTTCTGCAGCTGCATGCATTAAACATAATAGATGTTCGTGCTCTTCTGGCAGATTGGTGTCTCTTGGTTTTCATGTGGTCGATAATATTGCTGCAGCTCCCCTGGTGGATTGGCAAATGTCAACAAATATTTTCGCAAGTTATATATTCATCTAATTCCTTAAGGAATGAAAATTCAGTACTTAACATGTCATTAAACACACATCTACATTGTTTTGGGGGTCACTGATGCTAAAATGGTTTATTGCAAATAAAAAGCATTACCAATTAATAATAGTTGTTGATTTATACCATATAATAAGTAACAAAACCACCACAGCAAAAACTTTCAAATTACTCTTTAAATGCTCTCTAGCAGGATCACAACTTCTATTTTCTGCACATATTTCTTCTCTCACACCTAACCTATGATTTCCCACATTATGCTGACTCTGCCAGGGAAGCCTGGCAGCTTTGTGACTTACCCCAGACCATGGTAGAGCTGGCTGATAGGCCAAGTGGCTGGTCGGCCCAGCTGCATTGATTATTTTCCCATTTCAAATAGTTAATGGAAGGAGCTGGCTGTTCCCAAATGCTTGTGTGTGAGCACACTGTTCTATTAGCTACCACCCTTCATGCTGTCCCTGAAAGGGAGGTGTTAGTTATGTTGAGTCTGGAAGGGTTGGGAAAAGAGAGTTTCATTAAACTTTTAGTTTTCACATTATGTTGAAGTGAGAGCTCTACTCATTGTGCAAGAGTCTTGCATGCTTCTAGTAGAGATGTTAAAAGAACTAAAAAGGACCAATAGAGATCTACCAATGTCACTTACTTTCATGCAAATATTAATAATAATTCTTTATTAAAAATGGGAAATCTGGGAGAGATACTAACAAGGACAAGATGTCAGGACAACAGACATAAGCTGGGACTGTTCTAGGCAATCCTTGACATGTGACCACTCTGTCTTCAGCTGCCTGAAGGGGAGAAGTCTGGGCTTTGAATGACAATTAAAATGTTGACTATGTCTGGGCATGGATGCTTTTGATCTATAACTTAAACCTTGCTTAAGAGTGAGCAGGAAGGTATGGGGCCAGCCACTGGGCATAAGAAGCGTTCCTCAGAGAAAACCATGCAGGGCAAACTTACCCACCTGTGATGCAATTCCAATGAGCAATCAAAAGGAACTTCCTTCAGGAGGGATTTCTGAAACTGACCACCACCCATATGACACAGGAGAGAACATGGGATCAGAATGACTATAATTTATTTTAAATAGAACCTCTAATTGATATGCCCCCTTCTCCCAGTTTTTCATTTTGCTGGCTAAGAGTACTAGGCTGATGTTTATTTTATTGCTACATTTTTAATTGCCTTACCCTTATTGTGTTCAAACTTAAGGAAAGTGTCATCTCTGCAAGTTGGTGTGGGATTGTAATGATGTGGGATTTTTTTTTTAAGGAGGCTTATTTTCTTAACATCATGCAACAAACTGTTATTGAGTGACTATTCTTCAAAGGAGGGCATTTAAAACCTTGGAAGGCTACTCATTTATTCCAGTGATGATGATAAAAATGCAAACAATGATAGCTAATATATATCAAGAACTTACTATGTGCCAACCTGTGTTCTGGGTGCCTTCTCTGGGTTATCTCATTTAATCCTCACAACAAACTTGTAAGGCAGCTGCTAGTATTACTTTACGGATGAGGAAACTGAGGGCTGGAAAGGATATTAAAGTTAAAACTTTCAAACACATAGATAGTAAAGATGTGTCGAATTCTTCTTGGTGATTAAGGCACTCAGCTGAGATTCCGAGTCCTGTCTGTTTGGTTTTAAAGCCTGGGCTGGTTACACTGCCCCATCCTGGCTCCCAAAAAGGCTCAGGGAGAAAACAAGAGATGGGAAACAGAGACAAACACAAGGCAGAATAGAATAAAGTGCTAAACAGAGCACTAAAGGTCCCAAATATTCGGCACAGATATGGAAACATTAGAATATGGCACATGGCTACTTGGAAATGTGTGCAGGGGCTGCCCATCCCCTTGGTGGAATATTCTGGCAAGAACTTTGGTTTGTGTTTCATCTCAGAGGTGGCTGCCTGACTGTGATTACACGACGGCTCATTGACCTGGGCTCTGAGCAGTCCTTTTTGATTCCAGGATGAAAAGAGCCATTTGAAGGGAACTTTCATGCACTCCTGGGTTCGCCAGCCCATCAAGTCTGAGGGCAGATCTGCAAAGGTTCCCTCTGTGCCCAGAGAAGCCATAGCCAGTTCTGTGCATTCCACCTATGCCTCTATTCCTCCTTCTGCAGGGCTGTGTTTAGTCTGCGATTCCTATCCTCTCAACTAAGATTGTTTAGAAATACTATTGCTTCTACCAATTGTTCACACTTCATCATTGAAAAAAATGGTTAACAAGCAAGTTTAAATATCTCAATATTTATTTGATTTTAAAACTACCAAAAAGCCTACTGGTTTTCTTTTAAAAATACAAGTTTAGCAATCATTTGTTTCCAGAGCTTCGGCATTTCTCTGAGGGACAGAATAAACTGCGTGAGCCAAGTCGTTGTAGAATAATGATAGTACATTTTAAATTATACAATGTCTAAATTATCAAATAAATATCCAGTCAAAAACACAGTTGGTTAAAGTTAAAACGTGATGACTTTTAAGACAGTTTCATGAATAAATTATATTGATTCATTTCTACACAATAAGTTAAGTGAACCCTTCAAAATACATAACTTTTTAAGAACAGTAAAGTTTCAAGGAAATGTATATCCTGACCTGGAAAAGTAGAGTATTGTGTGATACAGGACAAGGAAGAAACCCTTTCAGCAAAGCATTGGGATATTCCATTTGAATTAAAATAAGTAATTAGCAAACACAAAATTTTGGAACCAGTTGCCACAGCAACCGCCTCCAAGGCGGAGCCCCGACCCCCCATCCCTGTGCGCATGTGCCTAAGGGTTGGTGCCCCTCTCCCAGAGCAGAACTTCTGACTCCCATCTCAGGCGAAGCTCCCTTCGCCGCTCCTTGCACTTGGGAGAGGTTTGTGCTTTGCCAAGACAGCTGAGGTAGGTCAATTTTAATTTGTTGGGAAAGAACTATATCTCACCCTGATAGCTGATGTGTCCTGAGTGCTTAATATGTACATTTTACAAGCACGATTTCATCCAGACTTCACACATTCCTATGAGGAATATGTTGTTAGGTAGGATAACTGGGCTGAGAGACATTAAGTGACTCGCCAAAGTAACACAGATAAGAAAGAGAATTTCATGAAAGATTTTGTGAGACTCTGGCCTAAGCAGTCCTGCTTCTGGGCTCTGGGGTTCAATTAGTAACAGTAACAACTCATTGAATCCTCAGCCAGCCCTGTGGATTCCATATCCTTATCAGCCCCATTGAATAGATAAGGTTGTTGAGGCACAGGGGACTTAGGGAACAGGGCCAACCTTGCACAGTTGCTAAGTGTTAAATCTGGGATAGGACCACAATTACCCTGGCCCCACAAAACATACCCTCAACCGCCACACCATACTACCTCCAGGTGACTGACTTCCCTTCTTCTGTACCATTTTGGGCCAGCTTTGGGAGCATCAGGGCATTGTGCCAATGCTGTGCCATCAGCATTGTGGCACAGACTTCCATTCTCTAACAGGCACTTCATCATCAGCAACAGGGTGGTTACCTCAAGCTGCTGCAGCTGCCTTTGCTGGCCAAGAGAGCCAGGGCAAGGGCCTGCAGGTACAGGCAGGTCAACAGTCTGGTCTCACCAAGCTTCAGGACAGAGGAGGGAGAGGACTTGGTAGCACCTAAGTTAGGTACACACATGGCAAATGAAGGACTGAGCCATTAGGAGTAAAGGAAAAAAACTGGAAAAACAATATTTTAAATGCTCATTTGGAGATATGAAATGTCTTTCCATTTTACAAAGTATATTTGCTAAATGTATTAGGAACTTTGGGTTGTAAGTGACAGAGATCCAACTCAAAATAGGTTAAACATCAAAAGGGGATTTCACCCAACTACAAAGCCCCAGAGTGTTACTGACTCTTAGCTCAGCTTCATCCCAGGGCACAGATGATAACTTCAGATCCCTCTGCCTCCCCATCCCCATTCTCCTTCCCTATGCCATGGTCCATTCTCTCCTACTCTAGACAGGCCCCCTTCTAAGGACAGGTAAGATGGCCCAGCTTAATTGCTCCAGGAGAAAGCACATCTCTTTTCAAATTAATGTTCATCCATTTCCCAAATGGCACTCACTTTGCCCTTGTTTGGGTCATGTATTGATCCTAGACCAATCACTGTGTCCAGAGGAAATGGTCTATGATTGGCCAAGACTGGGTCACGTGCTACTCCTGACCAATCACCATATCTGCTCTGGGTCATATGCCCATCATTTTGGAGGGAGATGAGAGTCCCTTGATTGACATACAGCAGGACCGTATAGATGAGGGAGGGATGTTCCCTGAAGAAAGGGGAGCTGGGCCGGCACAACATGACCACGACACTTAGGGCTTCCAATTGCAAGAATTTATTAAGGAAGTTATTACTGATGCAGCTACCGGTGTCTGGGGGAAAGTCAATGCAGAAAAGTAACAAAAACTTCAAGAAGAGTTTGTAAATACTCTCAAGGAGCACATATGAAAATTTGTCTAAGACTTAGACTCTAAGGTAAAGACATTTCAAGAGTGTTAGGAATTCTAAAACAAATCCTAAAAGGGAAAGAGTAAAAGCTTGTCTTGCTGGTCTTTGCAGGTGAAATGAGGTACAGACTAGATGGAAAAATCAGAAGTCTCTCACTGGCTCTGGGGGTGGCGTGAGGGTGGGTCTCCAGGGCCGGTCCACCCTACAGGCTTCTGCCCGATGCCTCGGCCCCACCGCAGGCCCACAGGGTCACAGCCAAGCCCACCTGTGCCTCTGGGGCCGAGTTAAGGACTTCTGCTTCCAGAGCTTTCCTCTGCCTCTCACAAGCATTAAATTCACATCTTTTCATCCCCATTTTCCAAAAAAGGCAGCAGACTCTCCTCCCCCACAAAGCAAATAGAAAACAGCACATTCTAGGAAGGCCCTCCCTGACCAACGTTTGCGCCCATGTCATTACTAAATATTCCCGCTTCCAACGGCTGCTCACCTCTCCTTAATGACTGCTCTATTTCAGCAGCCGGCCCTCCATAAATCCTTCCGGGCGTTCTACTCTAAACAGGCCTCTTCTCACGCTGAGGCCAGCCTCCTTGCCAGCCGTGTAAACACTCCCCAGCTCCCGGGGGACGCTCTGACGTGCCCAGCCCGGCCTGGGCATTTACGATCAGATCATGGCAGCCAGCGACGGGGGTGGGGGGTGGGGGGCTGGTGGGGGGGGGGCTGCCTCCTGCCCAGGGCTTAGAGACGAGCAGCTCCAAATGGGAAGAGTGCCCCAGGCAGGCTTGTAATGAGGCATTTATGGTGTGGAGCCGGCCCCAGGCAAAACTGGGCAAAAGGTGTGGCCCGAGACATTTCTGAGGTATTAATGTATGTTTCCTTCTCTGTGTTTTTCCCTCCTCCACCTCATTTCCAAGCAAGTAGTCAGGCCTTTTGTAAGTCTTTACCTCAGGGATTTTTGCTCCACTGAAAGCTCAAAGCATGTGTGTCTGGGGTAGGAGGATCTGGTCATGAAACCCTCCCAGCTCACTGGACGGGTTTTGCTGGAGGTCTTTAGGCAGGAGCAGGAGAAAGGGCAAGGCTCTTGGGGGTCTCAGAAAGCTGGATCTCCTCCACTAAGGTTTCCAGACTGGACAATGCTACTGAAACTGAAAGGCCCCCTGCAGAGACGTCACAGCTTGAGTGATGCCATCATTATGATGGACAGGAGTGTAGTGGGCCTCCCGTCATGCCCCTGGGGCCCTGTGGGCCTCTCTGATCTTTGTGAGGCAACAGGAGGGAGCTTCAATTCTGAGTTGGGTGAAATGTCCCCTCAATTCCACCAGCTGGGGGGTCAGAACTGTATTTAAGTTTATTAAAAGATGTTGGCAGAATTACAACTCCTCCAAAGATGTCCCCATTCTAATCCTTGGAACCTGTGAATATTCTGTTTTACTTGCAAAAGATAATTAAGGTTGCAGATGGAACTAAAATTGCTGATCATCTGACCTCGAGATAGGGAGTCTATTCTGGAGGATCTCAGCGGGCTCAATGTAATCGTAAGTGTCCTTAAAAATGGAAGACACCTTCAGAAAAAGAGAATCCTAAAAAGATCTGAAGATGTTATGTATTGCTGGCTCTGAAGAAGGAAGGGAACCACAAGCCAAGGAATGCAGGTGGCCTCTAGGAGCTGGAGAAGGCAAAGATAGTATTCTCTCCTAGAGTCTCCAGAAGGAATGCAGCCCTGCCAACACTTCAATCTTTGCCCAGTGACATCCAGTTGGATTTCTAACCTAGAGAGTTGTAGGAGAATGAAGCTATTGTTTTAAGTCACTAAGTTTATAGTGACTTGTTACAGCAGCCATAGAAAACTAATACAAAAGATAATAAGCGGAATTGGTATTTATTACACGCTGGCTCTCTGACTTGGCCCCCTCTTGCAGGTTCTCCCCTCCCTTGCTATGATTCCTCAGGACTGGCCAGGTTGCTCACGTCTCTCTCAGGAGCCCCACCAAAATTCAGTTCCATGTATTTCAATTCCATAAACATTCTCTGTGTGCCAATTATGTGCAGAATGCCACAAGAGTGCACTGGGGATGGAAACCGGGTTACGATATGGCCACTGCCCTTGGGAATGGTGAGCTAGAAGGAGAGATAGACGCACATGGAACTGGTTCAGGCATGGGGCAGGCTGTGGCAAGTATGGTTCCAGAAGTATGAACCAAGTGCTATGAGTATAGGGGAAAGAATGAGATAAATATCAGCGGAAAGAATCTGAATTACTCAGCTCATTTGAAGAAAAAGCCAAAGGCAGGATTGAACTCAAGCAGGGATGAGAGCTAGCTGGCATCCATACCTTAGTTACCTGTACCTTGCTCATGGCAGACATCACTAATCAATCACTAATTCCTTTTTTTTTTTTTCTTTCTGCAGAGAACAGATTTTGTCTTGGAATTTTTCTCAATTTAGTGCAATAGCAGTTGAATGGATTTGGCACTCATGGTGAAAGCTATTTGCCACATCTGTGGTTAGGGTATTTATCACACTGAGATGGTGTCAGGCAAATAATATAGAAAAGAAATGTTTGAACTTCAGTCACACCTTTCCTCTTTATTGTTGCATGGAGATGCCCCACTTGGGTTACCTGTACTCTCTATCCATCCTTAATCATCCAAGATTGTCTGGTATCTGGGGTTTCTACCCCTAAAACACTTCTGGCTTGTATTGCAATCCCTCAGAGCAAGGACAATCAGGAATGTTCCTCCCGGGGCAATAATGAAAGAATTCGATGACTCTTTCTGGACCTCATGTCCCAAGCTAGAGGTGACAGAGATTGGCGTGAGGTATAAGCAAGAAGGTTCAGGAACTAAATTTTCAAAAATGAGCTTCCAAAACTGAGGTCCTTTCTACCCACATGTGCCCTGGGGTACCAGAGGGAAAATGACCCAGCATCCTAAAAATTCCACAAAGGTGGAATGAGCAGTGGTGAGGTGGACCATGGATGCTAGCACAGCCCTGCCTGCACTACCTATCTTTAATATTTTAATTGTAAAGTAATACCTTCTCACTTTTTAAAAATCTAAGCAGTAGAAGGCTGTGAAATTCAAAGTGAAAATTTCCTTTTCCCCTACTTCATTCCAACTCCCCAAAGGTAATCTTGAAGTTTTGGGGTTTTTTTAATCCTTCTAGAAAAATTGAATGCACAGAATGTATATGTGAATATGTTTGTGGTTAAGTGCCTTTCCCCACTGTGAACATAAGTGGAGTCATGATCACGCTGAGCCCACTGTTCTGCAATATCTTCATCTTCACTCACTAATCTTTCCAGGAGGGCACATTTGGGGCGGGGGCCAGCCTGGCTCTGGAAACAGGCCTCCTGGGATGAAATCCTGGCTGAGCACTTCCCCTTGAGTGCCTCTGGTCAAGTTCCTTAACTTCCCTGTGTCCCTGCTACAAATGGAGAGACACCACCAGAAATACTACTGAAAATACATTTTCCTTTACAAGGTTATTATTTGGAGCCAATATAATATGGTATATTTGTTCATATAATAATTTTTAAAACTCTGTGATATCCAGTACATGTCACTATCTCAGTTTGGTGCAGGTTCAAAAGATATGCCAGGCACTGGGGTTATATGGCTCCTCTTGAGGGTCGCACACTTTCCCAGTTCTCCCTCCCGGGGCTGGATTACTGACCCACCATGGCTACTGTCTCCGGTGCCCCAGGAAAATCCCCCTTATTGGTAAACTCATTGGCTGCTGTCATCCCCCGAGACCCAGCTCAAAGAGCTCCCCTCTCCTAAGCATCACCACTCCTCCCCTCCCAAGAGAGGTGGTTGTCCCTTCGGTTGGGCATGGCTGGTCCATCAACACACCTCTATTATGTCACTGATCACCCATGTCATGACCCTTTTCCTATATGTCTGCCTCCTCTACTAGACTAGGAATGCCTAGAAAGCAGGGACTCTGGCTCATTTATCTTGATGACCCGAGTGAAAATGTTTGGTGTCTAGAACAGAGGGCACAAATTTCTAGGAGAGTCGAATGGATGAGTGAGTGAATGAATGAATGAGTGACTGACTGACGGACTGAATAGATATCTCAGATTTAATGTGTCCAAAATAGAATTCTTTTTTTTAAAAAAATAAATTTATTTATTTTTGGCTGCGTTGGGTCTTCGTTGCTGTGCATGGGCTTTCTCTAGTTGCAGCGAGCGGGGGCTTCTCTTCGTTGTGGTGTGCGGGCTTCTCATTGCGGTGGCTTCTCTTGTTTCGGAGCATGGGCTCTAGGAGCACGGACTTCAGTAGTTGCAGCACGTGGGCTCAGTAGTTGTGGCACACGGGCTCTAGAGCACAGGCTCTGTAGGTGTGGCACACAGGCTTAGTTGCTCCGCGACATGTGGGATCTTCGCGGACCAGGGCTCGAACCCGTGTCCCCTGCATTGGCAGGTGGATTCTTAACTACTGAGCCACCAGGGAAGCCCCAAAATAGAACTCTTGATTCCCCACACCTGCTCCTTCTACCCTCCTCCCCACCCTGGTAAACAGCACAGCCATCTATCCAGTTGTCCAAGTAAAGAACTTTGGGGTCAGGTTTGATTCCCCTCTTTCATCACCCTCTCCACATTGCACCCACCATTGCATCCTGGGGCTCTCACTCCATAGTATGTCCCCAGTCACGCTTCTTCCTGCCACCTGCCTCACCACCGTCCAATTCAGAGCCACCACAGTCTCTAGCCTCCATTATGCAATACCTCCCTAACCTGTCTCCCTGCTTCCTGTCTGCCCTGCTCCCAGTCCCACCTTCACTCACCTGCTAGAGTGACTTTCCTGCACAGCAAAGGGCATCTTGCTACTAGCCTGCTTCATGCCCTCCCTCCCCCCAGTGACTTTCTGTGGCTCTTACAATAGAATCCAAATGTTTTGCCATGGGCTACAGGTGAGCTAATCCAGATCCTGACCAGCGGTCGCCCCATCACATACCACTCTTCACCGAGCTCACACTCCTGCAGACCCCCAGCCTCCTCGAAGTGCCTTCAGCATGACAAGCTATGTCCTCTCTTACACCCTCTCTCTGGAATTCTCCTGACCTCAGCTGCTCCCTTCTCTTCATCTGGAGCTCGGTGTAAATTCACCTCCTCTAAAAGGCCTCCCTGATGCCATTCTAAGAAGACCCTCCCCAGGCACTCACCAGCACATCACCCTGTTTTATTTACTTCACTTACTACTTTGAAATTACCCAGAAGGTCAGCCCCAGAAAGTAGAGACTTTCCCTGTCCTGTTCAGTGCTGAATCTCCTGTGCCTAGTGCAGGGCCTGGCACATAGTAGGTGCTCAAAAAATATTTGTGTGATAAAGGAATCCATGGTAACATGTTTGGGCCACATTTCTGGAGAGGTTGTGCACTGATTTCAAGGAGCTGCAATCCCAGTGATGCTTGCTAGAAGGAACGTTGAATTTGAAGAATATTTGATACGATGGTTTTTAAAGCTTATGGTTTCTGCAGTGCTTAATATCACTTTTCCTATCTTTGCAAGTGACAGAAAGATTGGAGGAGGTTAAAACAGTGGAGAAGCCTCTTTAAAGGATGGAAACATGTTAGAGCCACAGTCCCATCCAAAAGCCACTTTGAATCCTTAATGCTTCGAGACAATCAAGGGAGCAAAAAGTGCCTACATAATTCTCATTTCTAAATCAGCAGTCTTAGGCTTCAAAGCATTGATGGTGTTAACAACTAATTAAGAAATCTTGACATTACTCAAGATAGATAAAAGTGAAATGGTATCTGAGAGGCTTTAGATATCTATATCAAGCTGAAAGTCAAGGACTAAGAAAAAACGTTCCTGATTAACAGTCTTCCCAAGGAAAACCAGGGGACATTCAAACTGATGTGTCCTCAAACCATTTCAGTAGGGTTGCACTGCCACTAAAAATAACAATCATCTGTCTGCTTTTAAGTGTGGAATTATTCACAGCCAAAAATATGGTCATAGTATCAAGGGAGGCCAGGGCACCCCTTGGGTTTGTAAATTGCTGAACTGCACTTGAAAAACTTTATCCAGGGAGCAGTGTCTGGGTTTAGTGTCTCAGTACTGTTAAGACACTCTTTGTGAGAAAACCAGGGGATGGGCCTGAGGTGGTATGTTCTATAAAGTATGCTCTCAATACCATCTTATCTGGTATTTGGAACATAACCAAAAATCTGAGTTCTGTCTAGATAACTGCCAAAACATCCAGTTGAAAATAGTAAAATACAATATCTATTAAGCTGATTATTAAACCCCAGCAAGCTCAGAGGTTTCCTACCATTTTCTGCCCTAGAATACTTGAAGAATAGCCCTTATCCCTGACTCTAACAGTGGCCCTTATGGGGGAGGGTTGGAGGAGGAAGGGAGCATAATCCTTGAGGGGGTGTAGACTGCAAAGCCTCATAATTCTTGTATCCTCTCCGGGGGGATCATGGCCTCCCCCGCCTTTGCCCTTTGACTCCCCACCAGGGAATCACTTCATGTATCATTTTATTGAACTTATATTTTTAAAAGGGGATCTGACAGAAAGCAAATCCGTGATTCCCTAGAGCTAGGGGTGGAAGGGAATTGACTATAAATGGGCATGGGGGAACTTCCTGGTACAGTGGAAGTCTTCCCAAACTAAATAATGGTTGCACAGCTATGTAAATTTACTAAAACTCATCCAACTGTACACTTAAAATGGATGAATTTTATTGTATATGAATTACACTGGAACAGCACTGCTAAAGAAATGGATCAAGCCAGACTGTGTGTGCAGATATAATGTTTGGGACAATGCATCCAAACCAAGCTTGCCTTCGTCACCCAGCTTCTCTAGCACTTCCTGTCATCTCAGGGAATAGTGTCACATCCGTCCACGTTCCTGGGTGTTTGCCATCTTTAGCCACTTCTCTTTTACCGCCTCCACCTGACCAGTTCTACCCCTCTAATCTTTTGAATCTGTTCACTTCTCCCCATCCCTGATGCCACTGCCTGTCGTAGTTTCTCCTGAAAGGCTGTCATCACCTCTTAATGACGCCCTGCCCTCACCTCCCAGTGCATTTCCTTCCCCCTCTACCTCAAGGATGAAATTCCTTCATTGGCTCCCCACGGTCCTCAGGATAACACTCCAGCTCCTCAGCAGGGCACAGTTTACAAGACCTCCCACAACCTACATTGGTTTATTTCTCCAGCCCGATGTCTTGGCAAACCAAACTCTAAACCGAATTGACCTACTTATCTTTATCTATTCCCTTGAAACAATATAAGCTTTCCTTCCCTCCTTTGGTCACAAAGCCTTCTCTCCACCCACAATTACTGCTCTGGCAGAGACAGCTGGTTGCTTCCCAATAGCTCCTTTTCTTCCTTACTGACAACCTGACTTTACCAGGGCATATTGCCAGATACAGTTAAAGACCTCATTCCCTAGCCTCCCTTGCAGCTATGTGGAACAATGTGATAAATTTTGATCAGTGAGGAAAGTATGGCATATCAAGAGGCCTCCTTAAAATGAGAAGGCCTTCCTTCTTTCTACCTTTATGCTGCCTGGAATGAAGCTGTCACAGCTGGAGCTCCTGCAGCCATCTTGGGCCAAGAGATCAACAAAATAGAAGGACCCTGGGTTAAGAACACCATTGAGCCTCCATATCACCTTTGGACTTTGTTTATGTGTGAGAGAAACTAACTTCTACCTGTTTCAGCCACTAATTTTTTTTTGATCTTGGTTATTTGTAGACAAATAAGATCTTATATAAAAAATGCTTTCAAGTGCCATCTTAACTGACTGACCCACTTTTCTGTCCATTGACCTCTTGTTTTTCCTCTAACACTCAGCAGAGGTGCCGCCTACTCTAGGAAGCCATCCTGACCTTCCAAAGGCAGGTCAGATGCCCCTGCTCAGGCTTCCATAGCCCCTGGCACTGCTTCCCATCATGGCACTGTTATAGATCAAATCTGTTCACATTTTACCCTCATCACCAGATTCCTGAAGGAGCACTAGGTCTGGCACAGTAGGTTCTCAGTGTGCTTGCTGGATGAGAAAATATTTAACACCCAAGTGATTAACCCACAAGGAACAATCATGCTGCAACTTTGAAAGGGAGCCAAGTGAGCAGTTATTTCAGTTTTATATCAACATCACCTCTCTGGACATATCTGTAAATGACAGGTCTGGATATATTATGTACATCAATAATTGTCACAAAAACAATCAAAACTTCACCTCCAATATTAAGAAACATGAGCTGTGCCTTTGAATTTGTAAAAGCTTAGATAAATCAAAATCTTTCTATCAGAGTACCTAAGGACATGCTAAAAAAAAGTTACTGACCCAGAAGGAAAATACCGAGATGAAAAGAAAAAATATGTGACTGCTCTCTGACAATAACTTGAGAAAACAGAGAATACATGTTCAGACACAATATTGATTTAAAATAGATTCCTATCTAGTTAAAGATTCCACCTACCTGAAGACACATTAGGCACACAAATCTCAGTATTCCTGATTGGATTTTAAAACCAGACTTGTGGTTTCATAATCCAACTAGCTTTGGGGACCAAAGTGGAAATTAAAGATCTTAAAGGCCAAGTGAATCTAAGATGGAGGTGGGAAAAGAATTAAAAAATAAGGGCAACTATGAAATAAAACTGAAGGCTGAATCAGAGTCAGGTTGGAGAGCGGGAAAAAAAGAAATTGTGAAAAAGACAAATTCTGAGAAATAAAATCACCAGCTCAAAACTCATTCTGTGTATACTCCAGCAGTTAAGAAGCCTTGGACGTCACAGTGCTGCTCACAGCAGCAGTGATCTCATTTGGAAGTGACTGTTTTGATACTGACTTGCAGTTGGATTTCGTGGTAAAGAAGTTTTTCTTCCTTACAGAATTTCAGCATCCACGTCAAAAGCCTGAGTGCATGCCTCACGTGTGAGCTGACGCTGTGATATTTTAATGCACCTAAACTCCATTGAACATCCCGGAAGGCATCGCGGCAGGGAACTGAACCCCAGGGAGGCTATTAGCAATTTAGCATCTCATTTCATATGGGAATGTGAATGCCATGTGCTCATGTACCAACAGTGGTGTTCGGGGCCACAGTGGATTCCATATTTCTAATTATCCACCCTGATTATTTGACTGCTTCCTCCCACCCCCCCACTCCTGGCCCTTTTCCCTTCTATGGCTCTCCAAGCAGCAGGGAGTCTCTAGGAGGGCTTGGTAAAAGCAGGTGCAAAGGTGTGACTTGCAGCCCTGTTTGCTGAAAATACAGGGGAAGCTCTTTAGGCATGAATATCACCCATTTAGGGGCCCAAAGGGGGCAATGTTAAGCCTCAGATTGAAGTTTCAAAGATCCATTCGTTCTATGGATATCTGCCCTGGATGGAGAGGGGGCGGGATCCCCGGTAGGAGTAACTTATCTAACACTGGCCCTGTCCCCAACAATTGAAAATGTCGGTTTTAAAAAGCAGGAGAGAGACTGAGGGAGCCAATTCAGGATATGTATTTCACAAAAGCTCTAAAGTGGCATCTCAAATCCTCCTGGTTCTTGGGCTGTGACTATGAGGCTCATAAACAACCATGAAGTCCAATGCACTTTACCTATTTGGAGTAATTAGGAGAAAATGCTTCGGAATCAGAGAAAAGCGTGAGGTTTAAGTGCCTATATTAAAAAATAACAAACAACGACAACATTTCCTACACACTAGGGTGGTGAAAAAGTTATTTTGCATTAGATGTCAGAGGTATTGGGTTTGAGGACTAGCTCACCTGCTAAATAGCACAGTGGCCTTGACCATTAATAATAATGGCAATAACATGACACATACGCAAGCCTGATGTGAATCATGGGGCTTTCATACATTATGTATAGTTTTCATGATACTGCAGCAAAACAGACATTGGTACCATTTCACAGATTAGGAAACTGAGAGAAATTTAAGATTCCACTGCTAACCAGTGGTGGAGCTGGGGTTTGGATGTATCCAGATAGTAACACCTGCTTACAGGAATGCTGGCCTTCCCAGCTCTCCACACAAATCTATCTGCCTTGCTGACCTTCATTTCTCACCTGTTAGGTGAGGTTTTGGCCTGTCTCCGTGGTCACCTCCTGCTGTAAAATGCTTGATTTCCAAATTCCTGGAGTGAGCCACCTTTGGTTACTAATTTGAGGCGCTCATGTGTTTCATCATGCACAAGGATGGATGTTATGATTTCTAATGAACAGGAACGTTTGTAAATGCGTGCTTCTACAATCCCAGAGCATTCTTGAGAGGAGGTTGGTCTTCCTGACATCTTGTTCACACTATTAATTTGTTTGGTAAACGTTTTTTAATGGAGGAAAAAATGTAACTTGCAGCCCCACCCCCGTCTATAACAGTGGTTTGACAGCATGGGCAAAACTTGGTAATGTGTAGTAATGCACATTCCCGGGGCCCCTCCACACCTACTGAGTATAACTCTGGGGGTGGGGCTCAGCACTCTGAGTTTAACACACACACACACACACACACACACCGCCCCCTCGAGGGCCTTCTGAGGCGCACTCAAAAAAGTTTGAGGACCACTGGTCTTGGATCACTGATTTTCCACTTGAGTTAGTGAGCGGTTCCTAGACGTTGGTTTGGAGGCAGGGCAGGCAGGCGGGACATACATTAGTTTAATAGTCAAATACCATTTTCAAATAATAGTGCTTTTCTGGGTTCCATCCGTTAAGCAGAGGAGGACTGGAAAGAAAGGGAAATTTGAGTAGACTAGGGAAGGCGGAGGGTGGGGCTTGCGCAGCGAGGGGACGGTGGGAGGAGGAGGAAGCTGCCGGGCCTCACAATCCATCTGGTTGGAAACGTAGTGCAGTGCCCCGAGCCGCAGGAGCCAGAGCCAATTACAAGTTTATATAAGAGACCAAGTCTCTCCCGCCTCCCCGGCTCCGCCCCGCCCTCCCCGCCCCAGTCGGCGTTGGGATGGGGGAGGAATCGCTCTGAAATACAGGATTGATCTAGGATGGAGGGTGTCTTTTCTAGGTTGACAACTCGGGCCTATTCCCTGCGTGAGAAACTTCTTGGGTCCAGCTTTTGTGCTCGGAAAACCTCAGATGCCCCGCAGACCTTCCTGTGAATCCGGGGAGGCCGGGGAGTCCGGGTCGGGGCCTGCCCCCACCTCGGGCCTGAGCTGAAAGAGGAGGTGTCTGGGTGGCAGGGTTCACGCGGCGTCCCCACGGCGCGGTGCGAACTCGCTGGTGTTTATGTAACTGCTGCCCTTCGCGGAGGACCGTGTGATACACTGAGTCACGGAGGACGGGAGAGGGGGCGGGCCGGCCTCTCCCGTCCACGTGACCCGTCAGATGACTTGTTCTGAGTCGGCACGGGCTCATTTACCGTAATAAGGCTGAAGGCTTCTAATCAGCATCCAACGTTAGTCATCCCCGAGTGACATTAGATATGAGCAACAGCTCAATACTAGGACATGACCGCGTGGATGGCGATGGACTGGAGTAAATGCTGCTCCGGTTGCCTCTGATTTTTGCTGCAACCGGAGGAGTTTATGCTGAGTCAAGGAAACCTACTGCGAAAATGCCAGGGGAGACAAGTCACTCTTCTAGACAGATTCTTAGATTCTTCTGCACTAGGAGCAGAGAGTCCGGGAGAAACTGTTTATAGGGTGGCTGGCAGGCAGCAGACCACGCAAGCTCCGCTTCAGGTTTGTGGGTTTGTTTTAGAGGTTGAGGGACCCCTCCCGGTTTAAAGGATACAACTATCACGTGGATTATCCCTCGCAGCTTCTGCAGTCTAGCGTGTGCCTCTGGGACCAGCCTCGCCCTCACCTAGGCCTCCAGAACCCGAATCTGCATTTGAAAGAAAATCCAGCGTAGGCGCCCGAGGAGCACGTGAATACGGAGAACACAGGTGTCCTGGCTCTGAGTGAAGAGCATGGTAAACACTGCAGCGTCCTACACGCTTAGCGTTGGGGGTCGGGGGATGCAGAGTCACGGTCTTTGACCTTTAGTTGATGCAATGGAGACATATCAAAAGCCTAAATTCTATCCAGGACTGTGAAACAATCAGCTTCTGTTGATAAAGGAAAACAAAACTAAACTAAACTAACCTAAAATCTAGAGCCGACCCAGTGTGAAAACAGGACTGAATCTGGCATTCCTGGTTATACTGTGACCTTGCCCTTGATTGCAAGCACACTCCAGCTTATGCACAACTTACTTGTGAGAAAGGAAGGAAGGAAAGAAGAAAGGAGACAAGGTGTTTTAACAGTTAGAAGGGAAAAAAAAAAAAACAAAACTTGTTGCTTTCACTGGCAACAGTTAACTCCATAAGCAATTTCCTCACTTAAAAACAAACGAAGTTGGGTGGTAGGCTTTGGAAAGGAGGAGCAGAGGGTTCGGATGAGTGGGAACCTGGCTTTATTTACCTGTAGGGCCTTGTTAAGACACATTTGCCTTGAGATAAAAGGTTTTCTTTTGGGACAATCCCAAAATAACTTTGCTTCATTCAATTAAGCAAGGTCTAATGAAAGAGAATTCCAGCTTAGAGATATGCATCATCTCACCAGGTGAATTGTAAATACATTCTGACCAGCTTTAAGAGGCAAGCTCTTGAAAATTTAATCTATTTTAAAAATGCATATCCTTGCCACAAATGGCTTTGAAGAAGATCCTGTGCTGATTGCATGCTGAGATAATTATTCTGTATCACCACTTAGGGAACAAGATTTTTTGATAAAGACTACAGTGTCAGCCTTTGTTAATGACTTGGGAGGGGAAGGAGAGAATCAGATACAGCTGGGACTGTTTTTTTTTTTTTTTTCTCCTGCCTCCTTTTCATGAACTCCTTCCCTTCAGACTCAGGCTGTGGGAAGCTGGGAGAGTCTTGGTTTGTGAACTTTGAACCCCCTGTCCCCACATGAAGGTGAGAATAGTAGTGAAACCAAAGTCTTCACCCTCTTGAATCTGAGCAGCGCCCTACTAGAGCAGCAGTCACCATCCCTCCTCAAGGGATAGCTCTGATGTGCACCCCTGAGGGCCTAGCTCTCCATCTCCAGAGAGAGAGCTGAGGAACCCCACCAGCGAATGAGCCTATGCTCGTGTGTTGACGGGTGCTGACGAGGGGAGAGCCCTAGCCCATACCTGTTTCGGATAACATGGCAGTATAGGGCCCACACATAGAGGTGTGCTGCCCCTCCCCACATCCTGTGCAGGCAGGCATGGCTCATCTCTCACAGTACAGTCCCATGGAGCCTGAATGTGACCTCAGAATCTTTCTTAGCACAACATTACTAATCCTTTCATATTATCATTATTTACATAACTTAATAATAGTTTTTAGGAACCTATTATATGCCTGGCAGTGATCTGAAAAGGGAGGGAAGGAAGGATGAAGATAAGTAGATAGACACAGACAATGAGCAAAATCAATGCTATAAAATAAATGAAACAGGGCAATGGTTAGTGATTGTTTAGTGGTTGGAAAGTGTAACTTTACATATTTAAAGAGGGTTTCTTTGAGGAGATAGCATGAGAGTTAGTTATACCAAGAGCAGGGGATGCGGGGGGAAAGACCCTGAAGCATGAATAACATGGCATGGTCCAGGACCAAGTCTGGAGGAGGATGAATCCAATGAACTGCCCTGGAAGCAGTGTCCTTGGCATTTGCAGTGTTGCCTGCTTATGATCCAAATCCTTGGTGATGAGGTGAAGTGTGAGTTTGACTCACAGGCGTGTAGATCAGGGTTCTGTATCCCCATTGGCCATTCATCTTCAACTGGGCAGCATTTCTGGTGAAATTACAATTGGATGGCATTTCCTGGACAACTTTAGTTTTAGTAGTAAGTGTGCAAAGAAGGAATATAATATCACGGCTGAGAGAGTGGCTGTCCCATTAGAAGCTTCGGGGTCAGATCCCAGCTCTTCTTACTGGTGCTCTGACTGTAGGCAAATTATTTCACATTCTGTACATCTCAGTTTTCCCAAGGAGATAAATGGAGATGACACTGTCCATCTCATAGGGGTGAAGACAACTCCCTGAGTGGCTAACTCACCAAAGAATTGATTCAAAAATTTAGCAATTTCCCACAGCCCAGCACTGAAAAATATTTCTCCTGGATATTTTAAATAAAAATGAATATTCTTCAAAAATATATAACCTTATTATATGTTCAACATACATTCAAAATATTTAGGAATATAGTCAAAAACATATGTAGCCCATTAATATATCCTTCATGAATATTACTAATTTAATCAAATAGAGTGGGGAGTGTTAGAAAATAATCCCCTCCTCTATATGACTAAATTACTTTCAGCAATAATCACAAAATCAAATGAATAGCAAAATGGCCAGCAAAGAAATGCAGACACTGAAAATTTCCTTGTATTCAATATTTGTTTACATAATCTTGCCAGTAAAAAAGAATAAAAATAAAGTAGATATTTTGCAAAAAGGAAGAATCTGATTGTCCATTAGTTTTTATATCTATTTGAGATTAAACTTTGATCCTTTGGTTACAGTCTCATATAATATTATTTTATGTAAATAATTGTTCTGTAACTAATAAGTGAATTTTAATAAAACCATAATGTCTGTAAAAGGTACAACTTAGGCAACTACCATATGGTAACACTGTTGTAACCATTTAATTTTCTTGATTTGTTCTTTCGTTTAAAACAAACAAAAATTAGAAATGAAGAATACATTTCAGTGTCAAATTCAGTAAAATATTTCACGTCTGAACTAAAATTTGCACTCACCAAACGAAAATATTACACCTTGCTTCTCACTTTCATTGTTTTAAATTTTAAAACACAAAAACTTCAATAGAATTGAAGTACTGCAAGTTCTGTTCCTGTCTTTATAATCAGTGTGCTATCTGTGTTTATTTTGAATCTACGGCTTAAAGGTAGGTATTTGTAGTAGCACAGGGCTGGAAACACCAACTGAGCCATTTGGAGCTGTTACAGTGAAAAATTTATCTCAAAACGAAGCCCTGCAGCTGGGTTCACCTGTGGGGGACTGGCTGTAATTGGCAATTCTCTGAATTAACTTCCACATAGAATACAATGTTTACTAAAGGATAAGTAGTAAGAATGTGTTCATTTGAAGCTTACACATATATCACTTAAACTCAATAGTCATCCCTGATTGTTTAGCACTTAGACCAAAAAAAATTGTTTTTTTGGAGTGGGGGATGTATTTTATCATTGACATTATTTAGAACTGCCAGGGTATGGCATAGTAAAGAGATTAATTTTTAGTTGGTATTATTATCGCTTTTAAATTCTCTATAGATGTACCCCTCCCAGCACCTTGCCCTCAGTAAACCACTGCATTTAATAACAAGTGACACAATTACTCTTTTTAATTGTGATACCTGTCAACAGGTATCAGAGGGTCCTCTGAGGCAGTAGGTGTCTGATGTAACCAGGAAGACTTCCTTGAAGAAGGATCTTTTTTTAAAAAAATTATTGAATATAATTCACATACCATAAAATTCACCCTTTAAAGTGTACATTTCAGTGGTTTAGTATTTTCAGAGTTTTGTAACCATCACCTCTAATTTCAGAACAATTTCATCAAGCCTAAAAGAAACCCTGTGGCCATAAGCAGTCACCCTCTGTCCCCCACTCCCCCAGCCCCTGGCAGCCACAGATCTGCTTTGTGTGATCCGCTCTTGAGCTGAGACCTGATGGATAAGTAGAAGCCAACTTGTTGAGCAGTTAGGGGAAGAGGATTTCTGGACGACAACAGTATGGACAGCATCCAGCAGAGGGACAATGCACAGTCAAGGAATTAATGAGGGACCTGTGTTGTCAGAGTACAGAATACAAGGGTGAGTGGCTGGAGCCAGAGTGTGCCAGGCTGGTCATGCAGCCCACTCGAAGATCTTGGCTTCTCCCCTAGTGCCGAGGGACCCGCAGGTCTGACACAGAACCTTCCATCCAATACATGCCCCCAAAATGTTGAGTGAGCAAACAAGTAAATTTGGCTCTCATACCCTTTTAAAACATCATAAAGGATTGCTTTATTTTAAGTATTTATAACATAAAGCCAGACATACAAGAGACATATATATGTGTATTCCCACAGTCATGGTGTAATCTTACTGTTTGTAGAAATCTGGTTTGGGCTTTTATACTAAGCAAATAGCTGAACTAAACTTGGAAATCAGCTGTAACTTATCTTCTCAGGAAACAGTAACTCCAGACTTGGTGGACTTTCTTATTGACGTTTGACAGAATGGAGGATGGAACTCAGACTAAAGATTTGGGCTAGCTGGAGATCAGAGCAAGTTCTTTCTCATTAGAATTTCTTCCTATTACCTAAAAAAAAAATTGATTTTATTTGAAATTTAATACATCTACTTGGTTTCCCTGGGAAGGTTTTGAACACATGTCATTTGAGGGGCCACACCCAGACTAAAAGGCTCAGTCCTCCCACCTCTGACTACTCTATTCTACTCCATGTCCCCCATAAGCACTTTTACTAGTTTCCCCGGGTAATCTTCCAATGTTGTTTATGCAAATACATGTCAATACGGATAGGCAATCTTATTTACCCCCCCCACCCCCCCTCCCCATTCTTTCAGGAAAGGTAGCATACTGTTCTAAAACTCGCTTTCTCCACTTACTATGTTATGGAGAATTTTCCATTTTAGAATATAAAGAGCCCCTTGATTTTTTTTAAACAGCTGCATGATTGTCCCTGGTTTATTTAACCACTTTCCTATTGATGGACACCTGAGATATTTCTAATTTTTCCCCCTTACAAATGATGTTACCATGATGAATCTTGTTCATGCATAATTTTGCACATGTAGTGAAATTTCCAGAGGTGGGATTGCTGGGTAAAATTAGTGCATTAGTCATTTTGATAGATTTTGAGCACCAGATTGCCCTCCAGGAGATTTGAACCATTTTGCATTTCCACCAGCTATGTTTGCCCACAGCCTCACCAGTAAAGTGTGTTCTCAAACTTTTGGGTTTTCCCAGCTAATGGGTGAAAAGCAGTATCAGTGTAATTTTAATTTGCCTTTCCTTCATAAAACATTTTTCATAAATTTAAGATCCATTTTTGTTTGTTTTGGTGAACTCTCTTCAAATCCTTTGCCCATTTTCTATTCTATTTCTATTATTCATTTTTTCATAATTCTCAATTTCTAAGAACTCTGTATATTAGGGAGGTATGAGTTGCAAATATTTTTTCCCATTTGTCTTTTGTCTTTGCTATGCTACTTTTCCTTTCTAAAAAGTTTTTGTTTTATATAATAATTTTTTTAATGATTTTGGTTTTTAAATCATAAGCAAGCCCTTTCTACTCCATGTTTCCATAGAAATTTGTTCATGTTTTCTTCTTATGCTTTTGTGATCTCATTTTCACATTTAAATTTTGATGCATTTGGAGCATATCCTCATGTACAATTTGAAGTATGGATCCAGCTCTATCTCTTTTGGATGTTTATCCATTTGTCCTAAGACCATTTATTAAAATGGTACCATTTACCTCCACTGAAATGAGATACCCCTATTATCAGAAATGAACTGCCTGTATGTGTCTGAATCTATTTCTTTCTTTTTTTTTTTTTTTTTGCGGTACGCGGGCCTCTCACTGTTGTGGCCTCTCCCGTTGCGGAGCACAGGCTCCGGACGCGCAGGCTCAGCGGCCATGGCTCATGGGCCCAGCCGCTCTGCGGCACGTGGGATCTTGCCAGACGGGGGCACGAACCCGTGTCCCCTGCATCGGCAGGTGGACTCTCAACCACTGCGCCACCAGGGAAGCCCCTCTGGATCTATTTGTATTATTCTGCTGGTATGTCTGACTACTTGGCCATTTCCATACTATATTAATTATTGAGGCTTTGCAATATGTTTTATCTGGAGGACTAGTTCTCTCACTGCACTTCTTTTTGACAGTTTTCCTATCCATTCTTGCTAGTTATTTTTCCCGCATAAATGTTAGAACCAGCTTGTCTAATAGCAGGATGAAGAAGTAGCTATCTTTTTCAGGCTTCTATTAAATTCTACTGTTTTTTCTTGATTCATTCACCCCTTAGTTGCAGCTCTCTGCACACTGGGGCTCTCCATCTGCTCTGGTGAGCCTTTTTTCCTGACCAAATCCATTTCTTAAGCCAGGTCTACACGAGGTCCCCCCTCATCGTCTTCCTTCACCAGTTTACCATATTCAGGGATATCGGGTATCTGCAAAGCCTGGAGACATAGACACTGTTCTTGCTGTGCTCCCAGCATCCCCTTTGTCACCCTCTCAGCTTTGAGAGAGGATGATGGCCTCTGCTTTGCCACTCTGTAGTGTGGGTTGATTACACTGAGCACAGAAGATGGCGAATGACCTGGGCAGTGTGTTTTAAGGACCAACCCAGCATAAAGACAGCATCCAAAGGATGTTGGATCTGAGGCCCAAGGCAGAGAGGAAATAGCAAGTTGATCAACAGCATCTGTCCCTCCATCAGTCACTTTGGGGAAAGTAGTTAACACAGTAGCCTTCCACTAGGAAGGCTTGGGAACTTCCCTCTGTTAGGGAATCAGACCCAGGGAAAGAAAATAAAAAAGAGGGAGTCTCCTGCTCGGCTTTCACTAGAAGTCATGTGCTTCACATTTTCTGCCTGCTAGACGCACCCCACCCCCCAGCCCCATGAATCAGGAGAACAGAGCACAGATGCTCCTGAGAAGCTGGCATTGTGAATTCCAGGGCCCCCTCTAAATCACCAGGAAAACCATGACAAAGACATTTCCTCTTTCCTTACCAGAGTGAAGTTGATACACAAACTGAACATGATTAGAAAACCTTAAATGGAGAAGTCTGTGAAAAGAGAATTATTATGAGATCCTTTTGATGACAGAAATCTTTTATGGCTGTGTTCTTTCAACAGCTACTCTTCTTTTTCTCTTTTTAGATACCCACTTGGGTCTCTAGACAAGGTGACACCCCAGGGATAGAGCTTGATCACAGACTGTCTTTGGGTTTTCTTTGGCTTGTCAGTGCATAGTCACTGCCTGGACAAGCACATTTTCATAAGCCCTTGCAGGCAAGATCTGGTTAGCTTACCTCTCTATCCCCCCAACTAGCACAGTGCTCAGGGCTTAGCAAGTCCTTCCTTTGATTGATCTATAGATGACAACTCATTTTAGGCAGGCATTTTCTCGAATTAGGAGGAATCTCATCAGTAATCCCATTTAAGAGAGTCCATGTGGTCTGTTAGTTGCTGACTTAGTTCAGAAACTTCTGCTACAGACATGTCCTGAGCCTGCAGCTATAAATTAGCTCATGCTCTGGCATATTCTCCACCATCTGTGACGTCACCTCCACCTGATGGCTTTGCCGTCTCCATAGAGATCTTGCCCCATCTCTCCTCCTCCCCTTAAATCCTGTTTTCAGAATTGTCTGATGCTTAAGTCCTTCCTGGGAGCAGTCGTCTCAGAGAGCTTGGGCCGTCTGCCAAAGCCTGCCCCACCTAACAGGACAGCGGTGCACAGGACCCAGGAACATGGGACAGGTGCCTGGCTCCCACCTATGGAGACCTGTTGGTCTATTTCAGTGAACACATCATAATCATCGCTTGTAATATTAGTTTTCTGAAGTTCACATGGTTTCAAAGTTCTACCAGCTTGGTGTTCGCAGGTAGCTCTTCCTGTCCAGGAAATGGGGATGTAAGAGGGCTGAGCAGGGCAGCCACACGGCTCTCTTTTGCCTTTTGCAGGCGAGAGGATAAAACAGTTGACATCTGTTTAGGGCGTGGGAATCCCACGATACTGGAAGCCTCTGATAAAGTAAACCAAAACATTTCATTAAAATTCATTTCCTTTTCTCACATCTTACTGAAAACAGAAAAATATTTCAACCTTGGCATAGCCACTGAATTATTCATCTAAAAATTAAAAACAAAAACCAAAACTTTGATCCAACACAGACTGGATCCCCCCCTGCCCTTTGTTCCTTGTCACCCTTCCTTTAAAATGAGGCAGGGCTCCTTGTTCTTCACTGTGGCCAGTGCCAAGGGGAGCATATCCTCTCTCATCCTCTCATGGGGGCAGTGCCTGAATGCCAAATGTGCCTCCCAGGTACCCAGCACCACATCTTGCCGTGAACCCTGGACCTGCAGAACTTAGGGGATGGGGGCATGGAGAGCCCAGGCTGGGGCATGCCAGGGAGGTGCAGGCATTAGCCAGAGGAGAAAGCCTCTCATGGCTCCCCAAAGCAGGCTCCTTCCAAAGAAGGCCCTGGACGTGCCCAGAGTTCCACTGTGAGCTTACAACTCCTGGACCGTCCTCCTGTGCGGCCTGTGCCCCCCACTCTCCCTGGGGTTTGATGCTGAGAGAGTGATAGAGACCTGGGATGCTCTCTCCCATGCCCACACTCAGCAGTGTAGGAAGTGGGCAGTTGGGACTGATGGCTGTCCTCTGGATGCCCTCTCTTGGGTTATCCATTTGGGACTTCTTTTCCATTTCAAGGTTGCCTTAGATGCTCATTTTAACCAGATGGCACTTGCCTCACAGCTTGGGGGAGGAGACCCTTGACTGCGTTTGCCCGGGTGGGCCTTTGGGATGGCCGCCCACTCCAGGCCTGGCTGTTCCGTCAGGTTGTGACCCTTCCTCAGAACATTGGCAGCACCCTTCAGACCCCACCTTCCACTGTGCCCTCTGGTAAGCCTTGGCTCTATGGCAGCCATATTTTTGGAACTCCAAATCAAAACACATAGGTATGAGAATTCTTAGGTTGTTCAGGGAAGTGAATCGTTGAAATCAAGGCTGCCCTGGGAAGCTGGGGCATGTGGCAGTTGCCCCTCTGCTTGGATGGCCTGGGAGCTTCCCAGTGATGGGACTTCCTTTTTGGAGATGGTCAGGCTAGTTGTGTGCCTTTTCATTTCACTTGTTTCCTAAGTGTCTCCCTCATGAAATTCACCGATTTCTGTTGTCAGAAATTACTTTGTGCTTTCTATCCTGTTCCATTGATCTATCTTTCTGTTTTTGTGCCAGTACCATACAGTCTTGATTACTGTAGCTTTGTAGTATAGTCTTAAGTCAGGGAACCTGATTCCTCCAGCTCCGTTTTTCGTTCTCAAGATTGCTTTGGCTATTCGGGATCTTTTGTGTTTCCATACAAATTGTGAAATTTTTTGTTCTAGTTCTGTGAAAAATGCCAGTGGTAGTTTGATAGAGATTGCATTGAATCTGTAGATTGCTTTGGGTAGTAGAGTCATTTTCACAATGTTGATTCTTCCAATCCAAGAACATGGTATATCTCTCCATCTATTTGTATCATCTTTAATTTCTTTCATCAGTGTCTTATAATTTTCTGTGTACAGGTCTTTTGTGTCCTTAGGTAGGTTTATTCCTAGATATTTTATTCTTTTTGTTACAATGGTAAATGGGAATGTTTTCTTGATTTCACTTTCAGATTTTTCATCATTAGTGTATAAGAATGCCAGAGGTTTCTGTGCATTAATTTTGTATCCTGCTACTTTACCCACACACATATGGTCACCTTATCTTTGATAAAGGAGGCAGGAATGTACAGTGGAGAAAGGACAGCCTCTTCAATAAGTGGTGCTGGGAAAACTGGACAGGTACATGTAAAAGTATAAGATTAGATCACTCCCTAATACCATACACAAAAATAAGCTCAAAATGGATTAAAGACCTAAATGTAAGGCCAGAAACTATCAAACTCTTAGAGGAAAACATAGGCAGAACACTCTATGACATAAATCACAGCAAGATCCTTTTTGACCCACCTCCTAGAGAAATGGAAATAAAAACAAAACTAAACAAATGGAACCTAATGAAACTTCAAAGCTTTTGCTCAGCAAAGGAAACCATAAACAAGACCAAAAGACAACCCTCAGAATCAGAGAAAATATTTGCAAATGAAGCAACTGACAAAGGATTAATCTCCAAAATTTATAAGCAGCTCAATAACAAAAAAACAAACAACCCAATCCCCAAATGGGCAGAAGACCTAAATAGACATTTCTCCAAAGAAGATATACAGACTGCCAACAAACACACGAAAGAATGCTCAACATCATTAATCATTAGAGAAATGCAAATCAAAACTACAATGAGATATCATCTCACACCAGTCAGAATGGTCATCATAAAAAAATCTAGAAACAATAAATGCTGGAGAGGGTGTGGAGAAAAGGGGACACTCTTGTACTGCTGGTGGGAATGTGAATTGGTACAGCCACTGTGGAGAACAGTATGGAGGTTCCTTAAAAAACTACAAATAGAACTACCATATGACCCAGCAATCCCACTACTGGGCATATACCCTGAGAAAACCATAATTCAAAAAGAGTCATGTACCAAAATGTTCATTGCAGCTCTACTTACAATAGCCCGGAGATGGAAACAACCTAAGTGTCCATCATCAGATGAATGGATAAAGAAGATGTGGCACATATATACATACAATGGAATATTAGCCATAAAAAGAAACGAAATTGAGCTATTTGTAATGAGGTGGATAGACCTAGAGTCTGTCATACAGAGTGAAGTAAGTCAGAAAGAGAAAGACAAATACCATATGCTAACACATATATATGGAATCTAAGAAAAAAATATGTCATGAAGAACCTAGGGGTAAGACAGGAATAAAGACACAGACCTGCTAGAGAATGGACTTGAGGATTGGGGAGGGGGAAGGGTAAGCTGTGACAAAGCGAGAGAGTGGCATGGACATATATACACTACCAAATGTAAGGTAGATAGCTAGTGGGAAGCAGCCGCATAGCACAGGGAGATCAGCTGGATGCTTTGTGACCACCTAGAGGGGTGGGATGGGGAGGGTGGGAGGGAGGGAGACTCAAGAGGGAAGAGATATGGGAACATATGTATATGTATAACTGATTCACTTTGTTATAAAGCAGAAACTAACACACCATTGTAAAGCAATTATACTCCAATAAAGATGTAAAAAGTAAATAAATAAATAAATGTTTGATAGAAAAAAAAAAAGAAATTACTTTGTAAATAGCAATTGAGACTTCTCACATTGATGGCCCGGATATCTTGGAAGTTCTCGCTTAACTGGGTGGCACAAAAAGCTACATCCACACATCCTAGAGAGGAAGACTGAGAAACCACTCCTTGCTCTGTTTCTGGCAAACATCCTGCCCCCACAAAGAAAATGGTCTGCCTAATTATTCAGTGTGACCGTCAATATAAATCAGATTATCTGGAAGATACTCAACACTGTTTCATTTTGTTGCACAAATAAAGCCTAAGGGGAGGTGAGAGTTTACTCTCTGGCTGTAGAAGTTTTCGTGAGAGGAAGATTCTTAACGTGCATGTGTGGTCCTTGAATACTGAGATCAACACCAGCTGTGTTGGCAGCAATGCCTGAAGGGTTTCAGGGACAGAGACCTGGAGCAGCAGTGGGAGAGCAGATGGGCAGATCGGGGGTTGGTGGGGTGGGGCTGGAATGGGTAAGACTGAGGGCTGGGACCAGCTAAGGAGCCCTCGCCTAGAAGGTTGGAACAAGGCTTGGCTCAAGACCTGATGGTGAGCTGGAGCCAGAGCAGGTGTATTCGTTTCCTCAGGCTACCATAACAAGTACCCGAAGACTGGCGGGTTTAAGCAGCAGAAAATTATTGTCTCATGGTTCTGGAAGCTAGAAGACCAAGATCAAAATGTCAACAGGGTTGGTTCCTTCTGAGGGCTAAGAGGGAGAATCTGTCCAGGCCTCTCCCCCAGCTCCTGGGAGTTTGCTGGCAGTCTTCGGCATACCTCAGCTTGTAGACATACCCCCATTTCTGCCTTCATGTTCACATGGTGTTTTCCCTGTGTGCATGTCTGTGTCCAAATTTCTCCTTTTCATAAGGGTACCAGTCTTTAGGAGCCCATCCTACTCACTATGACCTCCTTTTAGCTAATTACATCTGCAACGACCCTAATTCCAAATAAAGTCATATTCACAGGTACTGGGGTTAGGACCCCAACATATGAATTTGGAGAGAATGCAATTCAACCTGTAACACCAGGGGCAGAGGATGAGGGAAGCCTGGATGTAGCCTGGGCAGTCAGGCATGAATGGGACATAAGGTGGGAGGTCCCAGGCTGCAATAAGAAACCTGGGGTCCTCAGGGCCTGAAGGATCAAGAAGACAAGAGGGAGTGTTTAGATGGATGAATACAGGGGCCATCCTAGGTGAGTTAGCCTCAGTCCTGGAGGTAGCTGAGTTCCCACATACTCTCTGATGGATGGCACCCAATTCCTCTGATGATACACTCATGGCGACAGTGGTGAGGCCAGTGTGCCTGGTAGTAGGACTGAGATTACAAACTGCCTGTCACTCCATGGTCCTGCCTAAGGACTTTGTCTCTGGTTGCCATTGCATCTTTTTTTGTTTTTTTAAGTTACGCGGGCCTCTCACTGTTGTAGCCTCTCCCGTTGCGGAGCACAGGCTCCGGACGCGCAGGCTCAGCAGCCATGGCTCACGGGCCTAGCCGCTCCGCGGCACGTGGGATCTTCCCAGACCGGGGCACGAACCCATGTCCCCTGCATTGGCAGGTGGACTCTCAACCACTGTGCCACCAGGGAAGCCCAACCATTGCATCTTTTAAACCAGGGGGTTCTGCCCATTCCCTGAGAACTTAGCAGCCATGTAAAATGAACCTTGCCCAGGTTGTTAGTGAATGTGACAGAAACTATTAGTTGTCCCCCAATATTCATTCTCCTTTTCTCCCATAGTAATAAACCTCTGATTTTTAGCCAGTCATATGAGTCTCTGGAATAAAAACTACACTTCCCAGCTTCCCTTGCAGCTTTGTGACCATGTGACTAAGTTTTGACCAATGGGAAATAAGCAGAAACTTCTGGGAAATTTATGCTTTGGGGAACCTTCTGCTTCAAGGAACCTTCTTTTCCTTTCCCCTCCTCTTCCCCCAGCTCTCTACTATTGAACATTTAGTATGAACCAGGCACTCTTCTAAGCATTTTGCATATATCGACTCCTTTGTTTCTCACAGCCCTATCATGTGAGCTCTTTCTCCATCATCTGGCCACATGCAGAGGATTCTGAGGCTTTAGGGAATGGCAGGACCACAAGATGGAAGGAACCCGTGTCCCTGACTCCTTGAATACATTTCTTAAATAGGTTTATTTAACAAATACTTACTAGAGCCTACAATACACTGGACCCACATGGAGGAAAGATGCCTGCAAATCAGGAACACTTAGACTGGAGCATTAAATAACCAGGGGAAACAGCTTTTATTGTGTTAAGACATTAATACTGGGGGGCACTTTCCTGTCACTGCAGCTAGAATTGACCCTAAGTTAGTCCTCAAGACCGTTGTGGACCAGATTGGCCATACTAACCCTAAACAGCCCACAACGTTTCTTCTGCATGAGAAAGAAACAAACCCCACTTTGTGCACTTTCTGTGATTTCTGTAACTTCCATAATTCCTATTTGTTAATTGGAATTTTCTGCTAAACACATGTGACTCTAATCTTATAACAGAGCATGACGATTGCCTGGTCCTCTAGATGCCTTCCTACCTTTGCTTTTTGCCCCTGTTTTATTTCAGTGTGTATCTGCCTTTGACCCTTGGGGTTTCTGACAATTTTAGTTTTGCCAGCTTTGACCCTCAGAGCCTCCAAAATGCCCCTCACTCCAAGGATGTACTTTGATGCCTCCAGCCCAGGTTATTTCGGGTATCCAGTCCTTCTGCCTAGAAAGGCTGGGTACCTTGACTTGCAAAAATCCACACTAACCTGACAGATGATTCAGCAAGAGGGTGATGACTTACATTCAGCATCTATGACAGCAGCCTTTCCTCTTGTGATCTTCTCAGTAGAAAATTAAAAACCTCGATCTCTGCAATTTCTTAGAACTCCACCTGGCCCATTTGAACTAAAAAACAAATGAACTAATCTCAGAATGACTCTTTCATGGAGTCTTCAACACTCCATATGGTTAAAAGGTGGTCTTTCTAGTGTACTATGAGTGGAACAATTGGTATGAAGCAGGGTATTCCTTACATCCAGGCCTTAAAAATCTCACTTTTTCTTTAGTTTCTTGGGAGTGTGGAAAGGACCTTGGAGCTAGCAGCTTCGACTGAGCTCTTCAGTGGTGTTACAACCCCCAGTTAGCACTAATGCCACAGAAACAACTGTTAACCATCTAACAGATTCTGGACGGTTGCCATGATTAGACCTCAATTCTTGGGAAATCTTGCCTGGCCCATATGTGGAAATAAATGCTCATAACTCTAGAAATCACCCAGGAACAGGACATCATGGAAATCTGGAAGGGTTAAGGGTGTCCCTTCATCCTCTAAATCAGCCAATAGTTGGAGAGTTGGGAAAAAAAACAAGCTGCAAATCAAACAGATCTGAGTTCGAATCTCAGATCTGCCATCTACTAGCTTTGTGAGTTTTTCCAAATTGTATTATTCCCCCAATGCTCAGTTTTCCCTATCTTATGAGGACTAGATGTATTGAATGTAAAGCCTCTGTAAATGTAATTATTTTTGAAAGTGATGGAAGTGCTCTTGCCTTGCAGAGCTCTGTCTTGATGCTGGGGGTTCTTCATTTTCCTTCATTCTCGTTCCCCCTCTGAAACTATGGGCCTCAGAATCCCAGCCCTGCCACTTAACAAAGGATGTAACTTGTCCACATAATTGAACCTCTTTGCACAGTTTCCTCATCTTTAAAATGGGGATAGTAACAGTCCCAACTCCATAGCACTGTTGTGAGGACTGAATTAGTTAAAGTAAGTGAAGCACATAGAGCAGAGCTGAACACATGAGAGTACCAGGTAAGTTATCAGTCTCATGGGGGGGATTACTTGCCAGCTCATCGTATCTCCCCTTTTGGACTGAAAGCTCCTTGTGGCTTGAAACCTTCTCTCTTTACCTGCTTCAAACTCCCGTTGGCTGTTAAACTTTATCTGTGGGATGCTCAGCCCCTTCCCAAGGACTCACTGGCTGGGAAAGGGTAAGATGTGACCAGTGCCCAGGCTAGTGAACCTTTGGCCACAAACTCAGCCCCTGAGCCTCAGGTCCCATCTCTAAAGTGGACGGAGCCCTGTGGCATTGGTCCAGTTCATTACCAGAAAGAAATCTTACTGCGAGAGTCTAGAGGGGGTGCAGGATCTATTTTTTAAATGGTTTTTTTTTTTTTTTTGAGTTTGCTATTAGTCCAGAGTTTGCCTCAGATGTGTGTCCATGGGTCCATCCTCTCTGGTCACGCTCCCTCATTTTCCTCCTGCAACATCCTCTCCCCACCCCTTCTCCGTTAACCCTGACACCGCACTATCCCTCTCCCACAAAAACTTCCCAGCTCGAGGCCGGTCAGATCCATCAGGTTTTCCTCCTACAGAAACTGGAGGGAGGTGGCTTCAGACACCTGAGGGTGGAAACCCACCCAGACACAAACCTTTCTTATTTTAGCTTCAGTGTGAGTATGTAACACAGGTCTCCAGCTCGTCTTCTATCCTATCTCCCAGGAAAAGGGTGCTGGGAGGAAACCATCCTGCCTGGAGTGTGAATAATGCTGCTGTCAGGGCTTCCCTGGTGGCGCAGTGGTTGAGAGTCCGCCTGCCGATGCAGGGGACACGGGTTCGTGCCCCGGTCCGGGAAGATCCCACGTGCCGTGGAGCGGCTGGGCACGTGAGCCATGGCCGCTGTGCCTGCGTGTCCGGAGCCTGTGCTCCGCAACGGGAGAGGCCACAACAGTGAGAGACCCGCGTACCGCAAAAAAAAAAAAAAAAATAATAATAATAATAATAATGCTGTCAGAGTATCAGGTAATCTACATGACATGCAACCACATGACGTAAGGCACTCATCGCTGCGCCCAGAGCCTGGCTGGCACTCTGTGAATGTTCGGTCTCATCCTTGCTCCAGACCCCTACCCAGCTGACTCTGGGGGAAGACCACTCTGGTGTCTGGCTCACAGACCACAAACAGGTGCTCCTCTCCATCCCCCAGAGTGGTAGGATGCCCACCACTGGCTGCCCCAAGGAGTGTGAGCAAGACCAGGCATGGCTGTCCCAGAGGAAGTGCCCAGTGTTGAACCAGAAGGCTGGAGAGGGGTGATGAGTTCCTTCTGCCCTGCTTGGGGTTTCCTCTGTGCAGGTGGGGCCATCTCAGGGGTCTGCATCCACCACCACCTAGTTTCCCACCTCTCACAGCATCAGGAGCTGGAATTTCCCTCCTCATTTCCTAGTGTGAGGACCCACCAGCCAGTCCTGCGTCAGGACCCTGGACATTTAGGTGGGTTTTCCCATTATGTGCATTCTGCTTTCAAAGAAGGAAACATGGCCAGGTCTCCACAGTGTTTTTTCAACATGACGGTTAAACATATTCTTTCTCACAATCTCAGATACACACCTGGAGCCACATCATCTCAGGTTTGGTCACTTCGAGAACTACTTGATAAGTAATTATAAGTCAACACCCCGACGTAACCGATAGCTAACCAGCCATCAGATGTCACTGAGGAGACCTGATTTATCCTTTTCATTTGCACTGGGAGAACAAAGGAACAAGGAGTTAGGAAAAACCGCCAGAAACAGCCACGACACATCTCATTAAATAAAACTGTGACAGGCCTTGATTACAAGGGCTGCCAGCCTCCCTGAACAGGCCCACACCCGGACTTGCATTAACCCCGGGCGGCTGAAAGCAGCTTGTCCAGCCGAGGTGCTGGGGATTTTGTCAGCACCGCCGCCGTAATTAACAAGGCAGGGCCACCTACCCTGAACCTTTCTCTCTGACTTCATTCTTCAGCAGTGCTAGAGTGTAAATCAACTTGTTTACCAAGATCAGAATGGGGGTGGTAATGAAGTCTTATTTGTGTCACCACAATGACAAGTCTTTGTGCACAGTGGAACTCAGGAGAGCGGAGAAAATAACCAGAGAAATTGTGTTTCTGTTCTACGGTTGCCATACAGATGTCTTGGACCAAAGTCACTGCAGTCAGTATTCTCTTTTTCTTTTGATTGTGTCTCCGTAGTAGAGGAAAACCTTGTTACTGTGTCTAATGTGGTAAACAAAATTATACCGTGTGCAGCAAGAAGAGAAGTGAGACAAGAAGCACTGATGAATGTCCCAACGGGTGTGACCTTAGTGGCCAGTGTGTGGTTTTTTATGACATGAAGGCATGAATACAAGGAGCCTAATTATTGCTTTCAATTGACAAAGTGTGGTGAATTGGAGAATGTTGCAGGGCAACTCTGGCTGTGTCTCAAAGCAGCTTCAGAAGTAAATATAGAAATTCTTGTGTATACGGAGTTACATAAAAAATCATTTAAAAAAGCAAGGCCAGTTTTTCATACCTTATTGAGTGGATCTGGTAGATGATGAATTTTGTTTGCTTTTGTTGCTCTGTAGCAGTGATCCACAAACTCCAGCCCATGGGCCAAGTCTGACCCACTGCTGGTTTTTATAAATAAAGTTTTATTGGGAAAAACTACATTCATTTGTTTATGTGTTGTCTGTGGCTGCTTTCATGATAAAAGAGCAGAGTCGAGTAGTTACAACAGAGACCGTACAGCCCGCAAAGCCTAAAATATTTGTGATTTGGCCCTTTATAGAAAAAGATCACTGACCTTTGTTCTTTTGGAAACTGTTATTTCAGAGAAGGTCCACAGGCTGTTGGCGAGGTGGTGGCCAGATGGAGAGGGGAAAGAAAAAGTCACATATGGGAAGAAAGAAACAGAAAGAGTATATGCAGGGGAAATTGGGGCCCTCGGTTAAGATCTGGGTTCCAATGTGAACAGGGAGAGGAGAAGGTTCTGTGGGTTGTGGTTCCATCTTTTAATAAGCAGTCTATGCAGAGTATAAATCTAAATGCAACAGCTTGGGTACAAAGAGAAGTTACCATGTAGGTTTTTATAGAGGCAGTAAACATTTTATCAAGTTATGAGATCTCTGACTCCCAAATAAATTTCATCAATATCAGAACTACAGTAGAGCCAAACATTTCTTTGGAAGCTCAAAAACGGGAGGGAAGGATCCTAACTTCCTCTTGCCCATTGTTGGGGGGTATTTAAAGCAGTTGCGTTCTCTCATTGTTAGGACTTTGTATGAAGGTCATCACCACATTTGTTGCTGCAAATTGAGAGAAAAGAAACATGGAGCATTTTTCTCATGCTGGAGGGACCTCTTGCCCAATAGGGTTCATTATATTAGGCCAGTGCCTACCTGTTTAATAATTTTGTTTGTATACTCAGAAGCCAAGTGGGTTGTAAGGCAAGTACTGGCCATGGCTTTTACTGGAGATGGGGATCTTTGAATCCCAGCGGTGGAGAGGTGTGGGATCGCTCTGGGTAGACGCTAAGTAATGTGACTATTAATACAGTAAGAACACGTTAGTAGACAGCCCAACGTCTGGGCCTTCTTAGACAAAATATGACTTCTAGTTCAGAAAGTCCTAGTAAAACTATAACTGCTGCTTTCCTTTCTTGTTCTCTTGGTGAGAAAGACAAAGCCCTGTCTGGCAGTAACCACGTGCTCAGCAAGAGCAACACGACAACAGAAATAGTAGCTAACACTTGGGGCACAGAGAGGGTAAGTAACTTGCCCAGGGTCACACAGCTAGAAAGTGGGGGAGCCTGGCAGTCTGGCTCCAAAGTCCATGCTTTAAAAAAATGTTTCAAAGGACTTCAGGTACATAGAATTGGATTAATTATAATCTTTGTATGATACACTCTCTCATGCATAGCCTCTCTTTTACTTATTTAACTAATGAAGTTACAAATCACTGAATACACACACGTATGTATGGTCTTAGTTTGGGCTCCCACGGAAGCAGACCCTGAGGGGATTTGGGTGCAGGTGGTTTATTTGGAAGGTGTGGGGAAATCAGCAGGAGAGTGGGGGAGTGAAGCAGGAAAAGAGGCAGCAGAGAAAGGGTATGTTCTTAAGCAGCAGCACAAAAGGCAGCTGGATCTTACCCTTGGGGGCAAACTGGAAAACACACAGCTCAGAATCGCCCAATGCACCCGAGGGGTACAAGAGTGGGGGCATTTACACCCCAACCCCCGTCAGTTGATAGTTTACAGATGCTGAGGAATGGGGGAAAGGCTTTGAGGACAGAAATGCACATCCTGGTAGTTGGTAGGAATCTGGGGCACATGAAAAAGCAGGGTCCAAAGCAGTGTTTCTCAAACTTTTTTTTTTTTTTTAATTATTACCACTCTAAGGAGACTTTTATTTTTGTTTTTTGTTTTTGAGGTACACGGGCCTCTCACTGTTGTGGCCTCTCCCGTTGCAGAGCACAGGCTCCAGACGGGCAGGCTCAGCGGCCATGGCTCACGGGCCTAGCTGCTCTGCGGCATGAGGGATCTTCCCGGACCCGGTCACGAACCCGTGTCCCCTGCATCGGCAGGCGGACTCTCAACCACTGCGCCACCAGGGAAGCCCTAAGCAGACTTTTAAAGCAATTTTTCCTAATTGCCCCTACCCCATCAAGTTTTAATACTGCAAATATATTATCTGTTTATGTAATGTTGTCCTTTGGAGGGGGGTGTTGCAAACCATTAAAATATGCAAGATTTTTTTTTTGTCCCCTGTGTTAGTCAGTGTTCTCTAAAGAAACAGAACCAACAAGGTGTGTGTGTGTGAGACTTCATTCAAAAGTATATAAATATATATATTTATAAAATAAGGAATTAGCCCCTGTGATTATGGAGGATGACGAGCCCCAAGATCTGCCGTCGACACGCTGGAGGCCCAGGAGACCCAGGATGGCGTAGTTCCAGTCCTAAGGCCAGCAGGCTTGAGACGCAAAGAAAGCTGATGCTCAGTTGAAATCCCAAGGAAGGAGAGAAGTGACTTCTGAACTCAGGATAGTCTGGCAGGAGGGAAAGTCAGCCGTTTTGTTCTATTCAGGCCTTCAGCTGATGGAATAGCGCCCACCCACATTAGGAAGGGCAATCTGCCTTGCTCAGTCTACCAATTCAAATGTTTATCTCACCCAGAAACACCTCACAGACACATTCAGAAAATGCTTGACCAAATGTCTGGAGAGCCAGTGGCCCAGTCAAGTTGAAACAAAACTAACCATCACCTCCACCACCCCTTGCCCTGTACCAATTTCCTCCCAATTGGGGGCGCTATTGCCCACGTTGAAGACACATGGTACAAGTGACCTGGACAAGGTACAGACAGCATCTGGTACGTGTATAACTCAGGCACACACTGTCCTGCTCTGGTCTCTGTCCCTGCTCTTTGGGGTGACCCATCATGGTGCTGGAGTGGTGGGCAAGTCCATGGGAACAGAGAGAGGAGTATGTCACATCACTTCATCATTCTAGGCCAAGGAGTCCCCGGGGAGGAGAGAAAGAGACAGGAGAGGGTAGGACAGATTTGAAGCAAATGATGAAATTTGATAATCCATCACAGCAGAAATGAAGCTCTGGTTTTCATTATTTTCTGGGATTCTTTTGCAGTTTCGATTTCCCCAAAAGGAGCCCCGGCACAAAGCAATTAGGCCCTGCCTTGGTATTTCGCTGCTATTGAAATCAGATCCTAGAGAGGATGTGAACATCCTTCTCAGAGGCTGAGTCCCACCACAATCTCGCACCAATGTCAAGCTAACTCTCATGTTCCCGAGTTGAAAAGCAGTTGAACAGATGGTGGCTGACACCTTTTTCAGGAATCCTGGAAACCCACCAGTCTACCCACTGAGGTATGAAAAAAAAAAAAAAAGGGCGGTGAGGGGGGTATCCAAAAATGTGGTGAAGAGAGAAAATGACTGGAGTGGGATGAGCCCAGGAGAAGACCATGCTGCAAGGGGTGATGGAGGAGGCGCACCCTCCACCAACAGCCAGGAGCTGGGTAGCAGGGCAGGGCACTGGCTTTCTCCAAGGTGGGACGTGAGGCAACCAGGAGGCTGAGAACAACCTGACCAAGCCTGTCCACTGGGGACACTCCTTCCCCTGAACATTCCAAAGACGAGTTAGAGTAAAAGCATTCCAAATTTTTATGATTGCCTTAAAATAACAGAATTTCTCCCAGATTCTAAATGGAACCTTAAGTTGTGAAAACTAGATGGTAGAAAATGTGAAGAGAAGAAAAGGAAAAGCAGTGCAGTGTGACACCTACTTTTTTCTTGAGAGAGCACAGCACACTACAAACTTGTGTCTAGACTTTATCCCTGAAAGGCAAGCAAGGAAAATGTCTGCTGTTTCGTTGATAGGATAAGAAAAAGAAATTTAAGCAAAGACTGTCTTTGGGAGGGGGAGGAAAAGAGCAGCTTTAACATGAAGTAATACCTTGGTAAGGTGTATGTGCCTGTTATTTTACCAAATTATTTCAAATTTTTTTAAAAAGAGGGGCAGTGATTGTTGGACATAATCCAAGACACGATGCCAAATTCTTTCCCCTTTTATTAAACTTGAGATGTAATATCTATGTGACATTTGTCCTGGTAGCGCACTCATCTTTCAGCCTCAGTGACAGCTTTGTGGCTGACCACATAAAACTTACTAGAAATTAAACTAACCTAGCAGAGTTGCTTTGATTTTTCAGTTCCTACACCTTTAAGGCATTATAGAAACCCTCATAGGAATGGGAGAGAATCCTAGAATATCAATCCATGATGTATCATTGTTTGAGGACTAGAGTGTTAAAGAACATCAAGCCAGGGCGTCCCTGGTGGCGCAGTGGTTGAGAGTCCGCCTGCCGATGCAGGGGACACGGGTTCGTGCCCCGGTCCAGGAAGATCCCACACGCCGCGGAGTGGCTGGACCCGTGAGCCATGGCCACTGAGCCTGCGCGTCCGGAGCCTGTGCTCTGCAACGGGAGAGACCACAACAAGTGAGAGGCCCGCGTACCGAAAAAAAAAAAAAAAAAAAAAGAACATCAAGCCAGATCACTCCCTTCACTTTACAGAAGTAGAAGCTGCATCTGGATGGGTTGAGCAATTTACTGAAGGTTACCAGCAGGTCAGCAACAAACAGGTGGGGAGAACCCAGATTTCTTGCCTCAGGGCAAGCCTACTTACTCCTCCTAACACAAAATGAGGGAACTACACATAGGTTCACTGAAAAGCCCACTAAATGGGAACCTAAGACCACTGCTTGACATGTTAGAAACTGTGAGGTGGGAAATTTACTCGTCACCACAAGAAGGGGAAATAGCTTGACAGTGGCAGCACAGAGGTTAGCTTTCCATCTGACTAGTAAAAAACTGTCCAGTGGAGTCATCAGAAGGATACTGGGAAATCCCCATGCCAAAACCTTCAAAAAACACACCTGTTTTCAGATGCCTGAAGATCAAGAATAAACATTTTCTTTCATTTCACAACTTAAAAAGGGGCTTTCTATGCAAATGGAGGTGACATGTTCGTCCCCAGTAAAGTCAAATTGTAGCATTGCAGGCACACTGGAAAGCAAGGTTAAATGTGCTGGCCTAGAGCTCCTGTAGCAAAGGAAAGAGCTGGAGTTGGGAAGACCAAACATCAGTGAAAACAGACCAGTTCTTGGAGCAGGTTTTGATAGAGCCATAGGACCCCTGGGTTTGCAGAACCCAAATCCAAAAAGGGATACACAAGATGATCTTTTGGGACCATAGAAAGGAAATATTAGACTTTTTGCTTTTTATTTTTTATGTAAAAATGGAGGAAGAAATTACCTTTAATGAGTATCTAATATGTGGATAACATTACTCCTCTCTTTTGGTCAAACATCCCCAGTGTGTAAGGTACCAGGAATCCTGAGGGATAAGAGGAAGTCTCATCCTAATACATTGCAGTCTAAGTACCAGATTAAGTGGCTTATATGATAGTATCTAGTTTTACATAAACTAGCTCTAACAAAATGGACAAGTGGAATCTTTGGATGTGTTAATGATGAGCTATTTGGACTAATGCTCCTACTTTCATTTTCACATCTAAAAATGCTAGTTAAAATAGATTTTTAAAAATCTTCTTAAAATATCAAGGAATTGGCAGCATAGTTAGGAATTACAAGGTAATTGAAAATTGATGGAAAACTGAAACCCTGAAAACCCTTTTTCTTAAGGAATTCACTGATCTAGGCACATTAAGCATTAGATTTTACAACCTCTTAGGGCAAGATGTACAGAAATCAAGCCATAATAAACCTCCTCCAAATAAACTGGGACTCCAAAAGGATACTCTCTCAAGTTATGGGTGATCTGGAAGTGACCCAACTCTTGCATGGATTTGCAGTTCAAAGTAACATCATTTGGGAGGATCAAAACGCTGCTGTGAATTTCATTTGAAAGAATCTCAGACTGTAGTGCTTTGAGGTGTACGCAGCAGAAACAAATGCAAATCCTCCTGTAAAAAATGCTCCTTCCTTCTAGATTTCTAGTTATTCCTACAAATAATTTTTAATGACAAAAAGCAGCACATAACTAAGAATAATCAAGTACATAAGAAAATAAGTGCTGTGAATGAGAACAATAAGAAACAACATAAAATAGAAACATCTCAAGACTATATGTATTGGAACTGAAAGTATGCTTCTGTGTTTAAAGACAATCTACAGAAACTAGCACAACATTGTGAAGCAAGTATAGCCCAGTTAAAAAAAAAGATTAAGGACAATCTAAAATATATATACAGGGAATGAGAAACTGTAAAAGTGACATAGAGGACTTGGGAGAAAAACCAAATAAGATTTCTACAGATAAAAAGTTCAAGAATTGAAATGAAGAACTCAGTGGATGCACACAAAAACAGACTAGACATAGCCGGGAAAGAATCTAATGAAATGGATGATGTATTAGAGGACAATTTCCAGGATGCAGTACAAAAAGGCAAAAAGATGAATACAGAATAGAGGTTACAAGATATGGAAGATAACATGAGAAGGTCTCACAGCCATTTCAGCAGAGTCCTTGAAGGGGAGAACAGAGAGAATGATCTGAGGAAGTATTTGAAGAGATAATGGCTGAGAATTCAACACTGAATCACTCCATAATGAATTCAGTTTTAAGTAGCATAAATAAAAAGAGATGCAAATGTAGATATATCACAATGAAACAGCAACACATGAAAAATAAGTAGAAAATTATAAAAAGAGCCAGAGTAAAAAGATATACTGCCTTGGAAAGAGTGACAGACTTATAGCTAACTTATCAGTTCTAACAATGGAAGTCATGAGGCAGTTGAATATCTTCAACAGGATGAACAAAAATGGCTACCAGTCTAGGATTCCATACTCAGAGACAATATCTTTCAAGGGCAAAATAAACATACTTTCAGAAACAAACAAACACAGTGACTTTACCACCAGTAGATTCTCATTAAAAGAAATTCTAAAGGCAGAAAGAAATTGATCCCAGAATGAAGAGGAAGAAGGAATGAAGAGCCAAGAAAGTTAGAAAATATGTGGTTAGTTCTAAGCAAACATTGACTGTATAAAATAATAATAGTGTCTTGTGAAGTTTAAAAAAGAGACAGAGATTAAGGGGAAATTGTAGTGGTGGTAGCTGTTTACTTGCTCTGAATCTCTACATAACATCGGACAATGTTTATAACAGAACTGGTGACAAGATATCCCCAAAACCCTAAAATAGAAGTGGGTGTGGAAAAACCACCAATAATTCCAAGATCTTCATGGTATTGGAGTGTGTGTGGGAAGAAGAAAAAGGAAGCAACAGAGTAGCATTTGAAATACCTAAGAAGAGCAGAATCCCAACTGGAATGTACAGAAAACCTTGGAAAGCCAACTGAGAACAGCATTTGAAACTGAGAGGGGCCAGTACTAGGTGAGTATGAGGCTCATGAACTCTAAAAACTGTCTCTCTAGGGCTTCCTTCCAGACCCAACACTGGAGGGAAAGTACTGCAAAGTCAAATTAAAATTAAGCCACATAGAGGCAATACAGATGAAGAAAACAGAAAGCCCAGACCAAAATAAGAGAGGGGACCAGAGACAGGAAATCTCAGAAAGTAAGCCATCTGATTTTTCACATCACACAGAAACAACGAAAGAGGGAGCTTTATGATGTTAGAAAAAATTCCTGAACCCCACGTCTTAGCTTGGACTAATATAAGAAAAGAATAGAAGTTTATTTCTCACAGTTCTGGAGGCTGGAAGACTGAGGTCAGAGTGCCAGCATGTTTGAGTTCTGCTCAGAGCCCTCCTCCAGGCTTCAGACTGCTTGATGTATCTTCAGGTGGTGGAAGGGTGAGAGAGATTTCTGAGGTCTCTATAAGAGCACTAATCCCATTCATGGGGGCTGAGCCCTTATGACCTAATTATCTACCACAGACCACACCTCCTGATACTATCACACTGGGGTTTAGAACTTCAACATATAAATTTGAGGGGCAAAAATATGCAGTATGTTACACCCTGCTTTATTCTCAAAGTCAGGAAAATGAATTTCACCTAAAAATTAACAGTTAGAAAAAACAATATGATCATATTTGACAAAGTTAGAATTTTTAAAAAAAGGAACAAAGACATTAAAAACATAAAAAGCCATGCCCACAAAATAGATAAAAATGTAATTTCCTATTTCACATGAAGCTAAAAAAAATTAAGAAAATGATAAAAAGTCATGAAAATACATCAGAATGATAAAAACTTAGACATGAAGTGACAGAAATAGGTAAGAAATAATTAGAAATAAAAGGCGAAAAATCATTTCAGAAATGAGGACTAAACTAGAAGGAACACAAGGAAAAATAAACAAGTAATGCCTTAAGACAAACATAAGGTGAAAAAAAGTTTTTAAATAAAAAAGAAACAAAGAAAGGGATAAAAAAATTGGGGAGAAAGTGACAAATGTTAAATATAACAAAGAAGACTAAACATATGGATAATAGAAGATCTGAAGAAGCAAGCCATATAAGGGAACAAAACAAATATTAAAGACTATAATCCAAGAAAACTTGTCTAAAATTAGAAAAAAAAATGAAAAATTACATGTCAAAAGAGGATACCATGTACCTATGAATATCAACCAAATGTTACTTTCACCTAGAGACATTCTACTGTAATTACTGGACTTTAAAGAAAAGATTAGAAAATTATTTTGAGCATCAGTAAAGAGAGAATGGAATTTTTAAGAAAAGAATACTAGATTACCATCAGACTTTTTGACAGCAGCACATCATGCCAGAAAAATGACATGTGTTTGTGAAAACACCCAGGATTTGATATCCAGCAAAACTGAATTTCAAATATAAAAACAGTTATCAATGTGCAAGATCTCAGTGAATACCGTTCCCATGAGAATTTTATGAGAAATTTACTAAAGAATAAGCTTCAGACAACCAAAATAACCCTTATGGATGTGAGGGCAGATGGTGAGGATTAAATTTATAGTAACCTGTAGAACTAAGACTGAGTGATGGCTTAGAGGGGGTGAGTATAGGCTGTAATGTCATGGGCTCTGACAATATGTACTACAACTACTAAAAAATGGAGATAAGATGGAAAGGGCATATGCAAAAGGATTTATTTTAATGTTTTAAATAATCATATTAGTAATTTATTAGTATTTTTATTTCAAGTCTATTGTTAGTATAATTAGGATAAGACAAATGACCAATTATGGGAAATTATAAATATATCATCTTTCATATTCTTGAGAATCAGGATTCATGGGGTAGAAGAGAGGAGCTAAGGGTGTAATAGAGAAGTTACATAAAATCTTGTTTTGAATTAGATTAGAAGTATCAATATTGATTCATGTGATATTTTATCTTTAAATATATATTTGTACATTTGTGTACAGGACATGAAAAGAATGATATAAATCAGATTTAGAAAACCTCAGAAGTGTGTGTGTGTGTGTTTAGCTCCACTGAAAAGAAAACGGTGACCAACCTAGAGCAACGAGTATTCCCAGTGCTGAGATTGTGGTCTTAAAGTTCTATTTCTTACTAAAAGGAAGCAGGACTTCTTGAAGAAATGCCTGAATCCAGGTCTGGTGCAGAAAATTCGCAAGGTGAACCTGGAACATCTTGTCATATCAGGTCATAATGAAGCTTTTAAAGACTCCGAGTCTCATGTCAAAAGGACTCAGGAACCAACCTGAAGAGGCTCCCACTGGGACAATTTGAGCTGTAGTAAAAATAATGTTTAAATTCATGAGTTCATAATAATATTGAGGGGGAAAAAAAAGAATTGGTCTCCCTCAGATGATGATTGGAAACTAATTTATAATCTTGAAAACTGCTGAATAAAGATTCCAGGATTTTCCTATCTTTCCCATATGAACTGTACCTCAGGGTAACAAGATAGTAGATGGAGAAGTGTCTTCTTATAATAGTATTACAACTAATAAAAAACAAGAAAAAAAAAGATAGGATATCACCATTTTGCAACCCCCAACAAATTAATAGGTTTAGCATTAAACATCAATGATTGCTAACATCAAGAAGGGTGACAGCTGGACACTATGTACCTCTATAGTCTTGCCAAACTCTAACTAGAGTCTTGCAAAAGGGGTCAAACCCAAATCTGATCCAACCACTTGATTTTCAGAGAAGGGGCAGAGAAAGATGTTGAACCATGAGGATGTGATTTAAAAAAAAAAACTCCTGTGGGAAGCTAAACTACTCATCACACAGCCCAGGTTCTTCAAGGCATGAACTGTAAGGAAAAGAAAAAGATGGAAAAGAACTTTTAGATTGAAAAAAAAATCCAAAAAACTTAATGGGCAATGCAATGCTCTAGTGTCTAGGGATGCATATTTGGGTGATAAAACTACTTTTAAAAGAAATGCAAGAAAATTGTAAGTACAGAAATGAAGGTAGTGACCATGTAAGTGGTGAGGAGAGTGTTTTAATTGGGAAGAAGCATACAAAGGTGCTTCTGGGTGGCCAGCAAAATTTTACTTCTGACCTGAATGGTCTTTTTCTTAAAATGTTCATTAAGCTATACATTTGATTCATGTGGCTTTCTGTCTCCCAAGTTTTATTTTACAGTAAGAAGATTATTTAAAAATAGATTGAATACATGATAATAATGTTACATAAGGTTGGGAGAAGGGAAGTGGAGATAAAGTGGTCTAAGGTCCTTGTATTGTCTGGGAAGAGGGTAAAGGTGGTGATTATCTTTACACTTAAGTATACATATTGTAATTCTTAGAGTAACAGATAAAATAATAGAAATAGAATGTAGAACTTTGAATGTAGTGGGAGGAAAAAATGGAATGATGAAATTAATCCAGAGATTGGTTCAAGATGGCGGAGTAGAAAGATGTGCGCTCACTGCCTTTTGTGAGAGCACCAGAATCACAACTAACTGCTGAATAATCATTGACAGAAAGACACTGGAACTCACCAAAAAATATATCCCATATACAAAGACAAAGGAGAAGCCGTGATGAGATGGTAGGAGAGGCACAATCACACGAAAATCAAATCCCATAACTGCTGGGTGGGTGACTCAGAAACTGGAGAACAATTATACCACAGAAGTACACCCACTGGAGTGAAGGTTCTGAGCCCCACATCAGGCTTCCCAATCTGGGGGTTCGGCAACAGGAGGAGGAATTCCCAGAGAATCAGACTTTGAAGGTTAGCAGGATTTGATTGCAGGACTTCGACAGGACTGGGGGAAACAGAGACTCCACTCTGTAGTGTGCACATCAGGACCCAGAGGGAAGGAGTAGTGACCCCACAGGAGACTGAACCAGACCTACCTCCTAGTGTTGGAGGGTCTCCTGCAGAGGCAGGGGGTGGCTGTGGCTCACTGCGGGGACAAAGATACTGGCAGCAGAAGTTCTGGGAAGTACTCCTTGGCATGAGCCCTCTGGGAGCCCGCCATTAGCCCCAACAAAGAGCCTGTAGCCTCCAGTGCTGGGTCACCTCAGGCCAAACAACCTCACCCAGCCTCACCCATAAGCAGACAAGCAGATTAAAGTTTTAATGAGCTCTTCCCACCGGAGCAACACCCAGCTCTACCCACCACCAGTCCCTTCCATCAGGAAGTTTGCACAAGCCTCTTAGATAGCCTCATCCACCAGACAGCAGACAGCAGAAGCAAGAAGAACTACAATCCTGCAGCCTGTGGAACAAAAACCACATTCACAGATACACAAAATGAAAAGGCAGAGGACTATGTACCAGATGAAGGAATAAGATAAAACCCCAGAAAAACAACTAAATGAAGTGGAGATAGGCAACATTCCAGAAAAAGAATTCAGAATAATGATAGTGAAGATGATCCAGGACCTCAGAAAAGAATGGAAGAAAAGACTGAGAAGATGCAATAAATGTTTAACAAAGACCTAGAAGAATTAAAGAAGAAACACATAGAAGAATTAAAGAACAAACAAACAGAGATGAATAATACAATAACTAAAATGAAAAATACACTAGAAGGAATCAATAGCAGAATAACTGAGGCAGAAAAACGGATAAGTGACCTGGAAGACAGATCGGTGGAATTCACTGCCACGGAACAGAATAAAGAAAAAAAAATGAAAAGAAATTAAGACAGCCTAAGGGACCTCTGGGACAACATTAAATGCACCAACATTCGCATTATAGGGGTCCCAGAAGGAGAAGAGAGAGAGAAAGGATCCAAGAAAATATTTGAAGAGGTTATAGTTGAAAACTTCCCTAACATGGGAGAGGAAATAGCCACCCAAGTCCAGGAAGCTCAGAGAGTCCCAGGCAGGATAAACCCAAGGAGAAACACGCCAAGATATATAGTAATCAAAATGACAAAAATTAAAGACAAAAGTTATTAAAAGCAACAAGGGAAAAATGACAAATAACATACAAGGGAACTCCCATAAGGTTAACAGCTGATTTCTCAGCAGAAACTCTACAAGCCAGAAGGGAGTGGCATGATATACTTAAAGTATAGATGCAAAAGTCCTCAGCAAAATAGTAGCAAATATAATCCAACAACACATTAAAAGGATCATACACCACGATCAAGTGGGATTTACCACAGGGATGAAAGGATTCTTCAATATACGCAAATCAATCAATGTGATACACCATATTAACAAATTGTAGAATAAAAACCATATGACCGGAACTTCCCTGGTGGTCCAGTGGTAAAGAATCCGCCTTCCAATGCAGGGGACGTGGGTTCGATCCCTGGTCAGGGAACTAGGATTCCACATGCTGCAAGGCAACTAAGCCCACGCACCACAACTACTCAGCTCACGCGCCTCAACTAGAGAGTCCACGTGCTGCAACTAAGACCTGACGCAGACAAAAATAAATTAAATAAATAAATAAATTAATTAATTAAAAAAAAAACCATATGACCATCTCAATACATGCAGAAAAGCTTCTGACAAAATTCAATATCCATTTATGATAAAAACCCTCCAGAAAGTGGGCATAGAGGGAGACTACTTCAACATAATAACAGCCATATATGACAAACCCACAGCAAACATCTTTCTCAATGGTGAAAAACTGAAAGCATTTCCTCTAAGATCAGAAACAAGACAAGGATATCCACTGTCGCCACCATTATTCAACATAGTTTTGGAAGTCCTAGCCACAGCAATCAGAGAAGAAAAAGAAATAAAAGGAATACAAATTGGAAAAGAAGAAGTAAAACTGTCACTGTTTGCAGATGACATGATACTATACATAGATAACCATAAAGATGCCACCAGAAAACTACTAGAGCTAATCAATGAATTTGGTAAAGTTGCAGGATACAAAATTAATGCACAGAAATCTCTTGCATTCCTATACACTAACAACAAAAGATCAGAAAGAAATTATGGAAACAATCCTATTCACCATTGCAACAAAAAAGAATAAAATACTTAGGGTTAAACATACCTTATGAGGTAAAAGACCTGTACTCAGAAAACTATAAGACATTGATGAAAGAAATCAAAGATGAGACAGATGGAGAGATATACCATGTTCTTGGACTGGAAGAATCAAGATTGTGAAAATGACTATACTACCCAAAGCTATCTACAGATTCAATGCAATCCCTATCAAATTACCAATGGCATTTTTTAAAACACTTTAAAAAATATTTATTTTTAATTTATTTTTGGCTGTGTTGGGTCTTTGTTGCTGTGCGTGGGCTTTCTCTAGTTGTGATGAGTTGGGGCTACTCTTCGTTGCGGTGTGCAGGCTTCTCATTGTGGTGGCTTCTCTTGTTCCAGAGCATGGGCTCTAGGCGTGCAGGCTTCAGGAGTTGTGGCATGCAGGCTCAGTAGTTGTGGCGCACAGGCTTAGTTGCTCCACAGCATGTGGGATCTTCCAGGACCAGGGCTCGAACCCGTGTCCCCTGCATTGGCAGGCAGATGCTTAACCACTGCACCACCAGGGGAGTCCCTCCAATGGCATTTTTTACAGAACTAGAACCAAAAAAATCTTAAAATGTGTATGGAGACACAAAAGACCCCAAATAGCCAAAGCAATCTTGAGGGAAATAAACGGAGCTGGAGGAATCAGACTCCCTGACTACAGACTATACTACAAACTTTCAGTAATCAAGACAACATGATACTGGCACAAAAACAGAAATATAGATCAATGGAACAGGATAGAAAGCCCAGAGATAAACCCATGCACCTATGGTCAACTAATCTATGACAAAAGAGGCAAGGATATACAATGGAGAAAAGACAGTCCCTTCAATAAGTGGTGCTGGGAAAACTGGACAGCTACATGTAAAAGAATGAAATTAGAATACTCCCTAACACCATCCACAAAAATAAACTCAAAATGGATTAAGACTTAAATGTAAGACTGGACACTATAAAACTCTTAGAGGAAAATGTAGGAAGAATACTCTTTGACATAAATCACAGCAAGGTCTTTTTTGACCCACCTCCTACAGTAATGGAAATAAAAACAAAAATAAATAAATGGCACCTAATGAAACAAAAACTTTTCCACAGCAAAGGAAACTATAGACAAGATGAAAAGAAAACCCTCAGAATGGGAGAAAATATTTGCAAACGAATCAATGGGAAAATGATTAATCTCCAAAATATATAAACAGCTCATGCAGCTCAAACAACCCCATCCAAATGTCTATTTAGGTCTTGGGCAGAAGACCTAAATAGACATTTCTCCAAAGAAGACATACAGATGAAGAGGCACATGAAAAGCTGCTCAACATCACTAATTATTAGAGAAATGCAAATCAAAACTACAATGAGGTATCACCTCACACCAGTTAGAATGGGCATCATCAGAAAATCTACAAACAACAAATGCTGGAGAGGATGTGGAGAAAAGGGAACCCTCTTGCACTGTTAGTGGGAATGTAAATTGATACAGTCACTATGGAGAACAGTATGGAAGTTCCTTAAAAACTAAAAATAGAATTACCATATGACCCAGCAATCCCACTACTGGGCATATACCCAGAGAAAACCATAATTCAAAAAGACACATGCACCCCAATGTTCATTGCAGCACTATTTACAATAGCCAGGTCATGGAAGCAACCTAAATGCCCATCGACAGATGAATGGATAAAGAAGATGTGGTGCATATATACAATGGAATATTACTCAGCCATAAAAAGGAATGAAATAGGGTCATTTGTAGAGATGTGGATGGACCTAGAGACTGTCATACAGAGTGAAGTAAGTCAGAAAGAGAAAAACAAATATTGTATATTAACGCATATATGTGGAATCTAGAACAATGGTACAGATGAATTGGTTTGCAAGGCAGAAATAGAGGCACAGATGTAGAGAACAAACATATGGACACCAAGGGGGGAAAGCGGGGTGGGGTGGTTGTGGGATGAATTGGGAGATTGGGATTGACATATATACACTAATATGTATAAAATAGATAACTAATAGATAACTAATAGATAACTAAAATAGATAACTAATAAGAACCTGCTGTATAAAATATAAAATAAAATAAAATTCAAAAAAAATTAATCTAAAAGAAGGCAGGAAAGGAGAGGAAAGGAGGCATGCAATAGATGTGTTATCTGTGTCCCCTCAAAAGATATGTTGAAGTCCTAACTCCTGCTACCTGTGAATATGACGTTATTTGGAAATAAGGTCTTTGCAGATATAATTAAGATGAGGTAATGCTGAAGTGGCATGGGTCCTAATCCAAGATGACTGGTGTCTTATAAGAGGAAAAAAGACCCAGACACAGAGATAACAAGGCTGTGTGACAACAGAGGCAGAGACTGGAATGATGCAGCCACAAGCCAAGAAATGCCAAGGCTCAACAGCTGCCACCAGAAGTTAGGAAGAGTCAAGGAAGGATTCTTCCTGAAAGCTCAGAGAGAGTGTGGTCCTGGCCAACACCTTGATCTTGGACTTCTGGCCTCTAGAAATGTGAAACAATACATTTCTATTGTTTTAAGTCAACCAGTTTGTGATACTTTGATATGTAGTGTGATGGTTAATTTTATATGTCAACTTGACTGGGCCATGGGATGACCAGATATTTGATCAAACATTATTCTGAGTGTTTCTGTGAGGGTGATTCTGGGTGAGATTTACATTTGAATAAGTAGATTAAGTAGAGCAGATTGCCCTCTCCAATGTGGGTGGGACTCGTCCAATCCGCTGAAGGTCTGAATAGAATAAAGAGCTGGGTAAGAAAATTCTTTCTCTTTGCCTGTCTTTGAGCTGGGACATTGGTCTTCTCCTGCTTTTGGACTTGGACTCAGACTGAAACTTATACCATCAGCTCTCCTGGGTCTCCAAGCCTCTGACTGAAGATCTTAGACTCTCAGTCTCCATAACTGCATGAGCCAATTCATTATAGTAAATATAAATACAAACATATTCTTTTGGTTCTTTTTCTGTGGAGAACCCAGACTAATGCTGACAGCCCTAGGAAACTAATACAAGAGAGAACTATTAGAAATCACAAAATAAGTTGCTAAATTTAACACAAATACATCATAAAATATAAATGGTTCAATGGTTCAGTTAACTGAAAAAGATAGACTGATTTTTTCCCATATTTCAACTTATTCTTTTTTTAAGAAAAACATTGAAAACAAAAGTTCACAAAAATTGAAATTGAAAGGTTGGAGCAATGACAAAAAAAAGCTGATGTGGCCATATTAATAGCGATAATATATGCTTTAAGGCCATGAGTCTTAGCAGAGATAAGATGATCACTTCACAGTGATAACAGACTAAATACATCAGAAAGATACAATAATTTAAAATGTATATGAGCCTAGTATTACATCCTCAAAATATGAAGAGTAAAAATTGACACATTTTATAGAGAAAGAGACAAACCCTCAAATCAATGTGGGGAATTTTTAGCAAAATGAATAAGCAGGTTAAAAAGATTCCTGGAATATATTAAAAGGTTATACTATATACTATATTTAGCATATACTATAATAATGCAAGTATGAGCAAATTAAACAAATTTGCAGAACTGATCTCTCTCCTACCCTTAGTATGATCTCTTAGTCATAATGCAAGTTAAAAATAATGATGAGATAATGAGATCAGAAAAGATGTTCAAACAATGTTATAAATTCCAAGAATAGTCTTTTAAACAGGGGTTTATATCCACTGTCCTTCAAGATGAACATCACCCTAAGTGTGCATTGCTCCTGGAGGCACTTGCTAATGGTAAAATAAAGTCACTGTGATTTGTTTGACACTTGAAAACTTACATCCGTTTTTCAGAAAATGGTGCTGGAACAACTGAATATCTACATTATGGGGAGGGGAAAGAACCCTGAGCCCTGCCCCAAAAAATGAATGTCAGACGGATCTTAGACCTAAATGTATAAGCTAGACCTGGAAAGTGTGAAACTATAAAACATAGGAGACTATCCTCGTGACTTAGAAGTAGGATAGATTTCCTAAATAGGACACAGAAGACAATCCATGAAATAAAATCATTAATAAATTGAATTTTATCAAAATTTAAAACTGCCCATCAAAAGGCACCATTAAGGAAATGAAGAGGCAAACTGTAGAGTGAGATAAAATATTTGCAGTACATTCTAACGAAGAACAGATCCAAAATATATGAAGAACACCTGTAAGTCAATAAGAAAAAAAACAACCAATTTTTCTTTCTTTTCCCTTTTTAAAAAAATTTTTATTGGAGTATAGTTGATTTTCAATGTTATGTTAGTTTCTGCTGTACAGCAAAGTGAATCAGTTATACAAATACATATATCCACCCTTTTTTAGATTCTATTCCCATATAGGTTATTCAGAGTATTGAGTAGAGTTCCCTGTGCTATACAGTAAGTTCTTATTAGTTATCTATTTTATGTATAGTAGTGTGTTTATGTCAATCCCAATCTTCCAATTTACCCCACCCCCCCTTTCCCCCTTGTTAACCGTAAGTTTGTTTTCTACATATGTGACTCTATTTCTGTTTTGAGAATAGGTTTATTCATACCACTTTTTTTTAGATTCCATATATAAGCAATATTATATGATATTTGTCTTTCTCTGTCTTACTTCACTCAGTATGACAATCTCTAGGTGCATCCATGTTGCTGCAAATGACATTATTTCATTCTTTTTTATGGCTGAGTAATATTCCATTGTTTTATTTTTATATATACACACACACACACACACACACACACACACACACACACACACACACACCACATCTTCTTTATCTATTCCTCCATCTATGGATTTTTAGGTTGCTTCCATGTCCTGGCTATTGTAAATAGTACTGCAATGAACATTGGGGTACATGTATCTTTTCAAATTATGGTTTTCTCCAGATTTATGCCCAGGAATGGGATTGCTGGATCATATAGTAGCTCTATTTTTAGTTTTTTAAGGAACCTCCATACTGTTCACCATAGTGGCTATACCAGTTTACATTCCCACCAACAGTGTAGGAAGGCTCCCTTTTCTGCACATCCTCTCTAGCATATACTGTTTGTAGATTTTTTTATGATGGCCATTCTGACCAGTGTGAGGTGATACCTCATTGTAGTTTTGTTTTGCATTTCTCTCATAACTAGTGATGTTGAGCATCTTTTCATGTGCCTCTTGGCCATCTCTACGAAAAAGACAATGAATTTTTAAAAATGGGCAAAATATGTGAACAAGTACTTCACAAAAGAAGATATGCAAATGATCAATAAATATATGTGCCATATTACTCATCAGGGAAATGCAAGTTAAAACACAATGTGATATCAATAGACACCAACCAGAGTGATTAAAATTTAAAAGACCAACGTCAAGTGTTAGCAGGGATCAGGGCAACTGAACTCATCCATTTCTGGTGGGAGTATAAACAGGAAAGTTGTTTGGTGGTTTCTAATAAAATTAAACATACACCTACTCGATGAAACTTATTAAAGAACTTTTATAGCAACATTATAATTTCCCTGAACTGAAAACCAAATGTCCACCAGTAGAAGAACAGATAAACAAATATTGATTTATTAATATATTTGTACATTGTAATAATACTACACAGCAATGACAAAGGATGAAGTATTGATACATGCAACAACTGGGATTTATCTCAAAAACACTGAGCAAAAGAAGGTAGACACAGAAGATGTATGATTCCTTTTATATAGGGTTCAAGAACAGGCAAAACTAATCCATGGTAGTAAACGTCAGAACAGCAGTTACTGCTGCAGGTTTTTTGACAAGAAAGGGGAACAATGGAGCTTTCCGAGGCTCAGGAGATGTTTTGCATCTTGATCTGGGTCACGGTTACACTGGTAGATACATAGGTAAAAATTCATTGTGCTGTATATGTAAGACTTGTGTGCTTTAGTGGATGTAAACAAACAAAATCTAGAACACAAAGATACACTCTACAACTTTCCCAGCAATCTTTAATAAAATTATCTATCCAAACTTTAAAATATTTCATTAGGTGTAATAATAAATGTTTAGAAGACTCTTCTAAGGTTTTTTGGTGCAGAAGTCCAAAACTCACATGCCACTTATGAATATTTGTTCTTCTTCTCACATAAAAATAGCAGAAATAATACAAAGAAAAATAAAGACAAGCTAAAATACATTCATTTGTCAGCAAACACTGCTGGAAGTCATAGAGCATATTGCTGGAGATTTTAAAGTACAAGTATTTAAAAGTACACAATATGGGATACTTGCTGTACAGTTGGATGAAAGTACTGTGGTTTTATACATGTATCAGTTCATGGTGTTTGCTAAATTTTGTTTTAACGTTGAAAAGATAAGGAATTGAGTTATTTGGAAACTATTAAAGGAAAGGTGTAGCAGAGAAGACATATTCTCAATAGTATTATGACTTTATTAAAGATGATGTTTTGTGGGAAAATGGTACAGATGTAACTGCAGGAGGGATGGTTGCATTGATTACAATTTTTAAATAAAAGTTCCAGGGTCAGGTTTCAGAGCTAGCTCTGCAAATGAAGACCATTCATTGCATCACCCACAGGCAAAGCATTGCATGAGAGAAGTGAAAGGCAAAGATACACCAAGTGATTCAAGGTGCCATCAGTGTGTTTAATTTTATGAAAAGGAGTTTAAATGTAGTCAAATTTTTATACAAAGGTATAATGCCAGGTGGTGACCTTAAGAAACAGGTGTTGTCTTTTTTTAACAAAAAGAAAAATACTCCAGCTTTTCTGACCTTTTCTGGGATGACAAGCGGCTTTCAATAATATAGGTACATAGCAGGCATAATTGAAGAAAGAAATGGATTTCATCCGTACCTTCAAGGAAAAGTGCCACTTGGAACAATGAATTAGAAATTAACTGCTTGTTGAAAGAAACATTCTGCAAAGAGATCATTTTGAAACAGATGTTTTAAAATGTTTCCAACATGCTGTGATTTCGATTTTGTTGCAAAAAAAATTATACGTGTGGTCACAACAAATTCCTCTAGACATGTACTTTAAAATCTAGAAACAAAATGAAATATTTAATTGGGTTTTGTGCCCAATTATTAAAATATAAAACTGCATTATAGTTTAATGGGTATAGAATTTCAATTTTGCAACATGAAAAATTCAGGAGATTGGTTGCAAAACATGTAAATGTACTTAATGCTACTGTACTGTACACCTAACAGTGGTTAAGGTGGTGAATTTTAGATTTTGTATATTTCATCACAGTTAAAACAATATAAGGGGACTTACCTGGTGGTCCAGTGGTTAGGAATCTACCTTCCAATGCAGGAGATGCGGGTTCGATCCCTGGTCAGGGAACTAAGATTCCACATGCCACGGGGCAATTAAGCCCGCACGCCACAGCTACTGAGCCCATGCACTCTGGAATCTGCCTCTCGCAACTAGAGAGAAGCCTGCATGCCGCAACAAAGAGCCCGCATGCTGTAACTGAGACCCGATGCAGCCTAAATAAATAAATAAAAATATAACCAAACCCATGACAATGTAAAATACACAACATTCAGCATTCAAACAAGATTAATATATATATATATATATATATATATATATATATATATATATATATAACTGCAATACCTTCCAATTCCATTTCAAGAATAACTGATTAACATCAAAGGAGATATGGAATTACTAACCACATTTCATTTAAAATGTTTAAACCAATTGATGGGTGGGGCCGAAAAACGGAAATAATGATTCACTAACTGCTAACTATGGCCAATGCTGTCTGTCTGCTGCTTGGAACCAGGCATCTTTTAAAATTATCTTGTACAACTCAACCATTATTAAAACCAAGTATTCAAGTAAACTAAATTTAGAACCAGGCTTTCATTTTACAGAGTGGGAAACCAATAAAACAAATAACGAAATATTTTCAATCACATTGCTCTGAAATATTAATAATTAATCTAATATTTTGTTGATAAAAGATTTTTAGTTTTGCTAATAAAATGAAAATTAACTTAAAACAACTTTATTTCATCTGTTGCTCATCCTTTCAAAAGTCTATTTCGTGATGGTTTATTGTAGGCATAGTTATAATTATATTGGTAGAACGATATTCGTTGGAATGAACAAGCACAGACATGTAGATATTGGAGATGCAGCCTCAAAATATTTTCTTGATGGGAGTGCTCAGTCAAAACACTTCAAGCCCCTCACCTGGTTCAATCACCTACTATGCTTAGCTTTCTCCTCTGCATCCGTCCAAGAGTGTGGCCAGCTGACTCTTAAATGAATCAGGTGCCAGGGAATGGCTGCATCCCAATGGCCCAGGTGACCTTGGAAAGTGTTGGAAATTTCTGTCTTACACCAAATCAAAATCTGCCACCCTGGAGCTTCTGCTCATTTGTCCTTAGGGCACACAGCACATGCTGGCTCTTGCTTGGCCGGACTGCCCTTCCACGGGCAGCCTTTACCCTCAGACTTGTCTTCTTAGAGTGGATTCTTGCTCATTTTGGATCGTCCAACATCCCACCCCATTCCTAACAGCACCGACTCTCTTGTAGGGTGTTCCCTGGGTGGGCTTTCTCTGGGAGGGGTTGGCCAGTGCCCAAAGGTTGGGCCTCTCTGTCCAGCCTGAGATCAGCTAGGGAGCGTGCAAATGACTTTGGAGCCTGAGGAAGGGACACAAAGATGTGGGATTGTTGGAGCATATATCTAACTCCAGGGATCCTTCCAAAGGTCTTGTGTGACTTACCATGACACCAACACATACAATCACAGCTCTCGATTCCCCAGCTGTCCCAAGCCATCCCCATCTCAGTAAATGGCATCTCATTGGGTCAGAAACCTAGGTGTTATTCTTGACTTCTCTCTTTCCTTCAAACATGAATCTGTCAGTACTGTCAGCTCAGCCTCCAAAGAAAGTCTTGAGTCTGGTCACTTCTTACTTCCTGCTGTAATAGCTCCCTCACCCCCATCATCTGTTGCTGGGATCCCTACAGTAGTCTCTTAACTGGGCTTTTTCCTTGGGCCTCTATGATCCATTCTCCACACAGAAGTCAGAGTGATCCTTCCAACGTGTAAACCAGATCGCGTCAGCCCCCTGTTCAAATCCTGCCAGTGGCTTGCCATTTCACTCAAAATCCACAATCCTAACCTCTCCTGCTCCATCAGGCCAGCAATAGCCAGCCCAGCCTCTGCACTCCTGCTGCGATGCTCTTCCCCCCGCTTTGCTGCCTCCTCCCCCTCTTCACTCAGACGTTCCTCTGAGGGCTCCACTGGAAAGGACTTCCCTGTCCCCCATCTAAAGTGGAACACATGCTCTACACATCCCCGTGCCCTCCTTTACCCTTTGTTTTTGGCTGCCCTGGGTCTTTGTTGCTGTGCGTGGGCTTTCTCTAGTTGCGGCAAGTGGGGTCTACTCTTCGCTGCGGTGCTCAGGCTTCTCATTGCGGTGGCTTCTCTTGTTGTGTGCAGAGCATGGGTTCTAGGCACGTGGGCTTCAGTAGTTGTGGCACGCAGGCTCAGTAGTTGTGGCTCGCGGGCTCTAGAGCGCAGGCTTGGTAGTTGTGGCGCACAGGCTTAGTTGCCCCGCAGCAGGTGGGATCTTCCAGGACCAGGGCTCGAATCCATGTTCCCTGCATTGGCAGGTGGATTCTTAACCACTGCGCCACCAGGGAAGTCCCCTCCTTTACCGTTTTCATGAGCTCTCCTCACTTGTCACGTTTATTGCTCATTTCTCCCATAAGAATGTAGGCCTGAAAGAGGAGGGACAGTGCCTCGCACAATGCTCTATCCACAACGCTTGCACGATGCTTGGAATGCAGTAGGCACTCAGTAAGCATTTGAGGAATGAAAGAATCGGGGATTCCTGCTGCCTGGAGCCCGTTTGGTCCCCGTCCATTTCTCAAGCCTGGTCCCTCCACCTGCACAAGTTTTTGGAGCTCTGAGAGCATTCTAGTGAACGTCTTTCTGGCTGAAGTTCCTGTCTGGCATTCACTCCCGGGAGCCCTAATTCATACACCCCTTAAAAGCAAATGCCCTCGTTTCTTTCTGGTGTTCTTCATAGGCCTCATCCTGCTCTTGAGACGGGAGGTCAACAGGAGCGGGTCCAGTGAAGGTCCACCACACCCTGTCCTTGGCGGAGGTGTGGGGGGATTCGGGTGGAGGAAGCAGAGAGCAGGGGTCCTGCTGGCTTTAACCGTGTCCCCTCCAGCTCAAACACCACCTCGCCAGGCCCGCTAGCGTCGCCTCTCACCCGGACCCCCCAAACATACACAAAAGAACCTCCTACCCAGTTTCATCTGTGACCCTCTCTGAATCATACTCCACACTGCAGCCAGACAGGTGCCCCTAAAAGGTGAGCCGCCCACCACCTGAAAGCCTTCCCCGGCCTCAGGTAGCTCCCAGCCTCCCAGCCTCCTCCCACAGCCCGTGCACCATCAGGTCAGCGCTCTGACCTCCTCTTGGTTCTCAGACCCTGGGCTCCCTCCAGCCTCTACACCTTTGCATGGTCTGTTCCCTCTGGCCTGCCCTCTTTGCTCTTAACCAAGTTATGGGATTAGTGCAGCAGGTGCTGTCAGTGCCGCTGAGTCGAGTCCCAAGGCTTTGGAGAAAGGGTCCCTATGGGCTGACAGCTCCCTCCCTCCAGTGCCCACCTCTGTCTGCCTGAAGGTCCCCTCTGGCTGCTTTAAGATTCAGCCGGCTCCGCATGCAGGTTGGAAGTGCTGGAGAGTCAACACCCCTACGAATACCGTTCAGTCAATGAGGTACAGGAGCTGGAGATAAACCCCCAGCCACATCACTTGGTCTTGGGGCGCTGGTGCTCTACACCATCTCTCAGAGCGTCCCCAGGCACACTGAGCTCAACTACCCACAGGCGGCAGTATCCCACTGATGTGTCCTTTGCTGGTTTCCTGCCCTGACCCACTCCCTCTCTACATTCCCCCCAGATGAACAACTTGCACCCAAACGCTGTCTCAGGATCAGCTTGTAGGGGAGTCCAGGTGAAGACAGATCTCCCCGTTCCAGGCATCACACTCTGGGCACCTCACCTTCACAGCGCCACGCATAACTTGATACATAGTACGCTTTAGGATGGCTCTACGAAGTCTGTCTCCTGGTAGATTCTAAACTCACTGAGGCAGTCTGTTCTCTTCCTCAAGGAATTCCCAGGCCCCAGCACCCTGCCTGGCACCTAGTTAATGCCCAATGACTACTTGGTAAGGGAACATATGGATTACTTGGGATGGGACTAAATCTGGTCTTGTTTTCTTCCTCTCTGTGTGATTTGGAGCAATGACAGCAGAACCTCTTGAAGCCCCAGTTCCCTCTGTGTAAAAATGAAGCTAATAATGTTGGCAAGCCAGAGAATCAGGAGAGACAAAGGGAGGAGGGTGAACACTTTCCAGAGATACAGACACCTGTTCAGGTGGGTTTTACCTGCTTCTTGTTCTTGTGGTGGACATGACATTGAAGTGTTCCTGGGCTGACACCTCTGATTGACATCAAGGGCAATTTCGCTCCTCTGAATGGGGTCCAGAGCCTTCACTCCAATGATGGGGACAGTACAGGATGGGGAGTGGGGATAAGGCCCAGAGGGGGAATGTGGGGGCTGGGAGACCCACTCCAGGCAGAAGGTGGGAAGCCTGCCCACTTTCCAATCCTGTTCCCGGGCGCCCGAAACATCCGGGCCTCAGTGGCCTCACCCTTGGCTCAGGACACATTCAATGGCAGGAAAGCAGTATGTTGTACTTATCCCGTGAACATTCTCAAGCTTGACTGTTCGAGAAGTGACCAAAGGTCCGTGACATCTAATAATTTTCCAATTTGCTCAGGCACCAGTTTGAATTACATCAGATTGGTGCAAGGAACAAATCATCACGCATCTTGTGACCAACCTAGTCAACAGCCCGGCATCCACCCTGTGGATTGTAATGTTTTATTTATAGTTGTGTGCCTGGTGACTCTCATTAAGGGTCTGCAAGGATCTTTATTGCAGTTAGTTCAGTAGGACTTTACTGCATTTTTACATTAACTTATATATCATTATATTATAATAGTATATATGTACACATATATACTTTTACATATATTTGTATATATTTATATTGTAATAGCATTTTATTATGTATTATATTTATATTACTATATATTATATTTTTAAAGCATTTTGCTACAGTAGGACACTAAAGACCTTCCAACACAATCCCTATGATATCAAGGTTTTACTCTATCACTAAGAATTACCTAGTCTGACTTGAAACTGGAGGATCCTGGGTGCTCTTGGGTCCTCTGTGTAACTGGAAACAGTTCTAATTACCCCTCCCCTGCCTGTTTGACTTATGAGTGTCCTTTATGTCAGAAATGTTCACTATTAATGTGTTTTCCCTATCATGTTTCTGATTGATGGTGCTACATAGTAGGCAGGGTTGAGTGGACATCTATTGTTCTTGCCTGTCAGCATCTCTACCCTCTTTTAATAAAGAGAACCATGATTTTTTCTTTTAAGGACCCAAGTTTACTTGGGTCTGACCAATGAGGGCCAAGAAAAGTCAGTGAGAGAACCAACCTGAGAATAAAGCCAACATGGAGGAAACTAGAGCTGAGTTATGGATAAGGCTAAATCCAGATAATATTGAACTCCTGGACCAAGCCATGCCTGAAGCTGAACCTTTCCATTATCAGTTTCATAAGCCAATTATATCTCTGTTTTGCTTAAACCAGTTTGGGTTGGGTTTCTGTCTTTGCAGAAACAGAGAGTCCTGATCAGTACATAGAGCCAGTACACAGATCCATCTCTAGCCTGTGCTTAGAAGGGCCCCACGAGGCTTTGGGAATTTAGGCAGAGGGCAATCAGGAGACCCAAAGGTGGCTGCTGTCCACTGGTACTTATATCTATCCATGTAATCAGCATTATGTCACTGTCTTCCATAGTCACCCCAAAGATACAAGGATAATCTCAAGTTATTCATATTGATTCAGTTATAACTCCCCTTCCCATAAAGATTTTTCAGCTCACCACACAAACAGTCGTTTATAATTTCTTCCTTCTCCCTAGGCTGCCTATAATCAAAAGGGTACATACTTTGGAGTCAGACAGATTCTGGCCCTGCCACATACTAGCTGTGTGACTTTGGGTAATTTACTAAACCCACCTGTACATGTAATAATTTTATCTACATCTTAGGTTTTCCATGGGATTCAAGTGCATATGTAGAGTTCCTTAAATGGCAGATAGCTGAACCTCAAAAAGAGGTAGCTGATTATATTACTCACTGAACATTTATTGAGCCCTTTCTGGGTGCCAGATCCTGGCTAAGGATTTTACAGGCATCATTTCATTTGATCCTGCCAACAAACCTGGGAGGTGTGCCCTATTCTGTTCCCTAAGTCCTGCATATGAAGAATCATTAAATCCTCACAACAGCTGGAGCACAGGAGTAAAGGAGCATGGTCAAGGCTGCATAGCTCTGTTCCCCAAGTCCATTTTAGGTGGCTGGGTGCCACTGCCCCTCCAAACAGGGCAGCCCCTTTGATGACAGTGGGTACCTGCCTCAAGGCATAGTCAGGGAGCAGAACCCAGACAACAGAATGGAACCAAATCAAGATGTTGGGGAGAATGAAGTGCAGAGTGAGGAGCAGAGTGAGGGCTCAGAGGACACCACACTCTGGTTTGCCAGCACATCTGGGAAGGACAAGGCAACAGCCATGGCTGCCATATTCCTCATCCAGAGAAGGACTCTGGTTCCTGGGATGGGGACCTGGGCTCTGGAATGTCGGGGCAAACCCAGACAGTGCTGATTCTCATGGAATATGGGAACCAATAAAACAATGACTGGAAAGCAATGATCTGAAAGATATTCTTGCTGTAATTTTTCCACAGAAATATATTATGTAGCAAGCTAAGTAAATTCTTGGAAACCTGGAAAGCCCCCAAAACTGGTAGAAGCAACTTTTTTTTTTCTTTTTTTACTATTTCATGAGAATGAGAGAGATAGAGAAAAACCACATTTCTTGGATTTAACTTTGTTCACACAAACTTTGTTTTTTTTAAAAGAAAAACTGGCACCGGTTAACCTAAACATGAAACTGGCACACCAGTAACTCTTTAAAAAGTTGCCTATAATTGTGTGGCTTGGAAAATTAATTTCTTTCCGGATGAAGAAACCCGAAACAGGTCTTCTAAGTGAAAATTATTGGCAGCCCCCCACCTCCATCCTCACGAGGCAGATGGAACAATGGGCAGGGGCGCGGGGAGCGTGTGGGACGCTCAGCCAAACAAAAGGGCTGCCTGCAACTTGCCTAAAATAGAAAATAAAAGCTAGTACAGCTTCCCGCCTGGCAGGCCCCTCTTTGGAGTGCTCTGTGGAGTAGCAGGTACCTCACGGGATGCCTCCCTGAAGAAGTACAGCGCCCCCGAACCAGTTAAAGCCGAAGCTCCTGCCCCCTGGCTCCCCTGACCTCGGGTTTCCTTCCCACCCGGGGGAGCAGGTTCACCCTCCAGAGTCACCTCCACACGCTCGTGGCTTTTGTTTTGCTCTGCTGAGGAAATTCAAATCACGTTAATGTTCTGGTTCTTTTTACAGAACTTTGGAGAATGATACGTATTACAAGAGCTTTATTTGGAGGACGCACTGGAGAGGTAAGGTGCCCTTCATTGTGGGACAGCCTTGGCTTTGAAGTGTGAAGGACAGGGGTTCAAATCCCAGCTTTGCCACTTGCTGTCCGCGTGACCTTAGCCTCTCAGAACTCCGTGTAAAATGGCGAGAGTCAGTCCTAGCTTGCGGGTACGGTGTGAAGGTCAGCAACGGGGGTCAGCAAGTGCCGGCCTGCGCGTGCTTAGTACTTAGGGACCTCTGCTTCCGTCCTGCTCCGGCCGAGAGAAGGCAGGTGACTCCCTCCACCTCCCCAGCTCACCTGAGAGGCTGGCAAAGGGAGGCAGGAGGAGGGAAGGAGGAGGTGGGGGTGGGAGGAAAGAAAGGAACTCGTACTAATCCTCACCTAGTACCTTATTAACGTCCCTAAAGGAATTTGCATTCCCACCGCCCGGCTAATCGTAAACCTGAAGCCCGCATGCCCTCGTGCACTCGCAAAGGGTTCACATGAAATCCACACGGCAAAGTCACACCCTTAAACTGAAGCCGATTTTCCGATTCTGAAAGCTTGACTGTCGCATTAAAAAAAAGGCTTTGTTTTCTTCTTCTCTCGCTCTTCCTCCTTCCTCGCCCGCCCTCTCCTCCTCCCGCTCCCTGTCACCCCCACCTCCCCCGCGCCGTCGCCCCCGGCGCGCACACAAAAGAAGACCCCGAGACCGAGGTACCGGAACCTGCGGGTTTGTTTACGACTTCGGGCATCTCCGCGAGGCACTGCCCGGCGCCGCCACCTACCGGCGGGAGTCGGCACTGCTCCCGGGCGCGGGCCAAAAACTGCCGGCCGATGACCCAACGCCGCAGGCATCTGAGGATAACCTTTCCCCTTTCTTTCCAAGACCAAATAAGGGGGCGCTTCCCTCTGCGTGCCGAGCCTGTGGCGGTTTGGCCAAGGGGCGTGGAAAGGAGGATCCGGGAACGAGGCTGACAGTCCGCAAAACACCGACCACATTGTTCCCGTGGCGGCCGGCCTCCTCCCTCCTCCGGGCGGGCACGGCCCGTGCCCAGGCAGGGCGCTCCCTGCAGCCGCGGGCGCGGGGAGCCGGGTGGGCGGGTGGCCAGGGCCGCCATCCGAGGGACACCCAGCCCCATCGGCAGCACCGCCAAGCCGCTCCCCCCACCCTAAGAAGTGTAGGGCCGGGTGCCCCGGGCCCCGCCCCCTTGCCACACTCCCTGCAGACCCTCCCGGCCAGCGCGGCCGCGGAGCGGGCGGGTCCCTGGGCCCGGCGGGGCACGGGGCGCAGACCGAGGGGAGCCAGACCCGGCTGCCAGGCCTCGGAACCCTGGCATCACCCCCGAGGGAGGGACTCACTGGTGGTTGACAGTGTTTGGTAACCACAGAAACCAAGATTTGACCTATATTTTTGAATATGGCCTCAACTCTAGTTTTCCTTCTAGAAATCAAAGGGAGTCTGACCTGACTTGCTGTTAATTTTCCTCCTGTTTTGTACTCCAGAATGCCACCCAGAAGGTTGGGCAAGTCGGGAGACCTCACTGGCTGGTTTGCTGGTGACTCGTGAGGGTGACTGTGCTCCAGGCCAGGAGTCAGTGGCTGCCCCTCTCACTGCCTCCTACCAAACCCAGGTCCCTGCCCAGCGATGGTGGGGACATTTCTGGAGGGCAATTGGATGATGTTTATCAGGATTTTAAATCTGTTTACTATTTCATCCATTTCTAAGTTCTATCCTAGGTAGGTAATGGGGAATATGTATTCAGATGATGGCCACAGCGCTGCTATGATGGCAACAACAATTGGCCTTAATTGAGCGTTTACTACGTGCTGGAAACTGTTATAAATGTTTGACAAATATCTACTCACAACATTCCTCTGCAGTGGGTATTCTTAGTACCCCTATTTTATAGAAGAGGAACCTGCAGTCAGAGGATAGGTTCCCACTCAAGATCACCCAGCTGGTAGTGGAAGAGCCAGGATGTAAGCTTGGATTGTGGGGCTCCTGAGTCTGTGCTCTTGTCTGCAACACTAAATGTTTATCAATGGGGATTTGATTAATTTAGAGTATAGCCATATGATGGAATACTCTCCAGCAACTTAAATAGTGATGTAGATTGGGAATAATTGGCATGGAAAAATGTCCATGACATATTGTTGAGTGAAAACAGCTGGTTACACAACAGCATGCAGTGTAGCAGCATAGCAGGATCACACAGCTGTGCAGAAGAGCGCTTGTGGCAGTGCTAACTGTGGTCACCTGTGGCTGGTGGGGTTGCAGGTGGCTCATTTCACAGGTATGTTTTCTGTATGTTGCTGAACCCTTTCTGGAAATGAATGTATGTTATTTTCCAATAAAAAAGCTATTTTACTTTTGAAAAAAACAAATGGATAAAGGAAATAACATTTCTTGATACACACACACATGAGACCATGGTCATGGCTGTTCTCAAGTCCAGAAAGCCTTTCCTGATCCCTAAAATTGGACGTTACAACTCCCCAAACTCCTTACAAGTGAGAACTTGTGTCCAGACAGATATTCAGCTACGTGAGCACATACCTATGTCACCAACTAAACTGTAAATTCAGGAAGGGTGGTGCAGATTGTTCAACTTTGTCAGTATGTCTCTTAGTATCTTGCACAGCAGTTTACCCATTGTGGGGTTTGAATAGTTATCAATAGATTGGTATGAACTCATGATGATGGAACAATCCACAGAAGAATTAATGGCATGATTAGTTGTTAGATATCTGCTGCTTGATACAGAGAAGTTACTCCATAAATGTTTGCTAGGTGAATGGGCCCAAGGCTGCTCTGCCCCAAGCAGCGTTTCCCCTTGAGAAATCAAAATGAGAGCTGCTTCCTCCTTCGGGGACCTCTGTGTACCAGGTGATTAGCCATCTATATCTGGCAGACCCCTCGGGAGGAACTGACTCTGGTTCACTTAGCAGGAAAGGGAAGCTCTTGGAATTGATGGAAAGGCAGGGGAAGGAGGCTTGGAAGTTGGGCAGGAACAAAGGAAGTCAGGTAGAAGGAAGACCTGGCCTAGGTCATGCCAGGGGTCCCCGGGCACTGCCACCCTCCCCCGCCAAGTAGACACCCCTGCTATGGCCAGAGGCCACTGCGGGAAGTGGATTCTGTCTTGGATCACCTGCCCGAGATTCAAAGCCTCACATGGGGTCAGCTGGCTCAGCCTAGGTGATGTGCCTAGCGGTGGGCTGGTAAATTTTTAACAATCTGCTCTCCGGTGAGGAAAGCTCTGATCTGTGGCAATCTGCTGACCTCTATGGTGTCAAAATTCCCACCATGACCAATTTTTATCTAACAACCATTTAACACCCAGCTCAAAAGACTCCTGAGAATTTAAGAATCTCGGCTCTGGTGGGTTGGTGAATCTTACTCAGCACATCCTTGCATGTGCCCTGCTGACTGAGTTTCCCATGGTGGGGAACCCCCTGGAAAGGAAGGAGGTGAGATGCCATGCAGCCCAAAAGAAAATGGCACGTATCCATAGCCCAGAGCAATACAAGGCGCTAACCAATCCATAGGTTAATATGCTGTCCCTTCTATGGTCAAGAGCAGCTTTTAGAGTAATACCCAAAGGAGGGCGAATGATGGAACTTAAGAAGGTGGCGGGGGAGGATGTTTGGAGGCAGAGATGGGCGGTGGAAGAGATATTTAGATCTGTTCCCTTCAGATCTCAGAGAGTGCCCCTGTTGTGCTTGTGATGGCAGCTCTCCAAGAACAAAGACACAGCCCTGAATTATCCAATAAGTAGTCATGAAGCAGTGAAGCCTTTTCCAGGAGGGATTTACCCCTTTACCAAGTCTCAAGTCCAAAGGGCAAGAATAATTACAATAATGGCTACTATGGTGGACAGAGAGTATCCTACGGGTGCCAGGCACTGTGCTGAACCTAGTCTTTTGTCTAGGTAGTTTTTCTAAGGATAGATCATTAATAAACAATCCTACCAGACTTTGATCTCTTGTCCTCAAGATTTCCTGAGCAGTCAGTCTACTGGCTCCCCTTTATGGCAAGGGACTCATGTCAAGCATTCCATGTGGTCCCTTGGAAGACCCTCTCTCGATGGAAGGAAGGAGGAAGCAGCTCCACTCCTCCCCTCTTGGGTGGGGGTGTCCGTACTTTTAGCTCAGTCTTCTCCAAAGAGATGTTCTTTACAAATCTTCTCTAATATCCAACAACTCAATCCTTCTAAACTCTCAAGTGGGCCCTGGTTTTGAGACTCATGTGTCTGGTTTTGTGCTCACCACTTAGGAATGCAGCCTCTATGGGCCTCCGTGCCTCAGTTGGAAGTTCCAATTTAGCATCCTGTAAGAACTTATCAACTGAGTGATAATTACTGGGGTCTTGGCCTGATGATAATTTGCTAAATTGTACACTTGGAATTTTGGCATCTTTCTCTATGTGAGTTTATAAAAACACAGACCAAAAGCATTTAAAATTTTATATATTCATTGCCACAGGAGAGGTGGAAGGCACTAGTGGAAAGGGAAATGGATTGATTCTTGGACAGAGTGCAATAAATGTCAATGCTAGTTTCAGTGATGATCTGGGATCTTAAAGGATTAGCTAAGTTCTTGCATGGTGGTGGGGGGTGGGTGGGTGCTGCTGTGAGTCTGGGAGTGGATCCCAAGGGCAGGGAACTGTGACATTGGCTTGTGGAGGTAAGATGAAACAAAGCATCCTTGGACCACCTCCTATCCTGTCTTGCAGCCTAGCCATGTTCAGTCACGTGTTCCATACTGACTCCTCTGAAGTCTTTCCACCAGAGTGGTAACAACTGTTGAACAGGCCCCCTTGTGAGGCTGTGCTTCCCCACCCTCCACCTCTGCTTCTGTCTCTCAGGATCCTGGAGGGGAAGGCCAGTCATCAACCATTAGCCATGACCTGTGCGTTTCTTCTAATAATAGCCTCTCCACTCTTGAAACCCAGTCTGCATCAGTCAGTTTGGGACAGGTCCTGCTGTGGTAACAAACAACCCCCAAATTTCAGAGGCACAAAACAAAAAGAATTTATTTCTCAATCATGCTCATGCCCATTGTTAGGAGTCTGGGGGCTCTGCCCTGCATCAATCAGCCTCACTCCAGGACACAGGTTGACAGAGGAACTGTTAGTTGGAATGTTTCCAGCTGCGTGGCAGAGGGAAAGAGCTTGGCCAGTGGTTTGTTGGCTCTTAAAGCTTCTGCCTGGAAGTGACACACATCATTTTCACTCACATTTTATTGGCCAAAACAAGTCACATAGCTAACTCCATGTCACAGGGCAAGTCCAATCCTATCATCGCCTAGAAAAAGAACTGGAAATATTTGATGGACAGCACTAAGCACTACCCCAGAGCCCTTCTCCGAGCCCTGTCAATTGCATTTGGAGGACAGCCATTGGGGCAAGGAGGGATGGGACAGAGCCCAGAAAGGGGTTAAATATTTGGGGTCAAAAAGAAAGGGCCAAGGAAAAAGTTATGCCTGCACGAAGGTGATGGCAGCAGACCCTGCAGGTTGCTGAGAGGAGAAGTCTAAGAGCAATAGCTTGGGTAAGTTGGTGGGAATGGAAGAATGAGCATGAATCCAGGAAGGATAAGAGATGAATGAGGACATTCTCATTATCAAACTCTTAGCTTTTCTGGATTCCCAACAATGGGGCTTTCATTGTTGGTTTAGTGGATTCAGCTTGGAACCTCAAGGCAGATCTTCTGTTTGCTGAGAACTTGATAAACCTCCTGCACACGGGGAGGAAATATTGGCTTTTCTGCGTCACTCCCTGCACTGCCCTCTCCATCCCTTGCAGACCTGCCGGAGCCCTAGTGGGGCTTCCACCTCCTTTTCCCTTAGAAACAAGTCCTAATGCATCATTGAGGTACCTGTAAAGGTCCCTTTATTTAAAAAATATTATAAAATTTCCAAATACTCAAAAGTAGAGAGACTAGCATAGAACCCCCTACAAACATTCTGAAAGACATTTCCTGCAGTTGCTCTGTTATTGTAACAGGATCACCATGCTAAACCCCACAGAAATCTGGGCTCATCCAATCTGCACAGTAAGCTATATTATTTGTCCCATTTTACAGATGAGAAAGTTGAGACTCAGAGACTTGGTCAAGGACGCACAGTCAGTGAGGACAGAGCTGATGCCACACACCCCTGTGGCAGGGCTGCTGGAGCTGCTGGAGCCTCAGGGGTGAACAGAGCTTAAATAGAGGCCATGGTGGGGAAGGAGATATATCTTTCTTAGCAAAGGGCAAGGTGCTATGTGAGCTTGGCTCCCCTGCCAGCCTGCTTTGCTCTGAGCTGGATTCTCAATTATCAGGGGCTAGAAGAGGAGGCAAAATATGAGAAATCAGAAGGGTCCTTATTCCCCAAGGAGGCATCACCATGATATAGAATAGTGTGGGCCCTTGGACAATCATTCAGCTATTTACTCTTTTGCTCATTCATCTAGGAGATATTTACTGAGCACTTACTCTGTGTCAGATCTGGGAGCACAAAGATGAACGAGTCAGCCTGGAATCTTGCCTCACAGAGGAGAATCCTCCCTCTCTAGCTGGTTGACTAAATGATCTCAAATGACATAATTGGAGCCTCAGTTTCCTCACCTGTGAAATGGGGCATACTAACAGTTTCTACAGAGTGAAACTGTGTGAAGGTTAAGGAGCTCATGCACATGGATGACTGGGACCTATTAGCTTCTTCCATGCCCATGGGCAGGGGTAACTTTCAAAGTATTGGATAACCTGAAAGGCACAGGCACCAACAAGTCAGAGGGGACATCTGACTGATAGAACTGGGTTAGCCACTGGACTGCTGTGTTTTCATTTTTCAATGTTTTGGGAGCCCCAGTAGCTGGTTCCCATGACCTACTGAAGGACAGTTGACCAGAGTTGGCTGTCCTCTTGACCCCTGCTGGCTCAGGCCCATCTCTGTGCTCTTAGTCACCAGGGGCTGGCAAGCACATGTGGATGGACCCCATGCCTAACTCCCACGTCCCTTGCCCCCCAGTACATCCATTCTTGTAAATGCAGGGCCAAGAATATTTGGAGAGTAACAAAAGAATATAGAAGTAACCAGATCCTCATTTTGTACTTAAAGCCCATGTTGTTTGCTGCAGTGGGTGCTGGAAGAGATGGGAGAATACCTGGCTCCTTTCTCCTTGGGGATTATGAGCCCTTGCCATGCCTTCAAGTTCCCACAGAAGAAAGAGTCAGTCCCAGTGTATCTGCTGGAAGGATGGAGGTGTAACCAAAAGCTTCCCCCAGCTGCTGCTAGGAACCCACCTGAAATAAATTAATTTGTTCTGCACTAGTTACAGACATGTTACAAAGCTTCATCTCTTAAAGTGGCAGCAAATGTCTTTTAATATTAATGAGTATGACTCTGGTAAAAAATGTCTCTAGAAAGGTTGTTTTGTTCTTTCCGAATGTTAGGCTCTCCACATTTCACTACCCAGTGAAGACCCCCTGCTCTCCCTCTTCTACATGATTAAAAACCAATTTGTTCCCATGTTTGTGTGGGACTATGTGTTTAGACCACATGCAAGAAATCAGACAAAGGTTGGAATTGGAATTGAGGTCGGATTGGGGAGATAAAAAATCTGCCACCTCTGTTTGGAGAAACCTACATAGAAAGACAAATTGCAGTGAGAAACACTGACAGTCGTGTGAAGTATTAATGCATCATCGTGAAGTATTTTAAATCATGTTTCTCAAAAGCATTTTTCCCATTCTGTTACCAGAAAATGGAGACATTCACGTACAGGAGAGTATGGAGTAGTGCAGAGGGGTAAACCTTCTCTCCTCCTAAGAAGCTCACCGAAATGCTAATGAGTTATGTGACACGTGACTCTCTGAAGATGCTATTATTACACCTACGTTACAGATAAGAGACTGAATCATCAAAAAAAAAAAAATTTCAGTGATCTGCCTGGTGTCAACTTGGAAGTCGCCAGTAACAGTTTTGAAGGATCCCCCTGCTTTACTGCAGCTGATGTGAAATCACAGTCGCCACAGACCAAGGGTAACAGACAAGAGGTGTGGGTGGGCTGGTGGCTTCCTCAACTCTCGGATATCTTTCTCCATCGTGAGGGAGAGGGAAGACCTCCCACACCTGCTCCCCCAAGACTACACACACCTGCTGTTGGCTGACCATTGATTGGGGGGTGGGGGCGACATGGACAGATTCCAAAGGAACAAATGGATGTCACGCAGCATTGCTCCAGGACTGCAACAGGGACCACTTCCTCAAAGTTGCCTCAAAAGCCTACGCCTTCCAAATATTGGCCCTGGGAAGCTCGTGGAGCCGGTGGGGATACAGGGCCTGTTTGCACTGCCACCTCTCCAGTTCAGCCCCCACGTTGAGGCCAGGAGCCTGGAGGAGCTGCTTCTCCCAATACTGCTGAGTCTTTGCATCGACATTGCTCATGTTGGTTTGAGCTCAGACTAAGACAGGGACCACAGTCTGTGCAACTTTGAGACAGTGGTGGAGCCTGAAAATATTGCCATTTCAAAAATGGGAGTGATTTTATGTTTGCAGGAGGTGGAGGCCTAAGTGGATCTTTGGGAAGGTGTTACCTAGGTTCTGGAAAAGCCATTTAAACAAGCACTCAAACATTTAGTGATGCAAATGTTTGAACATCTGCCCCATGCAAGAGCAGGATCTTGAAAACAAGAGATGCAAACCACAGACTGCATCCAACTTTCTAATATGATGTGTTTGCCCTGCACAGTGTTTTAAAAAGAAACAAGTTCACATTTTAAAAGCTGAATCTCCTATTTAAAAAAACAACTCTGAAAATCTAGCATCACTGCCCCTGCATTTGCAGGTGGTCCCAGCTGTCCCTTTGGATGGGGCATGACTTCTTCCGGGCTCCTCTCCCCCCACAGTACCCATGTTACCCATGGCCCCCCAGCACAGAAGCTGAACATCAGTTGTCACTTGTCACTGCATTTGCATCATTGTTTTTATTACAACAGACTCAAGTTTTTCTAGGTACCTGGGCACCTATCAAATGTGAAAAAAAAGAGCTAACACATTGATATCACTGCTGGCTCCCTGGAGACATTTGGATTTGCATATAGAAGGTTGCCTCTCCTGGAGGCCTGATGCCAGCAAGGTTCCCTTTGGGTAATATTTTTCCTAAGGGAAGATCTAGGTCACCTGTGGCATCCAACTATTGTTTGTTTTTTTTTTTAAGAAAAATTAATATTAAAGCTAATATTTATTGAGCACTTACTCCGTGCCTGACAATTTTCCAAGCTCTTTACATGAATGAACTTATATAATTCTCTCAAGAATATGCAGTAAATACAATTATTACTATTTTATAGATGAAGAAACAGAGGCATAAAGAGCTTGAGCAACTTGCCCCATGTCTCTCAGCAAGAACATAGCAGAGCCAGGATTCAAATGCAAGCCAGTGGGCCCCAGGGGCGGTACAGTAACAACTGTGCTACCCTGCCTGTGTGTCCACTGTGCTACCTTGCCTGTGTGTGCTCTGCTTGTCTTCCCCGGAGAGGTTTTTACAAGTTTATCTGTCAGGGTTGGCTGGACCATGCCACAGTAGGAACCCTCAAATCTCAGTAGCCTAAAGCAACAAAGGTTTATTTCTAGCTTATGATACATGATTATTGAGGGTCAGCTGATGTGTCACAGTCATCCTAGACAGACAGAGCTGACCCGTCTGGAACACTGTCAGTTGCCATGGCAGAGGGGAAAAAGCACAGCAATTGTGCCTCGGCTCATAAAGGCCGCCTCTAGGAAATGGACTTTATCACTCCTGTTCACATTTCATTGGCCAAAGCAAACCCATCTCTAAGGGGCCTGGGGAGTGCAACTCTCGTGCAGAGAGAGGAACTGGTGGACTCCTCAATCTGCAGGGGAGACATCCATGAGCCTCTGTGGGGCCCCAGAGGACAAAGTTTAGCACAGAGTTAGGAAGGGGGCTTTTCTAGTCCTACTTCTGCTCCTGCCCCTTGGGTGGGATTGATGGCTCTGGGAAACCTGGGAGGCCCACCTATCAGGACTATTGGCATGGAAAGGAGCACACTCCTCTCAGGGCCTTTGCAAATGCTGTTCCCTCTGCCTGGATCTGTCTCCCCCCCCACCCCCCACCCCCAAGACCTACCCAGTTCCTACTGATCCTCCGTATCTCAACAAGAAGTTCAGTTCCACTGGGAAGCCTCTCTCACACCTGCGGCTGGATTAGGCCCTCCTGTTATTCTCCTTCACGACACCCTGTGGTTTTACTTTTCAGCACTTCTTATCGTTGTGTGTTGATTTGTGTGTTAATGTGATTTGTGCTCGTCTTCCCTAAAAGCCTGGAATCTTCCTGAGGGCTGGTTCCAAGTCTGTCTCTCTCACCTTTGTACACACCCCCACCCCTCCCCGCCCAGTGCCTGGCACAGGACTGGGTGCATCCTTGAGCCTCTCCTTAATACCAACTGAATGCATGACTGGGACACACACTGGGATGACTATAGCTGGTCAACGGGGCTGTGAGCCAACAGGAGGTTCCCCTTTGAGAACTAATTGAGGGGGAATTTCCAGGGGTCCTGAGGTCCTGTAGTTGAAGTGGAGTCAAGACAGGAAGGAGTCCATGGAAGGGGGAGCACTGTCATTTTAGGGGTCCCCCAGAAGCAGAACCTGAGCCAAGGATCAGAAGCGAGTAGCACATGTGAGAGGTGATCCCTGGGATCCTGGTAGCAGGGTAGGGAAGTGAGGCAAGGATGGGGAGGGGCCAGTGCATTGTCAAGTTGCCACTGTGGAGAGCTCTGGGAGTGGTGAAACACAGCACTGAGTTAGCCCACCTCGGGGGTGGGGAGCTGGGGTATTGATACAACAACTGCAGTTGATCATTGGTGAGAGCTGCTCCCAGGGCCTGCTGAATGGACAGCAAAGCTGGCTCTTGCAGCAGAAGAAGACCTCAGACAGAAATGCAGGTGCCAGCAGTTGGGAGGAACAGGGTATATGGGCAGGTCATAGGCGGCATCCTCTTCACTAAGAAAGAGCTAATTCACCTTGTTCTCCCTGTGGCATCTTCCATAATGGTGAGAGATCTGACTCCAATGTCCTCAAAACCTTTTTCAGGTTTTCTGGCCTTCTAGGAGTGGGCTAGGAAGTCCTTGCCATAGACTCAGGCTAGCCGTGTACAGAATTTGTTTATGGCTTGGCTATAACTCTACTACCCTTTCATCCATCATTCACCATTTCATTGAATAGGCCCTCAAACATTTACTGGGTCTCTTCTGTCTGGCAGGCACTGAGCTAGAGGCTGGGGTACAAAATCTGATAAAATACAGTTTCTGCTCTGCCGTACTTTATAAAGCACTATTCCAGTATTTGGAGAGGTGCTAATGCCAAACAAGATACTTTGTTAAATAAGTTTGGAAAGCTTTACAAAGTATCAACTATTCTTAGATAATCGCAAAGCACATTGACATACTAAAGGCTTTGAGAAGGACTGCAGAAAGGAAATCTGTTTAAGTATTTTGCCCAGGATTTTCCAAACTTATTTGACATTGGAACTCTTTTATACCAAATTGTCTGTATGAACAATGTCTAATTTCTATTCCAAGGAACTAAAATTCTGTGAACACGCTTTGAGAAAGCTATTGGATTTTCATCCAATCCATTGAAGACTCAATAGAAAAAAAAGAAAAAGGCTGAGGAAGGGAGAATTCACTCTCACAGTCTTCTAGCTGAGGCATCGATCTTCTGCCTTTGAACTTGGACTTGGACTGGAACTTACACCATCAGTTCTCTTGGGCTTCCAGCTTGCTGACCTCAGATCTTGGGACTTCTCAGCTTCCATATTGTGGAGAAATTTATTATAAGGAATTGCCAATATACACACACACGTATTTATATATATATAATTATATAAATACATTCCATACTGGTTCTGTTTCTCTGGAGAACCCTGACAAATATAGATTGTGGTACAGATTTTTGGTAGGATGGTCCACAGGGCCTCATAGTTTATAGACTGCTTTGTGAATGAATAGCTATGACAGAAATCTCAAGTCCTTCACATTAATTTCCTGCTCTGGGATATAGCTACCATCTCCCTCCTTGTTGAGTTGGAGTTCTTTGTTCTGGGAAACATGTAAATTGTACATTCACTAAGAACATTATTTATAAATTCTAATGGGAAAAAGTGCAAATAGTGGAAACACTGATGCAGTAATTACACTCAGTTTTCAGGGTAATTTTATTGCAAATTTTTCCTTAAATTATGTTTCTTGACTTTGTCCATGATCATTATGAGTTAAACACTTACAGGAAATCAGCATACGGCTCTTTAATGAATCAAAAGTACATGACCAAGAAATGTGCAGGTTGTTGTTTATTTTGAGATCAAAGGGAGAAAAACTAAGCTCAGAGATACTTGTTTCCTGGAAAAATCAGACCTGTGTTGGGGGATGAAAATCTTCTTAGCAGTTTTCTCCTGATTGTCCTATTTTTTTTTTTTTTTTTTGCGGCACGTGGGCCTTTCACTGCTGTGGCATCTCCCGCTGCAGAGCACAGGCTCCGGACACGCAGCCTCAGCGGCCATGGTTCACGGGCCCAGCCGCCCCGCGGCACGTGGGATCCTCCCGGACCGGGGCACGAACCCGTGTCTCCTGCATCGACAGGCGGACTCTCAACCACTGCGCCACCAGGAAAGCCCTGATTGTCCTATTTATTCCCACCACTAATCTGAATCTGTAAGAGAGGGTTTAAATATTGCCCTCCTGGCTATTTACTACACAGTCAATTACGTACTTTTAATTAGGAGATTTCCAGAGAGCGTCATTCCATTTTACCCTTGCAGCCAAACAACGGAGGGTGTGGCCTTTCCACAAAGAATGACTTTCTGTAATTCAGGTCCAAGAGAAGACACAGAGACAGGAAGAAATTAAGGGGACGTGCCTCTCTGACTTGAGGGAAAGCCAGGCTTAAAAGGTGATGAGAATTTCTTCCTAGAACTTTACAAAGATGTATGCTAACTACATAATACAGTGTGAGGCCAAAGCCTGGCAGAATACCTGGTGGCATCATGGATGCCTCCTACTTCACCTTCCGAAAAGAGTTCTGCAGAAACCTGGTGGCTGAATTACTGTCATGTGGACAATACCCCATCTAGTGGTTAACAGGATAATTGCAAAAAATAGCTTCACAAATCCCATGACAAACTATTCCAAAACTGGGCATCAGCCTAAGTTACCCATGCCAGTGGTTCTCAGACTTTGCTACACATTAAAATTCACCCAAGGAGCCTGTAAAAGTCTGATGCACAGGCTACACCCCACGCCAATTAGAATCTCTGGGAGTGGGGCCCAGGCATCAACATTCTTAAATTTCCCAGATGATTCCAATGAGAACAGTGATCCTTGAGACTGAAAGAATGCATTAAAAGGTAGGAAAACATCCTGCAGTAATTTCGCATTACACATTTCATTCAAAATATTTCATATATACAGGTTTCTTTTTTCTTTCTTTTTCTCTAAAATTGGATTATTTTAAGAAATGGGATCAACATGCAGAATTCCAGAGAGGTTACAAACACAGACATGAATTAGAGGCTTGGGTTCCAATGCCAGCTCCACCATACACCTGCTGTGCGACCTTTTGGTGCTACATCAATAAACCAGGATGGATGGGGGCACAGCCTCACTGGTCCTCATGTTTCCATGAGTAAATACATGCGAATCACTTACAACTGATCCTACTGCATAATAAATTTTATTTAAATGTATGTTATTAAGAGTCTATGACATTACTTTACAACTTGCTTTTTCAACTTAAATACGTTCTAGACATTCCATATAATCCATGCAATAGATCTAACTTATTCTTCAATAACTGCAAGAGGCCACCTGTGAACATACATACTTTGAAGTTTAACATCCACCAAATGGATCTGCTGGGTTCAAGAGATATATTTGAAATTTTAACTGATGCTGCCATTCAGCTTGCTTTACCAAAAGGAAGTAATTCACCGTCCTACAAGCATTGTATAGGATAATCTGTTTCCTCTATGCCTTCATAAGCACTAAATGTGCTTTTGAAGCCTTTAAATTCTTACCAGTATGAATGGTGATATGATATAAGCTGTAAGTTCCCCGTCTAACAGAGAGTCTGGAGAGCTTTTCGAGGTTTTGTTGGCCATTTTTATTTCCTCTTCTTTGTGTTGCCAGTCATACCATTTGCTCATGTTTCCACTGGGTTGAACTTTTTAAAAAAATCAGTTGCAGGAGCTCCTTGTATATTAGGGACATTCACTTATCAGTCAAGAAAGTTGCAAATACTTTCTCCAGTTTGTTTTTGCATTTTAACTTTTTATACTCAAACTTATCAGTCTTTTCCTTTATGGATTCTAGATTCCCTGTATTGCATAAGTACGTCTCTCCTCCCCAGTCTTGAGGCTATGCAAATTTCCTCCTAAACTGATTCTATTATTTTTCGTTTTATGTTTTTTTGTTTGTTTCAAGTTTTAATCCATTCATAATGATTTTATTCATGGTTGAGATTTTTTTTTCAGATCAATAACCAATTATGCCAATAACATTAATTAAATAAACCACCTTCTCTGTATGGAGCAAAAATGCTCTTCATTATGTAGTAGATTTGAATATATACCCAGATCTTTTTGACTTTTTGGTCTTCTGACCTGTGAGCTTATTCGTGAGCCAAACCATACAGATTTTAAACGTTATTACATTTGCGTTTTGGAAAGTAATATCTGGTAAGGTAATCCTACCTTAATATTCTTTTTTGAAATTAAAGTTTTTTGTTGTCAATTCTAAAATATTTAGAATTTTAAAAATATAAGTGCTAAAATGCTTTTGTTTAGCTCTAGAAAAACACCATTGATATTCTGATTAGAATTAGCTTAAGGTAAATTTTCTTTGAAAATCACTGACACTTTAATGATGATTAACTCTTCTCATCCAAGGACATGGTGTGCCTCGCCATTTTTCAAATATTGTACTTATGTCTTTAACAAAATGTTATGGCTTTCTTCAGGGAGGTCTCATAGTTTTCTGGTAAATTTTTTATAATAAAATTATACCCATAAAGCACTTAGCCCAAACATCCAGCATATAGTAATTATTTAAAATGTTATTTTTATAATTATCTTTACTTATTCTCATTAAATAATCATAGAAAAGACAAGGCTTAAAAAACTCCTTACTGATGAACTCAAATGGATACTCAATCTCTCTAAAAGTGTCAGTTCTCTCCAAAACTGATCTACATACTCAATGCAATCTCAACAAAAATTCCAGATTTCATGTGTGTGCATGTATAGGTCTATGTGTGTGTGTAAATTCACAAGTCAATTGTAAAATTTATACAGCAATATAATGTGCCAAAAATAACCAAGCTAAACTTGAAGAAAAAGAACAAAATAGAGGATTACACTATAACATTATCAAGCCTTGTTATAAAGCTCAATCATTTAGACAATGTGGCATTGGAGTCAGATTAGACAAATGATCAATGAAACAGAATAGAGAGTCTAGAAGTATACACACATACTCCATTTGTGACAAGAGTGACACTTTTGTCATCAGAGCAATGGGAAAGGATGACCTTTTCAATAAATAGTGCTGGGTCAATTGGAAATCAGTATGGGCAAAATTTATGTTGATCTTTATAAGCAGTCTACACAAAAAATCAATTAGAGATGGATTGTGGATCTAAATGTGAAAGGTAAAACAACAGAGTATATAAAAGATATATAGGAGAGTATCTTCATGATCTTGGGATAGGCAAAGATTTCTTATACAGGACACAAAAACACAAAACCTAAAGTAAAAAATTGATAAATTCACCTATATTTAGATTAAGAACTTCTGTTCATCAAAGGACACTGTTGGTTCAAAATAGGAAACTCAATCAGTGTAATATACCATATTAATAGAATCAAAAATAAAACAACATGATCATCTCAATAGATGCAGAGAAAACACTTGAAACAATCCAATACCTTTCATAATAAAAATACTCAACAAATTTGGAAAAGAAGGGAACTGCCTCAATCTGTTAAAGGGCATCTATGAAAACCCTACAGCTAACATTATGCTTAATGTAGAAGACCTAATGATGAAATGCTATGATCAGGAACAAGCCAAGAATGTCTAATCTCACCACTTCTATTCAACATTGTTCTGGAGGTTCTAGCCAAGGAAATTAGGAAGATAGTAAAATAAAAATGTACCCAGATTGGAAAGGAAGAAGTAAAACTATCTTTTTTGCAGATGACATGGTCTTGTATATAGAAAATCTTAAGGAATCTATACCAAAGAAACTTCCTAGAGATAATAAATGAGTTTAGCAAGGCCACAGGATATAAGATCAACATATATAATTCAGTGTATTTCTATATACTAGCAATGACTAATCTAGAAGTGAAATTAAGAAAACAATTCCATTTACAATAGCATCACAGGGAATAACATACTTGGGATTAAATTTAACAGAAGAGATGCAAGATTTGTATACTGAAAACTATGAAATGTCACTGAAAGAAACTAAAGAAGACTTAAATAAATGGAAAGACATCCCATGTTCATGGATTGAAATACTTAATATTGTTAAGATGGCAATACTCCTTAAATTGATCAACAAATTCAACACAATCCCTACCAAAATCCTAGCTGCTTTTTTTTTTGCAGCAATTGATAAGCTGATCAAAAATTTGATATAGAAATGCAAGGGACACAGACCAGCCTGAACAATCTTGAAAAAAAAGGACAAAGTTGGAAGATGCACACTTCCTAATTTTAAAACTTACTACAAAACTACAGCAATTAAGACAATGTGGTACTCCATAAGGATAGCCATATAGATCAACGAAATAGAATTGAGTCCAGAAATAAATCCTTACCTTTTTTTGGTCAATTGATTTTGACAAGGATTCCAAAACAATTCAGTGGAAGAAATAATAGTTTTTTCAACAAATAGTGAGGGGACAACTGAGTATCCACATGCAAAAGAATGAAATTGGATACCTGCCTCACACCATACCCCCCCCAATCACTCAAAATGGATCATAGACCAAAGCTAAAACTATAAAACTCTTAGGAGAAAAACATAGGTGCACACATTTATGACCTTGGATTAGGCAATATTTTCCTAGATATGACACCAAAACACAAGCAACCAAAGAAAAAAAACAGATAAATTAGACTTCAACAAAATTGTAAAAATTTGTGCTTCAAAGGATGCTATCAAGAAAGTGAGAAGACAACCTACAGAATGGGAGAAAATATTTGCAAATCATACATGAGATAAGGGACTTGTATCCAGAATATATAAATAACTCTTACCACTCAACAATGAAAAAACAACTCAGTTTAAAAATGTGCAAAGGATTTGAATAAACATTTCTTAAAGAAGATATGCAAATGGCCAATAAGCACATGAAAAGATGCTAAACATCATTAGTCATTAGGAAAATGCAAATCAAAACCACAAGGAGCTACCACTTCACATCCTCTAATGACATAGCCAAAAAGACAGACAATAAGCAAGTGTTGACAAGGATGTGGAGAAACTGGAACCCTCGTATGTTGCTAATGAGAATGTAAAACGGTGAGACTGTTTTTGAGAAGTTTGGCCATTCCTCAAAAAGTTAAGCATCCAGTTACCATATAATTCAGCAATTCCACTCCTACCTTTAAATTCCAGAGAAATGAAAACATTTGTTCACACAAAAACTTGTACATGAATGTTCATAGCAGCATTACTTGTAAGAGTCAACAAGTGGAAACAACTCAAATGTCCATCAGCTGATTAATTGATAAGGAAAATTTGTTACATCCATACAAAGGAATAGTTAGTATTCAGCCACAGAAAGGAATGAAGTATTGATACATGCTACAACATAGATGAACCTTGAAAACGTTTTGCAAAGAGATAGAATTCAGACACAAAAGAACACATATTGTATGATTCTATTTCTACAAAGTGTTTGGAATAGGCAAATCTACAGAGACAAAAAGTAGATTAGTGGTTGCTAAGAATAGGAGGAGAGAATGCAAAGTGACAGGTAGTGGGCATGGGGTTTCTTTCTGGGTTTATGAAAATGTTCTGGAATTAGATAGTGGATGTAAAACCCTGTGAATATACTAACAATAGCTGAATTGTATACTTTAAGTAGGTATATTTTATGGAACGTGAATTATATCTCAATTTTTAAAAAGACACCATTAAGAAAAAGAAGAGGCAAGACTCAGAGTGGGAGAAGAGATTTGCAATACATAACCAGAGAGGTACAACCACAGATACAAGAGAGGACTTGTGTCTGGAATATGTAAAAAAAGAATCAATGAGCAAAAGACACATAACCCTACAGAAAAATGGGCAGATGATGTGAACAGACATGTCACAAAAGAGTAGCTAATATGCAAAAATGCTCAACCTCATCAGTAATCAGGACAATGTAAAACCCTAACATTACTCTCAGTCCTAACCCTAAACCCTAACTCATTATAATGGCTACAATTTAAAATACTGAAAATCTCCCAGAACATTACATTTTTCATAATCACCAAAGGGAACCACAGCTCTGACTTCTAACCCCATAGCTCGTTTTGTTTGTTTTTGATTGTATATTCTTTGGAGTCTGGCTTCTTTCACCCAACCTTATGTTTGTGAACGTAATTCATGCTGCTGCAGATAGCAACAGGTCACTGGTTTTGGTTGCTGTGTTGTATTACATTGTATGAATAGATCACAATTTACTTACTCATTATTTCTGTTGCTGGGCATTTGGGTTGCTTCCAGTTCTTGGCTGTTGTGTTGAATGAAGGAAGTCAGATACATTAGAATGTGTATTGTGTGATTCCATTATAATGGCTACAGCAGTCTATGGCTTTAAAGGGGGAAGGAAGTGCCTAGGAGGGGAGATGAGGGAGGCTCTGTGTGCTGGCTGTCTTCTATTTCTTAATCTTGATACTGAAACGGGGTGTGTTCACTTTGTGATAATGTGAGGATTGTGCTCTTCCACATTTCAACTAAAATCTACTCCAGAAACTCAAAACTTACTTAGAACCAAACTGAGCAATATATTTCTTTTGCTATCCACAGCTACTAAAGCCACTTTATGAAGGCAGGCAAGCTGGAAGCAGACAGAGGCCAGCCCCAGGGGCATATGTCTTGGGTATTTATAGGCTTGAGTTTTCCTGCTAGGCTGCCATGCCTTTTGGTTTAGTTCCTGGACATCCTATGTTTCTTTGGTTCACCAGCTATGTACAGTACTTCTTTGGATCGTCACCCCATCCTCAGAGTTGGTGGTGGTGGCTTTTCCACCGTTGACTATAAGTACTCGGAGTGATAGTATGAATGGCAGTAGAATCCAGTCATTCTTTTATTGACTTCCTTTACTGTAAGAAAAGTAAATTATTAGCAGTGATGGACAATTGAATGAAATGATTTAATTGCTCTCAATTCTGTTATATGATATAAACAAAGACCTCTGTTCCATTGTAAATTGTTGGATAAATCCGAATGAAAAGCCACGTGCTAGTATTATTTCAATGGTCCCTAAAGAATGGCATTGGTGGAGCATCTCAGAAGAACTAGTGGCTTTACACATGGATTTTCTTCTGTCTGCATCTTCACTTGGCTTTCTATAGCAGGAATGTTAGTTAAACATAATGTATTTTCATTTATTAGAATATGTCTTTTTAAAGCAGTGAGCTGGAAATCTGACACATGTACTGACTTTTATCTCCTTGTCATATAAGTGTGTTTCTAAATTCAATGCCTTTCAGAAGAGAAGATAGCTGCCTGAAAACTGATATTTAGTTGATTTAATGATATCAACTAACTTGGTATTTCATAAGACAAAAACTCTAATTCGAAAAGATACATGCACCTGAATGCTCATAACAGCACTATTTACAATAGTCAAGACATGGAAGAAACCTAAGTGTCCATCAACAGATGAATGGATAAAGAAGATGTGGTGTGTGTGTATATATATATATATATATATACACACACACATATACATATATACATATATGTGTGTATATATATATGTATACACACACAATGGAATATTACTCAGCCATAGAAAAGAATGAAATATTGCCACTTGCAGCAACATGGATGGACCTAGAGTTTCTCATACTGAGTGAAGTCAGAGAAAGACAAATATATATGATATCACTTATATGTGGAATCTAAAATATAATACAAATGAATCTATTTACAAAACAGAAACAGACTCACAGACATAGAAAACAAACTTATGGTTACCAAAGGGGAAAGAGGGAGGGATAAATTAGGAGTATAGGATTAACAGTTACACATCATTATGTATAAAACTGATAAACAACAAGGATTTATTGTATAGCACAGGGAACTATACTCAATATCTTGTAATAACCTATAATGGAAAAGATTCTGAAAAATATTTATATAAAACTGAATTGCATTGCTGTACACCTAAAACGAACACAATATTGTAAATCAACTTCAATTTTTAAACATTGGTATTTCATAATACAACCAAGATTCACTTATCTCTAGTGGGAGTGTACATTTAAAAAAATTATCCTATAATTTTTTTTTTTTTTTTATCCTATAATATTTTTAATCCCAAAATGACTCCAGGTCCTGGAAGCCACCTTGTATCTCTGCCTGCCAGATCGTCTTCCCCACTTCTGTCTGTTCTGATCCCTCCCCACCAATAGGCTCCCTCCCTCCCCACCCCACCCCCATCATGACACCAAGAAGATGACTCCCAGTACATCCTGTCAGGCTGGCAGTGCCGACCATGGGAATTGGAAGCCATCTTGGACTGCCTTTGCCCAGTGGCCAAGCATCTGGGATGGTCAGACCCCTAGCTTAGCAACATGAGCTCTTTCTTGCCCTTCTAGAAAATTCCCCATGTGTCTGAGTAACTGGACCTTTTGCTTACGTCTCCACATCTCAGTTTTTCAGACCTTTTCACTCCTGGGATTTGAGAGAGGCTGGAATGGCGAATACTGGTAAGCTTGCTCCTTTCCCTTTATGCAAGGCCAACCTCACACTTGATTATCACACTTTGTTTTGCTGAATTCAGACAGAACCTCATGAAGAGGGCTGTCCATGATGGATTAGCACAATGTCTGCCAAAACTGGGGAAAAGAAAAAAAATGGGGATCAACAAGGCACAAAGTAGATAGACGTTTATCATCACTGGAGGGGCCAGTTTGCAACCACAGCCCTGAGTTGAGCTGTGCCCATTTCCTGGGCTCCCTAATCCTCTGGCATAATGCCACAGGTTCAGCTCTTAATCTACAAACTCAGGTGTGCAGGAAGGGTAACTTCCTCAATTTTCTATAAAGTCATCTGCGCCTTTTTCATGGTAGATATGCAATCTCATCCATCTGGAGAGGTCCTCGGGTCTTTCTAGCATTGCACTTGTATTTCAGGGGGCTTGCGTGGTGCCTAGGTGTTGGGGGTAAGGTATTTCATGTGGTGAGGTGAGCCTGGGTGAAAGAAGCCATGGAGAGAGACCCTTTCAGGGAGCTTGGTAAGATACCTTTCCTTTTGTCTGCTCTTCTGTCACAGGCTGACCCAGGACATGCTACTGCCTCCCTGACCCCTTCAAGTTAAGCTTTCTTTCTCTCTCTCTTCTTCCTGCCATCCTTAGACATACAGGAAACATATAGGACTGTCTGTGAGCGTTTCTGTCTAGATTCACTGCATGGTCATATTTTTCTTCTGGAATCTTGTCACTTTCCCAGACCAGTCCTCCGTCCTTCTGGATGCCCCAACCTCCCTGGCAGAGCCCAAGAGATTAGAGCACAGAAGTCCTTCTTTGGGAACCACCACCCTACTCCTGGCTTTCTCAGCAACTCTTCTAATACACTAAATGTGGGATACCTTTTCTAGTCTGAGGGCTGAGGGTGGAAGGCAAAACCTTGTGTTCTTCCTCCTGGAGAGTTCTGCCAGATCTCCTGCTTACACCATGGTTTATTCTGTAACCCCTGAGACCATTAGAAAAGCTAAGACCAACACCTGAATCTTTGCTTTTCCTCACTTTCTGCGGAGTCGTCCCTTCCCTGAGCACCATGGAAAGCCTAGCGGATGGAATGGGGAAGGGGAGTTTGGCTGTTACTGCGAATATTATCCACTCCCTTCCCGCGGATCTGCCTTGAGTCTTTGTGCCTCACGGCCAATCAAACCCCAGATAATGACCGGGTCTCTACCTGACCCCACAGTCATGTCTGCCTGGGCCTCCTAACATTGTGCCCTGCTTTACAAAGTTCAGCATGACTTACTTCTGTATCTGTGTTATCTTGGGTTATCTTTGCTCCAAGGCCCTCCACTAACTTGCCAAGTGGAGACTTGACTCCCTTTGGATCTGCTGCCCATCACTGAGATCCCTGTGCCAAGCCTCAAGAGGGTCCCAGTGGAAAAGCATATTTAGGAACCAAGATATTGCCTAGTACTTATTACCCAGTGAATCACTCTGACCCATCCTATCACACTGAGCAAGTTGTTAAAAACTCCATGGCTTGGTCATCTTGCTGCAAAATGTCAATGACATCTTCTTCCTCCCTTCCTGACAGGCACATTGTGAGAATAAGTAAAATACTGTGCTACCATCACCAGTACAACAACAGTTTATTGAACACAAGACGCTTTCACATCTATTATCACATCTATCCTGAAAAGTTAATCGTCATGTTGTGTGCAAATATAAGGGGGAGAAATTGCTCTTTAATACACTAAAAAATACCCAAGTTCCCTTATCTTTCAGAATTCCATTCCCTAGTATTTCCATTTTGATAGGCTTTTCCGTTATTCATTTCCCAAACATGTCTTTATTCCGTTAACAAAGGAAAAATTCATATAGAGGAGCAAAAATGTGTTCAGCTGCAAGTGGTCTACGATTTTGAAAGGGATGTGTTGATGGGAGGAAGAAATCTGCTTGGGTGATCTTCGTGAAGCAGCAAGATTTGCTTGATCCATAGTAGGTTTGCAGCCCAGTCAAAGCACCGCTGGGGTCTTAAGTCCCCTGAAAGATTTGACCAACAGGCTGAGCATCCCATCAGCTTCTCCCTCTGGCTCTCATCTCTTATTTTTGGTCCAACCTCCAGCTTTATTTGGTAGCAATACCGAAAGGTCCAAAAATTCCCATCCAGTTAAGACCATTTAGATCTCTTTGATCCAAAAGACAATTAATAAGTTCAAGATGGGGTTTCTCTAATTCCCAATATTACCCAAATAAGAAAATACTGCAATGATATTCTGTTTGGTGAAGCAGATGCTTTCAGAGGAACACACTTTTATTCTGCCAGGGTCATCTCCCACCCATCTATGCCTCTTTTCCTCATTTCATTTTCCCATTTATTTGCATCCTTTCAATAAATCTATTTTGATGATCTCCTCCAGGAGGTACCAAATCTACAGATACATGAATGAGTAAAACAGACCTCTCTATGTGCTTTACCAGAGTCAGGCATTCTCCTTTCCCTCTTGGCCACGTTTTACACTCTTCCCAAACTCATTACTGCACCCAGATTTCTGAGGTCATTAGCTATTTGTTTTTGTCTGGGGGCTACCTAGGCTCATGCCCATGGCCAGAGGAGACACGATCCTCCTTTATGAACCTTCCACGCTCTTAATTTCCTTCCCATCCCCCTGTTTATCATGGGACCATGGTCTCATTTTAAACAGAAAATCACTTCCTGTCATTTGTTGTCCTTGCAAAAGTCTTTTCTTAACCCAGGCTGACGTGGCAGCTCCACTGCCCACTGTCCCTCTGTCCAATATTTAGCTACTTCTCTGGAGGTGACTTAGCACACTGCAGGCTCCCTTCTTGTCGCTGGCTGCCCCCACCCCCCCACCCCTCCCGGCCCTGGGATTTCTCTGGGCCCTTAGCTGCCTGGGAATATATGTGCCAGTGTCACCACTGTTCATGACACATTTCTCAAGATGAAGCTGGAGCGAAACCAGGCAAGCCTGTACCTCATTGTTATTCACCACTGAAGAGATGCAAATGTTGTGAAGAACCTTTGCATTATTCCAATCACCTAATTTATTTGTATTTCCACCTTCATTTGTGAAATAAAAGGTTCAGTGAAGCAAAATCAAGAAAGCTTTGGGAACGCTTACAAACACAAATAAAATAAATAGTTACTCCAAAATATATTTTGACACATTTTGTATTCTCTCTTTATGGATTCTTGCTGGGGGTGGGAGGGGGAAGATTGACAATTGCTATAAATCAGGCTTTCCCTGAAAGTGATAAATATATTTCAGGGACTTTGGGCTTATAGGATTTTAGAGCCAGAAGTGGCCTGTATTATTTATCTATGTCTGTGTCACAGAGGATCTCAAATCAACAAATATTTATTATCTCACATTATGGAGGGTAAGGCATTAGGGAGTGGCTTAGCTGGGTGGTCCTGGCTCAGGGTCTCTCATGAGGTCCAGTCAAGCTGCAATCATCTCAAGGATGACTCCCAAGCTCACCCACATGGCTGTTTCTTGAAGGCTGTTGGCCTGAGACTTGAGTTCCTCATTGCCTCGGCTTCTCCAAAGGGCTGCATAGGACGTGGCATCAGCCTTCCCCCAGAGTGAGTGATCCAAAGGAAAGAGAGAGTGACAAAGAAGGAAGCTGCAGTGTCTTTTATAACCCAAACTCAAGTGTCATGTCCACTCTCCCAGGTAGTGTGAGGGAGGGAATGACAGGAGGTGGGGTCATTGGGGCCACCTTGGAGGCCGGCTGCCACAGGACCCCAGAGATAACACAGTGTGATCCTCTCAGTTACAGCCAAGGAAGCTGCAGCCCGGAGAGGTGAGGTGAGCTGGCCAAGATCAAACCAAGACTTGTACGTGGGCTTTCCATATTTTAGGACATTTCAATTTAGCAGCTACTTATTTTACTTACTAGGTGCTTACCAAAATCAAGACTAGGCCAGGCAGCGTGGGGATTCCAGGGTGAAGAATACAACTGGGGTCCCTGCTCAGGAGATCACAGGTGTGGTGAAGAGCAGGGTACCCTGAAAGAGATTTCGCAACACATTTCCTCAGAGACTTACAACTGATGGCCACAAGAGTTTCAAGAGAAGGCCCGACTCCCACAGGCACCGTGTGGGAGGCGTGTGGATATAGGGACATTTGAGTTGGGCCTTGGAGTAGATCTTTGACAACATGATGAATAGGGGACTTAGGCTGAGAGTCCATGATATGACCCTGCTACCTTCAAATCTAACTCTTTGAGGTTCAGACACAGCAGTATTAGTCAAAGGTTTGCCTCTGAATCACTTCTTGGCTACTGACGATTAAACTTTGGGGCTGTCCGGAAGGAGGACTGTGGCAGTTTTTCTGAGAGCTCCACTTGCCTTAGCTGCCACTGCTGTTTTTACTGGTGGAGCTGATACTTTGTAATCAAGAAATAAAGCAGCTTCTTCTTCTTTTCCCCCATCCATGCCCCTCCTCTGGCTCTTCGCCGCCGCCTCACATGCAGACTGCCTTAAAGCAGCTTCTTGACTATCTGTGTCATCAAAACAACCCCCAAATTCAGTGGAAAAACAATGAAGTACAGTTGGTAAGTTGATGTCTGCTCGTTTTGGAGAATCATCCTTGCCCACTGATTTACCCGCCTGTGAGTTGATCTTGGCATTTAACTATTGAGGAGGTGGTAAGAGGTGAGAAAGGGTGGCCTAGGGTTGAGGGCTGCATTTCCCAGACATGGGCCAGGAACCTTCAGGAAGGTGGGGGCAGAGGGATGATCAGCAGAGGTCAGTTACAGTACGTGCCCATCACACTTAGAAAACCCACGTGTTGATGAATGCCAGGCCAGTGTTTTGATTAAAATTGTAGATGACGTCATTTAGATGAGGAATTTTGACGTTATTAGTTAAGACTCATTAATGAGTCATAATATTAAATTTGTAGATCCAAATTGGCATTTAATAAAAGATTAAAATATTGAGGGGATAAGTAATAATTTGTAGTACTTTTGTTTCTGTGACTTGGACATATGTTCAGTGTAAACTATACTTCCTTTTCATTGTGGCCACTACCAAAACAGTTTGAAAGCCACTGATGGATAACAATTTTGCCCAATATGAGGGGAGAGAAAGGCAGCCAAATCCAACCAATCACACTGGATCCTCTGCTAAAACCCAACAGTGTTCACCATAGGGACCATAACATGGGGAAAGGGGACATGATTTTAGGTAGAAGTGGAGGAAAGAATGGAAAATCTTACTAGTTACATGTTTTTTTTAAAACTATTTGAGAAACACAGCAAACATTTCAAAAGGGTGATATACTTGTTTGGTATAAAGGTCTTTTTTAAAAAGACCATTTATTGCTTGGTATAAAGGTCTTTTTTTAAAAAAGATCAACTTTATTGAGGGGTACTTGACATTCAATAAGATTCACTAATTTTAAGTGTATGGTTCAAGGAATTTTGACAAGTGTATATAGTCATGTTACCACCCCCAAAGTCAAGATATGGAATAGTTGTACTATCCCCAACAAGTTCGCTTATTTCCCTGTTTTCAGTCTAATCCCCTCCCAACATCGCAGCCTCTGGGATGCAACAAGAAAACAAGGTGTTTGGAGCAGAAGCACAGGGGAGAGGAGGTCGATATGTCTTACTGGTCTACATGTGGTAGTGCCCTGGAGGCCACAGGAGGTCAAGGACTAGGGTTTACTCTGAGTGAAATGGGAAGATGTGGGAATGTTTTCAGCAGTGGAGTGATCTGACTTGGGCTTTAAAAAGACTATGGAGAAACTACATGTATACTAGAGTTGAACAAATAAGTGAATATACTGTAGAGAATGAGACCCAGGCTTCTCACTGTCAGAGAAAGAAGTTACAGATAAGCAAAGGGAGAAGGGAGGCTAGAATGAACCTTGTGGATGGGATTTGGAGGCATTCATATGCACCCATGTTTGTGTGTAGATAGAAAAATACATACAGATCTGTGTGTATACAGGGGTTATGTGTGTATGTATGTGTGTATGTTGCCATTTTAACAATATGAAATCTTCCAATCCATGAACATGGGATGTCTTTCCATTTACTAAGGTCTTCCTTAACTTGTTTCAATAATATTTTGTAGTTTTTAGGGTGCAAGTCTTACCCTTCTTTCATTAACTTTAGTCCTAGGTATTTTATTCTTTTTGATGCCATTGTAAATGGAGTTGTTTTCTTAACTTCATTTTTCGATTGGGTAGGAGAAGTTCCCAGTATGCTGTCATATGTGACTGCTAAGACTTTCCTCCTTGATTAATTAAGACAGGATACAGGCAGAGGGGATGCACTATTGTACAACGGTGTGGACTTTGGAGGAAACAGCAATTAGAAAAACTGTGGAATCAGATGACTGTTTGCTAAGTGCCCCTGATTCTTTAAGAAAGGAAATGTTGGTCTCAGCCTTGCTGGTCAGCAATATAAAGCAAAGTGTCAGGGTCAGAGAAGCTACTTGATTGTTCTCCAAGGCAGAGAGGACAGAAGTCCAGGCACAGTACTTTCTAAGGGTAAGAGAGGCAGCACTTCTGAGAAGGCTGAGTTCTCACACCAGGCAAGTCTCCTATGTCAAACTCAGGTCCCTGTTGGGGAAGGAGTAGGACTCAGAGACTAGGGACAGGGTATCTGGGTACTGCATGTGAGAAACTTGGACTTCCAGATTCCTCTGGGCCTGCAGAAGTGACCTTCTCCCCCTGTTGGAATACAGAGCCCCCTCCTGCCTCCTGCAAGAAGACCTGTGGAGGCCACAAATAGGGCAGGTACCTTCCAGGATGATGCTTGCCTTTAGGGGTTGACCACCACCCCCAGACCTATATTTAGGTTGAAACCTCAGCAAACCAAGTGGGGAAGTGCTGGGTCTGCACAGGATGGACAAAAGTTACACACTGAAGGTGCTACAGAGCTTGGCTACCAGCAGTGGCTGGAACAGCAGGCCTGTGCGAGTTCTGAGGGGGCTGGGTCAGGGAGTCTGTCTGGTGTGGGGTCACTCTACTGTGACAGAGCCCTGGGTGACTGTGGGTATGCTGCTGGGCCGGCCCACATTAAATGACGTAGAGATACCAGAACTTCTGTGGCAAACCATGGAGGAATGGAACGAAAGATTCAAAAGTGGGCATTAGACAGAAACCTACCTGGCTGGCCATGTTCCTTGGGAGGCCGTGCAGACACGCCATCTACCAACTTGATAAGGCACCCACAGGTGAGGGGACGAGGCAATGTTGAGAAGCTCCAGGGTGGCTTCTTCTGCAGGAGGAGGGGGTGGTGGTAGATGGGGGCCTCTCTGAAGGGTTAAGGCAGCCGTGGTTCTCAAACTTTAATGGGCATTAAACTCAAACATAGGGCTTGTCAAAAGCCAGAGTTTTCAATTTAGCAGGTTTGGGTTTATGGCTGGGGAATGTACATTTCTAAAAAGTTCCTAGGTCATGCTGTTGGCACTAGTTTGAGCACCCCGATACACTGGTGAGAACCACTGGATACGGGCCTAGCAGAGGGCAGGTGGCAGCCTGTAGGCATCAGGAGCAAGATGAGTATAACTACTGTGATTAGCAGCTACCCTGGAATGGTAACCCGGGGTAAGAGAGATGACCTAAGGGATCTACAGAGATGACTCGCAGAACATGGTGCTGTTGGGGAAAGACAAATGCTGCTGCTGATGAAAACATCGTGAATACATGCATAATCATGGTAGGTCATTGACTGATTACCAGACCTGAGTCAGTTCTCAGATCCCATTGACAGAAGACAGGACCTGACCACCCCCATGAAGAGTAAGTACAGATATGATCTCCAGGGCCTTCCCCAAAGGGAGGACAACCATTTACACTGGGGTAAAGGGAATAGTCATTTCTTTCCAAAGCAGTTGCGTACCCATGACCAGGTTCAAATTAACACTGATGCTCAGGGACGCAAAGCATCCTCCTGACTCTCCTGTAAGAGTAGGGACATATCAGGGTCATGTCCTAAATAGAGCCCTGGCCCAAGACACAGTGGGTTCAGAAGAACAATCTGGGACTGACATATTTGAGGGTCATTGGTATATGGTTGGTATTCAAAGCCACGAGATTGGAGCAGCCAAGTATACACAGTGAAGAGAAGTCTTGCTGAGTGACTGGTGATTAGCAGAGAGAAGAGGCAACACACATTTGAGGCAGCACTGAGGAAAGACAGCATCCTCCCAAAGCCTCCTGTACTCCCGAAACTCCGAGTCAATGAGGAAGGGTCTGTGTCCCCTTCTGCTCTGTGTCCCTAGGGCCCAGCCCTGCCCCTGGCACAGAGGAGGGACTCAGTAACTGGTTTTGAATTATCCCACCATGGCCACCACTGATGAACTCCATGGAAAATGTGTTCAGGGCAGTAACAGCAAACATGATGTTTTTCGATGGAAGAGTCTTCTTTTTTTAGTTCTTAAGATGAAATGTGAATCTTGTTCTGTTCCTGTTGGGAAGATTAACCAGGGGATGTCTCTTTACCACTTGGGGCCCTTCCCAAGTTCATTTGTAATGTACTGTATGTGTCATGACTTTCCAAATTAAGAGAGGGAGTTTGTGCAGGTTAAGTTACTGCACATTTTTTTTCATACGACAAATGCTATTTTTTTTTAACATCTTTATTGGAGTATAATTGCTTTACAATGGTGTGTTAGTTTCTGCTTTATAACAAAGTGAATCAGTTATACATATACATATGTTCCCATATCTCTTCCCTCTTGCGTCTCCCTCCCACACTCCATATCCCACCCCTCTAGGTGGTCACAAAGCACCAGCTGATCTCCCTGTGCTATGTGGCTACTTCCCACTAGCTATCTATTTTACGTTTGGTAGTGTATATATGTCCATGCCACTCTCTCACTTTCTCACATCTTACCCTTCGCCCTCCCCATATCCTCAAGTCCATGCTTTAGTAGGTCTGTGTCTTTATTCCTGTCTTACCCCTAAGTTCTTCATGACATTTTTTTTCTTGAATTCCATATATATGTGTTAGCATACAGTATTTGTCTTTCTCTTTCTGACTTACTTCACTCTGTATGACAGACTCTAGGTCCATCCACCTCACTACAAATAACTCAATTTCGTTTCTTTTTATGGCTAAGTAATATTCCGTTGTATATATGTGCCACATCTTCTTTATCCATCTGTTAACGGACACTTAGGTCGCTTCCATGTCCTGGCTACAAATGCTATTTTTGCACCTTTAAAACAGGCAGCCTCTACCCCAACAAACACCTGTTGTGCTCCTATGAAACAGTGATAAACAAATGGTCTGCCCTTTTGAAATAGCCAGAAGAGCCATGACAACATGGGGAACGCTCTGGGCTCTAAGCAAGAGTGGCTGGATTCAGTTTTTCCAATGAGGTAGGGCATAAAGATGCTGTGTCCTGAAGGCCTTATATTCTCTTCTTCTTTAGCTCTTGTAGTGAAGGAGGGGTTATCCTCACTCTACCAACAAGGAACCTGGGTGTGGAAGGTTCAAGGACTAGTCCAGGCCTGCCCTCCTGCTCGCTAGCCCCACTCTCCTGGGGACCCCACTGAGCTGCCTGTCATCTGCATTGGTCCCCTGGGTCCTGAGCATCTCCTCCAGCTTTCCTGAGCCTCCGTGTGATTCCTGGGCTTCAGAACTTCACCTATGAGGACAACCAACATTTCCTGGGTGCTGTGCCCCAGGCACTGCACGACGAGCTTCACACAGTACAATGGGCAGTGTGGGGAGTGGGTGAGACCAGGGCCCAAATCCTGCCACTTGTTACTTGCCTGGCCTTGGCCAAGCTGACCACACTGCACCTCCTTTTCCTCATCACTGAAATAGAGCTGCTAGTACCTACTTCCTAGGTGGCTGTGCTGATGATGTGAGTTAATCTACGTAAAGAGCTCAGAACAGTGCCTGGCACACACTGAGGGCCCTGCAAGGACTAGCTCTGGTTGTCCACCCCAGGGGTTCTCTGTGCACTATATATATATATATATATTTTTTTGTGGTACGCGGGCCTCTCACTGTTGTGGCCTCTCCCGTTGCGGAGCACAGGCTCTGGACACGCAGGCTCAGCTGCCATGGCTCACGGGCCCAGCTGTTCAGCGGCATGTGGGATCTTCCCAGACCGGGGCATGAACCCGTGTTCCCTGCGTCGGCAGGCGGACTCTCAACCACTGCACCACCAGGGAAGCCCCTCTGTGTGCTATTTTGTCTTCATTGTTACATGGGTAAGGCAGACGGGTTGTTGTGCCCACGGCCATGCTGCTGGTAGGTGTCAGGGCACAAAGCAGCTCTGTTCACTCTGCGCCAGCCTGCCCAGCTTGGATCTTCCAGTCACCTCCCTGCATTTCCCTTCCTCCACTTGCTTCATCTGCTACCTGGTCAAACCTACTGGGCGGCAAATGTGCCTCCCAGGTCACAAACTTGGGTGTGTAGGGAATCACGGCAAATTTGTTTTTTCTATATCTCCACCTATTTAGGGCCCCAAGTTCCACCACGGTGATGGAAACTCAATCTCTATCAGTTTAAGGTTCTAAGCTTCCTTGGGGCTGCACTAGAAGACTTACACACAGCCAAGGCTCTGTGGGGCTGGGGACCTACCTGGACCTTATGTCTCCTCTCTGTGCTGGCATCCACTAGCCTTCCACTCCACTCCATAGAGCCCGTGGTCTTCATCCACATAGGCAGAGGCTGGGACAGTGGGCCCCTATGGACAGTCGAGTGGGTTCTCCACTGTACAAATGTACCTGAATGAGTGAAATTGAAATCCAGCCTGTGCTGTTCTTGCTAAGCTGTGGATGTAGGTACAGGGCTGCTTCCTACCAACACCCACAGTCTAGGCCATGTACCTACGGCTCCTTCATCTACCTTTTTCTAATTTGCACAGAGGCATCTGAGAGCTGGCTGTGGCCCTGCTGGCGTCACCCCATCCCTGTCTGAATGGCTCCCTTAGGTCCTCTGCCGCTTCTGAGTGGTGCTTGGGCTCCTGGCCTCGCTCATGCTGGGGGTGGTCACCTCAGAAATGCCCTCCTGGCCTAGGCTGCAGCTCTTTCCCTCAGGCCTGCTAACTCCCCAAGGGTGCACTGGGGAAGCCAGCACAAGGCCACTGCTCCTGGAGCCACAACGTAGCTGGGATTTTGTTGTCTCCTTGGGGCTCTGCTCAGGAAGGAGCACAAGGCTCCCCTTTCTAGAACCTCTCCAGGAACTACTGTGCTTTCATCACTCCCCTTCATCACTCTCCCCATCTCCTATCTAAGGGAAACCTTTTTTATCTCTGTGGAAACCCAACTCTCCTCAGCTTCCTGCTCTGCTGTCCCGCAGGATTTCCTCCCTAACATTTTGTCTAGACAGAAGTCCTCTCCAAGCCATCAAAACCTGCATTTTTATAAGATCAAAGTCAGGAATACCTATCTGGCCTGGCTTTCTGCCTGCCTCCACTTACACAATGGATGGGGGTTGGAGGGAGGGGGAATGAACTATTTGGGGGGAAATCCATTCATTATTCCCTCCCCCACCCCGAATTGTTCCACCACGCTGGGGGGCCCGTGGGCCACTGGCCACTCGGCTCCAGGTTCTCCAAGTAGAGAAAAGACCAACCATTCCCATTTCCCCAGCCTAGCCCAGGGGCTGATGAAAAAGACTGGTCCCTCCAGCACTGTGCAGCACTCCTGCTTCTGGGTCTTCCGGTGAAACTCCCTGGGCGCCGGCTCTCGCCCATCCGCAGTGCCTCTTGCGCAGGGTGGAGGAAGGGATTCTTTTTTTTTTTAAACATCTTTATTGGAGTATAATTGCTTTACAATGGTGTGTTAGTTTCTGCTTTATAACAAAGTGAATCAGTTATACATATACATATGTTCCCATATCTTTTCCCTCTTGCGTCTCCCTCCCTCCCACCCTCCCTATCCCACCCCTCCAGGCGGTCACAAAGCACGAACTGATATGTCTGTGCTATGCGGCTGCTTCCCACTAGCTATCTACCTTATGTTTGGTAGTGTATATATGTCCATGCCTCTCTCTCGCTTTGTCACAGCTCACCCTTCCCCCTCCCCATGTCCTCAAGTCCGTTCTCCAGTAGGTCTGTGTCTTTATTCCTGTCTTACTCCTAGGTTCTTCACATTTTTTTCCCTTAAATTCCATATATATGTGTTAGGATTCTTGCTTGAAGCGGCCCTTGGAGGCTTTTCTGGGCTCGCCATCCTCAGGCAGCGCCCCCTGCCGGGAGGTTGGGGAAAATTCTCGCTCTCCTTCAGGGCTCGCGGCTCACAGCCGCAGAGAACTCCTCATCCCACCACGCTTCATTTGCACAGCTGACGACAAGCATCTATTAGTCTACTGAAATCAGTAAGCGGGGCTAAAATGTAAAGTTCTTCTCGCCAATTCTCTGATATTCCTGAGTTCTGTTTTTATTGCAAATTGGTAACAGGTGAGGTAGATAGTCCTGGAGGTGTTTAACCTGTCAGAGGGGGCTGTGGTTAAAAGAAAAATCTAAACCATTGTTTCACTGTAGTGGGGAGCAATTTCTTCTATATTGGGCCAATTCTAGAAAAAATATTTATGGGCAATTTTAAAACTTCAAAGTAAAAGTGATTTTATTTAATCACACACACACATATATACATATACTTACAGCTTAGATTACCCACTATATTGAATAGAAGAATGCCAATATGTCAATAATAAAACGAGGGCTGCAGGACTTTTTTTTTGGCCTTAAGCTATTAGTATAGAAGTGTATTTGTTAATATGGTAGCGACGTCAGGGCAATTTTACATTTTTATCAAAAAGAATAATAAAATATACAATACTTATAATAAATTCCATATAGCAAATTGATTCCTGCAGAATGCTTTCAGTGATTTTTGCAGAACTCTGGTGTCCCTCATCAATCTGTGATTGTAATTGACAAACGAGTGTAGCATGACATGAATGTTGGTTGATATTTTTGTTTACCTCAACAAGAAGGACAAAGGTGAAATAACTAAGAAACTTCATTCTCAACAGGAAGCAACTTCTTTGCTAACTCGGATAATAGTTTTGAAACACTAGAAAGATATTTCCTCAAATTTTTGTGCTATTCAAAATTCAGTAGCTACAGACACAACACACTAAGTTTCATCTGCATTATTAACATGTTCTCCATGACTTCTTTAAGTCTAGACAATCAACAGAATAATAAATCAAGTTGACAGTTAACAAGCCATTTACTGATTTCTGCAGTCTGAATACTCAAGCTACCAACACAAAGTCAGTGAATGCGGAGTTGGGTAGAGACACTCAGTAGCACGGGTTATATAGCATTTCCATCCTGCAGGGATATTAGACATCCATAACTTCAAGAACAGATCATAGTAAAATGCAGTAAAATAACTAGGAAGTGATATAAGTATTTATTTCCTTTGTTTTTGTATAATTAATGGTAAACATACATAATTTAATTTTTTAAGGTAGCTGGCTGTTATTTCTAACAATAGCTTTTAACAACTGGCTCACAAAATTCCTGATAATTTAACAATTGGCTCTCACAAGCCATTGGGATCTGGCCCGAGCACACCACTGCCAGGCCCCAGTGACTTCTGGGTTCCACAGTGACAGGCACTGGCAGGAGATGGGATAGCAGCAAGAAAGAAGGGTTGGATTTTCCTTCTGCTCTGTCCTGGGATGCATTCTGCAGCTCCTGTTCCTCCAGGCTCAGCCAACACTGTTCTTTCTTCTGCCTCTAGGGGGTTAATGGCTTCTTGGCTTCTTGCTCTTGCTGGTTCCTAATGCTTCCCCATCACATCCACCCCTTTGTAAGTATGTACTTTCATTACACCCCATTAATCATTCCCTTCCCTTTGAGTGTGCCTCTGTTTCCTGGCTGGACCCTTTCTGCTCAAGTCTGCTTCTGGGGTCACAACTTCTAATACTTCTATTCCTAAATATAGGAACTGTGTGTCCTTGGGCAAGTGGCTCAACTTCTCTGAGCTACAGTTTTGTGAGAATTAAGTATGATGCAGTATGGTATGATTTTGAAAGATTAACCAGTGGTACTTAATTTTTTCCTTCTGCTATTTCCTGGTGCCCTACAACTCTTTTCCAAACTGGGCAGCTATACTCTGTAGCAGATGTTTCTCAGGACAGGATTTAAAGCATAAGTAGGGGGAAAAGCATAAATTCCAAAATCCAAGACCTTGAAGGGTATTGGGGCAAAGAAAACCTAATGAATGGGAGCAAAGCATCCTGCTGGGAGATCCACTGGTCCCTGAGAAGGCCCTCCTACCCTGCCAAGCTGGAAGAGGTGGGACAGCAGAACCCCTGGTAACGTGGGGAGCTGAAGAATTGAGAACAGATGGCTGCAGGCTGAGTCCAGGCAACCGTGAGCCGCTCTACAGTACCCGATGGATGCCCCAGTGCGGTCCGAGAGACGTTCGTACCGATGGGACTTCCATACAGGTCTGGGTGCTGACATCACAGAAGCTGTGTGGCCTGATAAGCAACGGCCAGGTGACGATGTGCACCTGGGTGAATGGGAGAAGGACAGTAACGGGGAGTCTTCCTCGGCATTCTTTCTGCGAGTCCTGCCCGCCGTTATCCGACAGCCGGCGACGAGGACTCACGACCGCCCACGCCTTGGGCTGGACAGCCGCGCGGCGCCACTGTCATTCCGGCAGGGGCCGCTGTCCGGCCACAGTGGCCGCGCCGGGCCGCGCTCTGATTGGCTGGAGGCTGTGGCCCGCGCCCATTCCCGCCCTCCAGGCCTGTTAAGTGCAGTCTCTCGCCAGCTCCCGCCCCAGTCTGCGGGCCTCCGGAGTAGCGGTGCGGCGGGAGCGGCACAGCAGAGGGGACAAGACCAGGGTAGGAGGGAACTGGCCGGCTGGGAGAGACCCGTACATCATCAAGATGCTGTCCTGGCGGCTGCAAACGGGCTCCGAGAAGGCCGAGCTGCAGGAGCTCAACGCCCGACTGTACGACTACGTGGGCCGGGTACGGGAGCTGGAGCGCGAAAACCTGCTCCTGGAGGAGGAGCTGCGTGGCCGGCATGGGTACGAGGGCCTGTGGGCCGAGGCGCAAGCCCGCTTCGCCAAGGAGGCGCGCAGCCTGCGGCAGCAGCTAGACGAACTGAGCTGGGCCACAGCGCTGGCCGAGGGCGAGCGCGACGCGCTGCGGCGCGAGCTGCGGGACCTGCAGCTGCTGGGCGGGGAGGCACGCGCAGCCCGCGGCCGCCTGAACGCCGAGCTGGACGCGCAGCGGCGGGAGCTGCAGGAGGAGTTGGGCGCGCGCGCCGCCCTCGAGGCGTTGCTGGGCCGGCTTCAGGCCGAGCGCCGCGGCCTAGACGAGGCCCACGAACGCGACGTGCGGGAGCTGCGCGCGCGCGCCGCCGGCCTGACCCTGCGCTACCGCGCCCGCGCCCCCGCGCCCCCGCCGCGCATGCGGGAGGTCCACAACGGCTACGCGCTGCTTGTGGCCGAGTCGTGGCGGGAGACCGTGCAGCTGTACGAGGACGAGGTGCGCGAGCTGGAGGAGGCGCTGCGGCGCGGCCAGGATAGCCGGCGCGAGGCCGAGGAGGAGACGCGGCTGTGCGCGCAGGAGGCGGAGGCGCTGCGGCGTGAGGTGCTCGAGTTGGAGCAGCTGCGGGCGCTGCTGGAGGATGAGCTGCTGCGGGTGCGCGAGGCGTACGAGCTGCAGGCAGAGGAGCGGCAGGTCAGTGCGCTGGGAAGCCCCCAGCCCAGGCCCGCGCGCCCTGCGGGTGGGGGCCACGGGGGAGCGGTGGAGCTCCCCGGACCACGGCTCGTTCATGCCAGGCGCGACGTCGCCCACGTGCGGGGCCGGCCCAGAGAGTGCCGGTGGGGACCCAGGCACCGAAGGGACCGCCCTGCTCTGCAGTGGGGCCTCAGGGTCCCGGCATCTCGCCACCCCTGGCCCTTCAACTCAGTGGGCGCGTGCCAAGTGGCAGGTCCCGCTGGATAGACCCGTCCCTGCCCTCCTATTTGGTTGTCAATTTCTTTGGCCCTTGGCATGACTGGGTGCATCCTGACAAATGACCCCGTCAAGCTCTAGGTTCTCTTTCAGTTTCCTGTGCTTCGAAGACCGAGGTCACTTAAAAGTCAACCAAGAAGCCCCAGAAGTGACTTCCAGAGGTGACAGCTCCTTCCTTCTCAGACAAGTCTCAGTGTTGGGAGGTTTCTAGGCAATGGCCAAGTGTTTATCGTGAGCCGTTCAGAATGGCAGCCCCGCTGGCCCTAGGGCTCCCCTGGGGAAAACTTAACTTGTTTTACAAATCGGTTTTTATTTTGCCAGGTTGATTTCCCAGTTGGAAGCAGCTGGTGGTGGCTCCCTGGGCCACTGCCTCATTTGTTCTTAGGAGGGGCAGTAATCTTAATGCAGAAAAGAGCATTAAGATCAGAGATGTTTTTCTCACAGTACAAGCTGATGTCCGATCTCTGGGTTGTGTAAAAGCTGTGGTAACGCAGGTCCCTATGGCAGGATGTTATTACAAGTACAGGTAATATAAACAGTTCCTATTTCAGAGAAGCAGAGCTCAGACTTCTGACACTGACACGGTGACACCTGTGGCTGGATTTATTGTCTGTACACCTAGCCCAGTCCCAGGGTTAGCCCTGGTCCTGCCCAGTCTGGACCAGAATTGGAAGTATTCCCAAATCCTTAAACTGTCATCTTAGGATGACAGTTTAAGACAACATTCACACAAATTCAGAAATATTTTAAAGGGAACAGTTTGTAGCTTCAAGTTAAAAATTTGTGTTGGAGTGATGATTTTGTGCCTTTTTATAAAATTAGAAGTAAAGGAAACATGGCAGTCGTGGCATAGAGGCTTGTGGTGACCTCACAGGCATCCACAAATAATCGGCAGTTATCTGTTGACTACCCCTGGTCCTTAGCACTGTACTGGGGCTTCACTCTTCAAAGAACTAGAGTCTGGATGGGAAATCATATAAAGCAATACAGTACAAAGTTGTTTGGAATTTAATCTTTTGGATCTTAGGTTTTGTTTGGTCTCTGCCTCATAATTTTCAAAAGCCTTCTGCTGGGGTTGTAGGTGGGACAAGGGCAGGGGCCGGTGAAGTATGTGCTGATTTCCGGAGCTTACTCTAGACTCCAGAGCGCTTCCCTTTGCAACGATGGTGGCCAGGGATGCCAGTTCCATGGGGCCCCATGCTCTGTGTTGAGTGAAAGTTAAAGAGTGTCTTTAATGTAAGCTTTCACAGAGCTTTTAACCAAAGAGAAGCGCCTGCCAAACTCACTGCCCACTGAACCCCTTTGTAGGGAACCCCTGCTACCACCTCAAGGGTCCCTGCTGTGCAAGCAGGTTTGGAAAAGGCTTCTTTGAGGCGTGTTTTGTGGGCTAAATCCCCACCATTCGTTTGCAGTCATAGCTCACTTGGCTCATTTTGGACCTGGAAGCTCTGGTTTCAGTGTTCTTTTTTAGCAGCAGAACCCTTTCCCCCCCAGTTAACTCTTAAGTGCACCGCCAGATATGAAACAGATAAAAGCAGAGTTCCTCTGATTCCAGGACAGGTGGGGACCTGAAGTGCCATACAAAATCACCTTATTTGACACAGGGACTCCAGGGCCTTTTCCTGGGGTCACACCTGCCCCAGAACTAGGATCCCACCCTCCTGTCCAGTGATATCTCTCCTATTGGAATTTGCTTCTTTCCCCTAAAAGTAAAGAGTAAGGAAAATGTCTATAAGGACTTGGGTATTTTTCAGTTCCAATTTGTAGCTGTTTCATTATACTGAATGTTTCCTTATCCATAGCCTGAATCTTTCACCAGTTATCTTAAAGCACCCATATTTCAAGTTGCATTCCAAAAGACTCACTACCAAGCGTTAGTATTTTTTTTTAAGAAGTGTAAAAATACTAGCTATTTTGTTAAAGAATAAATATTGATGATTTAACCCCAAGCCTCTGATGTTTTCAAATTCTATAGAAGCTTAGCCTGGGGAGACTGAAAATATCATAAAACCTGATTTAACTAATTTACTGTAATAAAAGTTTCATTACTAAGAGTTAGCCTTTATCAAGAGCTTTTTGTGTGGCAGGTACCAGAGGTACCGAGCCCATCACATGTGTATTCACTCTCAGTCCTCACATCAGTCTTAGGAGGTGGGTACTAATATTTACCCCATCTTACAGATGATGAAACTGAGGTCCATAGGTTACCTAGTTAGTAAGTAGCTAAGCCTGGGTTTGATTCATGCTGCATTGCCTGAGCAACTAACCACTGGGCAATATCCCCTCTCTTCTATCTGTTCTATTAAAGATGAACTTTAAACCAGTATTCAGTTTGCTTTCATAGAACAATGATCAGTGTTCTTCCTAAGGGATAGCACAGAGGTGCCTGTTAATCTACAGTCCTAAAATGCTTTCAGACCCAGCTGGCTGTTGTCAGAATACTTTTAGTGTTAAGTCTTTCATTTACATTTTTTTTTTGCGGTATGCGGGCCTCTCACTGTTGTGGCCTCTCCTGCCGCGGAGCACAGGCTCCGGACGCGCAGACTCAGCGGCCACGGCTCACGGGCCCAGCTGCTCCGCGGCATAAGGGATCTTCCCGGACCGGGGCACGCACCCATGTCCCCTGCATCGGCAGGCGGACTCTCAACCACTGCGCCACCAGGGAAGCCCTCATTTACTTTTTAACGTGTGCCATATGGTTTTAATGGGAACCCCTTTCCCTCATCTGGAGGCAGGAGCACCCACATAGTGCCCAGGCTCTGGGCTGGCACTGCAGCTTGAGGGGGAAAGATGCTCACTGGGACTCTCTTTCTGGGAAAACTGGGCCTTCCCAGATGGCCTACATGCCTTAGACCTCTCTGGGAGGCCCCTCACCTCAGATTTGCCAGAGAAGTTTGCTGAACTGACATCCAAGTTCCCAGCATTTTATATGTAGTTCAGATCACTTGAAGCCTAATTAATATACCCTGTCTCCCAGTCTGCAGAAAGGGACTTCAGACAAAACTGTAAGATGTTTGTGATTTACACCAGCCTTGGCCCATAAACGTTGAGATTTTGGCTTGTGAAAGTGCACTCTTAGCCTCGAGGCTGCCTGTGGCCAGCTTCCACGCTCCCAAGACATGACTGAATGAGAACTTTCTTTCGACTGGAATGGAGCTGGCTTAGCTGCCCTACCTGGGTCTGAATTGTGGCTCTGCCACTGTTTGTGTCTCCGTTTCCCACCTGTGAACTAGGGGTAATGAAAATGGCCCACAGGGTGCATCCCCATTCAGTTCATTCATTGAGTACTTGGTGTGCCAAGTTTGCCTCTTAAGTGCTGGGGGTACAGCAGGGAGCATAATGGAAACAAAACAGAAAGTCCTTGACTGCACAGGTCTGGAGGTGGAAACAGTTCAGTGTTCAGGAGCGGGCGTGGCTGGGGCGAGGGGGCGAAGATGGCCTCTACAGGACCTGGACTTCGGCTCTGAGCACGTGGGAAGTCGCTGGAGGGCTCTGTGCAGAAGTGGGTGGTGACCCGAGTCTTCATGGGATCTCCCTGGCTGCTGTGATATACATAGACTGTGTGGGGCACCTGTTGGGAGTAGGGAGACCTCTTTAGGAGACACTTGCCACCATCAAGGTAGTAGGTGCTAGAGGCTTGGGCCAGGGACAGCAGCGAAGGGCAGAGGCAGGAATCTACCCTGAAGTTGAAGCCCACGGGGTTTGTGGATGGATTGGATGTGGTGGGAGAGAGGGAGAAATCAAGTCCGCTCCAGGGCCTGGGGCCTGAGCAGCTGGAGGAAGGGGTTTGGTGCAGGAAGGCAGGCTTGGGTGGGAGAGCAGATTTCAGTTTGAAATGCCTCTGAGATACCCACCTGGTCTTGTAACATAAAATGATGGGTCTGGAGTTCACGGTGTTGTATGGGCCAGAGCTATAAACACTTAGTTAGCATCCAGTCAATGCTTGTTATTAACACATCTAGTTTTTGCATCTAAATGAGGTTATCACAGAATTTAAATTCCCTCGAGCTCTCTAATGTTCAGGATTCTCAGTGCATGACCGTGACACTTGCAAGCTCTTCCTGTTGTGTCTGGGTGACTTGCTCAGCAAGGAGCTGCTCAAGTTTGGTTAAGAGAAAGTGAATTCTTTGGACAATGAGGGCAGCAGGCTTTCCCTGGTGTAGCCTACATTTCATCATCAGTTGTGATGCTGCCCAAATGTTCTCTAAATAGCAACTAGAAAGGTGACCTTTCTCCCCAGCTCTAACGTTTGGCAAAACTGCTCCTGCTTGGGTTAGATTTAGCTGCTGTGTCTCAGGCTCCAGTGCCTTGGCTTGGCCCACGGTTTGAAAACTTCTGGAGAAGTGGAGGCCAAGTCTGAAGCTTTATTCAACCAGCAGGATCGGTTACAATTTCTGTGAAGACTGTTGGGAGCCAATAATTCTTACATTCCTGCTTCCAGAAGTCAACGAATTTTCCTTTGACCGTTTAGGAAGAGTTGACTCACGTGGGAATGTGGTTGGAACTGCACTTATTTTAACTTAAACAGTTTGATTTTCCTCCTCTTATTTTGCGGGGTGCAGAAATGTTCTGCACCCCCAGGAGGGAGAGAATCTTCGTGTTACCTCCTTGGCATGGCTGGGAGATCTTGACCTGCTTAGGAGGCTTGTAGTTAGAGAACTGAATGGGTTTGATTTTTTTTTTCTGAGCATTTTAACAGCAATCAAACTTTTTTGTGAAGAAGGCATTACTACACATTGTCAACTTTTCATATTTAGGTAGAATTTCCTGTAGTAGGAAGGAGTCATATGTTTACAGAACATTTTATACTGTAACCTTGTACCTGAGTTTATACTCCCTCTAAAATGGGGGAACATAGGCTTTTAACACTGAGACTTAACTATAGAATGTGTGAATGTTGTGACTAGATTCTGGCAACTGTCACTTAAATCAAGACTGGCCAATGGTCTGCTTTGATGAACCTCTTTATCTATTTATAATGCCAGTTTTGGAGGGTGTTTACACTTACCCACCCTGGGATACTAGCTAGCGGTTTTTAAATTTACTCCTTTGCTTTAAAAGCTAAGTGGCTTCAGTTTTTGTTTTTAGCATACTTTATATAGACAAAAATAACCTAACAACAATTATTAGCTTAGATATATAGAACTGCTATGAGAAGCAGAATTATTTACATGCTGATCATTCATGCATCTTTTTAGATGGTAAATCCAGTGTGGGATCTTAGTTACAGTCATTCCTTAGTTTCATAAACATTACCTATTTACTTTGGGCCGCCAGCATATTGCCAGGTGCCTTTGGTGGAGGGATTACATGAGAAATGAAAATAGATTCCTTCTCCCGTTGTCTTATAATTTTTAAATTCCACAAAGATGAATGTCTAAAAATGTATCCTGTTAATTGTATTCAGAAATAATGCTACGTTCCATTGCAAACCAAAAGTTAAAGTATATGGACTTATTCAAAGTTTAAATATTTGTTCAGTTAATTATTCCCCAGCATAACTATAAAATGTTATATAAAACTGTAATGCAGAGTAGGGCAAAACTGTAAAATGGTACAAATGAAACCATTGTGTTTATTAAATATATTGTCGATTGAAAATAGTACATTTTGGGGACTTCCCTGGTGGTGCGGTGGTTAAGAATCTGCCTGCCAATGCAGGGGACATGGGTTCAATCCCTGGTCTGGTAAGATCCCACATTGCCACAGAGCAACTAGGCCTGTCTGCCACAACTACTGAGGCTGTGCTCTAGAGCCTGTGAGCCATAACTGATGAGCCCTTGTGCCACAACTACTAAAGCCTGCATGCCTAGAGCCTGTGTTCTGCAACAAGAGAAGCCACCGCAATGAGAAACATGCCCACCACGACGAAAGAGTAGTCCCTGCTCACTGCAACTAGAGAAAGCCCGTTTGCAGCAACAAAGACCCAACGCAGTCAAAAATAAATAAATAGATAAAAACATTTATTAAAAAAAAAAAGAAAACAGTACATTTTGAGGAGGGTAATATTATATTGATCATTTCATTTTACATCTAGTTCACCGGTTGCGTGCTGTGTGACTTGCATGTGAAGGGCATTTTTCTAGAGGCAGGGGCTGGGGGGATGCATGAGGCAGTGATAGACTGTGCCTTGCAGTGTCTCCCAGCCAGGGCGGGGGACGTGGACAGATGCAATTAACCAGGAGGGAGTGGAACTGCTATGGGGGCAATGTGAACACGTGCCCAGGGAGCACTTATTAAACTACACGAGAACAATCATAAAAGTTTATATCCAGGTCTGGCCTTTGACATTTATGCCCAGAATATATTCTTGTCACATTAATATAACTTTTCTTCCCAGATGATTTTAAAGTGGCTTTTCTAGGTGAAACAAAGAACTCTGTATCATGAGTATGGGGGAAATTCTGTTTCAGATCTGAGTAACTTCTGTTTTAAATATAGTAAAACCCCTGCTTTCTAGCCTTATTTATTCATTTATTTTAAACTTCTCTTTATTTTTTTATTTTAAACAGATTTATTTATTATTTATTTATTTTTTAAATTTATTTTTGGCTGCGTTGGGTCTTAGTTGCGGGATGTGGGATCTTCGTTGAGGCACGCGGGATCTTTCGTTGGGGCATGCGGGCTTATCTCTAGTTGTGGTGTGCGTATTTTCTCTCTGTAGTTGTGGCACGCAGACTCCAGGGCGTGTGGGCTCTGTAGTTGTGGTACGCGGGTTCCAGAGTGCGTGGCCTCTGTGGTTTGTGGCATGAAAGCTCTCTAGTTGAGACTCGCGAGCTCAGTAGTTGTGGTGCATGGGCTTAGTTGCCCCATGGCATGTGGGATCTTAGTTCCCTGACCAGGGATAGAACACGCATCCCCTGCATTGTAAGGTGGATTCTTTACCTCTGGACCACCAGAGAAGTCCCTAGTCTTGGCTTATTTTAAATAGCATCTTACTTCACTAGTTTCATGTATTGACTTCCCTAAGCTGACTGATGTCTGAGCTGTAGAGATGCTTTACAAGCATTCATTATTATTAGGGAGAATGAACAGAGAAGCCTGTGTCCTAGCCACATCTTCCTTATGCGCTGATTTAAAAAAAAAAGAAACCTTCCAGGTGGGAGAAATATAGTATTTAAAAATCATCCTTGGGACTTCCCTGGTGGTGCAGTGGTTAAGAATATGCCTGCCAATGCAGGGGACATGGGTTCGAGCCCTGGTCTGGGAAGATCCCACATGCCACGGAGCAACTAGGCCCGTGTGCCACAACTACTGAGCCTGAGCTCTAGAGCCCGCGAGCCACAACTACTGAGCCCACGTGCCACAACTACTGAACCCCACACACTGAGAGCCCTTGCTCTGCGACAAGAGAAGCCACCACAATGAGAAGCTCACGCACGGCAACGAAGAGTAGCCCCCGCTCACCGCAACTAGAGAAAGCCTGCGTGCAGCAACAAAGACCCAACACAGCCAAAAATAAAAAAAATTATTTAAAAAATAAATAAAAATCATCCTTGCGATGACTGCATTTTTACTAAACTTGGAGGTTTTTCATCTCTTTTTGTGTCCTGAGCTCTTGGTACCTTAAGTTCAACCCAGCAAAGCTTCAGTCCTCTGATCCCAAAACCTTCTGTTCTCCTTAGAGAGAGATCGCCTGCCTGGAGGATGAGAAGGCAGCCCTTACCTTGGCCATGGCTGACCGGCTACGGGACTATCAGGAGCTCGTGCAGGTGAAGACTGGCCTCAGTCTGGAGGTGGCAACCTATAGGTAAGGATGCTGCGCTGAGTCCACCAAGCTGGAGCTGGCAGTGTGAAAGTCCCTGCAGCCTCCGTGGAGTGGCTGTGGCTTTGTGTTACTGAGCACTTACTGCCTGCCAGACGCAGTGCTAAGTCCTTCGCAGCTGCTCACTGCCCATAGTCACCCTCTGGTGGTGGACACCACACATCCCTTTTGCAGGTGAGGGAAGGGGCTGGAAGCAGGGGTCCAGGCTGCTGAGGGCCTGTGCCTTACCCACCGAGCATGGCAGCCCTTGGTGGAGCCCCTGGCTGAATTGAGGGATGGTCCTAGGGCCAAGCTGGTGGGGGCCTTGCTGGGTCGCTGCTCTGGGAGCTATGCAGCCTGAGTCCTGCAGAAGGGATGCTGGTCAGGGCATGGGGGCAGGGGAGAGGAGGCACTTGCCAGCCTGTCTTTCCCAAGATCCATCTCCACAATCTTCTTGGAAATCTCATGGGATGAACAATTGCAAAATTAAATTGGTAGGGCCTTACCTCTCTGGTAGGTGTTCACAACCCTACCAGCTTAGCTTTCCTCAAGGCGTAGCTTTTTCTAGCTTTTCTCTTGGTTGCGAGCCTTTTTCAGTCATGTCAGCAGGGACAGAGTTTACTCCTGTCTGTGGCCGGGCATTTCTTTAACCCATTTAGGGATTGACTTGGCCGTCTCCTAGGAGATTAGGAAGCATCAGTCCTTTTTGGGAAGTGAGTGATTGATTTCACTGTGTGCCTTCCTGAAGTCCAAGTTTGCGTGGGGAAAATGCGGAGCCCAGCCCAGGGGCCTGCATATGCCCGGTGCTGCCCAGCTCCAGACCCCAGCCTCTGTGGTTAGAACTGCTGCCGCCCCCCTGCCCTCCAGTGCTTAGGATTGAGTCTGGGAGATGCCCGCAGGTCTAAAAGACAAAGGCGGTAGAATATGACCTGTTTCTTTGTATCAGCCAAAAGCCTAGCATTTTTTATCACTGATAAGTGTCCTGAAGGTAAACCCTTGTCACGTCTTACGTGATTCTTTCAGTACTTTGTGCTGCTGCCCAAATTCTGAGGCCAGGTGTGAAAATTCCTCTTCACAAGTGCCCATTTGATCTTTACAAACCTCGACCTTCCATCTCTGGGAAGTTGACCTTCTTCCCACACCCTGCCTCTCTGAGGGCGGCAGGGACAGTCAGCTCCGTGGGGACCACGTTCCAGGGTCCTGTGCAGTGTGACTGCTCACCAGCCCTGTCCAGAGGTGGCCAGTGCTGCGGCAGGCATTGCTTCGCCCGCCATGGCTGAGGTTGTGTTTCCCCGAAGTTTCGGGCCACTCCTCTAGCACTGCTCAGACAGACACGTGAGATGTGTGAGCCACTGCTCACACACCGCACATGGAAGAGAAGGGCTGTGGCTCTGGAAAGCTGAAAGCACATCGCAGCACGGCTGGACTCTGGGGGCTGTGCTGAGGCCAGGTCTCAAGTATCATGAGCCCTTCCAAACCCAGATATTTAGTCCTTTCCGGTAACCTTAAAGAAGAAACGTTAAGGTAATAATAAAATGGTGCAACTCATAATTTATAGGGATAGACTTACAGTTTATACATAAATATATAATTTAACAAAATAATAAAATTAAAACAAAGCAAACCTCAGAGTCTAGGACTGGTGGATTTCACCAAACCTAAGTGGGCCAGTTGGTGGCCAGGGAGACCGTGGCGCCTGACCTGGCAGGTGAATGTGAGAATGAGCCCTTTGCTCCCACATTGCAGGTGATGATGGGCAGAAGCTGTGGGGCTGGACTGGCGCTGAGGATGCTGAGAGAAGGGGGAAGTGTGGGAGAAGACAGGCTGGCACAGTTGTGCTCGCTCTTGTCTGCCTGTCTCCAGTGGTGTCATGTGGGGCTGGAGATGCTTATCTGCTTGATATGTCATCTCGAGGTTTTTCCTGGCGTGTGAGTGCTTGTTATACGAGGGGCTGAGGGATGAAAGGGGAGATTCTCGGAAACAGGACAGGGCGTGGTTCTCAGCTGCATCTGCACGTGGGCATCACCGGGAGAAGCTGATGAGGCATCGGCTCCTGGACCCAGTTTAGATATTCCCATTAGATTGGCACAGGGTGGGCCCAGGCATGGTAGTGCTAAAGCTCCGAGGATGATTGTCAGATGCATCCAGGGAAGAGAAACACTGGTCCAGGGCCTTGCTCACAGGGGCCTGCAGACCCATAGTGTCAGCATCACTAGGCATCTCAAACTTGTGGGAAACCTTGGGCCCACCCCAGACCTGCTGATCAAAGTTGCCTTGTCACAAGATCCCAGGTGATTTGTGTGCACACTACTGTTTGCAGAGCAGCCCACAGGCATCCAGAAAGCTCTAAGCCTGTCTCACAGCACCTAGAGGACAAGACAGAGGATAGGCAGGCTGAGTGGGGTGCTGGTGCTGCGGGGGGCTGATGGAGTGTGCAGAGCAGGCTTCCTGGAAGAGGCAGTGCCAAGTCTTGCAGGAAGGGCAGCCAGGAAGAGACCATGTGGGAAGGGCTTTCCAGGCAGAGGGGGCAGCCCGAGGGAGGATCTGGGGACTGACCTGGCGTGGCATCTGTGGCAATGCCGAGGATTCGGGTGTCCCTGGGTAGCTTGGTTTTGGGGGCTGTCATTGAGGGCCATGTATGTTGGGTGGCTGAGAGACACACCCGTGAAGCCGTGGTTTGTGAGCTGGGTGGGGTCTGTGCTCTCAGGCTGCTCTGGAGATGCTCGGCACGCAGGGTGTGGTGCCTGCTCAGAGGGGCTCAGAAGCGTGCAGCCGTGTGCTGAGGATCGTGTGCTGTGGATAAGGCTGCGCGGACCGAGGCAGCCTCCTACACCATAGGAGACAAGGCTTGTCCCCCAAGACACACAAGTGCAGGTTTTCTGGAATCAGAAGGGAGTTGTGAGAATCAGAGAAGTTTTCTAGAGGGAGATGAGATTGATCTGGGTCTTGAAGGATGGCAGAGATTTGAACAGACATAGAAGAGGGGGGAGGTGGGAAGTGGGGGGTGGCATGGGAGGAGGGAGGGAGAAGTATGGTTAGGTGAAAAGTCAAACAAGATGTTAAAATAACAGTATCCAGGGAAATACTGTACATGGTTTACTGCCAATGAACAGAGTTTGATAAAGATGGTTTAGGAGAAGGAATGGAGAGCTTCAGGCCGAGGTAATTAAGAGAGATTTTCAAGGGATGTGGGATTTGAGTTGGGCCTTGAAGGGGCAGGGAAAGTGGGGAATAGGAATTGGACTGGCAGAAAGGTGTCAGAAAGGAGCTCCAGGTGCACAAGTCAGGATAAAAATAAGTGGAGGAAGGAGAATGCAAGATGAATCAGCAGAGGCCTGGAAGGAGGCAGATTGCAGGGGCCTCCATTGCCAGGCCACTGAGATGGGGCGGTCCCAGGGCCAAAGCCGAGGAGAGGGGAGCCAGCTGCTGCAGGTGGAGTGCAGGAGGGTCTGGGCCTGGAGTGGAATGGGTATGTGTGTCTGTGGGTGGGGGCAGAGGCCTCGGGAGGTGCATGTGGTGGTCGGAGATTCGGGACCTGACATAGGTAGGTACCCGAGGGAGCCTCTGCTCAGGGCTGGTGGGGGCAGTGATGGAGGGGCCGGGAGCAGGAGGTTTCTGGGTAGGAACGTGGGCAGATGTGCTGCTGGGCACACACTCTTGTAAACTAGATCACCCTACAGTGAGCCCTTTCCACAAAGCAGGTGGAGAGGGCTCAGTGGGCTTATTCAGACTTAGTGTATAATCTGAAGATGGTGAAACTGACAGTATTCAGAACCCACCATGTCCCAAACCCCTCCACTGCTGACATAAAGATCAGGCCCAAAAGCTATCGATTGAGAACTTGCAGAAACACAGTTAAAAAATAAATAGAGCACTCCTGCCCCCATCCCCCACCCCCCAAAAAAAGAGAACAGAACACAATCATCAGGAGTAAGCTGTTAGAAAATATACTGGAAAAAAAAAGATAGTCAAAATTGAAACAAAAAAATGCAAAAATAACCCAGGAATAAACTGAGTCCAGAAACCACAAAACTGAGGGTAAGAAGGGGCCCATCCTGGATTTCTTATCTGGGGGACAGATGACGAAATCTCCATCAAAATTTAAAAAGAGGCTTTTTTTTTTTATGTTTTGGGGGTGGAGAATATAACAATTCTGAGTTTTACCTGGAAAAATGGAAAGCAGGGCCAAAGGATTTCTCAGACAGAAAACACTAAAGGGAGTCTTGCCTGGCCAGATACGAAAATGTAGTGCAAAGGTTTCCTGCCTGGGGACTTTATGGCAAAGTCCTTTTAAAAGGTTAGTTTCTTTGTATGTCTGTGCTGGGGGAGGACGTGCAGAGCCCCCCTTCCCTCTTTCTGATGGCAGTGGGCAGACGTGGCGGGTTTTAACTGAGAATATTCAGTCTCTAGGTTTAGACTGCTAATGAAGCAGTACAGATAACGCTTAACATTGCTAATTTCATCATTTTAATGATGTTTCTGGTTGCTCCATTGTTTTAAGATCACCTGTACCTTTTTATGTGTCTCTTCAAAGGAGAACATTTCTTGGGAAGTTCTCAAGTTATTGGAGAAATACATTTTTTAAAAATTAATTAATTTATTTTTGGCTACATTGGGTCTTCGTTGCTGCGCGCAGGCTTTCTCTAGTTGTGGCAGGTGGGGGCTACTCTTCGTTGCAGTGCGCGGGCTTCTCATTGCAGTGGCTTCTCTTGTTTTGAAGCACGGGCTCTAGGCGTGTGGGCTTCAGTAGTTGTGGCTCGCAGGCTGTAGAGCGCAGGCTCAGTAGTTGTGGCGCACGGGCTTAGTTGCTCCGCGGCATGTGGGATCTTCCCGGACCAGGGCTGGAACCCGTGTCCCCTGCATTGGCAGGTGGATTCTTAACCACTGCACCAGCAGGGAAGTCCCCATTTTGTTTTTTTTAAAGTTGAATCCTATTTTTGGGAAAACCTATAGAAATATGTTAACACTGAGACTTACCTGGTTATTAGGTGAAAAATTTGAAGTTAATAAAATCTTGTAGTTTTAAGGATAGAAAATTAGGATCAACGGATACATTTGGTTGTTAGCCTTACCCACATCATTGCGTAAATGAATTAGCCCTCAGTTAACCATGACTTTAGGTAATCCAGAATCTCTTCCCTTCTTGAACTGCTTTGGTTAATGGAAAATCACCTTTCTTCTGAGGTCAATAGATGATGATGTAGGTGATGATGATGATGGCTGATATTTATCGAGCACATATTCTGTAACAGCCATTGTTGCAAGAACTTTCCAATCACTTTATTAATTACCACCGCAAACCTGTGAGTGCTCCCTGTTTCAGAAATGGGGAAACTGAGCCACAGAGGGTTTGAGCGGCTTGCCCAAGGTCATAGGACTAGGAAGTGGCAGGATTTGAATCCAGGCAACCTGATTCTGGAGGTTTCTCTGTTAACCACTCCCTGTGCTTCCTCTTTCTGCTTTATTAGTAATCTTATTCTTTATGTCAGTCTTTTTTTTTCTGTCTCTGGAATTGACAAATGGGCTTTCCTTATGTGATTTCATCCTGAGCACAGAGGAAATGACCAGAGGCTGCCTGGCACCACTGCCTCCTTGTTGTCTTTCATATGCCTGTGCTTAGGACAGACCCTTTCCAAACCAGATGGTGATGCTGGTCCTGTGGATGGACTTCTGCCCCTCTCTCCTTCCTTCCCACTCCAGTCCCCAGTCTAGAGTGACAGGCGGTCGGTCCCCTGTCCTCTCTGGAGCTGGGGCCCAGAGAAGCTCCTTCTCCCAGCCCCTCCCCCTTTTCCTCCAAGAGCCTGCATTTTGCCAGGAAGCACCACGTGAAACATCTCTCCACCCAGGACCAGGCAGACTCCCCCACTGGCGTTGCTTCTGGAAACATCCTCCGACTTTGCCTCCTCCCTGGCGCTTGTCCCTGTTTCTGGTGGGCGTGCAGGGCGGCCGCCTTGTGCCCACTGTGTGGAGCCGCAGCAGATGTGCCCTGAGCTGCTGTCAGGATGATCTATCCCAGACGGGAGCCCTGCTGCTGGCTGGCCCGTGGGTGGTCTGTTAGGGCCTGGCACCCAGCCAGGGGCCGCATTAGAGCTCCCTTCCAACCTGTGGGCTTGTCTCGGCGGCCTTAATGAGGCCAGGGACCTGGTTTTCCAGCACATGTCTGCTTGTTTTCCTGCTTTTCGAGAGGCTGCCAACCCGTGGGCCTGTGTGAGATGTTCACTTATAGCCCGTGATTCAGGCGGTTGGCATTTCTCACTGGCACGGTGGGTCCCAGGCAGTTCTCTTCTACTGCTCCCCAAATCCCCAGAGACTGCTTGACCTGCTCCTTCAAGTTGTACGAGTCTGTTCCTTAAAAACCTTCCTTTGAGAGCTTTTGAGGGAATTGACCCTTTTTGGCCTTGCCCCAGGCGCTTTGTTTATGCCTCTGCCACCTAGTCTTGTGAGCTGTGCTGGTGGAGACTGGTTGTTGTGTGTCATTGCGGGGGTGGGGGTGGAGGGTTCGTAAAGGCATGGATTCAGGGACCAGTGTCCCAGCATGCCTGTGAGGCCCTTTGCTGGGCGCCCAGGTCGAGAAGGTGGCTCCTGCCTGTTGGATCAGCCGTTGGGAGGAGGAGTCACTGTGGACCTGAGTGCTTCCCTAGTGGGAGCTGCTGCTCTTCCCTGTAGGGACATTTCGATTGAAATCATCAAGAGATGTTGGATCTGCTTTCATTAATATGGTCTGGAGGGTCTGTCTGCAGGATTTGTTCTAAAATGTATGTGAAATGGCACCATCTCTGGCCCCGCAGGGAGGCCCAGGCAGCCTGCAGGGCGGCTGAGTGCCCAGGCCTGGGCTCCCTTTCTCTCGCTGAGGAGTGCAGGCCTGCACTCCAGTCTGCTCACCTGTAGGGCCAGGATGCCCATCGTCAGCCCAGTGTGGGGTTGCCAGGAGGACTTGGTGAGATAGAGGGGAGGGTTAGAGCCTGCTTGGTGCTCAGTCTTAGGGTTGGTGAAGGCCTGGGGCACAGGAGCATTAGTGCTGTGTCACCCCTCGGGGTCTGGTGCCCCCTCCTGACTCAGGGTCCTGAACTCGGTAAAAGTTTGGTGGTGGTTTGGATTTTCCCTGAAAGAGAAGCAAAACCATTCCCCTTTGAGGGGAGAGGGAAGAAATTTTTCCCCCAAGGGGATCTTCTTTATCCTGACCCCCCGCCGCCACCTCCCCAGTCATCAGTTCTCTGCTGACCTGGATGCCCTGCAAGCACTTTCTGTCCTGCCTTGGGCAGCTAGCATGGGAGCCCTGTGGTACCTGAGCCTTCCTCCCAAGCAGGCAGAGAGAAGATCTGAAATAGGACTTGGCTTCTCAGTAGCCCGCCGTGGACCCTTAGCTGTAGGATGCTACCTTTCCTGCTATTGTCATCCTGGGGCACAGACCCTCACAGGCTGACTTTTACCTTGAACGTGTTCCTTTTATTCTATACAGACCTCGGGATTTTCTCGGCAGTGGAAGCTATTTGTGTTCCTGGAACCGAACATGCTTGGTCATGAGGGTGTGGGATTAATGGGCTGGTGTCCTGTTTCCTGGCTCTCGCCTGGCATGGAGGGCAGGGCTCTGGACGCGGCCCCTCGGCTTCCTGCGTCCACACATGCACACTGCAGTCGCAGCTTCCAGGAGAACCCTCCTGTGCACACCTGGACTGGAATCCCTCTCATCCTTGTCTTTGCTTTTTCCTCAGGGGGGCCTCCTTGCTCTCTTCCACCTGCCCACAGGGTTCTCGCATTTGTGGGAATCACTGCATTTGAATCAGTGGAAATAGAACTTGGCCCTGGTCTGCCTGATCCGAGAGTCCCCACCGGCTCCGGCGTCCCTTCCCTCTTTGGCTGCCTGGCTCTCAGTGGTCAGATCAGCATTTCCAAGTGGACCCCGCTTCTGCTTGCCCTTTGCCATATGCAGTATATTTCTTGGAACTGACGTTAGTGACCTCACACATTGCCCTAGCAACTGAACAGCTGGTGTGCCCGCAGCAGCCCATGTCCTAGGGTCTCCAAGCAATGGACATCCCGCACTGACCCACTGCGGTGTGCTGGGGCTATGGGGCCTGACCTCTGCTCTCTCCTCAGGGCTCTGAGTCATAGACGTGAATAACAACTTAATGAAGACTCTAGAGTTTTACACTTTGGGAGCTAGACATGGCCAAAGAAACCACCTAGTCCAGTTCATTTTGCCATTTTATCAGAGGAGATAACTAGATGCCGCCTGGAATGAGACCCCTGGGGGCCATGGTGGTGGAGGGGGGTGGTCTGCAGCTCTTCCTTCTCCTCTTACGCCTGCCCTTTCCATCTCTCCTCTTTTTTCATCTCTAAGATGTCCCCATGGAACCCAGTATGAAAACTGCAGATGCAGTCTGGCTGCCTTATTTACAAACAAATGTCAGTCCTTATTCTGCCCTTAGTCAGCCCCTGACCTGTGACTCCAGAGAGACCCCAGTGGGGTAGTAGTAATTGTTTTGGGTCCCTGTAGCCCAGGGTGACCTGCCAGGCATGGGCCCTTCCTTGCTTCCCAGGGAAGCCAGACCCCCAACCTCCCTTCCTGGGCCCACATCCCTCTGTCTCTTCCTCCTCCATGCCCTGGGTTTGGAAGGGTTTTCTAGAAGGCCTTGGCTCTCCAGTCCTTCTGAAGCCCTGGCCCCCTCATTTTGTTCATTTAGCTGAGAGACGCTTTCTCCAGCCAGGTCTGCTGGTGTGGGCTTGCATCGCAGTAGTGCAGCATCTGCAGACACATGACACTGTGACAGTGTATCATTGACCAGATCGACAGCTAACAGAGGCACTTCTTGTCTTTTATTTCCTAATGAGTTTTTTTAAAATAATTTTTACAGAGCCTTACTGGAAGGAGAAAGTAATCCGGAGATACAGATCTTGATTGAGCGCATTGAAAATGTACCACAAGGTAAATATAAGGAAAGCTTATCATTTAACGTTAAGATGCTGTCTATCTGAGCAGGTTCATTCCATGGATAAAGAGTAAAGCATCATTTATCTGGAAGAGTTGGGGTTAGATAAGAGTTTTCAGATACCTGTCATTTGTCCCTCTCAAGTATCAAATAGATTTTATTTAATGGGCCATAGTTTCAATAATAATGCAAATGAAATTGTGTGGGAAAGGGCTTCATTAACTCATTTGTTCATCTAGCCAGTGTTTGAGGGTGCTTCCTACCCAGCGTGGTGAGGGAGGAGAGGGCTGATGGAAAGCTGGAAAGTGTGAAGGGTGAGAGGTGGACATGGATTTATTCATCACACCCTGTGGAGGGAACACCCTTTACAGACCAAAGACTTACAGCCTTAACCCAAACCTAGGGAGGTATTACTTTGTAGAGCAGGCAATCAACACTGGAACTCGTGACCCCACCGGCGGGAGAGGTGGGAAGGATTACACTGTTTCCACCAGCTTAGGTTTGCGTGGGCAGCTCAGGGTGGTGTGAGCGGCAGTGTCACCTAGTGCCCTGAAGTCAGCCTCTGTTCGGGCCAAAAGCTGCAGCACAAAGCCTGTATTTCCTATAGCTGAACTGACATTAGAGAGTTAATGTTCATCAGAAAGACCCGGAGAACCTGTAGGATAACTTTTTTTTTTTTAAAGTTTTCTCAGTCCTGTAAAACCTTAAAAAGCTTTCTGGCTAAGCAAGGGCGGATTACATTATGTGCAGTATGTTCTGTACACACCTTACTCTGTGTAGTTTCAGGCTCCATGAGTGTTGCCATGTTCAAAATCATGGTACATTGGGATTACATGTGTGTACTGGTTAGTGCTGTCAGGAGAATGTGATTATAACAGTCAATCTGGATAGGTAGTAGTTTTAAAAAAAAATAACCCTCCCCATCTTTATTTTCAAAAACAACATTCCTATTAGACACTTCACAGATTGACAGGTCACTGCGTTCAGAATAATTTTGGTTCCAGTCATCTGTGACTGGAAGGGATTTGGTCTTAGTGTCCAGCAAGTTTGCTTTTGAATTTGAGAGTAAGGTTGGTTGGCTGCCATGGGGGAGACCCAGGGGGCAAGAAGCCAGCTCAGCAGATGGGTGTGGGTGGGCACAAAGTGGTGCCTGCAGGGTGGATGATGCTCCTGGCCCGGCCACATTCCTGCCACCAGCTGCCACCCCTAAGAGCAGGTACCCAGGGTGGCATGTCTGCGGATGGTCCAGAGCAAAGCAGGAAGCCCCATGGACCGCCTCCCAATCCCAGGACCATGACATTAAGACAGATTGTAGTATTGGTGGTTGGTTGGCTTCCTGCTTTGGCACCTTTTCAAATGAAATGTTTGTATTAAAAAAAAAAAATGTATAAAAACAGAAGAAATCAGGAATTAAAAAAAAAAGTCAAATTCTTCAATATTTGTTGGCCCAACATGGAAATCAATGAAAAATAAGAGCATAGTAAAAGGTGGAGGGGTTATGCCATTCAGTGTTTAGTATTTATGTACTCTGTAGTAATTATGAAGCTCTTCTCTGCTAATTAGTAAAATAAAGTTATCTCAACAAAGTGGAGATGAAGGATTCCAAATTGTGAAATTTCTGCCACATAAATAGCACCCCTAACGTCTCTGGCACATGTGCCATGCTTTACGATCACACGTTTGATATATTTAAGATGCATGAATATTTTAAGATCAGTAATTGGAGAAAAGTGTTGTGTGGAAGCATTCGTAGGGCTATATTTTATTGTCATAGGTTTCTTTAAACTACCAGAAAAAAATCATTTGGGGGTTGAAAATATCTCATTTATAATGACCCTCTGGTGGTAATAGTGTATATTATGATGGGATGGGATTTGATCTGTGGTGATGCTTTTCAGATGAAAAAAGGTAATGATGACTGTCATTTTAATGCACTGTTCAATTCCTACAGAATTCAGAAACAAGCCCTATCAATATACCACCTCAGTATTACAGAGGGAAAACGAAAGAAATCTGTTTCCAAGGCAGAAAGCACATTCGGCGAGCTTCAGTCACAGCCTGGTGCCACGTTCTCAGACGGCTGTTAGAAGCGCTGCCAGAAGAGACTTCCTGGGCTCCAGATACTCTTCCTTTGTCACTGCCCGGCAGGAGAACTCTTATGAAAAAACTGCCAGCAGTCAAACCAACTTCAGACATTTCTCTCCAACCCCTGGTCTTTTAAGAAATACTGAAGCTCAAGTCAAAACATTCCCTGATAGACCAAGAACCGAAGGTATAAAGGGCCCCCCCACTAGTTTAGCCAAAGAGTCCGCCGTTGCCCAAGAGTCCTACCAAGAACGCCGGGACAATGTGGTGGCAGGTGCTCCCAAGAGCACTTGGTCGAATGAGAGGACCGTCATTTTGGGAAAGAAAATGGAAGCTAAAGCCACAAGGGAGCAGGAGAGAAACAGACCGGGAGCCATCCAAACAAAGCGAGAAGAGAAAATGTTTGATTCTAAAGAGAAGGCTTCAGAGGAGAGAAACTTAAGGTGGGAAGAACTTACAAAGTTAGATAAAGAAGCAAGACAGAGAGAAAGCCAGCAAATGAAGGAAAAGGCAAAAGAGGAGTCACTGAAGGAGAAAAGTGTGAGGGAGAGAGAGATACCGATCAGTCTAGAAGTATCCCAGGACAGCACAGCAGAGGCGGCCCCCCAAGGTCTCCAGACACCCCTAAAGAAGGATGCTGGTGATGGAACACGTAGAGGGGTGGAAACGAGAGAGGCGGGGCTCGGGCTGGGCACCAGTGACACTGCAGGCTCTCTGAAAGGTAATTCCACGACCGAAACCATAGCTGAGAACATCGTTTCCAGTATCCTGAAGCAGTTTACCCACTCTCCCGAGACAGAAGCATCTGCTGATTCTTTTCCAGACATAAAAGTCACTTACGTGGACAGGAAAGAGCTTCCCGGTGACAGGAAAACAAAGACTGAGATAGTCGTAGAGTCAAAACTGACTGAAGAGGTCGACATTTCAGATGAAGCTGGCCTGGACTACCTGTTAAGCAAGGATGCTAAGGAGGTGAAGCTGAAAGGAAAATCAGCTGAGCATTTGATCGGAGATATAATCAGTCTTGGTCTGAAGGGGAGAGAGGGGAGAGCAAAGGTCGTCAACGTGGAGATCATCGAAGAGCCCGTGAGCTATGTCAGTGGTGAGAAGGCGGATGAGTTTTCTACACCATTCGAAGTGGAGGAGGTCGATGACGTGTCTTCGGGCTCCAAGGGGCTTGTTGTTGAGGAGGAAGTTTACAGAGAAACAGATATCACGTGCTCAGGGAATGAAGGTCAAAAGACCAGGCAGCCCCAAGAGAACATAACTCACTTTGAAGAAGTGACGGAGGCAGGTGACTTGGAGGGAGAGCAGAGTTATTTGGTGTCGACTCCGGACGAATACCCTGGTGGCCATGAGAGAGATGAAGGCCCTGTGTACGGGCAGATCCACATCGAAGAGGAATCCACCATCAGGTACTCCTGGCAAGATGAAATTGTGCCAGGGTCTCGGAGAAGAATGGAGAGGGACGATGCATTGGGAGAGAAGGTTGTGAAGCCACTGGATGTTCCAGAAGCATCTCTGGAGGGGGACATGGGTTCTACTCACTGGAAAGGACAAGCGAGAAGTGGTGAATTTCATGCTGAACCCATAGTCATTGAAAAGGAAATTAAAATACCACATGAATTCCACACATCCATTAAGGGAGGCTTCAAGGAGCCCAGGCACCAGCTGGTGGAAGTGATTGAGCAACTGGAGGAGAGCCTTCCGGAGCGCATGAAGGAAGAGCTGTCCACCTTCACCAGAGAGGGTCAGGGTGGGCCCAGGGGTGGTTCCGTTGATGTAAAGAAAGTCCAGACCGCGGGTGGCGGGGCTGTGACCTTAGTGGCCGAAGTCAACCTCTCGCAGACGGTGGATGCCGATCAGTTAGACCTGGAGGAGCTGAGCAGGGATGAAGCGGGGGAGATCGAGAAGGCCGTGGAGTCGGTGGTACGAGACGGCCTGGCTAGGTGGCACAGCCCGGCCCCTGGCAGCCCAGATGGGGAGGCCAGAATGGAGGCCCCGGCTGCTAGCCGCGGCTTCAAGCGCTGGGCCACCCAGGAGCTGTACAGCCCCTCTGGTGAGGAGGCCGACGCCGGCCGGGCCTCTCCCCACACGGAGCTGGTCACTTCCCAGGGCCCCGTGTTGGCCACCGTGGAAGTCACCAGCCCAACGGGCTTTGCGCAGTCACACGTGCTGGAGGACGTCAGTCAGTCTGTGAGGCACGTTCAAATAGTGCCCCCTGGAACTTGGAGGGCTGAGCAAGTCTCACCTGAAGGATCCGCCGCCCAGGTGGTGGAGGTAAGTGGGGAAGGTGACCTGAGTTGGGCGGCAAGCTCGGCGGAAGCCAGCTTGTCTGCAAGGTATCTTACGTTGGGTCCCGATCAAAGTCAATTGTCCAAAGAAGTATTCTTCCCAGGGCCTGACTCTCCCTGTCTGGGGGCAGGGGACTCAGAAGAGCCTGGCCTGGCAGAGGTTTCCACAGATCCTGACAGATCGGGGAGGCACAGCCCATTTGGCTCCCAACAATTTCATTCTAAGAGGGAAATTACTTTTCAGGCTCCCGCTTCTGAGGCAGGGAAGGTTGGTGATTATTTTTCAGAAGAGTCAGTGGGTACCCAGACTTCTGTGAAGCACCTTCAGTTAGGCCTCAGGGAGGGGTTCAGTGAGCAGATCCAGCTCACAGCCCCCCTTTCAGACAGAATGGAGTTGGGTGTCAGAGAAGCTTCTGGGCACACAGAAGTGTGGTCAGGGAATGGCACATCCATCAGGCACATCAAGACCGTGCCTCAGAGGCATCAAGGCACCGAGCAGATGGTTCCCCCACCCTCGAAATTTAGTGACTCAGAAAGCAAAGCCCACAGAGAGGACTCGGCAGATGTGACCCAGGCCACCCATAGTTACACTGTGGGTAGGAAAATCCTGATGACTGAAAAGAGCACCTTCCAAAGGGCCGTTTTTGAATCGCCTCAGGAGGCTAGTTCAGGAGACACCTCAGGGGCGGAAGCGACATCAGATGTGAGCAGATCCTTTAGGCATATCCAGCTGGGTCCTGCAGAAACCAACACCTCTGCACACGTTGTCTTCCACGGACCCATTTCCAAAACATTTGCACTTGCTGGTTCGGTGGACTCCCCTGAGGTAGGCGAGGTCGCAGACAGTGGCAGAACACTAAGGCATGTTGCCCTGGGGCCCAAAGAAACTTCGTTTACCTTTCAGATGGACGTGAGTAACGTAGAGACGACCCCCCGCTGGACCCAAGAGGCCACAGTCCTCTTCCCCGCAGGGACAGAAGCAGAAGCTCATAGTGTGTCTGACCGTGATGCTTGGAGAGATGCCAGCAGTAGGAATGACCTGGCAGCTGGCGTGAGCTTTCAGGGCTCTGCTGGGGACAAACACCAGGCCCCCGGGGAAAAGGGCAAGGAGCAGGCCGAGTTTGATAAGATGGTGCAGCTGCAGAGGATGGTAGACCAAAGGTCGGTGATTTCGGATGAAAAGAAGGTTGCCCTCCTCTATCTAGACAATCAGGAGGAGGAGAATGAGGGACACTGGTTTTGATAAACATATTTTGTTTTAAATGCCATCTTATTGGGTAACATACCGACACACAAAGGCCTTTACTTCCTTCAGGGGAGGGAGGCTCACTCTTTATTAAAACCTCCCCCCTTTTTTACTTTCTTTAAAGAGTGCTCCAGGCAATGTCAATTTACTTGATAATCTGTAAAGATTTCAAACTAATTCATGCCTTAAAAGGCTTTGGAATTTTATTGAGTTGGAACTTTGACAAAAATATTTTTTATCTTTTTAGTCTTAAAAGTTCCTTGTTCTGGAGTTTTCTTTCTACTCTACCATTCTTGCACCAGGTCACAGAAATGCCTCACATCTGTTTGAAACTATATCTAGGTAAGATGCCTAAATGGTAATGAGATTAAAGTAATATATTTAAGAGTAAATCTTATTTGCATGTGCTAACATTAAATAGTAAACTAACATTTTAAGGGAAAAATGAATATTTTTCTCTTTCCAAAGTCTTTTCAAAAAGAAATCATAGGAAATAAGCAGATTTTAAAAAAAGCTAAATGATTTCATCTTAGGAAAAAGTTATTTGTCATAGAGTTAAATCCATTTAAAAACTTGAATGAATTGCTTTCTATGTGCAGAAACTTAAATAATATAGTATTTTATTTATGGAGAGGACAGCTCCAGCCTCCTGCAGTATATCAGATCAACACACTAGCTATGTTTGCATAAGTTCCTGGAACGCTGCACTGCGTCCAGGCAGGGACAGGGGCTGGGGCGATGATTATTGGGAATGGCTTACAGTACCAATTTTTTGCAATACTAGGTTGTTTAGTGCACAGTCTAAATATTCTTTTTTGTTATAACCTAAGTTCTGGAGTAGCCAGCTCTTACCAAGGTATACTTGAGCTTTTCTGCACTTTAGCATCTAAACATTTAATTTTACTGGTGAGAGGTAGACCCTGAAGACAGTAAAAAGAACGTTGATGTGCAGACTGTAGCTGGACTTGTGGGATGGTCATGCACAGTAAAGCTGAAAGCCCAGCTGGGCTGTGCCTCCCAAAGAAGCCCTTTCCAACCCACTGATGATGGGCTGGAGGCCTTTCTGAGCGCAAAGAGTTAGAGATGGAAAAACGGCAATCAACCTCATGGAGGTTTTTGCACTTTTGACAGAAATCATGACAGTGGCGGTGTTTTGTCCAGGGGAAACAAATAATACATTAAATAGAATAAGGTGTTTTGGGGAGGGAACTGGGTGCCTCTCCCGCTGCCCAGCCCTGAAGCACCCAGGAAGGGCCCTGGAGGAAGGCAGAGGCCCTACTCTTCTGGGCCACAGAGTGTGGCCCTGTAGATATACACCACTGGGTTTAAGATACTAGAATGGGTGTGTTCTGTTGGATTTATTTTATTTTACATAAAGGTATTGTTTTTAAAGCTTCCTTCTTTAAAGGTGTAGCCTCACATAAAGATAGTATCTCTAGGAGCACAGTATTGTAATCCAAACTAGTTTCTTTCACTTAATGTTGTCGAAACTGTACTGCCCCTAACTTTGTCATCCTCAGGTAGGACATGATGATGGGGGCCGGTAATGGAATTTGAGGGTCTTCCCTCTAGGTTTTACTGATGGCCCTCAGACCTCCACAACGCATATCTCTTGAGCTGCCAGGAATGGCTACAACAAGTAGTTTAGGGAGAGTGCGTTTTCCTAATCAAGAAGTAGAGGATCAATGCAGCACAGCTTTCAGGGTGATCTATTTTTAAAACACCGTGAAGCGGGTATAGAAAGAAAGTTGATTTGAATTACAAGTGTAAACCTTTTCTTATCTGCCAAATGCACTAGTGATTGTCAGAAACTGGTTTGGTGGTGACGGCTTTGCCAGTGAAGACTTCTTGTTTCTAATAAAAAGATGAGTTGATTTTATGTTAGTTGTAATTGGTAATGATTTGTATAAGTTATTTATTGGTGAGAATTCGGTCAAGGTGACAGCCTACTGTTTGATGGCAAGACAGACTGATGATGGCGGGGGTCTGTTATGTGTGTCTAAGTAGGCTTAGTTTAATGTCACTCTCCTAGCTTGTGACCTTGGAAATGAGGGCTAATGTGAATAGGTTTATTAAAGTCATGATTGACCTCCATTGGAAAATAAATGTCTTAGATCTTAATTTTTATTTCCATGTTGGAATGCATATCTTTAAGAAGTATCCTGACAAGAGTATTTACCAATATGGAGTCATGAGCTGTTGTTGGTTACTAGGTCTCTGGAACACCCAGGAGCAGGGTGTGCCCTTGACCCTGTGACAGGTCATGCCACAGCTCCATGTCCTTTAAAACCAGTCACTCTGGAGACAATAGTAGTCAACTGTGTGGTGGGACAGGGTAAGGACACAACCAGTCTTTTCACATTTATTTTTGTGTAGACAAAACGGTATTAATGGAATGTTTTTCACCTTCCCACTGGCTGTTTTGATATTGTTTGTTTAAAATGTATATTTAGAATGGAATCATCTGAAAAGCTGATCTTGCTAACCACCTATGAAGGGATATGTCATAAGAATGTATAAAAATAAAAATCTAAGAAAAAATCCCACATTGTTCCTAAAGAGAATGAATGTTTTCCAGTAGGTTTTTTTGTGGTTTTTATTTAAATTCTAATTAAAGCATATATGTGTTTATGTGCATGTTTTTTTATGGTGGCACAGAATCACTGGGGAGAATATATGTGAAAAGTCCCAGTTCTTTAATTCCTCACCTGAATTAGAACTCGATATTGTTAGCACAGAACTAGAAAGCATGGCAGACAGAGCATAAACCACTGGCTTGTATTTAAATAGACTGGACAGTTTGTGGTAAGAATGACATCCTGGAAGGCTAGTGACAGTAGTGTGACCAACCATCCCGTTTGGCCTTGAATGGAGGGGTCTCCTGGAACATGGGACTTTCAGTGCTAAAATGAGAACAGTCCTGAGCACACCATGATGGTTCATTACTAACCTTAAGTGCAAACCGGAATGGCTAATCATGCCCATCTCTTAGGAGCTTGAAAAAAGTGCGCTAGTTTGAGACAAAGGAGTAGATACTCTTACCTGTTTGTAGCGTTGTACAAAAACAAAATAAACCAAAACATGAATAGCTAGACTCTTCCTTTCATTTTGAAGTTAAAACATTTAATAGATGGGAGACATTTGATAGAACATTCCTAAATTCATTCTTTCTCAGGGTGGTGGCTAAATAAAAAAGTGTTTTAGTTTCTGTGATTCCAAAATACTATCCTACAAGAAATAGAGGAAGAAGTAACATCATAATTTATATTTTGTTTTTTCAAAAATCTAGCGTGGGCTCTTAGTCTGCTCAGGCTGCTATAACGGAATACCACAGGCTGGAGGCTTAAACAATGGACACTTATTTCTCACAGGTCTGGTAGCTCAAAATCCAAGACCAAGGTGCTGGTGGATTAATTCTTGGTGGGGGTCCTCTCCTGGTTTGCAGATGGCTGCCTTCATGCTGTGCCCTCACATGGTAGAAAGATCATTTCTCTTGTGTCTCTTCTTATAAGGGCACTAATCCCATTTGTGGGGCTTCACCTTCATGTACTAATTACTTCCCAGAGGCCCCAGCTTAAATACTTTCACATTGGGCTTTAGGGCTTCAGCATAGGAATTTCTGAGGTGCACAAACATTTTTGAGGCAGACTCCGTGTGATATCGTATTTAAAATGCTTTTCCACCATCCACATCAAAACCCATGTCTTCAACTAGATAGAATACTTGGTGAGTAGTGATATCTCACGCCTTCTTTGAATGGTGCCTTCATCCCACAGGCCTATCTGGGATGGGTATGAGCAGGGGTGGCCTGTATAGTCAGCTGTCACACTGTCGAGGACAAAGGACCCAGCCTCCCTCCACGCTGCCATGAAACTTTGGTTTATTTCCCCCATCAGTTCTCAAGGTGGCCAGCACAAATGGACCCAGAGTGGTTTTGGCTTTCCTACTGGGTGTTGGAGTGGGAGGGGGCCGTGCTGCATCCTGCTGCCATATTAGCTGCAGCCTGCAGCCCTGCTGGGCCCCAGCCCATGGGATTAGGGTGGGGACGAGAAGGAACAGCACTGCCTACCCCCCATTCCCACCCTCTGTGCGCTCATTCACCTCATTCCGGCATGGGACCTCACCACCAACAGCATGGAGAGAGGTGCTCAAAACATGTCCCTCTATCTTTCCGTTCTCGAATGACGATGGCCTCCCCTCCAAGAGACTAAAGACCACTATGGACATGAGCACTCATCCCACCTCACCCTCTTACCACCTACATGGGAACACAACTGGGAGAGTAGGGGGCCAAGGGCTGTGGCAACTCCAAAACAAAAAGCTCTCCAGAGTGGTGGCCACATTTCTCCTGCCTGGAGTGGAGGCCACAGCTGGCAGCAGCAGGGAGTCAGCATCCCTCCTTGCAGCTCCTCCGTGCCCGCCTCACTCCTGCTCAGCTCTCTTCACTCCCTTACACCTGCCTCCCCTGACCTCTAGGAAAAGTCAGGGCCATTTATCACCTACCCCGTGGTACTGGGCTCTTTCCCTCAGTTGTCATCAACCAACTGCACTATTACATGTTTAATGACTAGCGTCCATGTTGGATGGCAAGCTCTGAGACGATGGGGACAGTGTGTCTGTCCTGTTTGTCGTCGTGCCCTCAGTTCTTAGCACACGCCTGGTACATCCTGGGTGCTCAACCAGATTCAATAAGTGCCTGAGTGCACGAGTGAGGAGAAGCTTCCTCGGTGCCCCTTTCCAGGCTCTGAGGAGTTCTGAGGCAACGTCATTTTACAAACACTGACCCCAGGACTTAACAAATTTCCTTTTATTAGCATTTTATTCTATTACCTTCCTATGTAAGAAAGGGCTTTCCCCAGAATCTTACTGCTCCAGATCTGACTCCAGGCCTGCCCAAGGGGCTATACACCGTGTGTGTGTGTATGTGTGTGTGTGTGTGTGTGTGTGTGTGTGTGTACAGGAAGTTTCGAACTTTTGAAGAGAAGCCTTCAGCCACAGTAGTGCTGATGGGTAAAAATTCTTGCTGGCAAGGAAAACCACTAAGGTGGTAAAAAGAAAAATGCTTTATAGCAGCGCCAAATCACCGGGAAGGGCATCCACTGTCAAAAGGTGGCCCATGGGAAGTTTATGGGACCGCTGTTGCATTTGGAGCAAACAGCCTAGAAAATCTGCCAATGACTGTTGAAGTCCACCTTCTGGTTGGAGAGAGATTTATAGAGCACCCTAAGTGTCAGCACCCAGGCATGAGCAGAGCTTTTGGTGGGGGTGGGCTCAGTCGTCTGTGTTGGGCCTGGCCTTCCCCAGCGCAGTGTGCTGTGGCCCGCTGGTGCAGAAGGCCGCCTTGGCTCTTGGGGGCTGCCGAGGCTTCACGGCCTTCTCGGGGGCCCTGCGAACAAGCAGAGGGTGGGGTGAGTGGGGCACCCCTCGACCTGCCCGCGTTTTGCGCCCAGTCTTCGCGGCTGTGAAGACAAGCCTGGCGGTTGCTGAGCTAAGTTTCGTGAAGGAGCTTCAGGAGGGACTGTAAATGAGAGACTTGTGGCACAGGAACAGAAAACGCAAGGTTTCTTCTCCCATTTTCTAATTCCTTGTGACCATTCTTGCTGAGCTGACACAGTCAACCCTCAGCTGCTAAAGGGGCCTGGGCCCAGCGGGTGGGCTCCGAGACAGCCCCCCGCCACACCCCGCTAGCTGTGTCCCGCCTGCGGCACTTCCCTGAGCAGCACCTTGGCCGTCAGTCTGCGGGCTCTGGGTGTACGCAGGCTGTGCCGTAGTGAAAACCAGAAGGCTGGCCGTCAAGGTGAAGTCAGAGGGCTCTCAGGGGCAGCCTGAGGCAGGGCTCCCGCAGGCCAAGCAGGGCTCTGTGCCTTTGCCCTCCAGCAGGTGAGATGACCTGCAGGCGGCCCGTCTGCAGGAGGACGAATCCCAGCCTGTGTTTCTGACATTCTTCAAGAGCTAATTTCTTCCTAATATCTGGCAAGAAGATATTTCACAACTGGGTATTCAAAGGAACTGGGCTTGCATAGTTTATGAGTTATGGGGAAGTCAGTAAAACTTTCCACGGAAAGTTCCGTAGAACCTTACAGAACCAGCTTCATCTGAGATTCTGATTGCAGGGGAAATAGTGTGAGGGGAGGCCAACTCACTTGGACAGGACATCCATGGTCTGCTGGGTGGCCAGAGTCCTCTTGTCCTGTGGTCCATATAAGAGGGTCTGGATCTGAAGACACTGCAGAACACCAAGTAGTAATTGTGAGGTTATGGAAATGTCACTGAGAGCATTTTGCAGGAAAATCAAGTCTCCCTTAAATGAGAGAATACTTCATTCATAGACCCATGCTATGACGGAATTAGTGTATTCTGAGTTTCTTCCAGGAACAGTCTGACCTTCAATTTGGATGCCCTGAGGGATCCAGGAAACAAATGTACAGTTTAGCACTATTTTGTAGAACTCTCTGTGACTGTCCGTATGCAAAACTATGTTTAAAAGTTATGTTTCTAGAAAATAAAGGCAAGAACATTTCTATTGACCAGAGGAGGGGTCTCTAGTTTCTAATTTTAAATGACCCTTGCTACAGCCCAAAAAACTTTTCTTCTTTTTAAAATGTTTTTGCTTTTTTGTAAAGAAGTGCTTTATCTTATATGGGCTTTCTGTATTCATTACTATGCAGCAATTTCTTAGGAGTTGATTTATTTAGGAGTTAAATATTCAGCTGTATATTATCCAGGACTGGCTTTGGCTTGATTTCTTCCTTCTGCTTATTGTCCTGCCATTTGGTTGCTTATACTGGGCCAGGGAGAGACATGAGAGTTGTGCCCAAAATGGTCAAAATAATTTTGAAGAAGAATGAGATGGAGGAGCTTGCTTTGCTGAATGTCAAGACCTTTTATAAAACTAGAGTAATTAAGACAGTGTGGTTTTCATCCAGAGACAGACAAATATATCAACAAAACATGGCAGAGAGTCTAATACTTGATAGATTGACAGAAGTGGCCCTGAAGGGTCCATGAGGAAGAGCTGAACTAGTCAGTAAATGGAACTGGTTTTCCAAATGGAAGGAAGTGGATCCCTACCACATATCAAACACAAAAATTAATCCCAGATAGATTGGGGAACTGTGAAATTAAAACTTGGAACTTATAGATGAAAATATTGAAGGATACGTTTATGATCTTGAGGTAGGGAAGTATTTCTTAGACAAGATCCAGACAAACCAAGAGTAAAAAAGACTGATGAAATTTAACTATATTAAAATTCAAAACATCTGTGCACCAAAATGCACCCTAGGCAAGGTACAGACAAACCAGACTGAGGGAAAATATTTGCACAAAACTGGAAAAGGATTAGCATAAAGCACTCATATAAGGTAATGAGAAAAAAAGCCTACCAACAGAAAAATGCTCAAAAGATATAAACATATTCAAAGAAGTTGAAAACAGAATGGCTAATAACCATGCCTAAGCTCACTAGTAATCAGTAATGCAAACTAAAACTTCAATGAGATTGCCCCTTCACCTACCAAACTGCAAAAATTATAGTCTGATAATGATAACACCAAGCTTTGTCAAAGATACGAAGCAACAAGAACTCTTTTATATACTGATAGTGGGTGTTAAAGTTGGTACAACCAATTTGGGAATATTTTGTAGAACAATTTGGGAATATTTAGTAATGGATAAGTAAACTGTGATATATGTGTATTGTTTATGCATGATACCACACAAATTTTTGATGTGTGTATGTTGCCACATGGATGAATCTCATGATTATAGAGAAGAAAAAGAAAATAGCAGATGAATGCATATATGTGTGCACATATTTGTATGTAAAATAAAACCATAGTAAAATAATAAAGATGAGAATGATATCTAATTCAGGATAGTAACTATCTGGAGATGGGGTGGGGAGGGGGCTTCAACTGGATGGGTCACGTTTTATTTCTTATACTGAATAGTAAGCTCAGAGGTGTTTGTTATATTATTTGTACTTTTCCTTATATCTGAAATATTTCATATTTTTAAAAGATTGAATGTGTTTTTCTACATGGTAACAGCTCGAGTCACAAAAGTTTTGGGGTTTGGGGACATCATACTGAAGACTGTATTCATTCTGATTGGCCAACTGTTTTTAGGTCTTTGGGAAAATTAACACACAGGCAGCCAAAATACTTTGTCTTTATGAGCTGTGGAAAACATCAAGACCATCTGAATGTTTCGTTCAATCTGAGGAATTGAGAATGTGATTCTGGATTCTGAGAATGTGGTTGTCTTTTGGAAGAAGGAAATATTATTAGATGAAAATATGGCAAGATTTTTTATATAACAAAATATTCATTATTTCTTAGCTGAATTATATAACACCTAAAAAGGAGTAAACATTTTCCTGTTATTCTATTTAGTATATAATCCAAATTCTGTAAAGGCAAGGATCCTAGCCCTTCCGCCCAGCAATCCCCGGACTTTCTGAATCTGCACTGGGGCCCTGGCTTGGCCTAGGCAATGTGCTGCTCATTCCCTGGGTTTGAGCTAGCGTTGCTTTAATCCACAGAGAGTTTGTTGTGACCTTGGAAATTTAGGAACCTTGAGAAAGTTCTGTGTTGCTTTGAGGGGAAGAAGATGGAGAGGGACACTGATGACAATTGATGCACTTCTAGCACTCTTCCCCATTTGGCTCACAGCTGCTGGGAGCCTGGGTACTCACCACCCAAAGCCCGGCAGAGGAGGCTCAGATGCGGACAGCGTGCGAGAAGCAAGCCTGCTCTCCCTCATCCATGTTAGTCGGGGAGAGGCCTCTCTGCAGGGCTAACACATCTTGCCAGACAGACTTCATTTTCTCCTACCTGGCCAGGAATACCTTCACTTGGTGTAAAAGATCAGATCTAATTTTAAACCCATCCAAACTTCCCTGTTTACATATTTATGAGTGCCTCAGATGTAGCTCATTTTGAGACAAGCTGATGTTGACATGCAATGGTGTTAATTCATTCACTGAAGCATTAGAATTTTACTGACATTTTAACGATTATTTGAGAAAATCTGAGGTCTCAGGACACTCTGCCTTAAGAGGTGGCCTCCAAAATCTGAAACTCAGGAGGAATTTCCATCATGCTCCTTTGGTTATTGAAGTTTCTTCTCCCTGGCTCCTCATCCTCTAGGGAAGGAGGTATTATACTATTAGCTGAATATTCACAATTCCTGGGAAAAAGGACATGGCACCTGACAGGACTTACACGGATTCTCACCGGTTTTGCTATAACCACATCTATCCCAGACCTTGTTGCTCATTTTCACTGGGGTGTTACGATAGTAGAGAGAGTGGAGTTAGGAGAGAGGGTCGTGGTTGGGTAAAGCAGCCCTTTTCAATAATCAAGCCCAGAGAGAGGTGAGCCCATCCCCATCCTACCCCCTATGCCCCAGCAGTCAAGACTCTTCTCTTTCTGGTGTTATTAGGGTTTTTTTTTTAAGGCTACTTATACTCACTAAGGGACTTTGCCCAAAACTGTAGCTGAAGAGGGAAGAGATGTAACCAGGAGATGTCAACCAGGAGAGGGAAACAGACCCTCAGCCCCAATCCCTTTTGTGATGACAGTGTCCAGGGAGGCCATACCAGGCACCGAGACAGGAAAAAGTGGTTCATCCAGTAATTGAACTGGTCTTCAAATGCTATGTTTTTGTTTTTGTTTTTGTTTTTTGCGGTACGCGGGCCTCTCACCATTGCGGCCTCTCCCGTTGCAGAGCACAGGCTCCGGATGCACAGGCTGAGCGGCCATGGCTCACGGGCCCAGCCGCTCCGCAGCATGTGGGATCTTCCCGGACCGGGACACGAACCTGTGTCCCCTGCATCTGCAGGTGGACTCTCAACCACTGCGCCACCAGGGAAGCCCCAAGTGCTACGTTTTTTAAAAAGTGTAATAATCCATTACTGACTTTTACTAGGAAACATCTTACATAGCTATATATTTATCTAAGAAACATAAATTGAATTTTTCAGTGTTCTGTGGCTCTTAGCTAAATTTGTTTAAGCATTTTTGCGTGAGGTAGGTTTTGTTAAAAACAGGTATTAGAGACAAAGTCAATAAATGTTAATTGAACCTACTGGCAGCCAGGCATTGTAAACATCTTGCTGAACTAAGTAAAGAACTCCTCAAACCTCGATAGGAGAACATTCTCCATCATAAATAAAGGTATTCTGTACTCTCCAGATTCTTCCAAGGAGGCCAGTGCACTCTGGTCTGAAATCAGCCTCCAAAGGGTGTTTCTCGTTTTCCTTTTGAGTGGACAAAAAACAAATTTTGAGGATCCAGATGAAGTTTACGAAGCCATTATATTGCTTGTGTTCTCTTTGATTTTACCTGCAGGGGTTGGGAGAAGTCACTTGTGTTTTTATTATACCTTAGATACCAAACAAGGAGCTTTCTTCTCTCTCCCTGCAGGAAGACAAAAGGGAACTCAAGCTTTCACAGCAGTCTGCAAGCTGTCCCCAAAGGGGCCATGTTTGTCTTGCTCACCTTTGTGTCCCAGGGCCTTGCACAGTCCCTAGCACCTAAGATGCAATATTTGCTAAATGAATGAATAAGTAAGTAAAGCAAAAGGTCAACTGATGAAATTCTTATATGACAACCTTAGGACATGGCTGGACCACAGGGCTACTGAAACCTCTGGTAGGGAAGCTCCATCGTGGGTGTAGTGTTACAGACCTCCACCGTCATAATCTGGGCACGTTCAATAGCAGAAAGAAAGAGTGCTGTCCTCCAGGTGCTGCTTTCTCTTAGGTGTCATTCATAAAGCCAGGGGAGTTAAGACACAGTCTTAAGCATTTGATGAGAACCTTAAAAATTATATTTGACACGACTTTGAGGTTTGAAAGTTAGGTTTCTAAGGAGCTCAGGAGCCAAGGAATCTGGGATAGGAGGCACCGGCTTGCTGTCCCCCTGGCTGCAGCCCACCTCTGTGCCCCAGAGCTCGCACCCTTCCCTGTGTGGACGTATGTGTGGACATAGCTTGCACCCTTCCCTGTGTGGACTGAGCCCTGTGTGGGCTCAGTGGCAGCTGCGGTTTGGAGGTTAGCTGACTTAGTCTACTCTGGCTTTAGAAAACCACAACAGTTTTAGAAAACCTGAACTCACAAGGAAGCATATTTTCTGATTTTGGGGGGGATCTCTGAAAATCTACAGTTGGTACTCAGGGCCATTTCTAGTCATGGCAACGCCCCTGCAGAAGTGGGTTGGGGTGCCTGAGCCCTCCTTTTCTCCCTCAACCTTCAGTCTTAAGTCCTGAAATCACATCATCATCTCTATTGGGAAATTTCCAACAATGAAAGTGCTGCTGGGACACATCCTATTTATTAACAGAGGCATTGCAGCCAGGCTGCAGCTAAAGAGCCATCTTTTAGTTGCAAGGCTATGCAACTCAATAATGGAAAACGGAGAAAGACATTTTCTTGCCTGGGAAGGGTCTGTGCCAAGCCTGTGTATTTTGTCTTTACATGAAATGAAAAAGCCAGAGAAAGGTAAAATATTTCAAATGATTCTAATGCTCAGAATCTGAAATCACTACTCTTCTTTATACATATTATCTGATGCTACAGTATGTCCGTGGAGGAGAAGTTACCCAGGAACACATGAACTGTGCTGCTATTTTCATGTCAATTCTCAAGGTTAGTATTAAGAAGAAAAGAAGACGTCAGACGCCAAAATACGTGGAAGTATGAAATGTCTTAAATGTTTAGAAAAACACAAATATACTTTTCATTTACTAATCTTTACAAGGCAAGCAGAAATGATCACTGGGGAAGTGAAAGGACAAACCAAGATACCGTTCATCAGACAGCACTGTCCTATAGAAACAGGGTCACACGGGGGTGGGGCTTGGTTTTCCCAAGCCCCTCAGAAACCAGCCTTGTCCTCTGGACCTGCGTCTTCTGCTGCAGGCACACATTCCCGCAGATGTTTGCTGAGCCCCTGCCAGACACCAACCCTGAGTCCACCTCAGTGATGGAACAGACGATGGGGGTTTCCAGTGTAGTGCGGGAGCCAGGCATTTAAAAATGTGTAAACAAACATAGCATAACAACTCATGATAAGAGCTGTGGAAAAGAAAAAAGAACATGGGCTGTGAAAGAATAAAGGGGTGGTGGTGTCAGTAGTGGTAGAGGGTACTTGGGTCGGTGAAGGCCTTTCTGAGGTGACATTCAAGTTGAAACCTGCAGGACGGGGAGTCAGCCATGTGGAGAGCACCAGGTCTGGGGGAGGTGGTGGGGGTTCCAGGCAGGAGGAGTGGCAAGTGTCTGAGGCAGCATACCCGGCCCCGCTCTCTCTCTCTCTCTCTCTCTCTCTCTCTCTCTCTCTCTCTCTCTCACACACACACACACACACACACACACACACACTTAAACACACACCTGTAGCTCCCTTACCTGGAAGCCCACTAATTCTGAGACTCAAGGATTGCTGCACAGGTGGGTAGGAAGCCTCCCATGAAAGAAATACAGATAGAGGAGGACCAGGGGCCCCGGGACAAGGGAAATGGGAGAGGAGGGAGAAAGGGAGGGAGGCCCAGGCGCTGCCACTCACAGAGCTGCTCAGAGCGGCCCGTCTGAAAAGCTCTCCCTGAGTATCTACGATGCCTGTCTTGGAGTCGAGGTGTCATCCTTGCTGTCTCCCTCACTCGTCACCTCTGAGTTGCCAAGTGCCATGGGTTCTGTATCTTTACTGACGTCCCTTGACTCCCCCACGACTTTGCTCCAGCCCCTGGACACTGTCTTGGAGCAAGCTACCATCATCCTTCTCCAGGATAACTGCAGCACAAATATTTAGAGAACAAATGCATCAGCAGGACTTCCTGTGGAGGGGCCTCCTGCTGCATTACCCACATATAAATTCAGGCTTTGTTTTTAGAGTGGACAGCCAGCTGTTTGTAGAAAAGCTGGGTTTGCCTATTTCTGGGCCAGATAGAGCAAGAAATCGAGGCCCCTTTAAAATTAAGCTTTTCAGGTCCCTCCTGATGTGGAGCTCGGCCATCCCACCCAGTCCCTCCTGAGTTGGTGTAGGAGCACCTGCCATTCCCAGCATCACTCTTTCCACTTGCTAAAGGTCACACTGAATTTATGTGGTAGGAGATTTTGCCTTTCTCTCCATCCCAGGCAATCCACCCATAAACTCACAATTCTCCTGCATCCAATGAGGTTTTGACAAACACCAGAAGGTCTCAGGCCAGGATGGTCTGTCCACACCCACAGTTCTGCACCCTCCAGACTTTGATGCCAATTTAGGAACTCCTGAGGCATTGTGCACCCACAAAGCCACGGTAAGTGTTCCCATATTGGAGGAGCTTTCCATAGCAAATGTAGCCTTGTCCTGGGCAGTCTGTGTTCAGCGCCTATATATGTTTTCTAAGGGACAGGGAAGGTGGGAGGCACTGTGCCTGGGCTGCCATAGTTAGGGGGCCCGACCCCAAGGAGAGCAACTCTTCCTGGCAGATGACGACACAGGGCATCCTATTGCCAGGAGACCTGGAATTCTGATTTCCACCCAGCCTGTAGCAGGCAAGGGAGGCTCCATGTTTTCCCCACAGAAGGTTAAGCCCTTGACCCCTTTAACCATCAGCTTCCATTCTTATACTATATCAACCAATTTACAAACATCTCCAAGTAACTAATGAGGGCTTGAAGTGTCTTCAAGCACACTTCTCAAACCAAGAACAGGATTCTGTATACGAAATCAATGTCATTATGACCTTCCTTTCTTTCAAAAAGTATCTGAGGTGGATTGCTGCAGCCCAGCAGTGGGTTAATCAAAGATGATTAGAAAAATCAAGATCAAGGGATCAAGGACGAATGAGACTCTACCCTTGAAAGCCGTACGGGCTAACACAGGGCTCTGCGGGGACTCCAAACTTGGCTCTGGATTGCCTGGTATCCAGGGCAACAAGGAAAACACCACAAAGGCTTAAAGGGAAAGCGAAACTAGGCGGGCCGCTGATGGAATGACAGGACATGAATCATGTATAAAATACAGCCATCTGCAGAAGGCTCTGTGTGTTTGGCCGGTTGGAGGAACAGCAAGGACCTGACAGTCTGTTCTAGAGATTTGACCTGTGGCCACGTAACACCTGTCCAGCGTTGGCTTTCTCACAGTCAACCTATGAATAAAAACCATTTTCTTTTGCCTTTCTTCAAATGATTCATCGTAGTGGGCTTTGAATTTCTTGGAGAGAGAGGTCACATAAAATTGTTATTCTTTTATAGAAAATGTTTATGTTCACAGCTATAAAGTAATCAGGCGGTGGATGGAACCCTGATGATGACAGTACCTAACAGGGAGGCCAGATTAAGATGGGACCCAACCCTGGTAACTGGGTCTGGGATTAGTCCTGAGATGCTTCTGACCTAGAAACAGTCTTTGTGAATTCTTTTTTGCAGCCTTTTACCTGGATGAAAATCTAGTTCTCCATGTTGCAAAAATGGGAACTTTTGCAGTGGAAATTTCCATCTGGAGCCAACAGAGTTCTCCAACGTTCCCCTGCAGATGCCTTTGAAAGAAAGATCAATACTATGGTTTTCTTTTCAGTAACTTAATCCCACTGTCTGCTTTGTTTCTCGTGCCTTCCTGTTTTTCATGCCCACAGAACCATGCCTGGGCCATTCAGCACAGGAGAGCACATCTGGAAAGTCCAGTATTCAATGGATTCCTGCTCCAGAGTTGAAAACTTGGGGGATGCAGCTGTTGTTGTGATAAAAACAAGAGAAACGCTGGGCCAGTGGCTTTTGAGAGCTGCTGCTGCTGCTGGCTGTGCAGAGCCCAGCACTAAATACGGCATCTGAAAAGTCCAGCTCAGGAGCAGATGTGAGAGGCACGTTTAAAGCCCTGTGTGTGCCCTGGTGTTCATGAAGCGGCCAGCCCTGTCCTCAGGTGGGTACGTGGGGACCAGTGGAAATGAGGACTGTGTGTACCACAGCGGCCATGACCTGCAGACATACACGTTTCTACCCTTTTCTCTCTGACTCTGGCAAGTGGCCAGATAGCTTTAAAATGTCAGTCATTGTATTTAGGACTGATTGGTTAATGAGGCCAAATGAAAGGTAAAAACATCACCAACTTCCACTGCAGGCTCTGGAAGTGATGAAACCTGGAGTTTCTTGAAGCTGAGCTGATATTCAGCCCCGTGGGTGGGCCTGGGGCCCAAAGCAGTGATTCTCAACTTCCCCCTGGAAGCTAAAATGCAGGTCCCTGGGTCCCTGGGCCCCTGGCCCTTTGCCCCAGACTCTGGTTCAGAAGGTGAACCTAATGCAGGGGGTTTAAGACCCACACTTGGCAAACCACTGGCATTAAGGAAAATGTGGGATTTATTTAACAGTAACTTACCCATAGACAATTCACTTCTAGGAGCCTCAGGCCCCTTGTCTGTAAATCAGAGCTACTAAGGTCTGACCTGGAGGGTTGCTGTGAGGGTTGGGAACGATGTATGAGCTGCCATAGCAGCAGTAAGCCTGGCCCCCAGGGTGTGGTCAGTAGTGGAACCAGCCTGGCCCCACTGGAGTCAGCAGGACCATATGAAGGTTTGTGTGGCTCCAACTCAAATTCTTGCACGTCTGCTAACATTTGCCCCCCTCCCCTATTCCTGGGTCCCTCCCCTGCCTGGAGTTGAGTGTCTAGGCTGAACCCTCAGAAGAGTTTTTCCATATTCCATCTACCCTCCTCAGGGGAGAAACAAGGAAGAAGGAGCTAAGTTGAGACTCCCAAGGGCAGGTGGTATGCCTTGGCCAGGACAGCTCCTCTCTTTCCTCCGTCTGGGCCCTTCAGCGGCCTGCACTCTGCACCCGGGCAGGGCCTGGCACTTACCAAAGCAGCCCCACTCACCTTGCCTCATACTGGCCTCAGAACAATTGTGGGAGTGAAGGAGGGCTTGGGGTTGCTGTTTTCTCTGTTTTACAGATGACAAAACTGAGGCCTCTTGCCTTGATTCTTGGGCCACTCCATTCCATTCTCAACACTGTCCTCACAGTGATTTAAAAAAAAAAAAAATCCAAAGAACAAATATAGACCTATTGTGCCCTACTTAAAATTCCCTCAGTGGCTCCTAGATGCTTAGAGCCAGGTTCAGAAAACTTTTTCTGCAAAGGGCAGGTGGTAAATATTGTAGGCTTTGTGGGCCAAGAGATAAAATCGAGCTACTATGTAGGTACTTAACCTAGCAAGAGAGGAAACGAAACAAATGTCCACAAACTTTTGTCGATGAAATTTAAAGTATAATAATAATAAGTATATTTTTGGGGTAATCTAGTTCGACTAATGAAAATAATGGATTTCTTTTTTTGGGGGGAGGATAAAATTTCACTTAGCTGTGGTTCAAAGTCAGTGTTCTCTATCAAATCAATTTATGATCACCTGTAAAATGATTACAGATTTTATAATCATCTGTAAAAAATCATTTTTAACTAAGGGGCCACACAAAAACAGGTAGTGGGCTGGATTCAGCTTGCAGGCCAACGTTTGGGACCCTAGCTTAAAGGATCAAGTCTCAGCCCCTTAACTTGCAAACATGGCAGCGAGGTCATTCCCAGCTCCTCTGCAGACAGGTACCCCAACTGCTTTTTGCTTCTTTTTTTTTTGTGTGGTACGCGGGTCTCTCACTGTTGTGGCCTCTCCCATTGCGGAGCACAGGCTCCGGACGCGCAGGCTCAGCGGCCATCACTCACGGGCCCAGCCGCTCCGCGGCATGTGGGATCCTCCCGGACCAGGGCACGAACCCATATCCCCTGCATCGGCAGGCGGACTCTCAACCACTGTGACACCAGGGAAGCCCGCTTTTTGCTTCTTAAATAGGCTTCACTCTCTTGCCCCTGAGTCTCTTCTTCCACCTCGTTTCCAACATGGGAATTCCTGTCTCTGCTAGGCTATGCTCTTTTTCAGGAATACTTATCTGGACACCTTCCCTAATCCCCTTTCTCCCGTTGATCACAGTGTGGACCTGTAGCACAATACTGAGCACATAATATCAGAGTTAGGTGTTTACTGAGACTCTCTTAAGGGAAGGGGCTATGGCATGCCTATTATACTCAATGCACATGCCCCCAAATAGGGAGGGGCTCTAGTGACTCTGTCCCAGGTCTTCTAACTATGGGACCGTGTTTCTTGCACCACCTCCACTGTGGGCCACCCATCAGCCTTGAAGGCACCATGTTCTTACTCCCTACCACACCCCTGGCCTCAGCTGATTGATCTGGAGTGGGCACTGGATCCAAGCCAGGCCTCTCAATTTTTCCCTGAGAACTTCCAAGCTGTGACTGAGAAATGGCAGCAGGGGTAGGAAGTAAAACTCTGGGGTGCTGGTCACCATGATTTCCATCTTGAGGGGAGATGCTGCCATGAGAGAGGAGTAGGGGGAGGTGCAGAGAGAAGCAGGCAGGACTCCTGGGCAGAGAGAGCCCTGGTGGCATTCTAGTCTGGCCTTGGCACTTTCTCCCAAGTCTCCACTGTGTTCCTGTCCGGCTAATCATGTGCCTGTCAGTGCTTTCTTGGAAACCATAAGACAATAGACAGTCCTTTATACCTGAGCTAATTTGAGTTGTATTGTCAGTGGCAACCCAAAGACTCCTACATATCCTTATCTTGGCATTCTCTCCACTGTGCCACTGGTATTCAAACTTTCTTAAAGCACAAGAAGCCCCTGTTCAAACAAAATCTTACGTGGAAGCCCAAGCTGTAAAACAGATGATAGCATAGAGTAGACTGCACAATATGGACTGCCTGGTGCTAAATCCCCGCTCTGATGACTCCTAGCTTTGCAATCAAGGCTGAGACAATTATCCTCTCAGCCTCAGTTTCCCTCTTTGCAAAACCAGAGAGTAGAGGTATCCAACTCTTAGGGTTACTATAGGGCTTAAATAAGTTAATAGATAAAAATCATTTAACTCACTGCCAGGGATATAACAATCACTCAATAAGCATTAGCTTAAAAGTGGGGTATGGAGAAACCCAGAGCAACTGCCACCCTCAGCTACCTTTCTTACCTCTTCCCTCACCGTAATGTCTTTGGCACATGTGTAATGTTTAAAATTATCTGAAATGATTGGTTTAATATATCTTCCTGCCTAGACTAGAAAGTCACACAAAGACAAGAAGCATATTTATCTTGGTTATTCATTGTCTTTCCCCAGTTCTGCCTAGCACAGTAAGTGGCCCATAGAAGATATCCAATAACTACTGCTGACTAATTGATAATAAATATATGTTATCTCATTAAAAAATAGGCACCACACATGTTACCAAATCTGGTGCTTTTTGCAGCAGAATCAGAAGTCATAAAAAGAGAAAAAAAGGCTTGACCTATAGGACAGCCCACTCAGAACTAAAGTTAATTCTTTTGGTTTGGGCAGCTATATTACTTAAAGTTTCCCAGGTTTTCACCATTTTAAAACTAATTAATGTAATGAAAACACAACATGACAGAACTTATAAGATGCATTTAAAGCAATAATAAGAGGACAATTCATAGCCTAAAACACTTATATCAATAAAAATAAAAACCCAAATGAATTCAATTCCCAATTCAAAAAGATAGGAAAAACTCCAACAGAGTAAAACAAAATAAGTTACAAAGAAAGAAAGAATAAAGATAAAATCAGAAATTAATGAAATAGAGAATAGGAAGGCAATTTATCCATAGAATTCAAATCCTGTTTCTTAGAAAAATTAACAAAATAGACAAACCACTAACTAACTCAGTCAAGAAAAAAAGTGAGAAAATCCAAATAAAAAACTAAGAATTACAATGGGAAAATAACTATTAAAAAAGTAGAAATTTGAAAAATCCATGAGACTACTTGGCAAATCAATCTGAAAATGTGAATGAAATAGATAATTACCTAGAAAAACACAGTTTACCAAAATGACCCTGTTAGAGATAGAAAGCTTCAACAGACCAATTTGTTTGTAGAAGATGTAGAGAAAATTGTCAAGGAATTTTCCCCCCTAAAAGCACCATGCCTAAAGAGTTTTACACGTGGTACAAACTTTCAAAGACTAGATAATTTTAATGTTGTATAAAATCCTTCAGTGCATAGAAAATAAAGGTAAACTTCCAAATTATTTTTATGAAGCAAAATAACATTGATACTTAAACAAATATCACTTACAAATATTGGTGCAAAATATTTGCAAAAAATAAATATTAGCAAACAGAATCAACATCACACTGAGAATAATTCATTATGACTAAGGGGATTTATTCCAAGAATGCAAGTTTGGTTCAATATTATAATAAAATGTACCATATTAAGTGATCTAAGAAGAATCATCTGATTATCTCCATTGATGCTGACAAAGCCTTTGATCCAGCAATTGTTTCTAATTTTAAAAAACCCAACAATTATTTCTAATTAAAAAAAACTCATGAAAATAGAAATTCATGGATACTCCCTTAGCATGATAAATATATATAAATCTTTGTCCAAAGCCAGCATATATTAAATGAGGAATAACTAGAGGCATTTCCATTAAGATCAGGAACAAGGCAAGGATGCCTATTATTCCACATTATTTATTATTGTTCTGGAGGTATGAACCAATTCAATTAGACAAAATAAATCAATCAGAGGCATAAAACTTGGAAAACAGAAAGTAAAACTGTTTGCAGATGATGTAATAGTACACCTGGAAAACTTGAGAGAATCGGTGCTCAAATTAACTCAAGCAAGAAAAGAATTAAGCAAACTAGCAGAATATAAAATTAACACAGAGAAACTTATAGTCTTCGTACACACAAAAATAACCAGTCAAAAGGTGTAACAGTGGATAAAACTCCACTTATAGTAGCATTAAAGAAGATAAAATGCTTAGAAATCAACTTAGTAAGAAATGTACAAAACCTATATGAAGAACACTTTAAAATGTGCCTGAATGTTACAAAAGTAGACATGAACACATATAAAGACATCCCTTGTTCTTTGGTAGAATGACTCAACATCATAATGATGTCAATCCTCCCAATGTCCATTTACAAATAAAACAATTCTCCAAAAAACACCAACAAACTTTTTATGGAGCTAGATAAGTTGATACCAAAATTCATGTGGAAAGATAAAGATGCCAGAATATCTAGAAAACCTGATATACAAAAACCACGAGGGAGGCTTCCCTGGTGGCACAGTGGTTAAGAATCCGCCTGCCCACGCAGGGGACACGGGTTTGAGCCCTGGTCCGGGAAGATCCCACATGCCACGGAGCAACTAAGCCCGTGTACCACAACTACTGAGCCTGCACGCCTAGAGCCCGTGCTCCACAACAAGAGAAGCCACTGCACTGAGAAACCCACGCACCGCAACAAAGAGTAGCTCCCACTCCCCGCAACTAGAGAAAGCTCGCGTACAGCAATGAAGACCCAAAGCAGACAAAAAAAAAAAAAAAACACGAGGGGAGTCTAATCCTACCAGGTACTACATCATGCTATGAAATCTCTATAATTAAGGCAATGAGATACTGGGATTCAAATAAACAAAGAGAAAAGTGGAATAGAAAGAAATCCAGAAAGAGACTCAAGTACATGTGGAAATGTAGTATGTGACGAAAGTGTTAATTCACTGGAGCATAGATGGACTCTCTAACAAAATGGTGCTGGACAACTGGGCAGCCATTTGGGAAGAAGATAACATTAGATCCATACCTCATGCCATCCACATAAACTCCAAATTAAAAAAAAATAAACATAAGTAGTAGAAGAACACACAAAGAGTTCCTCTATAAACTGGGTGTACAGAAAGAGTAAAATAAAATAAGATCGAGGGCTTCCCTGGTGGCGCAGTGCTTGAGAGTCCGCCTGCCGATGCAGAGGACACAGGTTCGCGCCCTGGTCCGGGAAGATCCCACATGCCGTGGAGCGGCTGGGCCCGTGAGCCATGGCCGCTGAGCCTGCGCGTCCGGAGCCTGTGCTCCGCAACGGGAGAGGCCACAACAGTGAGAGGCCCGCGTACCGCAAAAAATAAAAAATAATAAAAAAAAAAATAAAGATTGATAAATTACGCTATGTACAAATTTAAAATTATTTTCATAGTAAAGAATAATTGATAATTTATTTAAAAATCTATGTGCATAAGAGGATTACTGTACCTTTTACCCCAAAAAGTGTGAGCTGAGATCAACTGCAAAAGTGATGTCATCTTACATAAATAAGCCACTTGTAAAGTTTCATTTAAAAAGAGCATGGTGGAGGGAGAGAAAGCTACCTGTGGGGAAGGGTGGGAGGGTTTTTTTCCACATTAGTTGGGCTGCAGCTTTACCTTCTTCAGTTTCTTGTGGGCCCCTCTCTGGTTCCCCTGTGCCAGGTCAGCCCCGCCCAGGAGCCGGTATGTCTCTGCCACCTCGGGACTGAGATCGCCATACACTGCCACTTTGGCCTCCAGGGACTCTCTCAGGATGGAGGTAGCTCTCTGTGAAAGGAACAAAAAGCTGTCTGGTTAAATAAAACGTTCAAAGCTGGATAAAGATCAGTGCCTCCTAAGAAAATGATGTAACTGGTAATGTATTTTCACTTTTTAGGGGAATGAGTTTGGGTAGAGTGTCTCATGAGCTGAGCCTACTTTCCTCCTTAAATAGGAATCAGGAAATAATATACGTGGGGTGAGGGGGTGTTGCGGGGGACAGGAATGGTTTGAACTCTGAAGAGAGAATGCATAAAGGACCCCTGGAGAAAAAGCCATCTCAGATGTTACAGGAACCCATTTTAGTTGAGTAGTAAGAAGAAAAGCTAACATGCATTGCATCGTGTCCTTTATGTGGAAAGAACCATGCTAAACTGTTTATGTGTGTGAGCTCATTTAACTTGCACCATCTCCTTTAGATAAGGACAATTTTAATCCTTGTTTGCCAGAGGAGGAAATTGAGGCATAGAGCAGTCAAGAAACTTGCTCAGAGTCAGACAGCCCATCAGTGGCAGGCAGATCTAGGATCTGGAACCTGCCAGTTTTAATCCCTCTTAGTTGCAGGCTCTTCTCCCTCTGTGCACAGTGATGTTCTTATGTAAGTGAAAACTACAGAGTTTCCTGGCATTTACAGAACATCCAGAACATATTCCAGGGTTTTCCATTTCTCACAAGAAATAGTTCAGGAAACCAAAAGCAAACATTCCAACATGGTGAAAAGTTAAATACATTTGACATCTTGTTTGGTTTATCTGATTTATTTATACCAACATGGAATACAAAATATGAGCTGGTATTAATCTCTTCAGTCATACACCAAGACATACAGAGGGAAAGCCCTGTATGTCGGTCTCCCATGTTTCTCCTGAAATTCTTCTACGATCTTCTACATAAAAGCATGATTACAGGTAGAGATCACAAACGCCCAATATAAGAGCCGAATAGGGACTTTGCTGTTGGTCCAGTGGTTGGGACGTCGCCTTCCAGTGTGTGTGGGGGTGCGGGTTCAATCTCTGGTCGGGGAGCTGGGATCCCACATGCCTCATGGCCAAAAGCCAAGGCACGGAACAGGGTCAATACTGTAACAAATTCATTGAGGACTTTGGGGGTGGTCCACATCAAGGAAATCTTTAAAAAAATATATGGGAGAAATAAGTGGACCTTAAAAGAAAAATAGAGCCGAATAAAGCAGGAACCAGTGAAGGAGCCTTGCCCACCGCACAGCCCTGAAGGCATCCTGCTAGCGCTCCCCAGATAGAGGAGTTCGCAAGGCCTTTACTCAGTTTATTGGCAAGAATATGAATTAGGTGCTGGGGGTGGGATCAGGGAACCACGGTAAAAGGCAGAAACCACTGTTTCTGCCACTGTTTAAACCACTGTTAAGGCAGAAACAATTTCTCAGATGGAAAGATAAATCACTGCTGGGGAAGAGAAACTGTAAATTGTGAAGTGTGTGACCCACCTTGGTATGGGTCTTGCCTGATGCTAAAGCCTGTCGTGTCCCTTCCCAGTGTCTGTGATGCAACTGTTGGGTTTGGCAATTCTTCCATGAAAATTGGTTGTCAGCCTTGGAGGAGCCAATGATGGAAAGAAGAGCCAGACACCTTTTCCTAAATGAAGCTCTCAATGCCATTTACAGCCTGATTGGGGAAACTAGAGATAGATGTGCATGAACTTGAATGGCAAGTCAAGATGGCAATGGAAGAGATGCCACATGGATATGGGTTTAAAGGAAAGAGACAGTGATAGTCTCTGAGAGTTAGAAAAGCTTAATGGAGAGAAGTGAAGAATAAATAGGATTTAGGTGGACCAAGAAGAGGGCATGGGAACCTGGGAGCACAGTGGGAGCTGGGGGAAGCACACGGCACATTCAAGGCCAGTGAGGGGACTAATTTGACTATAGCAGAGAAAGTAGGAAGAGGAGCAGAGGGAGATGAGGCAGGAGTCACGGGCTGGGCTGGTGGTGGAGACCTTCATGCCAGGCTGAGGAGTTTAGATTTTCTTATGGGGAATAAGAAGTCAGAGAAGATTCCTGAGCAGCAGAGCAGCACAACTAGAAGAGTATCTTTTAACCTGTGGCAAAGTAAACTTCACTTACATTTTACCTTAAAAGGCATTTTCCTTCCCAAGGATCACCTTCCTGTTGGCAAAGGGTCCTAGCCCACATGTAGGCTGTGACACATCTGAGGTGGTCTGAGCACATCCTTGTGCTCGTGCCTGGGACTGTCCTTGGGCCCGGCCCCATTGGCCAGCTCCTGCTGGAACCCACAGTGAGGTCTGTAACCAAGAGTGAGCATAACACAAGGTGACACATTTGGTTGGACAGATTGTGTCACACACAAGGGTGCCTGGCAGGAGAATGAGGAGGGCTGAAGTCCGGCCCGTGTTCCGCTCTCTAAGCAATGTGCCCTGGCATGGACTGCACCCACCTGAGGAAGAGGCAGCTTTGTCTATTCTTACAAGGGCACCAGAAGGGCTGGCAGGGGCTGTAGAATGAAAAGAGCCAGTTTGCTAAAATCTCCAGGGGAGGCCTCAGGAAGTGAGGTACATCTTTAGATCAATGCCACTGATTTGGGTGACTTGGGCAGGGGCAGTGAGGTGTGGCAGCTGTGATGACAGACACCAGGGCAGGAAGCCAGACAGGAACGGGGAAAAGGGTGGATGCCCTGTGGCAGCCAGAGCAGTCAGACAGCCCATAGCCAAGCATCCATCTACCCATTGGCTCAACGCTCCCTCACCATGAATAAGAGTCCCTGCTGTCATGGAATTTGGTCTAGTCAGGGAGAGACAGTAACTGTCCACAATATATTATTGTAATACATTACTCTGTTATATAATTATATCAGACAGGATTCTATGATGAAGAATAGTGGGGAGAATCTAATGAAGACTGAGGGAGGGGAATCGGGCAAGCTGGTGAGTCCTGAAGGATGGATCTGCATTAGCCAGGAGATCAATGAGGAAGAACCTTCCAAGAGCAGGAGACAAATGCTGATGCTACCCAGAAGCGGGGATTAGAAAAGGCCACTGTGGCTGGAACACAGATCAGGGGAGGGGGCAAAATTGAGACTGGAAATGTCAGCAGAATCCATAACGTGCAAGGTATTGTGGGCAATGTGGGATTCTGGCTTATCTTAAGGGCTCTGAGGAGCCAGTGTAGTATTTTACAAATGGGAGTCCACTGATCAGATGTGCTTTTTGCAAAGATCAACATGGTTTCCTTATTCAGAATGGATTAGAAAAGGGCAAGAGTGGAAGCAGCAGCTGCGGAGCCAGAGTTTGTTAGAGAGGTCCAGTTGGGAGATGATGACTGACAGAGGTGGAGATGGCAACCAATGGATGGATTCAAGGGGCATTTTGAAGGTAAAAATGACTGATGAGCTGGAAGGGGTGAGGCATGATGGGGGCAGAATTCCCCTCAGATCTCTGCCCTGAGCACTCCACATAGAACTTCTAGAGATGTTCTGGAATCTGAGGCCACTGGAAGGCCCCTCTCTACTTGGTTGGGTGATCCAGAAAAATATGGAAACTCCATTTGTTATGGTTACTGTAGCCCGACTTTGGCCCGACGAACATTCGTGCATCTAGATTAAAAACCTATGTTCCTTAAGCTCACATCAACTGAGAGAAGGGTGAAGGATTAAGGGTTAGGAGAGAGCTGTCGGGGAGAAGGTCTACATAAAAGCAGAGGAAATAAAAAGGTTTTCATCTCAAGGACTTGCCTTGACAGGTTAGAGGTTTTTGGTTTTTTAAAAAGTATTTATTTATTTGGCTGCGTCGGGTCTTAGTTGTGGCATGCGGCATCTTTCATTGCGGCGCGTGGGCTTCTCTCTAGTTGTAGCATGCAGGTTTTCTCTCTCTAGTTGTGACACGGGCTCCAGGGTGCGTGGGCTCTGTAGTTTGCGGCATGTGGGCTCTCTTGTTGAGCCGCGCAAACTCAGTAGTTGTGGTGTGCAGGCTTTGTTGCCCCATGGCATGTGGGATCTTAGTTCCCTGACCAGGAATCGAACCCATGTCCCATGCATTGGAAGGCGGATTCTTTACCACTGGACCACCAGGGAGGTCCCATTGACAGGTTAGAGTTGAAAAAAATATCTGTATAAATGAAGCATGTGGGTATCTGGTAGTTGTTAGGCTTTTTATGGAATAAGTTCCCAAGGGTTTAAGTACCAATGAATATAAATTCTGGGTCTGGTTCCATTTTTACAAGCCATGGAAAACATGCCTGTATGGTTCAACGGACAGTGAGCCGTAACTTCTGCACTGTGTAGTTCTTATTAGATATGCAACTTTCATCCATTAGCTAAGATAGTAAGAGAGGAATTAGACACACTAACTTCCACCCTCTATGCCAGCCAGAACCACAGGCTGCGGTAAGCAGAGTCTCTCCAGTGGGTTCTCAAGGTTTCTAGTCCTTTAAGATACTCTGCAGGTGGACATGGCATCTACATTCTCATGAACTTTTTTGTTTCCCGAGAGCGAATATCTGGGAGCTGCCCAAGAGTGGCTGCCTGGCTTTATTTATCCCTCTCCCCGTGGAGCCTGGCACATGCCTTGCACATGGTAGATGCTTAATGCTTTCAGAGTGCAGGAGTAGCCCTTTGGATATCAACTGGGTCGCCAAGGTAAATAACTAGTCAGCTGTGGTCCAAACTCACTTACCTCTTTTTGTCCAGTGACTTGTAGAAAATGGCAATAATCATCTTGAATTGAAAGAAATTTGGCTTTTCCTATCCCTTCAGCATCCTTAAGATTAGCCATGCTATCTTGAAAATACTGCTCAGCCACATCTGAAGAAAAGCATCACAACAACAATTTTGAAAACAGCTTGCAGATTTGAAATGGAAACAGAATAACTATGTGTTTAGTCATGGTGAATGATATGAAAATAATAAGTAATTGGACAAGATAACCCAGTTAAGGAAACTGTCTTTTGTCAATTAATCTGACTGTTTTATTAGACAGGGTCTAGTTCTCAGAAAGATACTGCAATTTATTTTCGTTGGTTTTCACACATCTTCCCTTTCCCAGTGATACAGTAAGCAAAGTTAATGCAAACAGGGAAACTATCCCCTAGACCTGACACATGTTAAATTTTCAGATTGATTAACCATTAATTCTTTGTAAAACTCTGGTTGCTCCTCACTGGGGTTAGGACTCCAAGGATCCACTGACTTCAGTGGACTCTGTAATCTTGGAATGTAGCGTGATAACCCTAAAATTCTGGAAAATATGGCTGACACGCTGCTGAAGCAAAAACCTCAACCATTCCAAACACTTAAGCATACTGGTTATAATATAACAAAAATATTTGAAATATTTGCAAATCTTGAAAGCAAAAAAAGGAAAAATCTCAGGTATGGAAAATGAAGAGGAAACTAAAAGCCAAAGCAGGGAAGGGGAGCTAAAGCTGAATGGTCCACGAGGGGATTAGGAAAAATGTGTACTGTATTCCAAGATGGGGTTTGATAAGCCTGAGTAGGGCTGGAGATGAAGCCTGAGGCCTCTGTGTGGTAGGAAGCTGGAATGGGGCTCCCTGCAAAAATCCAGTGTTATAGGCAGATTTCTAGGATGTCCCCAAATGACCCTCAACCTTGATTATGCCCTCCTCTTTGATTATGGGTGGAACTTATAAATATGCTGAGATATTACTCCTGTCATAAGATTATGTTATATGGCACAGTTGACTGTGAGAAAGCAAGATTACCCCTTGGGCATAACCTAATGACACCAGCCCTTTAAAAACAGAGTTTTCTTCAGTTGGAGGCAGAAAAGGAAGGCAGAGAGATTCGAAGCATGAAAGGGATTTGAAAAGGAGGTTCTCCATTGCTGAGATGGAGGGGACCATGGTACAAGGACTCAAGAGTGGCCCATAGGAGCTGAGAGAGGTCAACAGTTAGCAGGAAAATGGGGAGTTCAGTCCTACAACCACAAAGAACTGAATCCTGATAATAACAGGGATGAGCTTAGAAAAGGACTCCATGATCCAGATGAGAATGTAGCTGGCTGACAACTTGATTTTAGCCTGAGCAGAGACGCCAGCCTTACCATGCTAGACTTCTGACTGACAGAATTGTGAGCTTAAACTGGGTGTTTAAACAACCATAATTTGCTATGCAGCAAAAGAAAACCAATATAGCCAGGAATCCCTAAAATTGAGATAAGAACAATTGCGCTGGTCCAAGGAGAAGCCTCAAGGCTGTCCCTCCAGAGGCCATGGCTAGAAAAAGAGCATCTGAAAGAAACTGGGACACTGCACGTGAGGCAGGCACATGTTTGAGGGCTGAATCTGCACCACCTACATGATTTGGAAGTTCTTTTTTTGTTTTAAATTGTTCTACATCCCTCTCCCTCCCTCCCTCCCTCCCTCCTTTCCTTCTTTCCTTTTTTCCTTCTTTCCCACCCTCCCTCCCTCCCTTCCTTCCTGCTGTGCTGCAAAGCTTGTGGGATCTTAGTTCCCCGACCAGGGACTGAACCCAGGCCCATGGCAGTGAAAGCACAGAGTCCTAACCACTGGACAGCCAGGGAATTCCCTTGGTTTGGAAATTCTGAACCAATAAAGTAGAAACTAAGGGCTTAATCTCCAAAATATACAAATAACTCATACAACTCAACAACAAAAAAACCAAACAACCCTATAGAAAAATGGGCAGAAGACCTTAATAGACATTTCTCCAAAGAAGACATACAGACGGCCAGTAGGCACATGAAAAGATGCTCAACATCACAAATTATTAGAGAAATGCAAGCCAAAACTACAAAGAGGTATCACCTCACACCAGTCAGAATGGCCATTGTTAAAAAGTCTACAAATAACAAATGCTGGAAAGGGTGTGGAGAAAAGGGAGCCCTCTTACACTGTTGGTGGTAATGCAAGTCGGTGCAGCCACTATGGAAACCAGTGTGGAGGTTCCTCACTGTTACTCAGTGTAGAAACTTCTAGCACTTAATTCTTTTCCACCTTTTCATATTAATTTATTATGCTGAGTCTTGCCAAGCTCAAAAAAACCCTGGTGGAGGAGAGGATGTTGGGGAAGCTGTAGAAGGCAAGAAGCATCTAGGATCCCCCAGGGTTATTTCTTTCTTCGGAAAAAAACATCAGAGGGCCTGGCAGATGGTGGAAACTGTGGACCACTTAGGAAAAAAGAAAAGCCCACTTACCTTGTTTCCTCTAAGTCTTAAACATAGTTCATTTTCATTTTATGTGGATGATACTAAGAAGTCAGACCATTTCTTCGATAGAATAAGTACAAAATCTTAAGATGTCTTTTGAAAAGAAGCTATTAGCATTTATTAATGAATTCTGTTGAGACATTTCGTAAAGAGAAATATGCATTCCTAGCAAGCTCTGTCTCCAAACTGTTTTTACTTAGGTAAAACTAAAAATAGAATTACCATAAGATCTAGCAATCCCACTCCAGGGCATATACCCAGACAAAACTATAATTCAAAAAGATACATGCATTGCTATGTTCACAGCAGCACTATTCACAGTAGCCAAAACATGGAAACAACCTAAATGTCCACTGACAGATGAATGGATAAAGAAGATGTGGTACATATATACAATGGAATATTACTCAGCCATAAAAAAGAATGAAATAATGCTGTTTGCAGCAACATGGATGCAACTAGAGATTATCATACTAAGTGAAATAAGTCAGAAAGAGAAAGACAAATACCATATGATATCACTTATATGTGGAATCTAAAATATAGCACAAATGAACCTATCTATGAATTATAAATAGACTCACAGACATAGAGAAGAGACCTGTGGTTGCCAAGGGGACTGGGGGTGGGGGAGGGAAGGACTGGGAGTTTGGAGTTAGCAGATGTAAACTATTATATAGAGGATGGATAAACAACAGGTCCTACTGTATAGCACAGGGAACTATATTCAATATCCTGTGATAAACCATAATGGAAAAGAATATAAGAAAAAGAATGTGTATAAAGTAGAAACTAGCCTGAAAGTGGAAAAATTATAGGACTCCAGCACAGGGGTAGCAAACTTATTCCGTAAAGGACCAGATGGTAAATATTTTAGGCTTTGAGGACTAAATGGTCTCTACTGCAGCAAAAAAACAGCCAGAGGTGACATGTGAAATGGAGCTTGGCTGTGTGCCAAGAAAACTGTTTACAAACATGGGTGGGGAGCTGCATTAGCGTGTGGACCGTAAGTTTGCTGACCCCTGCTCTAGCAGAGGGAAATGTGATTGTCTTCCTCCCTCAGGGATGTGGGACACCTCCCCCCTGCACCCTGAAGTGCCTGCTGGAGAAAACCTCACGGGGACACATGACAGTACGTAAAGTTTGTTGGGGACGATTGTGAACCATACATACAATGGTCTACTTAACATTTCCATTTGGACATCTCATATGTACTGTGTAGCACAAATACACATGAGCAAAAAGCTCAGATGTTTTCTTTGGCTTCTTTAGACTTCCTCTGTATTTGATTATTTTCCCTTTCTCATCTCTAATATTGTTTTTGTGCCTTCTCCCCATTTCTCTTGATTAGACAGGACAGTGTGTTATCTATTTGGATATTCTTCCAAAGAGTGGGCCCTCAAATTAGTTTTTCTCAGACTGTGATGTGAATGCCAGGTGCTTCCAAAGAGGCCTCCATGAACGCAGGGCTCCAGAATTCATGGAGGAGCAAGGAAGGGGCCGGCCTGCGCAGACTGTGGTCGCTTCTGGAGGCGGCAGTGAGTGGGAAGGAGGGCAGGCTCTGCAGGTCAGGGGCTGCCTGCGTCAGGCTCCAGCGCTGCCGCCTTCTGGCTGTGCGCCTCCATTGTTGGCCTCGGCTTTTTCACTCAAAGAGGAACCTTTAGGCTAGCGCCTCCATTATAGGGTTGTTGTAAGGAGTAAATGGGTTAATGCACACACAACTGATGACGTGCCTGACACCTAGTCAGTGCTCAGTAACTGTTAACCATTTTAGTTTCAGGGACAGTTTCGATCACTGTGGCTATGGGCCTCCCTCATCCATACTAGGCTGACCAGCAGGCACACTGGAAGCAGAGATGGACATGGAGAGGACAGGAACACTTGGAAAACAGAGTGGTCAAAAGGCACAGAAGCCTGGGATCATGTGCGGATAAACGGCTCTGTACACCTCAAGAGCTCCAGCCCTGAAATTCACAATGAGCACGGTGGGTCTCCAGAAAAGATTCAAGTACATCCCATGTGATCTGTTGTAGAAAGGAGAGAAGTAAACACTTGGCAAATGTGTCTGTCAAATCCAGGCAACCTAAAGAAAACTTAGGTGTGAAAACAAGTAAGTTTCATTTATCTGCAAGATTTACTTTGCTTAGGGTCTAGGCAGTTGCCAGATAGAAGCGAGAATTAGGCTGGAAGGTGCTGCCTTTCAGAGAGGTCTCGGTGCTGACTGGCCCCAGACTTTGTGACTAGACAGGAGTCTATTGAACTGGAGTCCCTGCTCCACTCTTTCAATGGGGGTCTATCCACTGCCAGACCAGCTGATGGATTTCTAGAGTATTACTCAAATTTTTTCTTGGTAGGAGAAAATTTTACTACTGTACATGAAAAGTGTTACATCTCTTTAGTCCTTGCTGGCTCATGGGAGAAAATATTACAGATTAAATGTTCAAACCATGTATTAACTTTGGTTGCTTTGATAATCTGATGACAGCAAATGTGGGGATGATGTGGCACTTATTTTGTTGATTCTAAAAGCATTACAGAGATGTATGTTCCATGTCTAAAAATTAACAAGTCTATTCAGGAATGGAGTACTGTTGATATTTTAGTTTTCTGTCTAATTGGGAATTAACCAAAGAATGTAACTGAGCCCTTCTTGAAGAGTAGAAGCTTTTCCGAGTCTCAGCCTCATTCCCCAGACATGAGCCCTTGCTCTGAAGACCTGTAGTTGTAAAGGGCATAGGAAGGAGTTGGGACTGAACAGGTAAGAACTGAGTTTCTGACCCTGGGCTTTTGCAGAAGAAGTGGTGCCAGGCTCAGAAAAAGGAAGAGATCAAAAGGGATGGGAAGCATTTCCCTCCTTTCCTGGGTAAGGAGCTGGACTCTCAGACACAGGTGGACATAGCTGCGCTTTGTCCCTTTCCAGCCCCTCTCTGGTAAAGTTCTCCCACCTCTTAGTATTCCTTCCCCTGGCAGTCACATGCTGACCAACACCCCTTCCCCCGAAAAAACCACCCCGTTTCGGCTGGTCCCATAGAGCTTAGTGCCAGATGCCCCTTTCCATTGTGTACCTGATCTCACAGAATGCTGGGAGAAAGGAAGCTCCTTGGCCTAACTCATACTCGTGTGTAAATGGCTCAAACCTCTAACTCAGGGAGGCCTAGTCACATTTTCCAAAGAGGATGCTTGTTAGCATATTTGGATCTCTGGAAGAGGGACTGGAAGTGAGGAAGGAAGGAAGGGGTTGGGGGAAGGAAGGAATTTATTACTCAAACTAAGGTTACATGGCTACTGAAGTGGAAAAAAGCAAGGCTTTGTGGTGAGACGTCAGAGACAGGCCCTGACTGGGAATCTGCCCTCTGGGGTCAGCTCCTAAGGTTGCTGCTCCCCTTTCCCCGTTTCAGAGTCCTCAGCTTCTCAAAAGGTCCAAGTTTCTTCCATTTCTGTTCCTGGGAGGTCTCTAGTCACCGGGGGGCAAGGCCAGGGAGGGGGGGGTCTCTGACAGCTATTGTCACATACAAGCGGACCACATGTCAGGCATCATGTCAGGACCCTTATATATGAGAAGAGCCTAGGGCTCGGGAACAGTGAAAGGTCCAGGGCATACACTGTGAGCGTCTTCCCTGTCTGTAAATTTGAAACCACTTTTATTTTTACCTGGGATATAGGAAAGCTCTTTTATTGCAAGACCCTGACTTATTTTCCCCCATCCCCCAGGCCCCTAAATTAGCTTTCTGAACTATGAATCCCATGATTAGTCTTCGAGGGGAGAGCAAATTTGTCCTATTATTACAGCTAAGGAGTGACTCCCTAAGAAGCAGAGCTGGTTCTCCTGGGAGTGGGCATCCCCCAGGAGGTCCACCTGACACAAGTGACAGTGGGGTTTCCAGAGGGACAGGAGGTCACAGCCCCTGGGGTGGGATGCCACTTCTTGTCACAGACCTTGTGCCTGAAGTTGGGTGTGGGTTCACAAAGAGCCTCGGCAACCTGATGCTGGTGGCGTCGGCAAGAGATGAGGTCATTTTCTAAAGCACAGGAGCATGACTTAGCTTGTAAATCTGAGCCCTAGTGGCACAAGTGTTCCAAGGCCATGAATCTTCTCCCATTTTCATTCCCGCAGAATGTTGGGGCTGTCTGTGAGTTAGGGTGAGGGGGTAAGTGTGGCCCAGCGGGCAAGGTGGCTTAATGTCTCCCGGAGGCCCCTTCAAACTCTATTCCATCTGTATGTTCATATACAGGCAAAAGAAAACAGGGCTCCATTCAAAGAGCAAGAGGAATGTGGGGTTACGATTTGGCACCCAGGAGGTCAGGAGGCTTTTAATTAAAATAAATTCCAGTGACCCTGGGCTCATTTTCTTGAGGCTGTCCCAAGGCAAGAGTTGGAACCGTGAGGACAGCTCTCATTATGTGGGAGGCCTGTGTGTACAATGTGACAATTATCTTTTGTAAGTCTTCAGAAACTGTACTCTGCACTAACGGCAAAAGCATTAAGGACTCCAGGGAATTTGAATATGGAAAGTCTCAAATCCTATCCTGGCATTAACCCAGAGGAGCGCTATCATCCAGCGAACAAATGGATTGAACCCATTTAGACCCTGCTGGGAACTGCCTGGGGCTTTTGCACAGGCAGCTGCCCTGAGGCTGCCCGGCAGCCTTGTGGGGGTCACAGAGTAGCCTGAGGACAGACGAAGCCCTGGACAGGCTGACTCCTCATTGCGTGGCCCTCAGTGGTCCACACTGGAGGCCACCTTCAAGAGGAATGTTTTCATAGGGCCTGGACAGGGCATCCGGGAGCAGTAGACCTGCTGCTCCTGAGCTGTGTGGTCCCTGGAAGTCCATGGCCATCTCTGGGGGCAGGTTTGCATCAGTAGAGTAAGGTGACCAAGATGGCGGCAGGCTGGGTGAGGCTCACACAGCAAAGTGTGCATGAAGTGTCTGCATAGTGCCTGGTGCCCACAGGCCTGGTCTGGGCTCAGTCACCATAGGGACTGCCTGCCTTGAATGTCCTCACCACCAGGAAGCTGATCAGGACTTCCCTCCACCCCCAACACCACCCAGAGTCCCACTTGGGGCCACCCAGTAGTGATCAGGTGCCCAGCGCCTCAGGCCTATTGCCACAGTTGCTTGTCTTGGTGAAGTATATGTCATTTCCATAAGCTGCCCTAATAATATGTTTTGAAGCCAAGTCAGGGTATAAATAACTTAGGCGTTTCTGAGAAGTTCTGAACATAAATTATTATCCAGCACAAAAGTGAAACACCAGAGCCTCATAATAGTGGTTATCAGAGAGCCCATCATCCTCCCTAGGAGAGGGATAAAGCCGCAGACTTTGTTCTCAGACACAAAGATGAAAGGCAGTTTGTAAGCAAAGCTCAGTGAGGTTTCAGTTCTGCCACAGGTTGTCCCTCGGTGAAGAGAGACCAACAGCACAGACTTGGGGTGGAAAAGGCCACACCTTCTACTCCTCTGCTGGTCTCAAGAGCTGCCAACCCCTGCAGCCCACACCTGCCCCCACCTTTGGGGCTTCCGGGCTCCCTGGACCTCTGAGGACAGAGCACCCTCAGAGCCACGACCTCTCTGGCTCTGGAGTGTGGTCAGGTAGGCAGCGCCTGGCCTCTGTCTAAGGCCTTGCTTTGTCTCTAATTGCCAGCGTGACGCTGGACACACCTTGGACTCCAGTCCTCTACATGGGATGTGCTTTAAGGTGCCTTCCAGAGGTTTCTGAGAGGGGGTCCTACTAACGATGGTGGAAAACAGGGTAAGAGGCTTCCCTTTTCTTCTCTGGCCTCACCCACCGCTCTCTCTCTGCTGCTTCCCCTTCCCACCTGGCCTGTGGAGCACTGAGCAGGATGGAAGCTGACATCTGCTTGGGGAGCTCAGGCACCAGGCTCAGGCTGGCTGGGCATTTTGTAATAAGAAGCGGGCCCTGAGTAGGAGCTGAGGAAGCGTCTCTCAGAACACACAGGACTTGAGGTGGGTGGGAAGGCCGAGGAGGAAGAGAGAGGGAGAGGCGAATAGTGAGGAGGAAGGGAGAGGTGGGTGGGTGTGGCCAGCAGCAGCTTACACTCATTCCCACTGCAGGCCTGCACCACAAGCCCCACTTGGAGGCCTCAGGTTGGAGGTGGGCGACAGAGGCAGCACAGGCAGTCAAGGAGGGCCACAGGAAGGTGAAGACCACTTTACCGTGGCTGCTCCCAGGTGGCCACATTACCTGTCAGGAGCCCACTGGAGCTGGGTGCGTCTGTCTGATTTCCAGTCTCTCTGAGACACATGGGGCTCAAGGAGCATCAGTAACCCCATGAGCAGGGAGTAGGCTGCGGGTGGGGCAGGGCCCAGCATGGGGCAAGCTGAGGAGCAGGCCACAGAGGAAGAGCTGAGAAAAGCAGTGATCGCGGGGGGTAAAAAAGAGGAGACTCCATGGAGATGCAGAGCCTACCTTCAGATACTTACATATTTCGTGTCTACTGTATAAAAGGAGGGGAGAGGCCAGGACAAGTGGGGGCCCAGAAGACATACGTATCCGTGCATAGGGAGTTATATCTTGGGAATGCACCCCATGCCCATGAGTCTGTCCATATAGCCAGGGATCCCACCCCCTGCCCCAAGGCGGGCAGGGGCATAACCCATTCCCTTCTGCTGTCTCTGGAACCTACAGAGCTCCCTGGCCTGCTGGACCCCACACCACGGATGGGGCCACTTCCAAACAAGGCCACCCGTGCTCAGCAGGCTCTGCCTTTCAGAGGTTTACACTGAAATGTACTTGGCTTCAGCCCATTTCATTTTAATATCCTTTAGGAGAAGAGTTATAAACACAAGGCCAATGCCTGGAGACTTAGCAGGGTTGGGAGAGCTGTTAATACCAAGTTTGTCTATGGCTGCTCCGGGAAGCTGGCCAGGCTCAGGTTAGTGACATTCTACAAGCCTGAATTGGGAGCCCTTATGCAATCACAATCCTTCGTGACTTCTAAGGCAGTTTTGTCTGCATAAGGAATACAGGAAGGCACAGAGCAAAGGGATTAGTTTGATTGTGGAGTCTGAAACACACTGGCTTCTTGGCCAGTGGCGTTTTGTTTGTCCGAGGGCAATGCCTTCAATGGACATTTAGCAAGTAGGCTATGGAGAATCCCTAGATGAGAAATTTTTCCTATTAACGATTCTTTAAAAAACAAACAAACTGTACTTGGCACAGACTAGTTTAAGCATAGGAGAGCAGAGTTGAGATCCCCGTGCACGTGGATCCCTTGGCACTCAGTGGAAGGTGCAGATTTGCTCCCAGGAGATCTGGCTGGCACTTCTGAACCACAAATGACCAAAGTCCAGGCCAGAGAGTCCTGCCTGGGTGAGAGCTAGGGTGGGGAGGCTGGTCCCCCACTTAGTTGTCAGACAAAGATAAATTCCAAATTCCTGCCTTTCCTTTCCCCTTCCAGGAGGTAGCAGAGGCCTGGAGAAACCTCAGCCCTGGGTGGGCTTCTCTCATTATCGCATTGGCTGTGTGTGAGGGGACAGCAGGGACATGAAAACCAGGCCCCCTGAAAGACGGTGGGAAGGCGCCTGCCCACTGCCACTGCAGCTCCTGGCTGTGGGGGACCCCGCTCCTTCCTGCTTTTTCGGGGAAGCTGAGTCCATGCATGGAACACGGCTGTACCCTCTGGGCCCAGGCCACTGAGCTTAGCAGTTAAGAGCCGGAACAAACTATCTTAAAATGCCAGCCGGACAGCTCATTGTTCACAGTCTTCCCCATGTTTGTCACCAAGAGAACAAAGATTCCCACGGCAGCACATTCAAGCTTGTTAACACAGTAGGAATAGTCTGTGGTTTCTCTTTGCTTTGATTCTTTTCTGATGTGCCCATTTCAATGGTTGGCTTGAGGCCTTAGGGGCAAGGGCTGGTGCGCCTCTCTGCCCCTGCTCCAGGGCTTCATGCTGCCTCTGCACAAGCATCTGTTTTGATCCGACAGCTTCTCTGCCCAGCCTCCTCACTTAGTGTTGACTCGCCTTCAAGCCTTCAGTAAACTCTCTTCCTGTTGGTGTCAAGGTGATAGACATTTCCAGTGTCTTCTGATTAGTGGAAGCTGAGTCTGAGAAGGGAGCATCCTTACACTGATTGGGGCTTTGTCCCTCTTGGGTAGAGCAATGAGTAGAGAGGATATTGACTGATGGTGCTGGTGGTATGGAGAGCTGGCTGTGTTAGCTCCTTTGTAAAATGGGAGGTCATCTTGCCTCCAAGGCTTGTTAGGATTAAATGGGCATGTTTGTGAGAGTGCCAGCACCTGCATACAACGGGCGCTCGACCCCTGCTACTGCTGTTGTCATCATTGCTAGTATGATTGTTGTTATGATTCCTGCTGGTTCGGGTTCCTGAGGCCTCTGTGAGTCAATATGTTTCAAGCAATCGATCCTCCAGGCCTCAGGCAGAAGTGACCCCCTTCCTAATCTGCAAAGCCAGTTGCAACTGTCTAACTCCCTGCTCTTGGGGGAAGTTTTTTTCTTATCCTTCCCTATTCATTCTCCTCCCCCTTCAGATACTGACTGGCAAGTAGGCTTTCTGGGTGCAGGTCACCAAACAGTCTGAGCTGCCAAAGAGACACGGGGCAGAATGGGGGGCTGAGAGCCTGTGCACGATCCTGGGCTGGCCCCTTCCCAGACGGCACTCAAACTGGTTTCCTTGGGCCACCGTTGCTCTTCTCAAGTCCCTTTCTCTCCCCAAAGCCACACACTCTTTGGGAGGGGAAAGAAGGGAAAAGGGCATGTGCAGTGCCAGTCCTTATAATATAGCATGGAGGTCAAGAGCCTAGGTTCAAGTCTACCACTCCCTGGCTATGGCTCTTGGAAAATTACCTAACCCTCTGTGCCTTAGTTTCTCCATCTGAAAACTGGGAACACTTGTACCAAACTCACAGAGCTGTGGTGAGGATTAACTGAGTTAATAAATATAACATGGTTAGAACCATGACAGTATGTACTATGTAAGAATTCGCTATTATTACTGTGTGAGGTCATTAAATTTTCACAGACCTAATTATCTGTATCAAGTAGGTATTAGTGGCATTCTCTATTTATAGGGGAGGCTATACCAACACCATATTTAGACTGGAAAACTTAGAACAAAATACATAATTGGATTGTTTCTGATTCTATAATTACACAAAGCAGAATGGTCTAACTTTGCAGCTACAAGAAACAAGTATTTTAGGGACATGATTTCTATTGTTCCCCACCTAATCCATACATTCATCAGGTGTGTACACTGAGCACTAGCTGAGATGCTGGCAAACCAGAATCTCTCTAGGCAAAGATGGTCTCTGGTCTTAGCCTCCTGTAGTTGCTTGGTGTTCTCTGGGAGTAGACCCCCTCCCCCACACCCCAGCAGTTTAAATGCTCAGAAACTTCCAGTTCTCAACCCATGAGCCCCCCAAGAAAAACAGGAAGGACCTGACAACCACTTATTATACTCATGCTTCCCAGGTCAGAAGTTAGGGATCTAGCCCTCACACTTGTTTTGCATCCCTCAGAGCCTGAAACATATTTGACTTGGTGACCATCAACTATGCATTGATTTCACATAAAAATTCAGATTTCTGCCTTCTCTTGAAAAAACAGACCTGCTAATACAAGCTTGCTTTCCACATGACAGTAATGGGCTGGAGCTGAATAACAGCTGCTCACTTTCGACAGGGGACGGGCCTCTCCAGTTTGCCACAGTCCTCACCACTCCCTATTGCATCTCTCAGATTACAGCCAACAGTTAGCTGCCATTTATAATTATGCTTGCTGCTGCTACTGTTTTCTAATGACTACTCGCTTCACTCACATTGCTTACTTGGTTCCTATAGACATTTAGATTAGTGACTCCTGCTAATCTAGGGGTTTCCATCATGTTTGCATTTTAAGTATCCTATTAATACTTGTGGCATGGAAGGTTCTTTTCCCCTATTAAAGGAATTTTAGCCACCAATAAACTGGTTAAAATGTTGGCTCTTTGAAGGTTTTGAAGTTGATTGCTATGTATGGAGTGTTCTAGGGAGTTAAGGTAAGGAAGGTCGCCTGCCTTCTCTATCCTCCAGCTCTGAGAAGGTGCTCAAAGCTCCGGGAGACCAGAATGAAGGATCTTTAAGGTGGGATGGACAGAAAGATAAACACTGGTATCCCCTTCCCCAGCTCCTCCCTGGACAGGAGCCCCTGCCTGGCCCAGGAACCTCTGCAGACCAGGCTGCTCACTGAGGCTCCTCCTTCATCTTCTCCCCCCACCAGCCTCCTCATCTTAGCCCAGCTCCTACTCCCTGAACCTCAACCTCAAGCCTTCCAGATACTGATTTTCAAATTGATGGCACACTGGACCTTATTTTCCTACAATGCATAAGTAGTTTTAGCTGACATCTTGGAATACACCTCTTGTCTTCTTTATGAGTTATACTCTGTTTATGAATATTCTGACCAACAACAAAGAAAGTCACTAGAATGCATGTTCTCCATCAATAGAGGCATATTGTATGCTCTGAGCCCAGGATGGGGGATTAAAGAACTCCCAAGCTCACTGCTCTACCTATTATGTGGGGCTAAGAAAAACTATATGACTCATAAATGACAACTTCCTTTTGGAATCCTGAAGCCGTGTAAGTTCATCCTGATTGAAAGCTCAGCCCTGTGAGAGTCTGGAGGCCGGAGTTCCAGCAGGTCAGATCCGTTGCCACAGTAGCTCCACAACCTTTAAAAATAGATCACCTTTGAAAGTCCAGTAGATTTCCCTGTAAGCCCAGCACAAACTCTCTGGGGCTCTGATAGCTATGTTTGGATGAAGATTTGCTGTATTTGAGAGTAAAAGATTAGAGGAAGGCTGAAAAAAGATAGAAACCAAAGGACTCTGGACTCTAGTGAAGCTAACAGAGAAGACTCTCTGAAGGGTCTGTCCCAGCTCCATCCACCTGTTCATCCATCCCAAAGGCAGCTAGCCCACAGATACCGACGCACATGGGACAGGCAGGGAGCAGGCCTCGCTGTCCCCCACGGAAGGCTCGCTCTCGCTCTCACCATGGTGCTCAGGCCTTCCAGAAGCGACAGCAGCACAGGCGACGGAGTGTGCGGACACGGCTGCCTCCTCTTGAGAGGGGTTTCTGCTCAGGACGATGAGATGCGCCTGTCATCATGGAAAGAAGACACACATTTGTTTACATGCTTGGCAGCAGCAGCAGGGAACTAACTATTCTTGGAACGATAAGCAGAAAGTCAAGGAAATTTCTAGCAAGCTAAACAATATGATTTATGTGGAAGCACAATCAACTCTTGGGAGAGCTCGGTTTCAAAAGCATTGTGTAGTTGAGAAAGCACCAAGCCCTGGACGCTGAGTCCAGATAGCTCGATGCTGTGGCCAGGGCTTATTTCTAAGTAAATAATTTAAAAGTCTATGCTCCCATGAGTGCAGTGTCAGCAGAAGAGGAGGGAGGGTTTCCAGGAGGAAGGAGATAGATTAAAAAGTGCCTGTGCTGTAGGGGAAGTGGGCAAGCACAGAACCCTACCCACTGGTCAGCCCAGAGAGGGGGACCTACCCCCAGTGTCAGCAGCCTCACCCACAGAAACCCCGACCCCACCCCCATGCCTGGTCCGCCAAGCTCATTTGCCTATAACCTCGGCGAACTGGACCACAGGAGCTGTCCGAACACAGGAAACAGCTCAGTTCCTCGAAAATGAAGCCCATTTAAAAATTCTTTAAGGGGAAAAAACCACCGTATGATCTATGAACATAAAATAAAAATAATCCTTTCAAATAAAATACAAACTACATCCCTTCAAATAAAAAGATATTAAGCAAACAAACAAGTAAATAATCCCATGGATTAGTCATAGCTCCTGGAGGCTGAAAGAATCGGGGTGCTTTGGGCAGTGTGCACCAGGGCAGGAGGAATGTCAGCATTCATGACATGGTAGAAACAGCAAATCTGAAGGCAGAGCATCAAGGTCAGAATCTTATCTCCATCCTTTATTAGCTGTGAGGTACCTTGGGCAAATCACCCACTCAGCAACCTCAGTTTTTTCATCTATAAAATGAGGATAATGAAAATTGTCAAAAATATTTAAATCGATATCGCAAATGAAAAAGAAATGAAAAGTAACAGCCTAAATCTTAAGACTAGATAAAGCCATACCATTAGAACCTTCTAGTCCAGACCAAGCAGTGAGACAGCAAAGCCATAGAGACTTGCTCCTCTGATGACCAGCTTAATACATTTCTGAGATGATAAGCAGGGTAGACTCTAAACTGTCCCCTCATTTGTCATATGTTAAAATCCACTAGTTACTAGATCTAGACTTTTTATGATAGGGGCTACTCCAAATCAAGATTGCTGGTAATAACTTTTATTGCTGTGTTAGAACAAACAGGATTTCATATTTGTAAATGCTAACAATATCCTTTGTTTTAAAATGACTTTTCTTATTACAGCAATGGTCCCCAACATTTTTAACACCAGGGACCGGTTTCGTGGAAGACAATTTTTCCACGGACAAGGGGTGGGGTGGGGGTGGGGGGTGGGGGGGCGTGGTTCAGGCGGTAATGCCGGCGATGAGGAGGTGGCAAATGAATCTTCCCTTGCTTGCCGCTCATCTCCTGCTGTGCGGGCCCCGTTCCTAACAGGCCCCGGACCGGTACCGGTCTGCGCCCCGGGGGTTGGAGACCCCTGTATTACAGGATCTAGATAAATTGAATACTTGATTTTGGAAAACCCCAAATTGGTCATTATCCTCGATTTGGCCTGAAGTTCTGACTGGAAATGCTTTTCAAATAGGACACAGTGTTAGAGTGAAAGGATCAAATGTTCAGTGCTCAGGGAAAGGAAAAAAGAGAGGAAAAGCTTGCCCCACCCCAAATGCAAATGGATCATGTTTACTTTGTCTTTTCCCTGGGTTAACTATCTCTAGAATCCACTTTTGAAGAGAGCACCCTCTCATGCCAGAAAAGATTTAACTCATCTTGTTACAAAGACATTTTACACACAGTATTTTAGATTGATTAAAACTCAAATTCAAATTCAAAAAGATTTCATATGTTGTTTCCACTTAATATTATAATTCGAGGCAATGTAAAATATGCATGTCTATCAAAATTACTTTCAAATGAATTATTAACATGTTCTGAGAGTTCTCTAAGTTGCCTTTTGTCTTGGAAACAGGAAGCAAAGTTTTCCATGAGCAAAAATGTTCATATTATCAAGAAAATGGATCCTGAAATCTTATGGAGATCTGAACATATCACAAAATCTTCAATGTTTTGCTGTATGAGATGCTAATATAAGCAAACATTTAATATTCATTATTCACTTCAGAAACTCAGTCTCTGATCTAATTTGTTATTTGATGTTCGCAAAGTTTCTAAAAACCATATGCGGGAGTGGGGGGTGAGGGTAGTGGAGAAGGGAACCCATGATGTTTAAAATGTGCAATCTCATTTATTCAGAAAAATTCAATTCAGTTTAATTTAATTCAGTCCTATTCAATTCAACTTATCTTAATTTTTAAATGCTTTCTACATGCCAGATATTATTCAAACCCTAGGAATTCACATAAAGATTAGGCAGGGCTTTTGGTTTTAAAGGAGCTTACAGACAAACTACAAAAATGTGGGGTAGCTTGATTTTACCTAAACTCACAGACACTGCCCCTCACTAGGTTTTAGCACCCGGCTCACTACTTTCCTCTCCACCCCTCCTCCAGTTATCATTTTCAGTGATTTCAGTATCCCTAAGATTGGTCTGCACCTATTGGGCAAGAAAGAGATGGCACAGTTTAACAGATGAATAGAGGAAAAGAAGTTGATAAAAGCAAAGAAGTTTGCACAGAGGAAACCTAAGGAAGAGAGTGCTGGACCCCAAACAGGCTGCTTTAACATCACAGGCAGAGCAAGGGAGGGAGCATTTGCTGGAACTGGAAAGATGAATTATAGGGGAGGGAGCTGTAGCTTTCAGTGAATGGATGCAGACCACCTGCACTGACCTTGCTTGGAGGAGCTGAGGGAATAAATAAGCTGTGCTCTCTCCTTCCAAGGTCAAGGCTGTGTGCCTCCCAGCCAGAGGGCAAGGCGGCCCACTGACACTGTACTTAAGTGGGCACAGTGAGGGATGCAGAGTGGAGCTAAAAGAGCAAACTAAAACACCCAGCGAATGACCCAGCTAAACCTTGGCCTCTTGGGTTTTGACAGGCTTATTTTCCTCCCTACCCTCAGCCACCTGGTCCCCCATGATGCTCTGGGCCTCATCATCGCTTAATCTTTGCTACCTCTGGATCCCGCAGCTCACAGACCCTGTTTGACTGTTGGGGCATCCTGGCTCTATCACATCCATGCAGCTTCTCATCCTCTGTCCACTCTCCACATCTCACTAGCCATCCACCCCTCCTGCTGTCCCTTCCCTTCTGGTCCAGCTTAGAGGGCACCACCCATCAGTGTCTATATGGAAAATGCCCTCAACTCCACTGAAGCATTATTTGAGATGGTGAAAAATGGGGAAGCATCTAAACATCCATCAGCAGGGGAACGAATATATTGTGGTTTATTCATACAATGATTGAACTCTATCTATATGTATTAACATTTCAAAAACACACCACTGAGTGGAAAAGCAACTTATGAAAGGATGCAAACATCATGATGCCACTGCTTTTCAAGGTTCTGATTTTAAAGCAAAAGAACCCCTTATATACCAAACAGAATGGTTCTCTAACATACAAAGCAGGTAAGTGTGGAGCTGCTCTCACTGAAGCAGGTAGAGAGACCCTGGAAAGCCCACCCAGTTGCTTCCATCCAGCCACCCCCAAAAGACCCTCCTTGGAACATGAGTGTTGGCGGTGACACAGTTTGACAACCACAGTACCACACCATGCAGGAGGCCTCCTGAGGGAGTGAGTACTGAGAAAGTTGACAAAGCTAGTGATTAGATTACCCAATCTTTCCAAACTAAACCACTGTTCACAATTCTGGAACAACACTTTGTTTGCTAAGATAATATAAATATCCTTGTTACATACATCTGAGAGCATTTAAGGACTAGTTGTTAGGGTGAACAGAATTACAGGAGTCCTGCTTGCCTCTCCGGCTTTATACAGTGGCCCGAGTACTAGGCCCCGCTGGGGATCTGCGGCTTGACTACGCCCACTCCTCGTTATTTATTAATCACCCCAGGGCTTGCATCTCTCCTCCCATCCTTTGAAGTTTTTGATATCTTATGGTTATATGTTTATCAACTGTCATCTTGAGGCTGAGGAGGAACATTTAATATTCTTAAATCTCTTCAGCTGCTAGCATGTCGTACTGGGTTAAAAACAAAAACACCTTTAATATCCCACATGGAGTAGGGTCATTAATTGAAAAAAACTCATTCACAAGACCAACTGCCTCAAGCCCTGGCAAGGTACAGAGCAGCTGTTGCATTCTGGTCCTCTTATGTGTTTCTGGGGGAAACCAAGGATTCCTCAGTGCCAACCCAGCTGTCAATAGACACAGCCAGAGCCAGGGCTGGCAGACTCTTATCTAACTGGGCCTGTCCCCTTGGATTTGTAAAATGTGTAACAGTTCTTGAAGAGAAAACTCGATGACTACTAAAAAGGATGTTTCTATTTATGCAGGCAGACCCCACCACATGAACACTCAACTTAAAACACTGGGTGGGTTCTGAGTGTGGAACCCCAGCTCTTGTGGGGAGGGAGAGAGAGATTTTTTTCCCACTTTGATAATGATTAGGGGAATCAGTGACTCAGAGGGAAATCTCCTCTCCCATAGCATAGTGAAGAGCACACAAGTAGCTCAAAGTACATTTGTGGACTTAAACTGGGTCTATTTACCCTGGAGATGAGAACACTCAAAGAGAAGACAATAGTAATTGCCAGGATCTCTTTGTAAAGTTGAGGGCTAGCACAGGGAGGGACCGAGGGAAGGAGGGAAATAACATCGATATACACCAGCTCCGCTTAATCTCAAAATGACCAGTGAGAGTGATGTTAACTGCCTAATTTACGGATGGCAAAATGAAGCCTTGAGGAGAGTAATCGACTGTCTGAAGGTCACATAGTTGGTCAATGGCAGAACAGGGATTTGAATTAAGGCGTGTGATTTCAAATTGCATGCTTTTCTCATCTAACACCTGGTTATCTAGAGGGTAGAAGTCACAGAACGGCAATTTTCAAGTCAATGTAATGAAGAACTATTTAAGAGTCAGAGAAATAGTTACTAAGAATTAGACTCAGCCCAGAATTAAATAGACTGGCTAGGGAAAGAGCGAGCTGTCAACACATGGAATTCTGAGCACTGACTGTAGAGAGACGCTGTGGAGGGGGTCAGGCAGTGGACGGTGGATGGAGCAGACGTTAAAGTGCCTTCTACCAAGTGGCTCCGTTTCTGCTTTGATTCAAATTTGTGCCTTAATTCAACAGAAGTTCAAGTCCACTTGTCACTATGAGGTATGAGCTTGCTGTGTTTCTCTTATAACTGACCAGCTGTGAGACTGCATAGCTTTCTCTCTCAGCTCTGCCAGAGCTGGCCATTCTACCCTTAGGCTTTGACTGTCATCCTTGTTCAAGACAGGGTCATGTTGCAGCCCAAGGTTGCCACTTCCTTTCCTCTCCCATCTCTGCCCAGTAGGGAAGTCTTCCACGGCCACACACACCATAGGGGACTGAGGCGGCTGGAGGGCACTGGCTAAAAAAACGATGGAGCTGGGAATCCCCGGGGGAAGTAGATGCAAGGGAAGTAACTGGGTGCAGAGGGCATTCAAAACCTGGTTTCTGAGGGCCCCAGACTGAGCCAGTTTCTTTTAATAGTCAGAGAAAATCTCTGTGGCAGCTTTCCAGTTGTCAATTTTAGCTCCTCCAAAGGGCTGGGGAGAAAAGGCCCTACTCGCTGTAAGAGTTAGCACTAAAATAGACATGTTGGGGCCTTATATTTTTGTCTTTTTGTTCTGTGTGTTTTCTTAAAACTTAATTATATTTTTAAATTATAAGAGTAGTACCTGCATATAACTTTTTAAAAATCCTAAGTAGTAGAAAAGAATAAGCAATTAAAAATTTTAATGCCCTGTCCTTTGTGTCTATAAGCCTCAACCCCTCTTCTCCCCATTTCCAGTCTGATTTCTTATAGCTACCCACTATCAACAGTTTCCTGCATATCCTCTCAGAAATACTGATGTGCTTATACACACACACACACACACACACACACACACACACACACACGAGATCAGAGCCTGGCCATGTTCCCCTCTCAGCTCAGCTTCATCTCCTGCCACCCATTCTGGGCTCTCACCACAGTGGTTCCCCTCTCCTCAACCTTTGGGGTGTCTCATTATCAGATCCCCCATCAGCTCAGGCTGCCCCGCTGGGAGCTCTCGCAGCACCCAGTACCTCCCCCTGTGGTGCACTTCACAGTGGTAGTTTTACATTCATCTGTGTGATTCTTCACTAAGTTCTGTCTCACTCACTAGGCTGCTTCTTGAGGGCAGGGCCTCTGACATCCGAGCCTTCCATCATAGTCCCAGGCCTAACACTGTGCCCAGCACAATGTAGTCTTTAACTGGTCATTGACTGACAGAATATTCTGGTCTACATCTGGCTTTTTAAAATTAAGAATATATTTTGGACACCTTTCTTCAGAACACAGACATCCATCTCATTCTCTTTAGTGGCTCTACAGTATCCCATCACGTGGATAGATCATAGCTTTATAACCAGTCCCCTACTAATGGGTTTTAAGAGTGTTTCTAATTTTTTGCTATTGCTAATAACCCTGTTTCTTTGCACACTTGTGCACATCTATCTGTTACGTAAGTTTCTAGAAGTGAAATTGCTGGGTCAAAGGGTCAGTGTGTTATAAAACTGGAGAGGGAATGTCAATTGCTTTCCCCCAAAATGGTGCTGATTCCCAGTCTTACCAGCAGTGCATGAGGATGTCTGCTTCCCCACACCCTTGCCACCATGGAGTGGCACCAAACGTTTTTGGCATCTCCTTGGTTAAACTGCACTTCTTTAATAACAAGTGAGGTTAGGGATTATTTTTGGATGGTTATTGGCCATTGTATTCCCTCTTCAGTAAAACGTCTGTTTCTGTTTTTTGTCCATATTTCTATTGAGTTGTCTTTTTCATCTAGATTTTATAAGAACTCTTTCTATACTTTCCCCTCCTTGACATTTATTTCTTAACTTTGTGATATGTTGTCATAGAGAACTTTTTCATTTTTATGCTGTCAAGTTTATCAATCTTTCTTTCTCTTTTTTCTTCTCGTCCCTCTGTCTCTCAATCTATAGCTATCTGCACACCTGCAGAGGAAAAATGCCCAACAAGTGTCACAACACTGGGTACTTCTAGGATGGGGGAGGAGGGCTGAGATGACTCGTAGCCCATTTCTCTGTATTTTTCTGTATGGCTCGATTTGTTTTTTTATAAAAAGCATTATCGTTATGATAAAAAACAGATGTCTTTTCAAAAGAAGCAGTATGGCACCATGATTTGTGTCATTCTTAGAAAAGGTTTATACTGTATAAAATCATATCTGCATTCTGCATCTTTTCTAATTTTAAACAAAATAGGCTAGTGTTGTCAGAGATTTTGAAAATTAAAAATAGCACTCATCTGATTATTTGTAATAAATGAATTACACTTTATAGTAAATACACAGCAATTAACAAGAGCCAATAAGAAGTGCTGCCATTTACTGAATAGTCTGCACCTGCCAGGAGTCACATGTGAGCACCTATCAGCCACCTAGGCCTGACCAAGGCCAATAACTCACCCAGAGCAGGAACCTGAACCCAGATTTTCTGATCTTAAAGTCTTAGGTAGAGTAACTGATAAATTATTTCATCATACTTTGCAAATCAAACTTCTCTAAATTTGGGAACTACTGAATGGCAGAGCTGCCCTGAAAACTGAAAAGAGATATGCGATTCGAGTGTCAGAGACGTGAAAAAGCAATCCAAGCTAGCGCGGTGTTAACGTATACTCCTTGAAGGCACACACCCACAAACATGCCATTGCTCACACAAACGAAATCCTGGGATTTTTCTTTTGGATAGGAAAATAAGGTTCTAGTGCCAAAATCTGCCATGAAGAGTTTCAGAAACAATCACGTTTGTGTGGTTTTCTCACAGAACCCTGCTGCAGAGGACCCACAGGGCTGATGACAGCTCTTTCATCAGTCCTTGGGACTGCTGCCTTCCCTCTGTGATGGTTCTGGGGGGCTGGCTTTAGTTTTCTCCATTTTAATGGGTTAGTTCCTAAAATACTTTGGAACTTTTATACATTCTACAGAGAATAAAAGGTCTTTTCTCCCTGGGTGTTTCTCTCACTCCAAAGGAATGAAGAGTGAAAAAACAAGAGGGGAAATAACAAAACCCCTTTCCTTTGTGTGTAATTAATAAATGGCTTTTAGGCATGGACTCCCTTGGAGAGCTATACCTTTCTGTATTTTAGGTAAAGTTTGCTAAAGAAAAGGGGAGATTTGATAAATGTTTAACAATTACTGTTAATAAATAAAAGTAGCTTATACTGGCAACATGCCAAGTTGTTCACAAAGCACTTTCCTTTTTGAATCTTTGAGCTGTTCTGTGAAGTGGATAGGGTCTTTTGTAGGCTTTTTTTTTTTTTTAGAGACTAAATGACTTATATTATCAAACAAATGGTAAACAGAAGAGTCTGGACTCCAACCCAAGTTTTCTGATTTCAAATCCAATGCTATCTTGACTTCACAAAGCTATCTCTTTAATAATCATAGGCAAGTATTTATTTAAACACTCTCTAATCTTTATTAACCTCAAGAATAAACAATAAAAGTCACCTATTAAACTTGACAAGGCATTAAAAAAAAATGAGTGAATTCCTCCATAACCTGTTTACAGAGAAATATTTCTCAGAGTCAAAATCTAAATGTAATAAAAGATTGAAAACTTGAAAGCACTAAGAAAACTTTTGTATGGCAGAAAACATTACACATACACACACAAACTAGAGCTAATAAACAAATTTACAAAGGTTGTAGGATACAAAGTTAACATACAAAAATCATTTGTATTTCTATGCACAGGCAATGAACAATAAGAAAAAGAAATTAAGAAAACACTTCCATTTGTAACAACATAAAAAACTCCAAAATACTTGGGAATAAATCTACCAAAAGAAGTGCAAAACTTATACTATAAAACATGGTTGAAAGAAATTAAGGAAGACCTAAAGAAATAAGAGATTATCCCATAGTTATGGATTGAAAGGCTGAATACTGTTGGGCTTCCCTGGTGGTGCAGTGGTTGAGAGTCCGCCTGCCGATGCAGGGGACACGGGTTCGTGCCCCGGTCCGGGAAGATCCCACATGCCGCGGAGCGGCTGGGCCCATGAGCCATGGCCGCTGAGCCTGCGCGTCCGGAGCCTGTGCTCCGCAACGGGAGAGGCCACAACAGTGAGAGGCCTACATACCGCAAAAAAAAAACAAAAACAAACAAACAAAAATTCTAAATTAAAATAAATTTGAGATTAATCTCAAATTTATAAAATTTATAAAATGGGAATAAAATAATATAAAAAAGTTTGCAAAGTTGGTGTGAAACTGGCTCAATTATGAGCAAAGAAAAGCCAACTTCTGGTGGCCAGGTAACTCAAAACAACCTTTTGGCAGAATGTCAACAAAAATCAAGAGGTATAAAAATGTTCATATCCCAGCAGTTTAACTTTTGGAAATGTATATCAACATATAATTCAAGAAAAGAAAAAAACATTTTTTAAAATAAGAATATTCAGAATTATTGATACTAACAAAAAATTGCAAATCCACAGTGTTCCTTCACTCAGTAAATGTCCCAACCAGCCACACGCAGAAAACTGGTCTAAAGCTGGACTCCTCCATCTCCTTCACTCTCCCACATCTGCGCAACTCCCAGGCCTGTCATTTCTACTCTCTATCTGTCTGTGTCTCTCCGTTCTCATGACACTGCCTGAGTCCGGGCTGTCATCATGCCTACCTGGTCTGTTGCACAGCCACCTACTGAGTCACCTTCCTGGTTATCTCTCTGCCATCCAGTCCCTTCTCCATACTGCAGAGCAACCCTTCTAGACTGATAATCTGGTGATGTCAATCTCCCTGCTTGAAAACCCTTAACTGCCCTTAGGATGAAGCTCAAATTCCTTACCATGACTTTCCACACCCCATCTGAATGATACCCACCCACTGCCTTCCCATTCCCACTGCCCAGGCATCGGGAATTTCTTGCAGTTCCCCAAATGCGTCAAACTTTGTCTTACCTTCAGACCTTTCCATGTACTCTGCCCCCTGCCTGGGTCAGTCCTCCCCACCTCTTAGTATGTTTTGAGGCAGGCACCTGCCTTTATTACCTTTGCTTCCTCATATCTCACTCACAGTACAATCTGGATTCTGTTTTCAACAGTGCCTCAATGTTTCCCTCAACTAGGTCATCAATGAAAGAAAAAGAAAAGCAAGAAAAGGAAAGGGAGAACTTTTCAAAAATTCATATATTGCATTAGCAGGCACTGTGCTCAACACTTTACAAATATGAACTCATTTTTTCTCCCGACAGCTCCATGCCCTCCATAACAGCAAAAGGTATCAAAAGGGGTGACAATGAGAATATCTCTTTCTTTTCTTCTTGTTTTTATCTGGCAAATTCTTCTTTTTCCTTTACCTATTTATCCTTCTTTACTTGACCAATGAACACCAAAGTTCCTCCACAAACCCTGCCCGAGTGATCTCACCCTCTCCCAAGGCAATTACTGTGTATAAGTGGAGGACTTGCTGACCTATTTTCTGAACTCTAGTCCTGATTATATAACTGTCTAGCTGTCATTTCTGCTTGGATGCCTTATGGGCATCTCAGACTCACCATCAAAACTTGAGCTCACGGGCTTCCCTGGTGGCGCAGTGGTTGAGAGTCTGCCTGCCGATGCAGGGGACACGGGTTCATGCCCCGGTCCGGGAAGATACCACATGCCGCGGAGTGGCTAGGCCTGTGAGCCATGGCCGCTAAGCCTGCGCGTGCGGAGCCTGTGCTCCACAACGGGAGAGGCTGCGACAATGAGAGGCCTGTGTACCGCAAAAAAAACAAAAAACAAAAAACAACAACAAAAAACAAACAAACGAACAAAAAACCTGAGCTCACCATCTCTCCATCACCCAGTCACACCTGCTCCCCCACTGTAAATGACACAAACACCCACTCAGGTGTTCAGACCAGAAACCCGGGAGTCATCTTCGACTCTTCCCCTTCCCTCTTTGTCCTGCATCCACTCAAGCTCCATATCTCATAAATTCTGCCTCCTAAATCTTTGTCACACCCATCTACTTCTCTTCATCCTTATGAACATCATCCTAGTTTAAGCCACCACCATCTTCAGCCTTCAGTGCTCCACTCTACCTCCACTCTTCGCACACCCTCCCTAGTCTACTCTCTACATGTCAGCCAGAATTACCTTTCAAAAAAAAAAAAAATACTGCATTTAAACCTGGGCTATGCCATTTATTAGCTGTGTACTCCTGGACATATCACTCAACCTTTCTAATTCTTGATTTCCTTATCTATAAACTGATAATAATAATAATATGTCACAGGGTGGTAATAATATTTAAGGGAGATAATCCAGAGAAAGTGAGAGAATGGCACACTCTAATAAACTGTGTGTGGGAGTATAAATGGTCATACAAATTTTAAAAGAAATAGCAATAAAGAACCCTCAGTACCATATCATTATATCTCATTTGAAATAAGAAATGAGTTAGTCTATATTTTACAACTTTAACAGGGAAAATTTCTCAGAAAACAATTTAAAATATGTTCTTAGCAGATGATACCACACAAAAACATCAAACTGACTGTGATGGTTAGTTTTATGTGTCAGCTTGGCTAGGCTATGATGACCAGTTGCTAGGTCAAATACTAGTCTAAATGTTGCTATAAATGTACTTTGTAGCTATGATTAATATTTATAATCAGTAGACTTTGAATAAAGGAGATCACCTTCAATAATAGGTAATAATTGGGTGAGTAGGCCTCATCCAATCAATTGAAGGTCTACAGAGCAAAAGGCTGAGGTTTCAGTGAAGAAGGAATTCTGCTCCAAGACTGTAACACAGAGACCCTGCTTGCATTTTCAGCTGGCCCACCTACCCTACGGATTTCGGACTTGTCAGCCCCCACAGTTGTGTGAGCCAATTCCTTAAAATATCAGTAAATCTCTCTCTCTCTCTCACTCTATGTATACATCCAATTGGTTCTATTTCTCTGAAGAACCCTAACTGATACACTCACAGAGGAATCTTTTAATGACAAAGTAGAACAGCAGCTACCAGATGACAACTCTAAGTGACTTCAGGTAAAGATTGTAGAATGTGGTAGATAAGAACCCTAATAAGTTTGATAACATAAGCTCTAAATAGATAAGCATTAAATAATAAAGAAACATTGTCTGGGAAACAAGACTTAAATTATGCACCTAATATGAGAAAAGCCACCTTCAGGCAGTCTCAGACTGTTTGTGGAAGATGCACAAGTAACACAGGACCAGTATCCCACACTTGCCCACTTACGAAGATGTTTGTTGAACTTCTACCCCAGACCAAGTGTTCTACTTATCTAGAGCACTTAACAAACCCAGGAATTCTCAGAGCTGCTATTCCACCTGTATCTGTGAAAAGCAGTGGACTGGAACAGCTTTGGTGGCCAGTACGTTGCAGCTTACCTGTAAAAGGTGGTTGATGGATGCGTCGTGAAATCCCAGGGCTTGTTCTACACCTGCCAATTCCCTCAATGTTGGTACGCACTCAAGACTTTTTTCACCTTTACTGATCTCAATATATTCTAAAGCCTCTTGGTAGTGGGGCAGAGCTTCTTTTGATTTCTTCTGACCTTGATATACCCTAAAAAAATCAAAGGGATTATCTTTAAAGTAATTAAAATAGAAGATACTGAAAATAATAGATGGATTTGGCTCTCTGACCCCTGTTGCCAGGTTCATTTCCTAGGCAGCTAAGCCTTCTTTCCTCCAAGGAGCAGCAGGGCATAGCAGTCAAGAGGATAGACTTTGGGATAATCAGGAAGGTTCAAGGGATAATAAGGAAGGTCAAGGGATAATCAGGAAGGTTCAAATCCTGGCTCCACCACTTACTAGATACAGGAACTTCAAGTCGCTTGACAGCTTTCTCATCTGTAAGTTAGGAATAATAACAGTGCCCACTTCACTGGGTTATCATAAAGATTCAATTAGTTAATATTTTAAAAAAAACACACCTAGAATAGCCTCTGACACATAGTAAGTGCTGTGTAGGTGTTGGTTTAAAAAATATAAAATATTAAAACAAAAATAGTAATCAGAAAGGATGCCATGATACTGATAACTGATCTGTTGAGAAATTATAGAAATTTCCCAGTTTGGTGAGGGTGTGAAGCACTCACATTAACTGTTGGGAAGAATATAATTTGGGCACAAACTTTTCTATATCAAAATTATACGTATGTATGTACACACGTATTTCTGCTAATTGCACTTTTAATAGTTTATCTTGAAGAAGTACTCTGGCAGGAAAAGAAGATACTATATACAAGAATGTTTACTGAAGCATTCTTTGTAATAGTGGAAAAGTATAAAGCACTTAAAATACTCCAATAGGTGATCATCCAAGTGGGTTATAGTAAGTACATCTACACCGCGTATCCATTAAAGTTAATGTCGATCTGTGTGTATCAACATAGAAGTATATCCACTATATATTCTTCAGTAAAAAAGACAGATTACAAAAGTACTTTATATAATCTTATTAGATCAATTTTGTATCTAATCTATATGTACACATATGCATAAAGAGATACCCAAGTGTCACCAAAATGTTAGCAACAGTTATCTCTAAGGAGTTGATTGTGAGTGATTTTATTTTTCTTATTTATGCTTTATAAATTTCCCAAATTTTCTTCTATAAAAATATATTACTTTTACATCAGAAAATATGTTAATTTTAAAAATTAATTTAAAGGTGGCAGTGGGAAAATATTCTTGTAGTTTCTTGGGGTAAGACTCTCTCATATTAAAATATGTATCTATATATATTGTTTAGAAACAGGCATTTAAAAACAATCTTCTCAAAAATACTTGTGAAGACTATTAGAAACTTTTCTTGCATGGAAAATTTTTTTTTTTTTGCGGTACGCGGGCCTCTCACTGTTGTGCCCTCTCCCGTTGCGGAGCACAGGCTCCGGACGCGCAGGCTCAGCGTCCATGGCTCACGGGCCTAGCCGCTCCGCGGCATGTGGGATCTCCCCGGACCGGGGCACGAACCCGCGTCCCCTGCATCGGCAGGCGGACTCTCAACCACTGCGCCACCAGGGAAGCCCGCATGGAAAATTTTTATGTACAAAATTCATAATAAAAGAAATCAATCCTTCTTATGTTTCCCTCCATCCCAGAATCTTTACTACAGAAAGGTCTTACGATTCCCAAATTACCCCCAAACTGAGACATAATGTGAGAAAGTAACTAAGAGACCACAAAAATAGGTTTTGTTTTCAATTGTAAAAATTGTAAACGATTACAAACAATTGTAAAAAAATTAATAAACAGAAACCTCAGTTAAATAGAGTCAGGAGCCCAGAAGCGGGAGCTCTCCTGCTCTGGGAGGACTGCAGAGTCCAACAGGAAGAAGAAAGACTCCTCTTCTTTCCTGGCAAGAACGTAGTCAATGAAAAGCCATGGACTCTTTGTGTACTATGGCTCTCCCAAATCCTTTTCCCTTCTATAAAAGCATTCTCCTTCCCTCACCATGTGGGGACTTGCACCTGGCTCACCATGGTTTCAGACCCTAAATGAAAATTTTCTGCCGATCCTGAATGAACCTAATTTTATTTTTCCTAGAGAAATAACTGGCAGCCTATTTTTTTTTTTTTTTAGGTCAACATAGTCATTGGATACTCTTCACAACTATTTTGCTCTCCAATAAATTTCAAAGGAATTGACTGATAGAAGTAGAGTTACTTTTCAGATCTGTCGCTCAGATGGCCATAATGAAATAAAATGCTCACTGAATAGCTTATGAACTGGGATACTTTCTATAAGTGTAAAGAGGGTTAAAACACAAGAGGAGGTCAGGGATATGTTCCTGGACTAAGAAGGGTCCAGGTTGTAGCTTGCAGCAGCTCTAACCTTGGAAAGGAAGAGGTAAATAGACAACCTAGTAATACTGGACTCGCCTTCTAACTCTTAATGAGTTTGTACGTATCACATTTTATTTTTTAAGAGAAACCCCACTAGCATCTATGGTGATATAAAGAGGCTTTGAAACATATGGTTGGTAACAAATCACTTAGCCAAAGAATTAGATTCCTGGTAGACAAAAATTAAATAATTGAAAACAGGAGTCAGCAAACCCTGGCCTGTGGGCCAAATCTACTCACTGACTGCTTTTGTAAATAAAGTTTTATTGATACAGTCAGGCCCACTTGTTTACTTATTGTCTATGGCTGCTTTTGCACTACAATGGCAGAGTTGAAGAGTTGCAACAGACACTGTATAGCCTACAAAGCCTGAAATATTTACTGTCTGGGTCTTTACAGAAAATGTTTGTAAACCAACCTCTTGTCTAGAATCTACAGAAAGTCACATACTTTTAAAATGACTTCAGATTTTTTTCTACCTAATTTAGCCTAAATAACACAGACAATGCCATAGTTATTTGAGCAAAGGAAAAAATTCATCTTTCTCATGTTCATAAATGATGAAGAGTGTGCCAAGGAAGTAAAGAAGAGGTCCTTTGTTTCCAAGGCTGCTTGTAAAAGTCATAGAAGAGAAATAAAGCCAGTACAAATGCCAAGATGATCTCATTTGGGCAACAATTTTAAAAGAAAGCAATATTCGAAGCTTAGCAATAAGGCTGATAAATGAGAAGAAAATAGAAAAGTAAACAACAACAAGGCATAAGTTAATTCATGTATCAAAAATTCTTCCTTTCCTGAGATAGAACACTAAAGAAAAGTATTTGGGGGTTTGTGAAGCCATTTTAGCCAGAAGCACAGCACTCCAAGTTAACACCACAGCATCTTTACAGGTATTAAAAAGTGATCCTTCAAATATCCGACTCTCAGAGAAAATTTTATAGAGAAGAATACAGTATGAGAGGCAGGGCAATCAGTTACAAGTACTGCAACAGGAGTAGAAAACCCAGACTGTAGTTTGAACATAGTTACTTACTAGGCCACACAACCTTGGGAAAAAACAAAATGTTTCTGAACCTTGGTTTCCTCATCTGAACACTGGTGTCCAATAGGGTTGCTGTGAGAATCAAGTAAGATGTCTGAAAGTGCTTTGCAAACTGAAGCAAGCCATACAGATTGATATTAAATCCCTATACATAATCATACCTTTTACTCCTTCCCCTCCCAGCCTGTGGTCTCTCTGGAACTGAGAGGCATAGTTTCAGGTTGTTATATTGAAATGGACTCATTTGTGGTCTCATCTTGTTCCCACTCGCATGAGATTTTGGGAAGTCTAAACAATAGGTAGAATCAGTCAAACTCATGTGCAAGTGAGGTAGACATTTTCTTACACAATTGGGTTTTTTAAAAAATTGAGAATAATTTACTATCAGAAAAATACATATTCATCACTAAAATTAAGAAAAGATATGGAAAATTAAAATATATAATTACAACATCCAAAGATGACTGCTATACACCTTGATATATATATACTTCCAGGTGATTTTCTATGCATTTTTAAAAAAGGATCATAATGTTTTAGAACCTGCTTCTTCCACTTAATCATACATTAAAATGTGGCAATAAATGCTATAGTATCACTTTTAGTGGCTGAATGGTGCCATATAAAGTTTGATTGACCACTCATCTTCTAAATATTTAGGACAGGGACTTCCCTGGTGGTCCAGTGGTAAAGAATCCACCTTCTGATGCAGGGGATGCAGGTTAAATCCCTGGTAGGGAAACTAAGATCCCACATGCCGCGGGGCAACAAAGCCTGCGCGCCACAATTACTGAGCTCACGTGCCTCAACTAGACAGCCTGTGTGCCACAAACTACAGAGCCTACATGCTCTGGAGCCCATGTGCCACAACTAGAGAAGAGAAAACCTGCATGCCACAACTAGAGAGAAGCCCACGCGCCGCAACAAAGAGTCCATGTGCTGCAATGAGCACTGCAACGAAAAATCCCACATGCCTCAATGAAAAGCCTGTGTGCCACAACAAAGACCCAATGCAGCCAAATAAATAAATGAATAAATACATATTTAAAAAATATTCAGGACATATAAAAATGGTTTGTGAAAAAAAATGGTTTGTGGAATATTTTTACAAATGATATTTCTGATGAGAGACTTGCATTCAGAATATAAAAAGAACTCCTACAACAATAATAAAAAAGATAAATAGCCCAATTAAAAAATGAGCAAAGCACCTAAATAGTCATTTCTTTGAAGAAGATGCAATAATCACATAAAGAGATGTTCATTATCACTGGTCATCAAGAAAATGCAAATCAAAACTACAATGAGATACCACTTCATACCCATTAGGACAGTGGCTATAATAATAATGATTTTAAAAAAGATAATAAAAGTGTTGACTAAGATGTGGAGAAATTGGAATCCTCACACACTGCTCGTGGGTATGTAAAATTATACAGTTACTTAGGAAAACAGTGTCAGTTCCACAAAAGTTTAAACACAGAATTACTAGATGACCTGGCAATTCCACTACTAGGTATATACCCAAAAGAAACAAAAACATATGTCGACATAAAAACTTGTACACAAATGTCCATAACTGCACTATTCATAAGAGCCAAAAAGTAAAAACAACCTAAATGTGCACCAACTGAAGAATGAATGAATAAAATGTGGTATATCCACTCAGTAAAATGTTATTCAGTCACAGAAAGGAAGTATTGCTACATGTTACAACATGGATGAACCTTGAAAAAATTATGCTAAGTGAAAGAGGTCAGTCACAAAAGACCACACACTCTATGGTTCCATTTACGTGAAATGTCCCTAACAGGCAAATCCATACAGACAGAAAGTAGACTAGTAGTTGCCAGGGGTTGGGAATTTGAGAATGGGGGCAGACTGCTAATGGAATGAAAATGTAAAATTGTTTGTGGTGATGTTACATACTAAAACCCATCAAATTGTATACTTTAATTGGGTGAATTGTATGGCATGTGAATTATATCTAAATAAATCTGTTATTTTTGAAAAGTTTGTGAACATTTGGAAGCAAACGAAATATAGATGAGACTCAGCCATAAACTTAGTCATTTTTGTTTAAAGAAATAACTGTATTAATAATTATTAAACAAAAATCAAATTATTTTAACTTTAATATCATCTGCGAGCCAGACACTATTCCTAACTTGCTCATTTAAAGCAGGTCAGAAAGAGATGTCGGCTTTGGCTCTAAATTGGTTGCGTCACTGGATGATCCTACCCATGTTTTAGTTGGGGGGGGTTAGGAGAACAGAGAATGCTGCGGGTCTTGCTGCACCTGACACTCAACAGAGTGGGCATTCCCAAGGGGATGCCATAAATCAGGCTTGGACACTGAGCTACTGGTCTCTCTCTAACCTTCCAAAGCTGTTGGCATGCCTCCTGAGGAGCTTTAAGTCCTGGAGGTTTCCAGGGGAATGCCTAGGTCTATGAAAAGTATAATCTTAACGAGAAACAGTAAATTCATAGAGAGAAAAGCCATACAAAAATATTTTTAATGGAATATTCTGGTAAATCAATTATACTGTAAGTTTAAATATGTTAATATATTCCATATCATGATCCCAGATGCAGAAGAATCTAGAAATAGGTGATAAATCCAGTCTTTTCCCTTCGGCTGATCAATTCAAGCCACTAAGCTGTGGTTAAGGAAATTAGCCTGAGGATCTGTGAGTTATAAAAGAAAAATAAATTCAATATAGCTCCCAACGCCCAGAGTAGCAGAATTCACGATGTGACAACATGGGGTTGGAACAGAAAGGCCAATCCTCCAGCTCAGAGCTGAGTGAAGCACACCAGGCCATCTGGGGTTGGTTTTGGAGTTCTGATCCAACACTAAGGGCCTCAAATTCTTGTCTTCAGGGCCCGACTCTGCACCCACAGACTCCTGCACCTTCCTCTGCCTAAATCCTGATGGAAACCTGCCCAAGGGGGCAAGTGGGAGTTTCAATCCAGCCCAGGCTCTGCTGACTGAGCTGTGTGCTTGGATACAAGCCTGTGTCCACCTGGAGAAAAGGAGACTTTTTTTTTTAATTCTCACGAAGGCTCCGTTCACTCACCCAGTTGTGTAAAAACATGGCGCATAGGTGGCAGTGGCTCTGCTGGGACTCTAGTTTCCCTCGCCTTGGTGAGTTCAGATGACTCATGGGAGTCATCTAAACCTTCCCATTTGGCTCCCCTGATGCCAGTTCTCTTTCAGCCCCCCAATTGTGTCATGCCTACCTTCTCTCTGGGTCTTTGCTGGTCTTTCTATCTGGAATGTTCTTTATTCCATCTCTACCTGGAAAACTGCCATTCATCTTTCTATCATTCCTTTTCCAGTTTTAGCTTAGCTGTCTCCTCCTTTACGTAGCTTTCCCTGCCAGGGCCAGGACTAGAGTGAGACCGTTGAGACACCTAGGACACACCATTTAAGGAGGTGATCACTCTCAGCGTTGGGCAGGTGCAGGGTTGGCATCCAAGTGTGAGCACCTCTTAAATGGTGTGGTCTGGGCACCTGGCTCTCTCATCCTAGTGCTGGCTCTGTTCCCTGACATCCCAGGCTGGGTTGGGCGACTCTGTGGACACCTGACTGTGCTCCCACAGAACTGTGAACCTCCCCATTCAGGATACATCTCTCACATTGAATTATAAGTGCCTGGGGACTTGGCACCAATCCCTTTAGTGCATGACTCTGAGAAAGCAGAGTCCAAGGCTGCCGCATTCATCTTGACATTGCCAGCACCCTGCAGTGTCTGACACACAGTGGGTGCCTGCTGTCTATGGAAGGAGGAAGGGTGAGGTGAGGAGGGAAGACAGAAGAAACAACCTGCAGATCCACTGACTTAGAGACTTTGAGGCTATAGTTCATACCTTGATTTTCACAGATTTTGGAATAAATTTTAGGGAAAAAATCTTCAAGAAAGGAACGTATTTTCACATTGATTTAGTTGTAAAAATATTAGACTGTTGCTCTAATTAAGGGCTGGAGAAATTATTGAAATTTTATAAAAGGCGGAATAAAAGAAACTTTGTAAGAACCTATTAGGGTTTGAATTGTGTCCCCCCATCCCAAATTCATATGAAGTCCTCACCCTCAGTACCTCAAAATGTGACTTTATTTGGAAATAGCATCGTTGAAGACATAATTAGTTATATTAAGAAAATGTCATACTGGACAGTATGACTGGTATCCTTATAAAAAGGAGATATTTGGACACAGAGGCACAGGGATAATGCCACGTGAACACAAAGGCAGAGATTGGTGTGATGCATCTGTAAGACAAGGAACACCAAAGGTTGCCAGTACACATCTGGAAGTTAGCAGAGAGGCATGGAACACCTCACAGTCCCCAGAAGGAACCATCGCCACCCACACGTTCATCTCAGAATAACTTTCTGTTGTTTAAATCACTCTTACTGGCAGACTCCAGGCTCAGAGATTTTCCTTTCATCAGCACCCTAATAGATGAACACTGGGTGTACTCACCCAGGGCAGCTAGTTAGATATGGAAGTACCAATTTTTCTTTTATAAATCACATTGTAGTCAAGTCCAAGTGGTAACTTTCCATTACTTCACTGCCTGGAAATTTAATTTGAGTATCTGCTGAGAAGGAGACCTGGAAGGAGGCAATTTCAGCAGGAACAAACACATGGCTTTCATTGACCATAGTTTTGCCCTTGCTACAAGCATGTCTACATGAGGGCACAGACCTCATGAATCCAATGACATCCAACAAGCTGTTAGCAGGATGCCCCACCCTGAAGGGATGCAGTCACACATGAAGGTGACCTGTTGCCATTTCTGAACTCTCTAAGTTTAAAAGATTTTTGTCAACCTATCATTGGTCTCACATTTCAAACCCTATAGAATTCTTCAGACTGTGAGTCCTTCTTTCACCTGTAGGTAAAACTATTTACCTCCTCACTTAAGTTATCCAAAGGGAAAAAATTAGATCCCTCACACTATGTACACAAAAGTTCCAAGTGACTTTTAGAGGCCTAAATTTAAAAAGCAAAACTTTGATACGTTTGAGGGAAAATATAAGGAAAATTAACTCCATGACTTTGGGGTAGGGAAGGACTTCTTAAATAAGATAAAAAAGTACAAATCAGAATGAAAGAAGTAGGTAAATTTGGTCACATTAAAAATAAAAACTCCTGTGCATCAAAATTCATCATAAAGAAAGTGAGAAGGCAAATTACACATTGGGAGTACATACAATATATGTAACCAGCAAATAACTTGTCATCAGAAATATGAAGAATGTCTACAAGTTAATAAGAAAAATGCAAATAGCCCAGTTAAAAAAATGAGTAAAAGAAAGGAACAGACATTTCACAGAACAGAAATTCCAAATGTCCAGCAGATGTATGAAAAGATGTCAAACCTCATTATCAGGGAAATGCAATTAAAGAAACTATATGATTGGCAAACATAAAAAGTCTGACAATATCAAGTATTGACGAGGACATGGAGTAATGGGAATTACTGCTGGTGAGAGTATAAACTGGTGGAAAGCAAACCCAGTAAAGTTGATGATGTGGATACTTGTCAATTAAGCAATTCCACTCCTGGGCATATACCTCAGAGATAATCTTGCACATATGCCCATAAAGACATGTACAAAAACGATCATGGAAATAGTGTTTATAATAGTGAAAAACTGGAAGCAATTTATGTGTTCACCCTCAGAATGTATAATTAAATTAGAGGAAAGTTACATGGATTAAACATAATATGGAGGTTTAAAATGAAGAGACTAGCACTATGTGTATCAACTGACGTGGATACATCTCAAAAATAGAAAAGTAGGGGGGATAAAAGCAAGGTACAGAAGGAAACATACATATGAAGTAAAAAAATGAAAAATAATACTGTATATTTTTTATGGCTATACATGTATAGATTCAGAGGAATGAAAAACACTAAATTCAACATCACAATTGCCTGTAACATGGGGAGAAGAAAAGAGATTGAGAAGAACGCATAAACAGCCTTCCACTTATCTGAAATATTCTATTTTGAAGCTTGGAAGTGTGTACTTGAGTATTCGCGTGACAATATCTTTAGCTTTATATGCCTGAGATATTTGGTTAAAAAGATGAACAAATACAACACTCAGTTGTTTAGCGTGTGCAGAGAATGTGGCACTTTCTACTCTCACCCTTTGAAGTTGTCGTTGCATGCTATTCCAGGGTCCTGGCACTAACCAGCCAGAAATGAAGGCTATCAAGCTAATGTAATCTACAATGAGCATTCTGGAGCTCATTGAGGGTACACTGCTCACATAAAAGAAAAGACAAAATAGAAAATAAAATTACTTTAGCTTCACAATATGTTTAATAAAAAAGGAACTGGGGGAGTACTACATCAGGAAATAACTAAATTATAGTCTTACCTCCATTTCCAACTCATTTAAAGCCATCAGTCAATTTCAGGCAATCTTGTCTGTCTCTATTTGCTCATAAGTAATGTGTGGGAGGGCAACATTTTCTCCTTTCCTTTCCTATCTACCTGCCAGGGATGCTTTGAGGATTTATTATCTAGTGGGCCCATAATGTGTTTGGGTGGCTTTAGGAAACACACTGGACAGATGAAAAGATAGAGAATTCTGAACAACAAAATGTGGCAGTATGTTGATTTGGCAGGTCCACAACTTAAACCACAGCGTATTTCATTGAATGAAAATACATCTGCAGTAATTCTACAGAGCACATGACAAGACACTATCTCATCTCAGATGAGTTTCAGAAGATCCCACAGGGATGGAGACTTGTTTTAACCTGCAACAAACAAGTGCAATCTCCTCTGGTATTACTAAGGCAATAGAGGGTTTCCTTTTAAAAGCTCAGGAATTTGGCAAGAATATTGAGCACCAGTGAACAGCAGAAGCCTTGTGGGACCATTGCTGATTATGGAAATCTGATGAAAAATCAATCTTGGAAGAGGAAAATTAGGATTTTCTAGAGTCAAAAGGAGAAAAGGTTTACATCTGGGTCTCTCTTTACCATCTGGCACACATAGGTAAAAGCTGTGCTCTGTAGAGGGCATTGTCAGGTTTCCATTCTGTGCTAGTGAATGGGATCTGTGCTGTGGTGAGGAGTGTGGACACCAGGGTTGGATGCAGACCTGGCTCTGCTCTGCTACTTCCCAGCTTTATGACCCTGGGAAATGACCTCACTTCTCTCAGCTTCGGTTTTCTTCATTTGAAAATGGGAATATGAAGGGTACATACATCACAGGGAGGACTGCAGATTAAATGGTGAGATGAGGTCTGCAAAACACTTAGCAAGAGCCAGACCAGAAGGTGATCAAGAATTGCTAGCTAGTGTGGTTGTTTAAAATCATTATTATTAAGTGCAGTTGTTTAAGGGAAATGTATATTATACAGATAGAGTATTAGAAAAGGGGAAGACCAAAATGCAGTGCTCTAAAATAGTAAAGCTATTTGAAGAAAATGAAAACACTAATTTGAAAAGATACATGCACCCCAATGTTCATAGCAGCATTATTTACAATAGCCAAGATATAGAAGCAACCTAAGTGCCCATCAACAGATGAATGGATAAAGAAGATGTGATACATATATATTGGGTTGGCCAAAAGTTTGTTTGGATTTTTCTATAACATCTTACAAAAAAACATGAATGAACTTTTTGGCCAACCCAATATATACGTGTGCGCACACACACAGTGGAATAGTACTCAGCCATAAAAAGAATGAAATTCTGCCATTTGCAATAACATGAATGGACCTAGAGATTATTATGCTTAGTGAAATAAGTCAGACAGAGCAAGACAAAAGACAAATACTCTCTATGCTATCACTTATAAGTGGAATCTAAAAAGTAAAAGAATCGAATGAATATAACAAAACAGAAACAGACTCACAGATATAAAGAACAAACTAGTGGTTACCAGTGTGGAGAGGGATGGGGGGAGGGACAAGATAGGAGTAGGGGATTAAGAGGTACAAACTACTAAGTGTAAAGTAGATAAGCAACAAGGATATATTGTACAGCACAGGGAAATTTAGCCATTATTTTGTGATAACTTAAAATGAAGTACAATCTATAAAAATATCGAATCACTATGAAATTAGTTTCAGTCCACCTGAAACTAATATAATATCGTAAATCAGCTATACTTCAACAAAAATAAAAATAGTAAAGCTTTAGAGGATTCAAATAATAGAAAGTAGATAAAGTATATGAAAGTAATCTGTGCCATGTGTTTTTCTGCTTCCCCACATTTAAAAAAATGATTAAAAAAAACAGATTTTGTATAAAGTAAGAGAGTCTCTTCAATCGCAGGAATACAGGATGATGAAGAGTGCCAGGAAAAATCAAATTATTTCCTTCTTTGTTAAATAAGCATAAAACATTCTAAGCACATAGCATTGAATGGGAGGAACTGACAGGAGACATATCTCCTCTGGAGAGCAGTGGGGTGTTTCCTGGAAGTAGGAAAGGGAGAAGGAGGGTTTTGAGCACATGAGCATTTGTCAGAGCCTTTATGCCCAAAAGATAAGTGCAGAGAAAGTGATTCTTTAAAGAAACACTGGGACTTCCCTGGTGGGGCAGTGGTTAAGAATCCACTTGCCAATGCAGGGGACATGGGTTTGAGCCCTGGTCCAGGAAGATCCCACATGCCGCGGTGGAGCAACTAAGCCCATGTGCCACAACTACTGAAGCCCACGTGCTTAGAGCCCATGCTCCACAACAAGAGAAGCCACCACAGTGAGAGGCCCACGCACCACAACAAAGAGTAGCCCCTGCTCGCTGCAACTAGAGAAAGCCCAAAAGCAGCAACAAAAACGCAACACAGCCAAAAAAAAGAAACACATCTCTAGGTGATGGCATGAACTAAAAAAATAAAAGCTGAGTAGAGCAAGCAAAAGCTAGATTTGGAGGTTATTGACTGGACCAATTAAGGGAGGACAATGGTAAAAGCAAAGGCTATTTACCAAAGTATCAAAAATTCACACTAAAAGCCTTGGGAATGTATTCTGGGAAACATGTGGAACTAAGTAGAATTCCACCATCCTAATGAGGTGATGGCAGGTAGATATAGACACTGCCCCCCTTGCCACTATTTTCTCCATTATCTTCTACCCCCTCCCAGGAAGTACTGGCTAAGAGAGAAACCTCTCCCATGTTCTTTCCTCTCTGGAAAACTTGTGTTAGAATCATTTTCCAAATCTTGTGACTATAATGAATCTAGAGAAAGCAAGACAAAGAAACAAACTCGAGCTTAAAACATACACATGTGTATATGTATATACACATATCTACATACAGATATATACATATCTGATTTTTAGCTTAGGTGGTTCGTAAGAGCAAAGACAAAAAAACAAAATGAAACAAAACAGCTTTCTCAAGTCATAGGAAAAAAAAGTACAGGAAAGAATAGCAAGACAGGGGCAGTCTTGAAGTACAGTATCTTATTCTGTGATGTCGGTACTACATGCTTTAAAATCAAATCATTTCTAGGATGAAATGGCAGAAAGGAAAATGCTCAATTAGACAGTAGCAATAATAATAGCTACTTTTTTAGGTCTACCACATACCCAGATGCTTTAATGTAGGGTTCATTTCATCACCACAGCAACCCTCTGGGGGCTGATCATTCCCACCTCAACAGGAGACGAGAAGGAAGGACTTGCCCAGGGTCCTTCAGTTGGGAAGGTTGAATGGATGCTGACACGAACCAAGAGCGACCTGATTCTAAGGCCATATTGTCAAATATATCATGTCACATACCTTAGAGATACCTGGAAGGTGTCCTGTTGATGCTCTGAGGAGCGTTTACTTATCACAGGCACACTTGAGAGCTAGTTCAGCATAGCAAGCAAGGCCAGGCAAAGTGCTCTCTGGGTAAGCTGTGGAGGACTCCAAAGATGACAAATCAAGCAGTCACAGAGAAAGCTGAGGACAGGTCACATGTTCCAGAGCAGCAGTCTCAATAGGCCATAACCATCATGCCACATAGAAAGATTATTTTAAAAGGGGTGTGTGTTGTGTGTGTGTGTGTGTGTGTGTGTGTGTGTATGCACAATGGTGTACTCCTGCCTTTATAAAGACACTATCTGTCTCTGGGGAATCTATCTACCAGTAACCAGGATAGAAAATAATCCTTAACACTGGAAAAAATTTGCTTGCTTTCACTAGTTACTACCTTGGCCCCATTTGAAAAAACAACTGCACACATGGGAACACAAGATTTGTATTCACTCTCCAAAGTTAATAAATAATTACTGAATGAAGTAGTGCTGGAACAGAGAAAGGCAGGTAGAAGCAATGAAGCTTCAGGCCACAGTTAGAGATGGAAGGCACGGAGTGTGAGTCACCCTGCAGCCCTTATCTGTCAGCCCAAGGAGAAGAGAACTGTCCTAGCCTGATGGGCACCATAAAAGGCGAGGCAGGAGGAGGAAGAGGATGCACTGAAAGATACCCTTTTAAGAGAAACACAAATCCTGTGAGAGCTGCCTAAGAAATTATCCTGGTCTTCCACTTCCAAGACCGGGCAAAAGAAAAAGCCCTTGTGGTTGTGAGCATATTTGTAGAAATGTACAAAACCAAAGCCTTGTTACTTTCTAAAGCAGATCAGTTTGGACAAAATATTCACACTTCACTGAGGAAACAAAGTGATTGCATGAAAACCATGCAGTTTAAACACGCATGTTCCAATGAATATCTTACAGTGAAGAATCAGGACGAAAAGAAGCAGTGAAGTTTAAAACAGCTCCCTTAAACACAAAACTGTAGGACAGCTTGGAACATTAACTTAAATTCTTGTTGGGTATTCAGCACATATGCGTACAATGCCCGCCATCTGCTGACAAGGTTTGGTACTGATAATTTGGAAAGCACTCAGGAGGGGTGGATTTTGGCAGAGGATAATTTACTCAATTTTGCAGCAAGTGCTCAACATTAAGTACTTATAACATCAGGTCACAACATATGCAACAAATATCATATCTTGGACCTCATATCTTTATATTTTCTGTTTTACAATATAAGAAGAATACCTACTTCTGGGCAGGAAGAAATTCTGGACTGGTAGGCCCTCCCAGTCACTATTCCCTTCCTCCTCTGTTACATAAACGGAATCATACAGTATGAATTCTTTTTAGTCTGGCTTCTTTCACAAACATTATGTTTGTGGGAGTCATCCATCATGTTAAGCATAGGAGTTGTTTCATCATTTTCTTTGTATGAACAGATCACAATTTATCTACTCTACTGCTGATGAACATTTGGATTGTTTCCAGTCCTTGGCTATTACAAATAACATGTAGCTTTGGACGTTCTTGGCTGTGTCTTTTGGTGAACATATGTATGCATTTCTTTTGGGTGTATATTTGGGAGTGATACTGCTGGGTCATAGGGTATTCAAACATTTAAACTTAGTAATAATGCCAGTTTTCTAAAGTAGTTATACCAAATATATTCTAAACAACCACATATGAGAGCACTATATACTTGCCAACTTGATGTTATTAGGCTTTTAAAAATTTTAGCAATATTAGTGGAAATGTAGTAGTATCCTATGACTTTAATTTTCATTTCCCTGGTGACTGATGAGAAGAATGTCATTTAATATCTTTTTAGTTATGTGGGTATCCTTTCTTGTGAAAAGTCTCTTGCCAGGGAGTTCCCTGGCAGTCCAGTGGTTAGAACTTGACACTTTCACTGCCATGATTCAATCCCTAGCTGGGGAACTAAGATCCCGCAAGCCACAGGGCCCGGCCAAAAAAAAAAAAAAAAAAAAGTCTCTTGTCCACTTTTCTATTCAGTTGTTTGTCTTTGTTTCATTGATATATAGGAGTTCTTTACAGATTCTAGACATGAGCCCTTTGTCAATTATATGTATTACAAATATCTTCTTCCTCTTTCTTCTTGTCTGTGGTATGAAACATATGGTGATTTAAGTATAAAACAATATAGCATCAAGCAGAAGGGAAGAGAGAATTAACATACTCAAAGTCCCTTACATTGTCCAGAAAGTGGTTAATTGGCTAATTGCATTAGAGTGTAATAGGTCAGGGATACAAGCGACATATTCTATGGTAATCACTAGAAGAAAAATAAAATAATGTATAACTTACCAGTTAATAGATAGGGAAAGGGATGACAAAAATATTTGACTAAACTAAAGGAAGGCAAGAAAGAAGAAAGCAAGGAACATAAAACTGGTAGGACAAAAGGAAATTTAAAAACTCAAATATATCAGTAATTAAAACAAAAAAAATGAAGATTGAAAATTAAGAGATGGAAAAAGGTATTATAGGAAAATTGTTACCAAGAGAGCTAAAATATCAATTTTAATATCAGGCAAAATAGATACAGACATAGGGGACAAAGAAGAACAATATATACTCACAAATAAAATAACAGATTAAGAAGACAGGCTGTTTAATTCTACTGCCACCCAACAGAATATATCAGAATATATAAAAAAATGACTGGCAGAATCATGGGAAGCTACAAATGGATCAATAATTATAGTTCAAAATTTAAGCACACTTACCTTAAAAGCTAATGTATCAAATTGGCAAAAGGTAAAAATATATATAAATCTGAGTAACAGAATTAATAAAGTTACCCTAATACAGATTTATTAGAACCTTAAACACAACAGGTAAAGAATACAATTTCCTTTTGTAGCATACTTGGAACATTCACAAAAATTGACTATGGACTAGGTCACAAAGGAAGCTTCAGTAAATTTCAGAGAGTTGATACTATACAAATATGTTTCTGCCCACAATGAAGTAAAATTAAAAATCAGTAACATCAGAATATCTTGAAAGAATCCCATATATATGCAAACTAGAACACATATCATTTGAATAATATCTGGATTAAAGAGTAATTTATAAACTAAGTTATGTGAGTGATAGTGCTACATGTTAAAACATGTGGGATAGGTTAAAGCAAGACTCACATGGACATTTTGGAGAATATCTTTAATATTTGGGTGGGAAACTCTCAAAGCATAAATCATAAGGTTAAAATTAATGGATTTGACTCTAGAAAAATTAAGTTCCATGCCATGAAGAACACCATAGACAAAATTAATAAATGAGTGATAGATATAAGAAAATATTTGTAATATTGCTAATTTATAATATATAAGAAAATCTCAATTATCAATAAGAAAAGCACAGGAAACCCCAAAAGAAAAATGAGAAAGAATGCTAACAGGCTATTCACAGAAGGGGAATCCAATGGCTAAGCAGTATATGAAGAGGTACTCAAACTCACTAATAAGAGAAACATAAGTAAATTGAAAAGTAATTAAATAGTACATATATGCATCAAGGTGGCAAAGGTTAGAAAGACCAACAATGACAAACATTGTTGGGGATGTGAGAAAACAGGAACCCACGTGCCCCACAAGTGGGAATGCAGATGGGTGTAGCAATTGGCCAGTGTGTGGTGAACTTGAAGTATGAGTGTACCCTGTGACCATGCAATCCTACCCTTAGAGTATAAACTCAGAAAAGTCTCTCTGAGCCTCCTAAGTGGAGCTGCACAAGGATGTTCATGGCAGCACCATTGTGGGAGCTGGGAACTGGGGATGAGCTGAATGCCCACTGCTAGGAGGACAGACAAGCACAGGATGGCAGATGCATTCTATGGAGCACAACAAAGCAGCCAGCAGCAACAACTAAAAACAGTGCTGAGTGGACAAAAGTGAGAAACAGAGTGAGACACATACTGCAAATTTATATAAACCTAAAACATATAAATACAGAAAACAATGCTATTTATTATTCAGAGAAACATATTTAAAGACATAAATCATTGTTTAAAAAGGTTATCTATGATCTGTATGTGACAGAATGAGAGTAAGGATCAGAGATGGAAGGAAAAAATCAATTTAAAAAAGCATATCAGGGACTTTCCTGGTGGCGCAGTGGTTAAGAATCCGCCTGCCAGTGCAGGGGACATGGGTTCGAGCCCTGGTCCGGGGAGATCCCACATACCGCGGAGCAAGTAAGCCCGTGCACCACAACTACTGAGCCTGCGCTCTAGAGCCTGCAAGCCACAACTACTGAGCCCTCGTGCCACAACTACTGAGCGCTCGTGCCACAACTACTGAAGCCCACGTGCCTAGAGCCCGTGCTCTGCGACAAGAGAAGCCACCTCAATGAGAAGCCCGCGCACCACAATGAAGAGTAGCCCCCCACCCTTCCCGCAACTAGAGGAAGCCCACGCGCAACAACGAAGACCCAACTCAGCCAAAAATAAATAGATTAATTACTTTTTTAAAATGTTAAAAAAAAAAAGTGTACCAAAGGTTTGCATGGACTGATGAATTCTCTGCACTTCATATCCAAAAACACTCCCAAATAAACAAATTAACAAGCGTGGACTTATGATCACAAAAATATCTTTAAAAGCATGAGTCAAAGTTAGTCCTTCCCAGCTCCCATTCATATGGAAGCATTAGGTGTGCTCCTTCAGGGCCCTTTCCTTCTTAAAATGAGTCCATTGGGTCCCTGAGTTCTCTTGGGAATCAACCTATATGTATAGTCTGATTATTAATTTACACTGAATTCTTCCAGGCTTGGTTAAAGGCTGCCGCGTAGGTCTGCTGGGGATTCTCTGCCTCTTCTAGAATAGACCTTTCTCTGCCCTCTTCCTCCCACAAACACATCCTTCCAAAGAGTGGGTACATTCTCTGTCACCCCACTGCTCTGGGGAATTGGCTTGGAGTTGGCCTTTGGAGAGGGATAAATGTGCTGACTAACCAAGGCCCCTTCTCCCTCAGGCTCCAGCCACTATATCTCTTCCACCTGGATTTATTTGGTGAGTGTGGGTTGGGGGTAGGGAGAACAAGGAACAATCTTCTCATTCTCGTGGATTCAGATATCTCTAAGATCTTTCTCCTTTGAGTCCCTAATCGTAAAATCGATGTATTGAAATATTTTAGACTAGAACAGTAGGGGAAAAAAGGAAGATGGGGGTGTGGGGAGGGGAGGGAAGGAAACAAGGGCGGGAGGATAGGGGCAAGGAGAGCAGGCAAGAAATAAAAGTCAAGAGAATGACATCAGGACTCTAGGACCCAGGGGTGGGTATGAGAGCACTACACATTTAGTGAAGAGTGCCACTGACGTACATGCCTTGGTTGTGGCTGCTCTGATGTGACTGTCGTCCTCCTCTTTTAATTCTGGACAATGGCCATGGAGAAGCCACCGACACAGCACCATGCAGAAGCTCCTCCTGACTGAAGACAGAGTCTTCTGGCAAAGAACCTCCAGGAATCACGTATACAAAAAGTCCTAAACTGAAAACTTACTGTGCAAATGACAATTTGATCTGCGTTTGAATTTCTATCCATTCTTCCTTTATAATCCTTCCACATTGCAGCAGCTCCTTTGAAAGTCTCTCTGCTTTTGTCAAATTCTCTGAAGCTTCCTTAAACCTGAGTTGTGTTCAGGAAACTTCACACTTGGTGCTACATTCTGGGGCCCTAGTTCCTGGATATCCTTGGCTCTCATACTTCCCATCACCCTTCCTGAGTCACCTGTCATCTTTTGATTTGGCCTTAAAAATTAACTATAAGCATTATGAACGGTATTTCTGTTTGTAAAGATTAAAGGCAAAAGGATACTTTTGAAGGGAGAGTAAGGCTCTCCCCATGGTATGGAATAACTCAACCGAACACTTGAAAACATCTGTATTGTCATTGTAGGGATGCACAATGGAGTTGGTGAGGATTTCTTTGGCTTTTTCTGCATGTTGTTTTGCTTGCAGTGACAGTCCTGTGAACAAAGAAAAAGAAGTCTCAGTTTCTCTTTCATTTCAGCTGGACAGGAATATAGTTATCTCTGGCCAGGGAATCTGATGAGGTCTCCTTCATATATCATCAAGTGGCACATGGAGATATATCGGGACAGCATGAAATACGATCATGACTATAAGAAACAAAGAAGTGTTTCACACCTAGGACTCAAGATAAAAAATTTTTCCCACAATGGTCTTTTTAGAAATAATCAGAATGAGCAGGAATTGAACAGCTTTGAAACTTCACCAATATCAGACGTAAAATGTTATGAATAATTATAAAAAAACAAACGGAATACAAAGACTACAGCATTCTGGGAAGGAAATAAAATATTCATGAATTTTAATCCTGGCTTTGTGACAGCAATCTTAATGAAATACTAAAAATTCTGAATCTTCTGCTCACCCATCCATAATCATAACTTTAGAGAGTTATTTTAACATAATACAAATATGATGATATCTATAAAAACTGCCAAACAATTCCAATGAGGTAAGGGGCTGATGTGTACAATCTCTTATTTCTATGTGGTAATAGACTGAGATGAATCAAATGAAGTTTAAGAACAGTTACTACCAAGAACTAATTCCCGGTGGGCTCCAGCGTTCTTCCATTGGCGTGGTAATGGTGACACTTTACCATTTGTGGTAAAGGTGACACTGAGGATCACTATTTAGGTCTCAGGTTTTTTCATTTTCCCATATCCCCATCTTCTTCCCCACAATGACACACCCTTCCACCCACATCCTAATACTCCTGGTCTTACGTTCTTCATTACATGGAATTGTATCTCAAATCTCTAAAAAGAGCTGTCAAATTATGAAATTCATTCTGTTCCTATGTCTATAAAACAGAATATATTTTCTGAGGGAGAAAATCCAGGGTATGCTATTCCTATAGGAACACTTACAGAATTTTGTCTTGTTTTTTTTAAAAGTACACAATCAACCTACCAGAAATTTATTAGTGCCAATAATGTATGCAACATTATAAAAGACATGATGAATTCTGGTCCATTTCCTCAAGAAACTTGAACTCAATCTACAAGAGGCAGCATGGGTTGAGGTTCAAGAACACTAGCTCTGAAATCAGACTGCTCAGAGTGAATTCCCTGCTCCACCACTTACCTGAAATGTTGGCCCCAGCTTCCTCGACTGTAGACAGGGATAATAACATTACCCACCTCATAGCACTGTAGTGAAGATTGAAGGAAATTATACATGGAAAATAGCATGGTGCCTGGCACTCAATAAGACCTTAATAAATAGTAGATACTGCTTTTACTTTAAATTGAGAAAGAAAGACTATAATGCAGAAAGGTAGCAGACTGTAGAAGAAAAACATCGTTAAAAAAAAATCCCTGATGCTAGGACACTGGTACTGGCAACCAAAATCCTAGGTCTGAGTCTCAGATCAGCTATCTATTAACAGTGTGACCTGAGGCAAGCTGTTTCAATTCAAAATAGTTGTTTCCTCTGAATCTAGAAAATAGTGGGTATAAGGGTATGGTTTGAACTAGATGATCTCCAACGTCCCCTCTGGCTCTAATAGTCTTTTTTTTTTTTTTTTTTTTATTTATTTATTTATATTTATTTTTTGGCTGTGCTGGGTCTTCGTTTCTGTGCATGGGCTTTCTCTAGTTGCGGCGAGCGGGGGCCACTCTTCATCACGGTGCACGGGCCTCTCACTGTCGCGGCCTCTCTTGTTGCAGAGCACAGGCTCTAGTTGCGCAGGCTCAGTAGTTGTGGCAAATGGGCCTAGTTGCTCCGCGGCATGTGGGAACCTCCCAGACCAGGGCACGAACCCGTGTCCCCTGCATTGGCAGGCAGACTCTCAACCACTGTGCCACCAGGGAAGCCCCTCTAATAGTCTTTGATCTAACAGGTAGGAGCAATCTATAATCAGATTTGGCTAAATTTATTGGGTGGCAATTGTGTGCTTAGCATTGTGGTGTTTTTCACTTCTGTTTGTTTATTTATTCACTGGGCCAATCCTGGGAAGTCAGTGCCATCATATCATCTCATTATCATCACTTTTCAATTGAAGAAACGGAGTACAGCGATGTACTCTGGTCCTAGGTTGCCAGTCCATGTTTTTGCCTTCTCTGCATCCACTTTCCCTTCCCCTGTTTTCTTTTGAGGATGCCCAGCCCCTGCACACTCAGTCTTTGTGATTTAGCCAATGCCAGCCTCTCCCCAAGGATCCAGTGGAGCCAAAAGGCAGGTCTAGCCAATCAGACTTTTTCTTGTCTTTGGCATACAACCCACATCAGCCCAATAAGAATCCCCAAACCCTGAGATTTTGGAGGAGAGACACTCTTTTTTTCCTGGGAATGCTGAGGAGGGAAACCTAAAGCTGCTGGCAACCTTGCTGCCACCACGTGGGCAAAGTTTGGCTAAGAATGGAGCCAATACAGAGAAGAACAGAGTCAAGTGGTGCGAAAACGGAGGAACGGAAATCTGATCACACTGTTTGAAAACGTGGATCTGGCTAAGTCTACAGTAAGTTTTACCCCTGGATTTTTAAGTGTATGGGCCAATGAATTACCTTTTGTTTATTGTCAGCTTGATTTAGCCTCTTTTTTTTGGGGGGGGGGTGTCACTTATAGGCAAGAGACTTTCCATCAATACATATGTGAATGGATCCTATTTTAGGCCTCAACTCTACGCCCTGGGCCATTTCTACAATGCCTTCAAAGCTAACAAGTTAATTATCTCCCAAGAACTACTTTTAAGATCATAAAAAACAAAACTCAGAGGGCTAAAGTCTTCCTTCTCTTTTTTACATATTGTATTAAAAAATCTTATTGACTCTTTGTGAGAGGAAATAGTTCTCAATGTGTAGAGAGGAGAATGTCCTTCTAAAGTTAAGTCAAATTTGAGGAAAAGAGCAGAAACCAACCAGCCAATCCTCCTCAGCCTGAGGCAGACTCACCTTTCAGCTGGAGGTAGCCCTGAGCCAGGTTAACATGCGCCTCGGCCAGTTTCCAGTGTGAGTCACCATAGCAGATCCTCGTCAGCGCCACACAGCGCACAAGCTCCTGGAGAGCCTGTTTATACTGGAGGAAGGGGAAATGGGCTCACCAGTTAGACAGCAAAGCACAAAATCAACTTGTATTTTTATCCATTCAATATACACTTACTGAGTGTTGATTATGGGCCGGGCATGGTTTTAAGGACTTGTGATACATTAGAGAACAAAACAAAGATCTGTCTTGGATGGCAGGATATTCATCAGGTCGGGTGAAATAGACAATACACATAAAAAAACCAGTAAAATTTATAGTACATTTAAAGTTATAGTCAATAGTGAAAAACGTTATGGAGTAAAGACGCTGCCCATTGATGAACAGCTACTACGTATTCAGGTACAACAAGTGGGCGAATGGTGATACTTTTCAAATAACGCCCGTTAGTTCTCAATTCAAACACCTTCTTTAGCAGCTGGGATATTAGCACAGCAAATGAGGTCAGCAGGACTTTACAAACAGATTTCATTAAGGGATTAAAGCACATTTTCATCTGGAGCCAGGACAAAGAGAATAGCGAACCATGGATTCTAGCTCCAGGTCAGCTTAGAACAGCAATACACTCAAAGCAAGACTGGTAGTTTTAAAATACAGCTCCAAAATTCGTTGATACTCCTTCCATACAGAGATGGTGGTCTATGTCCCCTTTTCCTTGAATCTGGGTTTTATGACCGTTTGGCTAAAAGAACATGGAGGAAATGATGCAGTGCCACTTTTTAGACCCAGTTCTTTTTTTTTAAAATATTTTACTTATTTATTTGGTTGCACCAGGTCTTTGTTGCGGCAGGCAGGCTCCTTAGTTGCGGCTTGCCAGCTCCTTACTTGCAGCACTTGGGCTCCTCAGTTGTGGCATGCGAACTCCCAGCTGCTGCATGCATGTGGGATCTAGTTCCCTGACTAGGGATCAAACCCGGGCCCCCTGCATTGGGAGCGTGGAGTCTCAACCACTGTGCCACCATGGAAGTCCTAGACCCAGTTCTTAAAGAACTGGCAGCTTCCACTTTTTACTCACTCTTGGAACTTGTTATGGGCTGAATTGTGTCTCCCACCTCCAAATTCATCTGTTGGAGTCCTAAGTACTTCAGAATATAACTGTATTTGGAGAGATGGCCTTTAAAGAGGTGAATAAGGTAAAATGAGGCTGTCAGGATGGGGCCCTAATCTAATATGACTGGTGTCCTTGTAAGAAGAGAAAGGGACACTAGGAATAGGCACACACAGAGAAACACGTTGTGAGGACGCAGAGGGAGTCAAGGAGAGAGCCCTCTGAATAAAATCAACCCTGCCAACACCTTGACCTTAGACTTCTAGGCTCCAGAACTGTGAGAAAATAAACTTCCTTTGTTGAAGCCAGCCAGTCTGACGTATTTTGCCATAGCAACCCCAGAAGACTAGTAACCTAACCACCATTCCATGAGGAAGCCTAAGCGGCCCCACGGAGAGGCCTACATGGAAATGTGTTGGTGGCAGCATCAATCGGTCAACCGCAGGACTATGCCACCCTGCCATCAGATTCTCCACACGTGTTGAGCCCAGCTGATGCTGCATGGAGCAGAGCTGACCAGATCTCACTGAGCTCTGCACAAATTGTGCATTCATGAGCAAAATAAATGGTTGTTTTTGTTTTATGCCACTAAGTCTTAGAGTGTGATACAGTAATAGAGAGCTGGAATAGCAAAAGAGGAGGTGGGAGGTACAAAGCTGAAGGGGGCAAAGCAGAGGAAGAACTGTAAGAACAAGGACAGAGTTGTGGAAAAGACCCAGCAAAAGACCCAGTACACTCCCAACCCCTACTCCCCTGGTCAATGCCTAAGCTCAAAGGACCTGCACTTCCACAAAGTTCCCATGTGAGTTAGAAACACTTTCACCTTGAAACAACATTCCTCTTGACAAAAAATTCATACCCAGACAGTTGACCACAGGACAGTTGCTTTTCTGACCTAGCAAGAGAGGCTGGGGAACACTGTGCTCACTCCATAGTGATGAAGGAAGATGGAGGTGTGGCTTTTGCCTATAGTAACATTTTTCTTATTACAAAAGTAATACATGCTCATTATCAAAATACAGGTGAGCAAAAAAAATAAAAAATCACCTGCCATCTCACCCCTTAGAGACAACTAGGCAGCTAAATTTCTCTCTATCCTTCATTCCTATGAATCTATCTATACATATTATTTCCTTTTAAAATTAGGCTTATAAGCTACATATAGGTTTGCAACTTTTCACAATTTGTGAACATTTCTCCATGTCATCTTCTATGATAATAATTTTTTATGGCTGCATAGTATTTTATTGTATGGATATATTATAAGTGAGTTACTCAACCAATAGCTATTCAGCACTTAGGTTGTTTTAAAATTTTTTCTCTCTGAGCATCCTGTGTGGATAGATTTGCTCATATCCATAAGCATTTTCTTTTTCTTTTTTTTATAGCATTCTTTTTTTTATAGATATAAATGTATTTATTTTATTATTTATTTTTGGCTGCATTGGGTCTTTGATGCTGCATGCGGGCTTTCTGTAGTTGCGGCGAGCAGGGGCTACTCTTTGTTATGGTGCACAAGCTTCTCATTGTGGTGGCTTCTCTTGTTGTGGAGCACGGGCTCTAGGTGCGCGGGCTTCAGTAGTTGTGGCATGTGGGCTCAGTAGTTGTGGCTCGCGGGCTCTAGAGCACAGGCTCAGTAGTTGTGGCACATGGGCTTAGTTGCTCCGTGGCATGTGGGATCTTCCCGGACCTGGGCTCGAACCTGTGTCCCCCTGCATTGGCTGGAGGATTCTTAACCACTGCGCCACCAGGGAAGCCCCATAAGCATTTTCTTAGAATGAATTCCAATGTGACAATAGGGTAAAGGAGGTGCAAAATCCTGAGGCTTTGCTAGAGTTTGCTGGAGTGCTTCCTTGAGAGGCTGCTTCCATCCACACCTCCCTTACAGCACCGTATGTGAGCAGGGAATGCCCCTTACACAGAGCCAAGCACTAGTTGGGGTCTAACTTGCCAGTTTGTCAGTTAACTCATTTCTCCTTGTTTTAGTTTGTATTTTTTTTTCCGCAAAGCTAGTGAGGCTGAACATCTTCATGTGTTTATTGGCTTTCTGTAGTTCTTCTTTTGGGAAACATCTATTTATTGCCTCTAGAGACAGGAAGTTTAGGGAATGGCTTCCTTGAAGACACACAGCAAATGAATACAGTGTATGAGAAAGAAAGAAATGATGAAAACATTGAGAAGTCTAGATAGACAGTTTGCCAAAAAGAGAGGAGGATCTGATCTGATGGTGAATCTGTCCCAACCACAAGTTTCCAAGGAAGGGCTATATGCAGTCTGAGAGTCAGCCTCCCAGATCAGAGCCTTGGTCCTCACTACCTGCATCGGGGACCAGGGCACAGAAAGAGCAGCCTGTCCTCCCTCTGCTTTCATATTTGCTAGGATGTGTAGTCCAGATACTGCCTTTTGATTTTCCAACCTTTATCCTGCCAGTTCCAGTGGCTTTAGCCAACAGGCATGGGTAGCAGGTAGACAGAAGAGAAGCATCAGTAGGAAGAAAATTTCAGAACTGGGATGAGCCTTGGAAATAATCTAGTCTGATCACTTCAATTTAAAGAAGAAATGTAAGGCCAGAGAGGTGAGATGATTTATCACCGAGTGGTAGAGTCGGAACTCACAGTCAAGCTCCTTGATGCAAAGTCCAGATCTCTTCCCACAACATCATTCTTGAGTTACCTGAATTTCTTAAACTTCTTAATATTAAAATATGCAACTCTGAGGATCAGTAAGTCTGGCCATACATATTTTAAAATGGGTATTTAATACCCAGATCTTGGTGTCTAAATATCAATGCTATTCTCTTCTAAGGGGAACCAGCATTCCCTGAATCCACAGCTGGAGCAGGGAAATACAAGATGAACCTGAAAAATCTGATTATGTCGGAAGTTAAGGAAAGAATCATGGGAACATATCAAGGACTCAGAAGCCAGCTTGAAGGGGCTCCCTCTGGCAAATACAAAATAATTTAAGTTTTGACGACAATAATGGATTGTAACATATTTGTAAAACAGGATTTCTTGAACCCACAGTGATATAAATAAATGAACAATAAAGTGTGAAGAAGGAAAAGCTCTTCCTCATAAAAAGAATGCCAACAAACAAATGTTGAAAGAATGCTGAAGTCAGAGAATCACCATTTGACAAACATCATAGTAATAGTTAATTCAGGTGAGAATCATCAATGGATGCTATAAACTAGGGGGTGAAGTTTTAATGAGGAATAGGATGTGTTCACAGTATCAATGAATCTCCCCACAAAATATTAATTACAAAGGGAAGAATAATAATTCTACAGTGAAAAAACATGCCAGATAGCTCCTTAACCAAGCGATCAAATTTAGCCTCATAGTAATGAGACAAACGACATCGTACACCTCCTAATATGATGCACTGAGAAGGGCCCTATGTCAGGTCTGTGGGATTTCTGCCCCAAATGCATAATCTGAATCTAATCATAAGGAAACACATGACAAATTCAAATTGGGAGGTATTCTACAAAATAATTGGAGTGTATATTTGTGGCCCCTGCCAAATTCATATGTTGAAGCCCTAACTCTCACTGTAGTATTTGGAGATAGGGCCTCTAAGGCTGTAATTAGGGTCAAATGATGTTATAAAGGTGGGGCCCTGATCAATAGGATTAGTGTACTTATAAGAAGAGATACCTTTCTCTCCCCCTTCCTCCACACGCACAAAGAAGAGGTCATGTGAGGACACAGCTAGAAGGTGGTGGTCTGCAACCCAAGGGGAGAGCTCTTACCAGACGCCAGCCCTGCTGGCACCTTGATCTTGGACTTCCAGTCTCCAGAACTGCGAGGAGTACATTTCTGTTGTGTAGGCCACCCAGTCTGTGGTATTGTATTACAGTAGCCCAAACAGACTAATACAGTACTTTTCACAAATACTAAGATTGTGAAAGACAAAGATAGCCTAAGTAACTGCTCTAACTGTTGACTATAGTCAACATGACTTCATGGATTGGACCATGGCTGATTTTTTTTCTATAAAAGATATTATTGAGATAATTTGAGAAATATGGGTAATGTTTGTAGATTAGATAATAATATATATCAATATTAATTGCCTAATTTCAATCATTGTACTATGGTTATGTAGGAGAATATCCTTTATTCTTGGGAAATAGGCACTGACGTATTTAGGGGTAAAGGATCATACATTTGTAACTTACTCTCAGATATTCAGAAAAATAATGACAGAGAGAGAGAGTGAGAAATAAAGAAATAAAGTAAATGTTAACAACTGGTATATCTTGTAACTTTTCTGTAAGTCTGAAAGTATTTTAAAATAAAAAAATACCAAAGAATGGTATTTTAAGAAGCAAATTATGTCATATTAATACTTTCCTAAAAACATTAAGGCTTCCTAGAGCACTTAACTTAGACCCGCAAGGCAGGTAAGCTGCCTCTCCAACTACATTTCATGTCAGCCTGAGGCTTCCTATCATCACTTCAAACATAGTCATGCTCATGCCAAACTTATAAATTTTATGGCTGCTGTTCCCTCTCCCTAGAACTCCTTTTCCTCAGCTCCTCCATGTTGGCTCCTTCTCTTCTTTAGGTGTCAGCTAAGATGTCACCTCCTCAATGAGGCCCTCCCTTACCTAAGATAGGCCCACTCTGTTTCCTCCATAGCACTTAGCACAATCTCTACTTCACTGGTTTATTTACAATGTCCCCTCAGCTCCATGAGGGCAGGCAAGCTGTTTGTCCTGTTCACTGCTGAATCCAAGGATTCCTCATCTGAACGGCAGAACACAAAAAATGCTTTGATATCATTCTAGATGCATAGAAGAGAAGTTAATTCTTTATATACACCAAATGCAGATGGCCAACAGACACATGAAAAGATGCTCAACATCACTAATTATTAGAGAAATGAAAATCAAAAGTACAATGAGGTATCACCTCTCACCAGTCAGAATGGCCATCATCAAAAAACCTACAAACAATAAATGCTGGAGAAGGTGTGGAGAAAAGGGAACCCTCATACACTGTTGGTGGGAATGTAAATTGATACAGCCACTATGGAAAACAGTATGCAGGTTCCTTAAAAAACTAAAAATAAAACTACCATATGACCCAAAAATCCCACTACTGGGCATATACCCAGAGAAAACCATAATTCAAAAAAACTCATGCACCCCAATGTTCATAGCAGCACTATTTACAATAGCCAGGACATGGAAGCAACCTAAATGTCTATCAACAACCTAACTGTCTATCTTCTTTATCCAGCAAATGGATAAAGAAGATGTGGCACATATATACAATGGAATATTACTCAGCCATAAAAAAAATAAAATTGGGTCATTTGTAGATACATGGATGGACCTAGAGAGTGTCATACAGAGTGAAGTAAGTCAGAAAGAGAAAAGCAAATATCGTATAATAACACATATATGTGGAATCTAGAAAAATGGTATAGATGATCTTATTTGCAAAGCAGAAATAGAGGTAGAAACGTAGAGTACAAACGTATGGATACCAAGGGGGAAAGGGATGGGGTGGGAGGAATTGGGAGACTGGGATTGACACATATACAGTATTGATACTATGTACAAAATATACAACTGATGGGAACATACTGTATAGCACAGGGAACTCTACCTAATGCACTGTGGTAACCTAAATGGGAGGGAAGTCCAAAAGGGAGGGGATATCTGTACATGTATGGCTGATTCATTTTGTTGTGCAGTGGAGGCTAACAAAACATTGCAAAGCAGCCATACTCCAATACAAATTAATAATATATATATATATATATACACACACACACACACACACACCAAATGACTTAGGGCATTAAGGCTTAGTTCTCTTGCAGACCTCTGGTTGAGAAAGGCTGCCAGCTGAGGCCGACATAGCATCCAGCCTGGCACATAGTAGGTACTAAATAAATATCTGCTGCATAATGAATAAGCACACCTTCAAAACTGAATTCACACCTCTCCATAATCCTGGTCTTCTTCCTGTATTCATTACAATAACAAAGGGCTCTGACAAGCCTTGGGTCACCTAGGCTGGCTGAGCCCTAAGTCAGGAATTGCACACACCCCTCTCTGGCTCACTCTTGCCTCTCCAACCCCTATGTCCCCCCAAGTTACCAGGTTTCATTGATTCATATTTCCAAATTCTTATCAAAAGATCTCAGCATTTTGCAACTGGAGATTATCATACTAAGTTAAGTAAGTCAGAAAGAGAAAGACAAATACCATATGATATCACTTATGTGTGGATTCTAAAATATGACACAAATGAACCTATCTATGAAACAGAAACAGAATCACAGACATAGAGAACAGACAGGTGGTTGCCAAGGGGAAGGGGACTGCGGGAGGGATGGACTGGGAGTTTGGGATTAGCAGATGCAAACTAATATATATAGAATGTATATATATTTATATATAGAGAGAAAAAAATATATATATAAAACAAGGTCCTACTGTATAACACAGAGAACTATAATCAAGATCCTATGATAAACCATAATGGAAAAGAATATTAAAAAAAGAATGTATATATATGAATAACTGAATCACTTTGCTGTATAGCAGAAATTAACACAACATTGTAAAAAAATACTTCAAATAATAAAAAAAAAAGATCTCAGCATTTCTACTGACTCTGCCATATTTCAGGCCCTTGCCAGGATTATTGCAAATATCCTGCAAACTAGTCCTCCTCCTCCAGTTTACCTCCCTTCTCTTCCTCCACCACCCAGTTATCTGAGGTCTGAGGGATCATTCCAGACACTCAGACTTGCTCATGACCCTCTTCTGCTTATAATCCTATGACAGTCTCCAGCACTCTGAGAAGAAAATCTAAACTTTTCCTGGGTGTTGAACACCTTCTGGTCCCAGCTCCTGTTCAAAATCCAACCTCATTTGCTGCCCTGTGTAACTAAAGTCTCCATCCCAGATAGTTCCATATAGTTCCCCAAGCAGCCTGTGCACCTTCAGACCCACAACTCTTGCCCTTCTGTCACCTCTGCCCAGAACGCTATTGTCCTCTCTCCTACCTGGGGCCAGCTCCTAAGTACTGTTATCAGTGCAGTCCAAATAACTCCCATCCCAAGAAGCATGCCTCAAGTGCTGTCCCTCCTCCAACTCCAGCCCATCCCTCCTCCCCTCACTCCCCATGCTTTGCATCTATACCACCTAAGCTTGTGTTTGTCACAGAACTTAGGCTGATTACCATTATCCATCTATCTCCCCAACCAGACCATGAATCCCTCTGAGGCAGAGGCTGTAGCTTTCCCATCTGTGCCTCCAGCACTTGCACAGCACCTGGCACACATTAGGTATACAGTAAATTTTTGTGAATAAATGGACAAATAGGGTCTGACACATAAGAGGTGGTAGCGAAATACATATTGAATGAATGAGTAAATGAATAAAACTTTGAAGAGAGATGGGAAAGAAGTATACAGAGAACAAGATTAGGAACCTAAGAAATATAAGCTCCATGAGAGCAGAAACTTCATCTGCTTTGTCCTGTATTCCAGTGCCTAGACCTGGCACACAGGAGGAGCTCAATAAATATTTACTGATTGATGGAAAATGACTGTAGTAGGTCAAATCACAACCAGTCAGTCTAGTGTACACTTGTCAGAGGTCAGGGAAAACTTGTTTGTTCATTTGTGCACTCATTCAGCAAACATAATGTTGACTGTGCCAAGTGCTGGGCTTGGAGTCCTGAGGTACTACACCCACTCACACTATGAAAAAGGCACTGTCATATTTTCTCTTGTACCAAACTCCTGAGAGTAGGAATGCAACCTAAAGTATCCTACTTCTCAATTACCAGAGTACAGGTATAAAAAGAAAGGCTCCTTACCTCATGACTGCTAGAATAGGACTTTGCTTTCTCTTCACAGAGGTGGAGTTTCTCTCGAGGAGGCTGAAACAGTGCTGTCTGAGGCAGCTTGTTTTGGAGCATTTTTCTAGGTGTTATGCTGACGGCAGCAACAATTTCTTCCAGGTGGTTGGATATGTGAGTTTCCTGTGATTCTTGCATATTTTTATATACATTATCCTCTAATTTTAAAATAAGGAAACGAAGGTGTTAATGGTAATTTCCATAGCTACTTTTAGAAATACACATTTTTTTCTAGAAATTGAGACTAGAATCTAAGAAAATTTCAACACTATACTCATGACTTCTTTGAAATAAGTAGCATTCTATCCAAAAAGATCCTAGTGGCTAGTACTAACTTCTTTCAGACTGATTTCAAGTTTTAACTAGACCAAACATTCTTTGTTCTCACTCTATATTACATGTATATATATGTATATGTGTATACACACATACTGATATATTTTATATATATACGTTATCTATATGTTATATATGGTATATATGTATATGTATATATATCAGTAGGAATCAGCTGAGCCCAAACAGTTCTCAAAGAGCTCAGATTAGATCTGTTGAATCCCAAGTGACCTTGAAAACAGGAAAAAATGACATGTTAAACTTTCATTTCCAGCCAAGATGGAGTAATAGGGATGAGATTTATCCTCTTGCCCGAAGTCACCAGCCAGTTAACAAACAACAACAACAATAAAAAACAACCTATAGGCAAAAAAGGTATGAAACAATGGTTTTCAAGAGACAGGACAACAGACTTGAGAAATGGAAAAAAGAAACAAAGTGAGACCCATGATTGCCCCAGGTTATTGCTTTGAAAAAGTTTCTAGAACATGCAGGGTAACCCAGAATTACCCTGTGGGCTATCTGAGTTGAGGAAATAGAGTAGAGCATCTGGGGAGACCAAGGTGGCTGGAGTTCACAGGACAGATTACTAGAGAGGATAGAGTTGCACAGAGAGGACCCCAGAGATTAGCACCCCTCAAGTATGGGGAGAGAATACTGACCAGCATGTGTGTAAGAAAACTACTTGAGTCTGGAGGAAGACTCCTCTAATAAGATTGAAAGGAAGTGTCTGGTGCTCACCAAGGCTGGTGCCTGTTCCCACTGACTAGACTGGAAAAACTCATAATTCGTGAGGTACACGGTAAAATATTCAGAAGGGTTTTGTCCCAGTAATGGGGATTAGCCCTAGAGTGAACCCTGCTTAGATCCACTTAACAAACCATGAAAGTAAGACCTAAAAGAATAAAACTGTTTCCAAGTAACTTAACTGTATCAGAGGGCAAAACTCAAGGATGTTCATAGGAATGCAAAAATAGCCAGCATTAAACAAGGTAAAATTCATATAATCTGACGTCCAAAGAAAGATCACCAGGCATGCAAATAGGCAAGAAAACATGGCCCATAATGAGAAGAATAATCAGTCAAAACTGACCCAGATATTAAGTTAGCAGAGAAGAAAATTAAAGGTTATTATAATTGTATTCCATATGTTTAAAAAGTTAACTAGAGACACGGAATATAAAAAGACCCAAAATGAACTTCTAGGTAAGAAAATTATACGTGAGATGAAAAATACACTAGATCAGATTAATGGGAGATTAGATATTACAGATGAAAAGATGCATGAACTTGCAGACATAGCAATAGAAACAATCTTTTAAAAAATCAGTGAGCTGTGAAACAACTTCAAATTGCCTTATATATAATTTGAGTCCCTAAAGGAAAGCAGATTGTAGTGGGGACAAAAAAAAAGTGTTTGAAGAAATAATGGCCAAAATTTTTCCAAATTTGAGGAAAAATAAAAACCCAGAGATTCAAGAAGCTAAATGAAAACTAAACACAAGAAGCATAAAGGAAATTACACCAAGATACATCATAACCAAATTGCTCAAAACCATGATAAAGAGAAAATATTAAAAGTAGTCAGAAAAAAGGACATATTAGTATTAAAAAAAAAAGATGACGACAGCAGGTTTCTGGGAGGAAATAAAGCATATGAGAAGACAGTGAAGAACCATATTTAAAGTATGGACAGAAAAAAAATTGTCAAGCTGAAATTCCGTACCAGTGAAAATATCTTTCAAGATCAAAATCCAAAGGAAATCATCACCAGCGGGACTTCCCTGGTGGCGCAGTGGTTAAGAATCCTCCTGCCAATGCAGGGGACACAGGTTCAAGCCCTGGTCCAGGAAGATCCCACATGCTGCAGAGCAACTAAGCCCATGCGCCACAACTACTGAGCCTGTGCTCTAGAGCCCACGAGCCACAACTACTGAGCCTGCGTGTCACAACTACTGAAGCCTGTGCGCTGAGAGCCTGTGCTCCACACCAAGAGAAGCCACTGCAATGAGAAGCCCACACACTGCAATGAAGTGTAGCCCCCACTAGCTGCAACTAGAGAAAGCCCGCCCACAGCAACAAAGACCCAATGCAGCCTAAATAAATAAATTAATTAATTAAAAAAAAATCATCACCAGCAGATTTGCACCCCAATGTTCCCAAGAAATATTAAGTGAAGTCTTTCAAAAGGAAGAAAAATGATAATAAATGGAAATATAGATCTACACAAAGGAAGTAAGAACAATGAAAAAGATACTTACATGGGCAAATATGTAAGACATATTTTCATATTATTTCATATATTTTCATATTTCATATATTTTCATATTATTTAAATCTCTTTAAAAGATAATCAGGCAGAGGAGTAAGACATGGAGATCACCTTCCTCCCCACAAATACACCAGAAATACATCTACATGTGGAACAACTCTTAGAGAACACCTACTGAATGCTGACAGAAGACCCCAGACTTCCCAAAAGGCAAGAAAATCCCCATGTACCTGGGTAAGGCAAAAGAAAAAAGAGAAAACAGAGACAAAAGAATAGGGATGGGATCTGCACCTCTGGGAGGGAGCTGTGAAGGAAGAAGAGTTTCCACACACTAGGAAGCCCCTTCACTGGTAGAGACGGGGGGTGGGGGGGGACGCTTTGGAGCCATGGAGGAGAGCACAGAAACAGGGTTGCAGAGGGCAAAGCGGAGAGATTCCCGCCCAGAGGATTGGTGTGGACCAGCACTCACCAGCCTGAGAGGCTTGTCTGCTCACCCGCCAGGGCTGGTGGAGGCTTGGAGCTGAGGCTCTGGCTTTGGAGTTCAGATCCCAGGGAGAGGACTGGGGTTGGCTGCATGAACACAGCCTGAAGGGGTCTAGTGTGCCACAGCTAGCTGGGAGGGAGTCCAGGAAAAAGTCTGGACCTGCCTAAGAGGCAAGAGACCATTGTTTCGGGGTGTGCAAGGAGAAGGGATTCAGAGCACCACCTAAATAAGCTCCAGAGATGGGTGCAAGCTGCGGCTATCAGTGTGGACATCAGAGACTGGCATGAGAGGCTAAGGCTGTTGCTGCAGTCACCAAGAAGCCTGTGTGCAAGCACAGGTCACTAACCACACCTCCCCTCCCCAGAGCCTGTGCAGCCCGCCACTGCCAGGGTCCCGTGATCCAGGGACAACTTCCCTGGGAGAACACACAGCATGCCTCAGGCTGTTGCAAAGTCACGCTGGTCTCTGCCATCACAGGCTCGCCCGCATTCCGTAAACCTCCCTTCCCCAGGCCTAGTGAGCCGGAGTTCCCTAACCAGCTGCTCCTTTAACCCCATCCTGTCTGGGGGAAGAAGAGACGCCCTCAGGCGACCTACACGCAGAGGTGGGGCCAAATCCAAAGATGAACCCCAGGAGCTGTGTGAACAAAGAAGAGAAAGGGAAATTTCTCCCAGCAGCCTCAGGAGCAGTGGAGTAAATCTCCACAATCAACTTGATGTACGCTGCATCTGGGAATACCTGAATAGACAATGAATCATCCCAAACTTGAGGCAGTGGACTTTGGGAGCAACTGTAGACTTGGGGTTTGCTTTCTGCATATAATTTGTTTCTGGTTTTATGTTTATCGTAGTTTAGTATTTAGAGTTTATTATCATTAGATTTGTTTATTGATTTGATTGCTCTCTTTCTTCTATATATATATATTTTTTCATTTTTCTCTTTTTGTGAGTGTGTATGTGTATGCTTCTCTGTGTGATTTTGTCTGTATAGCTTTGCTTTTACCATTTGTCCTACAGTTCTGTCTGTCTGGTTCTTTTTTGTTTGTTTTGTTTTTTTAGTATAGTTTTTAGTGCTTGTTATCATTGGTGGATTTGCTTTTTGGTTTGGTTGCTCTCTTCTTTCTTCCTTTTTTAAAATTTTTAATAATTAAAAAATTTTTTATTTTAATAACTTTCTTTCCTTTCTTCCTCCCTCCCTCCCACTCTGTCTCTCTCTCTCTCTCTCTCTTTCTTTCTTTCCTTTTCCCTCTCTTTTCTTCTGAGACTTGTGGCTGACAGGGTCTTGGTGCTCCAGCGGGGTGTCAGGCCTGAGCCTCTAACCTGGGAGAGCTGAGTTCAGGACACTGGTCCACCAGAGACCTCCCAGCTCCACGTAATATCAAATGGCAAAAGCTCTCTCAGGGATCTCCATCTCAACGCTAAGACCCAGCTCCACTCAACGACCAGCAAGCAACAGTGCTGGACACCCTATGCCAAACAACTAGCAAGATAGGAACACAATCCCACCCATTAGCAGAGAGGCTGCCTAAAATCATAATAAGGCCACAGACACCCCAAAACACACCACCAGACGTGGTTCTAACCACCAGAAAGACAAGATCCAGCCTCATCCACCAGAACACAGGCACCAGTCCCCTCCACCAGGAAGCCTACACAACCCACTGAACAAAACTTAGCACTGGGGGCAGACACCAAAAACAATGGGAATTATGAACCTGCAGCCTTTGAGAAGGAGACCCCAAACACAGTAATTTAAGCAAAATGAGAAGACAGAGAAACACACAGCAGATGAAGGAGCACTGTAAAAACTCACCAGACCAAACAAGTGAAGAGTAAATACGCAGTCTACCTGAAAAAGAATAGAGAGCAAAGATGATCCAAAATCTTGGAAACAAAATGAAGAAAATACAAGAAATGTTTAACAAGGACCTAGAATAACTAAAGAGCAAACAAACAATGATGAACAACACAATAAAAGAAATTAAATGTGCTCTAGAAGGAACCAATAGCAGGATAACTGAGGCAGAAGAACGGATAAGTGACCTGGAAGATAAAATAGTGGAAATAACTAGCACAGAGCAGAAAAAAGAAAAACGACTGAAAAGAACTGAGGACAGTCTCAGAGACCTCTGGGACATTAAATGCACCAACATTCGAATTATAGGGGTCCCAAAAGAAGAAGAGAAAAAGAAAAGGACTGAGAAAATATTTGAAGAGATTATAGTTGAAAACTTCCTTAATATGGAAAAGGAAATAGTCAATTACGTCCAGGAAGCACAGAGTCCCATACAGGATAAATCCAAGGAGAAACACGCCAAGACACATATTAATCAAACTATCAAAAATTAAATACAAAGAAAAAATATTTAAAGCAGCAAGGGAAAAACAACAAATAACATACAAGAATCACCATAAGGTTAAGAGCTGATCTTTCAGCAAAAACTCTACAAGCCAGAAGGGAGTGGCAGGACATATTTAAAGTGATGAAAGGGAAAAACCTACAACCAAGATTACTCTACCCAGCAAGGGTCTCATTCAGGTTTGATGGAGAAATTAAAACCTTTACAGACAAGCAAAAGCTGAGAGAATTCAGCACTACCAGACCAGCTTTACAACAAATGCTAAAGGAACTTCTCTAGGCAGGAAACACAAGAGAAGGAAAAGACCTACAATAACAAACCCAAAACAATTAAGAAAATGGTTATAGGAACATACACATTGATAACTACCTTAAATGTAAATGGATTAAATGCTCCAACCAAGATTGGCTGAATGGAGACAAAAACAAGACCCATATATATGCTGTCTGCAAGAGACCCAAATCAGGCCAAGGGACACATACAGACTGAAAGTGAGGGGATGGAAAAACATATTCCATGCAAATGAAAATCAAAAGAAAGCTGGAGTAGCAATTCTCATATCAGACAAAATAGACTTTAAAATAAAGACTATTACAAGAGACAAAGAAGGACACTACATAATGATCAAGGGATCAATCCAAGAAGAAGATATAACAATTGT